>NC_054407.1:9715833-10317916 GCF_017976425.1 Toxotes jaculatrix
CAAGGTCAGAAACAGTTTATAAGTTATGAATCACTGCTTGTATGGGTGATGGGGCGCATCCGTTTTAAAAGGTTGTGCAAAGAAGGGCTCTGACTATCATTCATAATGTGGTCACTTCATATGCAAAAGCCAATGTGCTGCTCCAGTAATGGAGGGTTTACCTCAGGTTTGGCCAGGGACTTATCTTTTCTGACCAGAAAATAAAGGTTTTCCTTTGGTTTCCAGTCTGTCTGAGTTGCTCCTTTTCATTGTTTTCCTCTCATCTGTGAGAAAGAAGTGACTGACTGTATATTCACTTCAGCAGACCACCAAAGGAATGAAGGCTCTTTTGCTCTGTTTCTATATGAAAAAAAATTGGGTGATTATGGACAAATTGATATTGGAATAATCACAGCTTTATCCGTCATGGTATTTACGAAAGTAGTAAGATCCTGTGGTTTATCCTGTCTCATGTTGTTTTAGTGTCAGGTTTATTGGTAACTATAATATCTCTAAAGGAAAATGATTACAGTAAATGGTAAGATGAAGAACTATACTTTAATTTTGCTCAGCCTTGTTAAGGACAGACTTGTAAACTATTTTAGGCAAAGATGTAGTCAACATTTGTTTACACAAACTAAATGTTACTACGTAACACTACATCAAAAATGCCTTAAAGCCACAAAGCAGTGAGAGTGCACCCCCATATCACATCAGGTGCACTGACAAAAATACAGTTACACACTAAATGGATGCTCCTGGTACTTGCGTGACCACTAAAACTAATTTTACACTACCAAGACTTGTAAAGCAAAGAACAATACACTTTTTTTTGTGAATACACCAAGCTAATCTTTTTTTTTCATCTATTACTTTTCCATGGCCAAAAAAACTTGGGCAATAATAAAAGAATCCTTCACACAAAGTTATGCTATGTTCTCACTAAAACTTTATTTGAATACGGGCTAAAAGTCATGATAATAAATTAAAAAAAGAATTATAAAAAAAATAAGCTCCTAAAAATGAAAGTTAAAAAAAAATGAACACATGGTGGCAGTGTGACGTCATGTACTGCCAGTTCAAACGGGAACAGTGAGGTAGATGGTGAATGTAGATGTCTGTGACTGCAGACGTTTTAAGAAAACCATATTATCACCACAAGGATAACAGAGATCTCATGCACACAGTGCATAACATTACAGATGACGTAGAGGCATTCTCCTTCTCACCTAGAGTTTTCTTTGTTGTTGCCAACAAACTCATCCATGGAGGCCTGTAGAAAGTAGCAGTGGAGACAGAAAGTTTATTTACCAGACTGAGTAATAAACAACAGTGTGTCTTAAAAAGTATTCCTGCAGCTCTGCCATATACTGTGACTGCTACAAAATGTAATATGCAATTATGTGTTTTTTTTTAACCTATTATTGTTGTGATTCTACTGGAATACAAGAATTGTGTGTTGTATTCAATGCATACACTTAAATGCGAGTACTGCAGTTTGGTACAGGAAAGTTATTGCTGCGCTGCATTTACCTGCATGAGCAGCCTCTCCTTCCTCAGTTTCTTGTAGAAAAGGAGAACATCTGGATCCGCCCGCACCACACGGGGGTCAAAGTCCATGACCCTCAGACCCTCCAGGCTCCGAGCCCTGGACAAGGCCACATAAGCCTGGCCACTCTCAAACACACGCGCCAGAGAGATTTCAACACAGTCCAGTGTCATTCCCTAAAATAAATGACAGACTAAAGGTCACAAGGAGCCAATATGCAAAAACTATTTTACAACCCAGAATTCACTGGCATTTTGTAGTTCATGTTGCAGCCTGCTTTACTGGATGTATATTCCAGTTTCTGACTCTGACTCTTGGATTTATTCACACCTCATTAGTATATGGAAAAAATATATTGGAGTACTGTGCCATGTAGGTAGCACATTAAGCTACTTGCTTGTGTGAGTTTGTACATCACAATCACAAGACTAAACTGCTTTTGAATGTTTTTTTTTGCAGAGAAAAATAACGTGTATAAGATGTATAAGATCTGAGAGAATTTACTAACAGGGCAATTTGAAGATTGAAAGACACACAGCCAATTACCCCCTCCCCCCAAGATATTCTCCTGTATTCTTTTATGTCCACTCATTTCCTCTGAAGGGATGAAGGCGTGGGATTTCCTTTTTCCTTTTTTTTTTTCATCCCTGTGCCACGGCTCCTCTGCAGCACATCAAACACTGGTGACACACTGGTTGTGACCAATGAACTCAATTACCCAGAGGAGCCCTTTCCACCCTCTATAACCAATTTCAGAGGTCAGGATATGAGAGTCTGCTGTGAGAACTGAGTGGGAACTGCTGGTGAGACAGCTGAGGGACTGGTGATGACACAGTTACAGCTCATTTGTGGGCAACAGTAATACCGGGCTAGTGTTCAAGGTGTCTGAGCAGGCTTCTATAGCAATTTCCCTCATCAAATAGCATTGTTGCACCTAGTCTCACCTAGCCTGAGTTTCCTTCTGCTTATTGTATGATTGTGAAACTGTCACTACAAACTTTGTTTCTACAATATCTTTTTTTTTGCCTTTATGTTATGTCAGGAAAACAAGGAGGACGTTGAATCGGGGACATTTTGATTTTATGGTCAGCATCTTAAAACTTTTCTAAAAGAACCACAGCATCTGTAAATTCATGCTCAGATGTTCATAACATGAGTCACTGTGCCTTTGTTTTACATCACTAACTGGAATAAAATTCAAATTTAAAACTAAAACTGTGAATTCAGAAAAAGCTGCTGTTTGATAAATCAGACGTCATATTTCAATCAAAGTGCAATTTTGGAAAGCTGCTGATAGTTAAATCTCACGGAAACGCCAACAGGTTTTTCTTGAGATTTCAATCATCATAATAATAATATTTTTTGTTTTCGAAGATGTTTCACCACTACCCACAATTAATTTTTTTCCCCATCTGTGAGAATCTCCTCTATTTCCTTTGCACAGTGCAGCCAAAAATTGCCTGGACTTAATAAGACCATTATCTTGTTTGAGCATGCACCATTTTCCCCACGTATGTAGAATAACACTTTGAGCTAACATGCAAACAAAGTCAATGCAAAACATGACATGAAGTAGGTATAGTGTTTAGCATGTTGACCATCATAAGTTATGCTATGTTGTTATTGTAATTACACCTTGTACATAGTGTTTGCATCAACTTCCAAGTTGTAATTAGGAAAGAGGGAAAGCACTTGAGAGCCAAACCAATGTCAATGTCTCATAACCGTTTGAGGAACTCAGTTCCCCTGCCTGAAGAAGAACACAGTCTACATTTCTAACGTCACTCTCATTTCCCTGTCTTGTTGATCTAAACCTTTCATGACAAGCAATAATGTGGACAAGACGGATTGAGCTTCAAGGCTGGCTCCCACAGTGCAATCAAACTGTCAGCTATTTTTAGCTGTCTAAAAGTGACTACAGACGCAGTACAAAAGAAAAATAAATTAGTTTCAGGCCAATTAAATCAAAATAGCCATTCATCAAGTGAGTCATTATTTCAAGAAAAACCCACACAAAACAAAGGCGCTTCGTGGCAACACTGAACAACATCTTCTTCAAAGGAAAAGTAAGGGCATCTTTGTGATTTGGTGGAGCGCTGGTGTAGGCTCTGATTGAACCTGTGCTCACCTGGCTCTTGTGGATGGAGATGGCCCAGGCTAGTTTGAGCGGCAGCTGCTGTCGACTCAGGTGGATCCCACCACCGGACTTAAACACCCAGCGCTCAGGCTTCAGCACCTCTGTAACGCCGCACAGGAAATGCACTCGTGGGAGTCCTGAGGAAAACGAGTCATTACAGGGGTGTTACCACCAGAAAGTAACTTACCATTTTGTTTCAGCCTAACCTGCCAATTCAACATAAAATGCATTATGTTCTTCTACAATTCAAAATCATCCAGTGATGTTTATTTTGTTAATGTAATGTGATAAATAATAAATAATAGGTGTTGAACAGAAAATAGCATTAAGACAGGTGGCTGTAGTTTTTTGTGGGGGGGCGGGTATAGGCATGCTTTTGGATTGGATAAGGTCACAGTTAAGAGCTACAGCTGTTGACACAACAACTCTGTCATCTTGTAACAGCAGTTACCCATATACAGTACATGTCTTAAAGTGAACATAAGAAATGGGAGGTGGCTGGTGGGAGCAAAAAATGCCTCCTGTGGTTGAGTACCTCCTACAAACACCCAAACCTCATCAGAAACAGAAAAGATGGTGTCAAAGCAATGGACACTGATTGGCAAGTGATCGGAAAAGAAAGAAAAAATAAAAGCACAGCACTGACAAATGACAAAATAGCTTAAAACCTGTGTGGGGTTAGTGTGAAGACTGACATCACTCTCATGTCTGTACAGTAAATATGAAGCTCGAGCCAGGAGACAGTTAGCTTAGCATGAAGCACAACAACCTGGCCAACATACTCTGCATAATCGTGCTTGTTATGCAGGGTATAGATAAGAGTGGGATCAAAAGATTGGCTGGACAAAGCAATTGTCTAGCCAGTCTGGTATTTCTTTGGTATTTCTTAGCAAAATTAAATATTTTTCAAGTTAATAAAATTAATAAATACTGACCGTGTTTTCCAGACTCAAAACCCACAACAACCCCTCGAGCTCCATTCACCAGACCTCGAGAAACATCCAGGTTCTTTGTCAGCATGACCTTAAAAGTACAAGCCACACCAAAAATGTCAAAGCATGTCTTCATTCAAACTGAGCACAGTGCTCCACACATGTCAAAAGTGGGAAATATTGCAGAGACATTATAGATTTACACTCTACAGTCATACCTGAGCTCCCACTTTGAGTTGGATCAGTCTGCTGACGGGGCTGTGAGCATCTATAGTCTTTACCAGGGCCGGGTCACTGTCAAGTGCCTCAAACACACGCACTGAACCTAAGAGACAGGGAGAGATTTATTTAACATGTGGGTAATAATATTATGAAGGCAGGCTGTTTTATAGAAAATGTGATGGATCACACGGTTCCATGTGAAGAACCTAAAAATGTCTGAGTATGAAAGTATGAGTATGTTGTTAATTGGCATAACTGTTCAAAAAGCAGTCTAAAGAATAAAAAAAAAAAAAAAAAAACACTAACTGCTGCCACAGTGGGTCAACACACTGCTCAGAGTTTCCTGATGCAGTTAGGACTTACAAAATAAAAGTAAACGAGAACAAGAAATAACAAGAGTCAGAAAACAAATGGCGTCCGGCTGAGACTGAAAACACCTTGAGAGAAAAAAAATTTTCAACGAGGCTGTCACCCATCACACAAGCCACGGATAACAGTTTTCACCTGGTTCCCAGCAAAACTCAGTAACACCTGGTAGAAGTTGAACAAAAATATATAATTGAACGGAAGAATTCAGACCTGGCAGCTGCTGGAGTTTGCTGTCGTTTGTGAGCTCCACGTCATCCTTGTGCGTGCAAAGCCTGGTTGCCAGAATACCGTCTCTCTCGATGTGATGGTAGGCGCTTTCCATCAGCTTAGCAGTGACTTCCTCCGTCACCCTGAATGGTGTTAATTAAGACAGAACTTTTTTTTCTTTTGAAAAGCCTGGAACAGTATAAAATAAAATAGAACAAAAAAAAAAGTCCTGCTGTTGTCATAACAGTTGTAAATCTAAATGTATTTACCATTTAGGTACAAATGGACAACACATTATTCTGCACATTTGGTACGGGTATTAAAAAAAAATATATGAATTAATAGCTTTTAAAAAAACAAAGCTATCAAAAAAAACAGTGCCTGTTATTTTACCTGCCCACTCTCACTGCCTGCAGCAGGGAGATGAAGGACTGGTCCGTTTGCCTGCGCACTTCCGTTAGCTCCATGTTGACCTGGATGACCTTACGCCAACTCCTGGCCTAAAGGTTCACAGAGAGGAAAAAGGTCTTTTTCCAATAACATCCATTAATGCTTTTCAGGAAATAAGCAGAGAGTCTGAACAGATCCCAACTTATGGTAACAACATAGCAAATCATAGAAAGTAAAAGTGACTCAGTACAGTAATGACTCATATACTCAGACCACCCTTGCAGCATAAACATAGAAATAATAGAAAAATAGGAACACATCCATAATCACAATGCGGTTTTTATGTCCATAAAAAAACCCCATTAACTTTAGAGGAGTACAAAAAAAAAGGCAGGATTCCTTCCAGGGTAGTTCTGTTGATTGTAGAGCGGTTACAATTTTTTAGTAAGTGACCAAATCGCTCTCATTACCTAACACACAGTCATGTCACATAGTATTGCTAACAAAATGGAATAAGCACATAGGAATGGCGGCCTGACCTGGAAACAGAAGCTGGCCTTCTCCTTTCCTTTAGACACAGGAGGCAGCTGAAGGAAGTCACCACATACGATCAGCTGGATGCCTCCAAACGGCTCAGTGGACCTCCTCACTGACCTACAGGAGTGCAGTGAGAAGTTGTACATCAGTGAACATGAATATACTGTATAGCAATATAACAGTCTGAAAGTGTCTTTATATTGCGCCCCCCCTCCAAAAAAAAAAAAAATATGGAGACATTTATTTTGGAGCAGCTCTGTATGTGCCCCTCAAGGTTTAGTTCATCGATTTATTGAGGGAAAGAGGTGCAGCTGCAGTAAGTTTGATTTACTATGATCATATTTAACATTTGCAATGCTGCTGAGCTTCTCAATAAAACACAGGGTTCTATCTGTTCTAACTGGAGCTATAAACTGTCATATAAAAGTAAAGTGGAATTAATATCAACACCATCAAAATTCTTCATGCTGTAGGTCGAACTACGTCAGTTAACTTCTGAGGAACATAAAGAGTGTGAGTTCGTTATTACAGGCATTCAAAACCTAGATGACACTTTCAAGTTTTCCTTTTAACTTTTCAATAGATAGTTTAAATTTCCCAAACTTCATTTAACCTTTGAAAGACTAGTCAACCAGTTTTGTGAGTTTCAAATTGTTTTATGAATTATGAATGGGTATGTGTTTAACCAACACCAGCTGTCTGTAAGACCTTTCATAAATTAAATGATATTAACCACCAGTGAGAAACATTAATAATAATTTGTGTATTGCGTAAAGAATTATTAAATTAGTTAATTTTATCATTAAGTTCTGTGGTATGGGTCAATTGGAATCATCAACACAGCATTCTAAATGTGATATGAAATCATTTCAGGAAAGATTTGTGTAAAAAAAACACTAAGGAATTCATCATCATCGTCATGCATTGACGAAGACAAACTTTGGATTAGGCAATCTGTGATTTATGTCTATGGAATCCACTGTACTGTAAGTCTCATAATTTAATGTCATAGCTGCAGCCACCTGGGAAGCAAATATCTACCACACTTGAGGCAAAATAAAAGACACAGTGGCTAAACCCAAATACATGAACAAGAGTTCTGCCCCACTTAAGTGTATGTGAACTTATATCATGACAGAATATAGTACACAACATGTGTGTTTTTAGATTGGTACTAAACTTGGACGCAATGTTAAGCTTTGAATCTCCTCTCACCTGGCAACCGACTCAAGCTTGTCAAAGAACCGTGCCTCCACCATGGAGATCTCATCGATGATGAGGTGCCGGCAGCTAGTCCAGTGTTGCAGCACCCCAGGCCTCTGAGCCAGCTCGATACACTGCTCCAGTGGGGCAGAGCCTGAGCCGATACCTGGAATGAGCCCGGTTACGGAGAATGGAAAGACAGATGGTCAGATGGGACGCAAATGAATAACACCTATGCAAATACTCAATTCACACCCTCTCCTGTATATTGAGATTTAATCAAATACATCAGTGAATATGTGCAAAGACATCCAACACCTCTTCCTCAATTATATTAAGGATTCATATTCTGAAATACGCCATCACACAGACAGTGTAACAGTCAAAGACTGCAGCTCTGCTTTACAAAAGAAAGCACAAAGGAAGAAACAGAAAAAGATAAAGAGACCTTATTCTTTGCATTGAGGACAAATAGGCCTGAAACATTTAGCTCAACAGAAACTTGTTAACTACTCTAGTAAGTGTTTCACTCATTCTCAAATGAAAATGCCAAACATTCACAGTTTCCAGTTTCTTAAATCTAATGATTTGCTGCTTTTCTCTGCTTTGTATTGCTATAAAGTAAATATCTGGGTTTGGACTGTTGGGCGGATAAAACAAGCAATCTGAGGACTAAAAGATTAATCATGAAAATAACCATCAGATTAAATGATAATGGAAAAAAAGCTGTTAGTTGCAGCTCTACTGATAGAGATTTGTTACATGGTTTTCTTTATTAGGACAGCAAAGAAACATTTGTGTGCTCATCCACACAGCCTAATTTTAAGATAGACCCTTGCTGAAAGCAACAAATTGACCAATTATTTGGACAATCTTCACCATGGCTGAAAAACATAACCTCTGCACAATCCATAAACACTAATTATATATCATATAAACAGATACATTTGTATAAAAATCGATTTGATCTCTTCAAATAGATTTTATCCAATAACACTAAAACCGACCTGCAAAGTTGTGTAATGTTGTTCCTCCAATGTGACACGCAGCCACTCCGGTACTGGCTGTGGCAAAGGTGCTCTTTGGAGGAAGAGATCCCATGATTCTCTTGAGTAAAAAAGACTTTCCTGTACCTGGAAGACACACAGTCAAATGAGCTTAGAACAGACAACTTCACACAAATACAACAGTGTGTGTGAAAATCAGTAAAAGGTTATGTGGACAGTTGTATCATATGTACAAGTGTATCTAGTAGTGGTTATGCAAATCTCAGCCTACTGTCACAAACTCACCGGCACTTCCAGTGAAGAAGACGTTCTTGCCGCTCAGCACTGCGCTGAGAACAGCAGCCTGTTCTTTATTCAGTTTACGTGATGGCAGAGACAGGATGGGCTTCTTACTTGGGTTTGTCTTCACCTGAAACAGTCAAAACAAAGCTGGTGACACATCAAAGCTAACATAGTGTGGACTCAGCATTGGATTAAAAGTTGAAATATAGCATTAGATAGAAGTAGAATACATAAATGATCCAAGACAGAAATTGTCAGAGCTATCAAGAATATTAAAATGAGTGATATTCAGGGCCTCTTTTACTTACTGGGCTAAAGTTACTGTCACTCCTTGACCTCTTGACTTGCTGTCCTGTTCTTGCCGCAGTTATGTTATTGGTACAGTCTGCCAGCCCCTTGGGAGCCACTTTACTTCTCAGCTCATTGACCTTCTGGATGTCCTTTTGCTGCAGGGGGCTGATGGCCTCGAAGCTGCGGGGTAGACCGGCTTTGAGCTTCTCTCTGTCGCTCAGGGGCTTGTTGCTCTGCCAGGCCTGGTGTTTGATGCTCAGGGTTTTGAGGAAGAGGTTGAGCTGGTCAGGGGGGCAGTTGGAGATGAGCACCTGGATGTTTTCTGGGAGCAGTTTGATGGTGCACTTTCCATCTCTGACGAACTTGGTGAAAAGTTTGAACTGTTTCAGGTGGTAACTTTGCGGGACCCTTCCGTCGTGGACCCGGAGGATAATCTCCTGGAACTCATTCCGGCCCAGGATTACAGAAGCTTTCCGGATGACCTGCCTCCGGCTGGCCTGGCCGGAGGTGTTGAGGTGCTCCACTGTCACACCGCACTGCAGCGGGGCACCGTCCTCTCCTGCAAACATTGCAGCGACTTTCTGCCAAATATAAGAGTTTAATATTAATGAATGCATAGCAGTTTGCTGAGGCAGGGTCAGATAAAGGTTCAAACAAAACAATGCAGTACGACGGTGCATGAAATGGAAATTAACACTTAGCTTTAAAAGACCAAACTGAAACAATGAAACCTGTGCGTCATTAAACAACACAAACATCGCACATCGTGATCTCGCACGAGTATAACGTTACGTTTTAACTTGGCCCCGTGGTCTGAACCTTTGTATGTAGTTAGTAAAAAGTTGTAATCAAGGTCTTACTTTTGTTTCCTTTAAATAAACCGTGTCCTAATCTTTGGCTTTCTTCCTCTCTCGGTGCAGTTGCTCCTACTCTGAAAGGGAAACAACCGATTTTCAAACAGTCGGTGCGTGAAATCAGCCAATGGCGGCGCGGAGCTCTTGGCCAATCAGAGCGAGGAGATTTAACAAAGCACCCAATGAAAGACGAGAGGGGACGCCCCCGTAGCTTCCCGACCAATCACATACATTATAATTGATGGCGTCATACCAACGAGAAATACACATGGCTATCCGGAAATGGCTGCAAAGTTTGTCTACAAGCACAGTTTTATTTAAACGACTAATGAAAATGATTATTATTGTTGTATTAATGTGTACGTCACGTTAATGTTACAACTGGTAAACGTGGGGACAATTTTAGTAATTGTGAATACTGCTGGGAAGCTTGTGAGGATCCCCCTCAGGGAACAATAAAACCTTATCTTTTATCAACGTATAATAACAAATCATACTTTATTTGTTTTTTATAATGTGTATTATTAATCTGAATCTGCAAAGTAATGAGTAACTACTACAGTTATCAAATAAATGTAATGGATTAAAGAGTACAGTCTGTCCTCTTTAATCCATTAGTAGCTTCATGCTACAGTCTGTAGTGGAGTTGAAGAATAAAGCATCAAATGTAAATACTCAAGTAAAGTACAAGTGTCTCAATATTGCACTTAAGTACAAGAATTAAGTAAATTTTCTTGGTTCCTGTACTTTCCACCACTGAACACAAACCAGCTCTGGGATCATCAATAATTTGTGCTATTGGTGCTGCAGTCGCAGTAAATCTTCAAAGAAAATGCTAAACATAAAGGAAAGAAACTGTGCAGCTCTTCATGTTATTCCTTTTTTTAATTTTCTTAAACAAACTAAAATCCGCACCAAAAGACTAACGATAAAACTTAAGTGGCAAGTATGAGATCTGCCGCTTTGACGTCTCCTTTATGTGGTGAACGTGATTATTAATGATGGAGGTTATGAGGCCAAATAGGCAATAAACAGACACAATCCAATATCAATGAATTCTCCTACATTGCACAGCTTCATGTCTGCATCCTGTAATGACTCACCATCATTTCCTCATTATTTTTTAATAATACACACACACACACACACACACAAACACACACACACACACACACATCCTGCATAGTAACAAACTATCATTTTCACATTGCTGTACTTTATCTAGACCGTGTGACACTTCCCAGAACCTGAAGAGAGGAGAGAACATACCTCTGCAGTCGAGCAGCTGCCATTAGATAAGGTTGACCAAACACAATAAATTTTAAAGTGACTAACACCATGATCTTTAAGCTTGGGGCCAATGAACTGTGACAGCCAGTGAGAAGGTGTTTGATCAGTGTGATTCTAGAGAGATCAGTCTCACACACACCATCAGCTGGAATTGAGTACTTGTCTCAGAAGAGCAAAAGATGAATAGGAAGAAAGAGTAATAAAACAAACAAAGCAAAATGTGATCACAATTTACCCCAAACATGTATGCATTTTAAAATATTATCATTGCCTTGATGTGTACATGAGTACTGAGTACAAATCATAAGTCAAGCAGCCATTAATATTCCACACTTTGGGCTTCTTGAGTCAGTTCCTCATTAGAATCCACATCCATATCCTGTCACACGAGGTGACTGGCAGCAGCAGGTATATGGAGAGAGAAAAATAGAAAAATGTTCTCATATTTGCAGCTGTAGTTCCTCAAATCTCCTCACTGCCTGTGATGCTTCGCATAGTTTACTACTTTGTGGTATAAAGATTCAAATACACCAAGGAAATAATATCCAGATTTAAACAGAGCAATGCTGTATGTTTCAAATAATAACCAAATCATTTAGAATCTTATTTATTCCTTTATTTAAATGGACTACTGAATACAAAAAACATGAAACATTTCATGTTATGATTTCCATGAGTTCTTGTTATGTCTGTTTTTTTTTTTTCAATTAAAAAATAGTAATTAGGCTATGTGATTCCTGATTTAAAAAAGGATCAAGGATCTTCTATTTGTCTCAAAACATGCAAGTCTGAGTCATGCAACTCTAATGTGTGGTTAAAGAAACATTTCACCTTTTAAACATATCTCAAAATTCTGTGCAGTGAGTTTTTTGTTTTGTTTTGTTTTGTTTGTGTGTTTGTTTTCACCATCCAGAGGGCAGATTTTTTTTTTTTTTTTTTGCAAGACCAAGAGTAGAATTCAAAGTCTATTTGTTACTGAAAAAAAAATCACATTCTGTGTTTTAGTACCCTGAAGCAAAATACCAAAGCAAAATGACCCAATGGAGATGCAGTGATAGATGAATGTTGTCAGATAAAATGGCAGCATTACAGCACATTAGAAAAAAAAATATTGTTCAAAACTCCAACGGCATCTTAAAGCTGCATGAATGGATTTTTGACCCATAGGGGGCAGAAAAACTCCCAAACAGGCTGACAGACACGCAGCCTCGACATAAATAATGTATAGTAAAATTGTTATGCGTAATGTGTAATGCAAGCATTTGCACACACCCTGAGTTGGCACACAGTGACTTCGTCTTACTGCACAGTCATTTGATTCAATATTAATTTTAGACATATCGAGTAAAGCAGCATTAAAAATTTGGTTTGGGGTCAATACGTGGTCTTAACATCTAATCTGTCTTTAATCCTCATACATGTTACATGGGATACTCAATATTTCTTTATCTTTCTTTCTTTCATTTCACACACATTTCTTCATGGAATTACAATGACTTGTCTGCAGCAGCCTTATTAGATGAATCTATGTATGCAGTCTATGAGTCTATTTTAATATAAAAATGAGAAATTTTTGTCCCCAACTTTAATAGGTTATTGTGATTTTGAATACTGGAGATGGTCTAAAGATGGCTCTGGTTTCAGATGTGATTATGTCCATTGAAATGTAGCTGTGATGACCTTACTGCAGGCAAAATGTTAATCAGTGTTCTTAGAAGGCAGACCTTCAACACTAGCCATAAAATTTCCAGCAGATTAAAAATGTGCCCAGCAGATCGAGAGGACATTTTTAAAGCATTAAAAAAAAGTTTCCATCTTGGGGATTATTCACAAGGATAGAACGTTCCTGTTATGAAAAACAATACAATCTGCGTCATGCTTTATCAGTTTGGTTAGTTAACATTTGGATTGTAATCTGAAGTGGTGTGTTCCCCTGCGGGCTGTGGATTCCAGCATGGGGGTTTTAAAGTGACTGTGCTTGTATGATCTGTAGTCGTAGCACATTTATAGTAAACACTGGCCTCTGATGTTACAGCAGATATTCCAGCCTGTGCGGTCAGGATGAGCACAGAACATCACATGGCTCTGTCAAAACCACAACAACTTTTAATACTCTGTATTCCAGAGAAACAAAAACTGGACAGCAGCAACAGTGAATGCTTTTAAAGCTTTTAGTCCTAAGTGAACAGTATTCTTTTAAATGCATTTTGAGCTCACATGGCCAATTTCCCTCAGCAGAAAGATGCATTAGAGCACATTTTCATTAAAGCTGACTGTCTGTGATGGTACTTATATTTCAAGATGACACAGGTGGGTACTATTATTAGCAATTTCCCCCTGACCTTACTCTCATCATTAGGTGGACAAATTGTGAATACTGGTGCCTCTCACCTCCCACAAGCCCGTAGTGACCTTACTGATGACCTATGGGAAATGTGTTGATATCAAATTATGAAGCAAACAACAATGACTCACAAGATAAATGTGAGAGAAGTTGCTGAAATGGTATTATACGGGAGGAACATTGCCACTATTTCCTTCTCAGTTTTCTTTTTTCTTCCTCCTTTGTCGTGACGTGTTTCTGTACAGTAATAGAGCTGCAGACAGAAACAGAGACTTTGCTTGTATCCTGTCAAAGTAAAGGGCACATCTACTCAACCATTCACCTATCCATCCATACACATGCCCACTGACTAATGTCCATACTGCAGGGCTACTTGAAGGTACAGAGCCTATTCTCAGCCCAGAAGCCAATTATCTGTTGCTCTTTAATATGCTGTCAAAGGTGGGAAAGAGCAGCTACAGCTTTGTGCTAATTCTAGTATACCGCCTTCTCTGTATGTAGTTTGCGTGTGGCAGATTTATTTAAACCCTTCATATTCCAGTAGAGGGTAAAGGGAAGAATTTGTTAAGTAAATCAAATGTGTCAGTCCTCATGTGGCTCACTTCATGCAGGAGAGCTGTTGTTCTCTCTTAGTATAAGAAACGTGCTCCTTCGTTCATGATCTCTGTTTGTTTTGAGTGAGAAGTGGTGAGTGGATGCAGGTGGTTCAGCACGATTTACTGTACATAAAGGCATCAAACACACAAAAAACCCACTTTCCACACCTCAGGCAGAGAATACAGCCAAAGAGCTCCATGTGCTCCTAAAGTCCTGGGAAAAGACTTAATCAGACAAAGTAACTAAAAGCACTTGTGACAGAAAATGTTTCTCATGTATCAGAAGACAAACAGGATCTTTTTGAAAATGTTTTGGGGGTATTTTTCTGTTAAACCCTGCAGAACATTTAGTATGAAACAGTAACTGTGAAATTAATTAACAAAATATGTTTGGATTATTTAATTTCAATTTAGACAAATAGCATCAGGGATTATATGTAAAGATTTGTTTTTAATGCTCGAGAAGAAATTTGTTTATGTGTTTTATCTTTGATTTAAAGTTCTTTTTTAAAGCACTGTGTGCTGTGCTCTGTTTTGTGTAGTTCTGTGTGTGCATGAGGAAAAGAATAATAAACATAATTAGAAAAACTACTTGTGTGGTGTTATGATATAGTTCAAATTAGCTTCACTCAACAAACTACATTAAAAGAAGGAGAAGGCTTTTACTTCAGTGATTGGATTTCCACTTCAGTTTTTAAAGTTTTTGACCATGAGCATGTGATGTATTCATGAAGCATTTGCGCTGTGGAAGTGTAGGTTTGACCATAGAAACATGGATTCATTCAGTCAAACTGAAAACTGAGTTCCCAGATGTTCTACAAAACCCCAAAACGAAACAATACATTTTCTTTTTCACCTCCACTGCAGTCGCTCATTGTCATCTACGTACAAACTCCAATGTACTCTATCACCAGACAACATACATAATTTTCTATAAATGCAGCATGTGTGAAATGAAACATAAAGTGAAATAGACTTTGCATTTGCACTGTCAAACTAGCAAACAGCATGCTAGAAATTCCTAAAGGAAAATTCAAACCAGGTTTTGCATATTTAATATACTCTGCCTTGGATCTCCACATTGCTTATGCATGCAACATTTAGTCATTTCTGCACATAGGACAATATACATTTTTCCATATGCAGTAAAATCCTAAAGAAGATAGGATCTCTTCAGAAGAGTAAAAGCTCATTATTTCTGAACTGGAACAATTTAGCTTATGACTCATCCAGATATATCTGAGAATGCAAATGCAGACTTTGACATTGAGTTCAATACAGTAATATCCCAATCCTTTACTTACATCTTGGACTGTCTCTGGCAATTAGATCCTCTGAGGAAAGGGAACTGTCTTGAAGGGGATGGAAGGTACGTAGATTAGGATAGACGAGAGGCTGCCAAAGAGAGATGTCGCTTCATCATAAGAAAAAAAAAAAGACAAGCAGCAGACTCCAAGTGATATACTTATTAGATTTGCTACATCAGCACAAAATGCGGTCTAAACCAGACTGAAACCAATATCAATCATGGGAATTAGTACTAAAGAACTAAAACAAATGAAGTTGTCCTGTATGTTTGATATTCCCTCTTTATTTTTGAAGACAGGGCCGTAATGGTGAACAAACCCCCACGTACAAAACCTCTTCGCTGGTTTGGACAACTCAGACTGAAGATCAATATCACTGGCAAACACTGTGAAATCGAAAAGCACAAAGTTACAGACATTCAGTTCATATGATTTCAGTCCTTTTCTGAGACAGAGGCGCACAGGGAAACAGCTGAACTCCCTGTGCACTGAACCAGACAGATATTAATATTTCCAAGTACAGTGGGAGGATTTGTGTCTGCCTTGGACTCTATAACCTTGTCCCAACACTACTGAAGAAAGTTGGACAGAGAGAGTAAAACTCTATGATGAAAAGGTGGCCCCAAAACAGACACTGCACAACATGCTAGACAGATCACCTGATTAAAGGAGGACTAAAGGAAAACATGTAGCTTGGCATTTGGGAAAGACACTTATTCACCTTCCTCCCAATAGTTAGATGAGAAACCATTAAATATGAAGTTACCACCAACAGCAGGTTAGCTTAGCTTAGTACAAAGACTATGAACAGGGGGATAGGGTAGCTATTCTTGATCTGTCCACCTGAGAGTGGCACCAGTCTTCTTATCTCAAAACACCACTGTGCCTAAGTACAGCCTCAAAGAGCCAATAGCATGGTTTCAGACTCTTGTTGTTGTAGTCTTCTAACTTTGTAAAAAAAAAAAAAAATCCATAGGTGCCTTTAAGGTTTTTTTTCCCCAGGTTAACATGTGGGAAACAGACGTCACCATCTCTACAGCAAGAAACATTTATGTCTGGAGAATGAATGCAGAACAACAAATTCGGACAGCTTGTTCAATTATCCTCATTTTCCTTGGTGTAAAGTGTAATTATAGTCAAGAGGAAAACAAGATAAGCTTCCTTGAACAGCGAGGAGTAGCTCTGGTCTGCGGGCATATTGACATTTTAAATGTAAACAGTGCTTACGCACAGATTTACCATTCACCTCATGCCCTGCTTGCTCTATAATTTCTGACTGAGAGCAGCAGAGATTCCTCTGAGAAAACCTGCATCCACTCCTTTTACTCATGAACAGTGTGGATGTGATTTATAGGTTCTGTGCTCCACATTCTTCAAAAAGTTGATCTCTGCCATCTGGGGCTGCTAACATATACAGCTGACAGTCACTGTAGTTAGTCACTTTCCCCTATTTTTTTCATTTCAGGTCTCACAGGTGGAGGGCATTAAGTCTACAGACCTGCCATACCCTTGGCCGATCAATCAGCACTGATTGTAGTGAGGCTAATTCCTCCCGTGGGTCATTCTTTCATGCTTTCCTCTTATACCATCACACACCCACACCAAGCTTTCCCCTGCAGAGACCCTACTGGGTGTGCCAGGCCTTTAAACGGTGTCATGGAAAACTTCACCCTGACAGACAGATGGAGCCTGATGGGACACAGGGAGGCTTCTCATTAATGCTGATATGCCAATGAAGCGACTGGAGGTGATTCAAAATTTAGAGTAAAAAAAAAAGTGTGGAAAGCAAAGACTAAGAAAGAGTCAGGGTAGCAGAAAAAGATTTGTGAAATCTAAATGTAATAATTTGTTGAATTTTGGACAGTGTGACTGAACTGAGACACCATGTATGTCCAACTTTGGATTCAGTTTTAACTGTGATTAAAGACTCACATGTTCCTTTATTTGACAACTAAGAGTCTTATACCATAAATGTTTTTTCTTGTCAAGCTACTGTTTCCTAGGTCACAAATGAACTTTTGCGCTGAAAGGTTTGTTAAAACTATCAGTGCTCTATAGTTCACAGTTTGCTTTCTTCATTTTGTTTAATTCTTGAGTAGTCTTGCATTATTTCCTACTTCAGTACGGCTTTCCGACTCTCAAAAACAATATTATGTATTTAAAAGCAGTTCAAACCAAGCCATCATGCCATCGCCATGGAAACACATCTGCTACCATTATAGCCTGCTCCTTCCATTTGGCAATTCAGACTTGTAGAGCTTAGAAAAATAATTTGCAGTGATGAAAATATGATGTGATTATTATCTATGTATAATTTAAAAGTGCAGGTAACTGAAGAACCAACTGAAAAACAGAAAACAAGTTCTTTGTAATCTGCACATTAAAACTATGACTTTATATACAGTTAATTAATTGTGACACACATTTGAGAGAATAATAAATACAAGTTCATTGTAAGACTGTGGCCAAAGGTTTTTTGACAGTGTATAGTGTTTTGTTTTCTTTCCTCCAGATACAGTACTAATGACAGATGGCAGTGACTTCACATGGTCAACAGCCAGCGAAAAGTCAGAGGTGTTGGTGGAGATTTGACACTGTAATGTCAAACCACGATAATGAGGTTACTGAATTGTCGAGTTTGTGGTAAACACTCGGAGGCAGAAAAACTAATATGAGATGTTTAAAAACAATTTTTGTCAAGAATTAGCAAGAGATTCTGTCTGACAGACTGTTAGAGGGAAAACAAACAGCAGACACCCTCTCATAGAAAAGCAAAACACAGCTGCAGCGTGACCTCTCTGTGTTTTGTGCCTCTGTTGTTTTTCACAGTCAAAATATTTCAGTTAGTGGAGTCAAATGGCTCCTTGGCAGCTTTGGTGGCAGAAATGATGTCGACACGTGGGGATGGTGGCAGATAAGTGACTTATTTTTCTATCAATTAATTAGTTTGCCTGTGGCACCCTATCTCTGTCTCTCTGTCTTTACTCACTTGCTCTGTTTAACAGATGTCTCCAACTGCTCTTAATTGCCTTTGGACATGATTCAGCTCACATCCATTCTTTCTAATTGAGTCTATTTAATACCTTTGTGGTGTGGCTTTTTATCTACTTATGAGCTGTAGCTGGGAGAAGAGAGTGTCTGTGATCTTCTCTGTGGACACATTGATGATGTAGTTGTAGGCTATGTAGGCTATGTCCTTCTTCATCTAACTAATGTCGTCTGTAAAAGATGTTTAGAAAGGCTGAAGTAGATGAGAGTAAATTATACAAGGCAGGGCATGATGGTGAACAAGCAGAGCAAATATAATCAACAGATTCTGTTGATTATATGTCTCATGTGGATTACATTGCCTGAAATACTGTGGAGAATCTCAAACAGTTGTGTCTTAGATTAGATTACAATTTGTTTTTTGAATTCAATTTCATTTTGCTTAAATGAATGCAATGAATGTAATACAACTACAACCCCACAGGAATTAAAGAAATAAATCCAGTTCCCTGTAGTGATCTTTTATTTATTTATAGACTTACAATTAGAGTTGATTAGAAAGCATCCACACGTGTCTGTGTCTGTTCATGTGTTTATTTTCATGAAATGGTCCGCTAGCATGAACTAAACTGAGTGGTTTACATTTAGAGGTGGAAATCACTGATCACTTTGCAGATACAAATCATTTTGTTCCGTTCAGTTCAATGGTTCTGTCACTTAATATGTGGATTGTTCCCTTTTTTTCCCACCAGGCTGAACGTTTGTGTCACCTTTATTTCTACGGCCGTGACATTTGGCACTGATCCAGTTCAGTAGTACGTTCAGTCTGTTGTTAGTCCAAGCTGTTATTGCTCAGTTCAGTACAAAACTAGGCTGATCAAGCACTGCACACAAGGTTAATAGTTTAGCAGCATTCATTCAGAACTGATTATGACTGTTTCTGTGGCTCTCTCAGTCTTTTAATAAGGAAGTAACTCAGTGCGATTCACAGCTGATGTGCTCCACAGCTAAAGGCTTCTGAGAAATTTAATCAGACTCAATCAGTTTAATCAGTTCAGTTGAAAGAGTTGTTAAAGATTTGCTCATACAAGCACTGATCACCTCTGCTTAGGTTAGAATGAAGACTGGAAACATGGGGCAAACGGAAACACGGGGCAAACGGAAACATGGGGTGAACCAAAATTTAAAAAATATGCCCATTAGCACCTCTAAAGCTCACCGTACCTTGTTGTGATTTTACAGGTAGTAACTTCTGGGAATCTTGTCACCACTGTGAGGTTGCCAAGAAACCAGCGCAGACTCCAGGAAATCACCTCAGTTTGTGCACAGAATAAACAAACAAGAATTAATGTGTTAATTGGTGAGCTTTAGTGGCACTGGTCAGCACATTTTGTCACCTTTGGACATCTCGATGTTTCTGTCTTTCTTGTTACGCCAGACAAGAAAGTGAAATGTTGAAATATTCCTTTAAACTCCTTTAAACTCACACTACAACAACAGGGTCATGGAGGAGCTGATATGAATATTTTTCAGATGGCGCACTGACTATGTAACAAAACTAAACAAGTATTAAATGAAAATTTGTTACCGCTTTCAAACCCCTACAGTTCATAATAATGGACGATGTGCTTTTCATGCTATGCTAAACACACTTGTTGTATAATGTCCTTCCTGCAGATATTTTGTGGGAGGATGACTGAAACATTTAACCAAGTCTGTTGTACATTATGTGTTTCACCCAGGGGGTGAAAACACAACAGCGACACAAGAACTTCTGGCAAGATATTACTCTCTCTCCACACACACACACACACACACACACACACACACACACACACACACACACACACACACGCACACACACACACACACGCACATGCACATGCACATTCACCTTGACACAATCACTGAATTTTTGTTCCAGTGTTCAAGTCCTGTATCCTCCACCTCTGCATGTTGATATTCATTGATGTTTCATTGCATCCCACACACTGTGTCTCTGCTTGTGTGTGTGTGTGTCTGTGTGCTTGTATAGCTATATTTGTGAGGACCAGTTTGAGCTTTATACCTCGAGAGTGAGGACATTTCGGCTGGTCCTCACTTTCTGAGATACTGTAAAAGGGCTGTTTTACACTATCTCAGAAAGTGAGATACTGTAAAAGGGCTGTTTGAGGGCTGAGACTTGGTTTTAGGGTTCAGGTTAGAATTAGGTTTAAGTCAGGGTTAAGGTTAAGGTTGGCATGTAGTTGTGATGGTGAAGGTTAGTGTAAGGGGCTAGTGAATGCATTGTGTAAACAAGAGTAAAAGCACAAAGATATTTCACCAATTACCTCCATTGTGTTGAAATGGCCTTGTAGAAATCATAATATTGTTTTTGTTTCACACAATGAAAGATGAGGCGACTGTTTCCATTTGCTATATAAAAAGAGATATGAAATCTAACACTCATCCTTCATGTGGCAGGTTTTAAAATCAGTTTTATGAAGCCTCCTGGTTCCATTGAATTCTGTGGATAATGTGATTTCTTCCTCCCACAGTCTCAGTTTTCATCCAACTGGAAATGTGTGGAACTGATACTTTAAGACCCTGTAACTGGATTAACATTAAATGTTTCAGCACTGCAGATTAGACTGTGGAGGTAGTAATTAAAATTGTTTGGGGGAGAGAAAAGGTGAGATGACTGCTAATAATCCAGGTGATTGTCACATTCATGATACCTGAGTGGACAGTGGGCGGTCCATATTGTGTGTGTGGAGGTGTTGCTACAAGCTGCGGTCCCACAGAAAAGCCCATTATCACACTGAAAACACTCTCACAAATTCTAAAACTTTTCTATTCATTTTGGTTTGTATTTTCTCAGACATGTATTGTCAGAGACCTTTTTTCAAGGTAACACTAAACATTAAGTGAATTGTTCGTTGTAGATGGGTGAAAACAACAGAGTTGTTGTGAGAGTTTTAAAAACAGATTTTTTTCTTTCTTTTGCTTGAGTATTGTTCACATAATCACCTTATAAGACTACTTTCCAATAATCCATTCGATCCTGTCCTTCATGGATTTGCTGAGTTTGAGTCGTGTTTTTGAATGTGAATCTTTTTGCCCTGAAATTTTGTTTGTAAAAAGAGCTCATTAATGTTAGTTCCATATCAAAGGTGCCTTTAAACAGCTCCAAACTCTCCAAACACGTCACATCTTCTGTTTGACTACCATCAGTCTATGGTTTGAAGGTATTTAATGAAAATCAACAGCTAGCAATGTTGGCTAATATTAACTAAGGCTAATGTTTCTCTTTGTGTTAACTACAAACTTAATGGTTAATGAATTACAGCTACTTCTCGGACATGAGCAAAGCAAAAGCACAGGGGGAACAGCTCCTTCTGTCTGAATTGGACCACTTTAATGTCTGTTTCAACAATAGGATAACTGAACACTGAATGTGAACATGGTACATGGCTTCACTGTCTTAAATTCTATCACTTGGCCAATCTAAATAACAACATTATGTAGGTCTTGATAAAATAAGAAATAAAATAGGAAATACTTTTTTTTATAGAATTATCCCATTAAACAGTAGAAAAATAAGGAAATCTACACAATAAATGTAATTTCAAATAAATAATCAGATAGCAATAGTAGCAATTGAATTTCTTCCATTCTTTCCTCAACGGCTCAGGAGAAAACTACACACTGCAGCTCACAATCTAACTCTCTTGTCTTCCAGGATTTCTCATTTAAATGATCACTGAAGTGAAAAACATCTCACTCGTCTCACTGGTCATTTTTTCAAAATTTGAATGCAGATGTGCACTTTGCATCTGGGTACACGCGCACACATTTGCACACACACAAGTAGTCCCAATTTTGTAACGTTCCCAAACCAGAAATGAAGACACTAATTAGCCTTGCAATTGCAGCGACATGTTAAACATCCCATCTGTTTTTCAAAAACTCGGCACTGATCTGTTGATAGTGAGCGAGTGTGTGGTTTTGTGCTGCCAGTTAGTAGTGGCTCACATGATGAAAATGTTTAATATCCTGCAGCCACCTGATACATGAGGTGAAAACACAGTAAGGAGGACCATTAGCGTTGATGGCTGCACTCTGAGCATGGTGAGAGAGTATGTGGGGGTCTCCTCTAAATGAGGAAAATAACGATGAAATTTCTCTTGGCACAAAAATCAGAGTATAAGCAGTCAGACATAAAACACATTAGAACTTTTATGGAAGTGTTCATCTTCATTTCATGTCAGTTTCTCTGGAAAATACCCCTCACTGGTATCTCCAACATCCAAAATACAACTCCACAGACACAGTGTTCCAGTTCACGTTTGCTGTTTTTTTCCATTCTGCTTTTTTTTTCTATTCACAGTTTAGTGCCAGAATAATCTGTCAGCAATACTGTAGCACATTTATTCACTCTGACAGAACTCAAGTGCGTTCTGAAC
The DNA here is from genome assembly GCF_017976425.1 of Toxotes jaculatrix. Lineage (NCBI taxonomy): Eukaryota > Metazoa > Chordata > Actinopteri > Toxotidae > Toxotes > Toxotes jaculatrix. The sequence goes on from NC_054407.1 coordinate 9,738,763, forward strand.
ACAGAGAAGAGGTGGCCAATGAATTTTCCACTTACACTGTGCTGTGAGCTCCAGGCGCCCTTATATGAGACAAGCTGAAAGATGGAGATGTGTGGGACACACACAGGTTTGTACATTTATCTTTGTGAGGACACCCATTGACATAATGCAGTCCCTAGCCCCTTACCCTAACCTTAACCATCTTAAGTGAATGCCTAACCCCAACCCCACCCTAAACCCAATTCTTACCCTAACCATAAAACCAAGTCTTAACCCTTAAAGAGCCATTTTAAGGTGTGTCAGAAAGTGAGGACCGGGCAAAATGTCGTTACTTCAGTGGTTTAAAATTCAAACCGGTCCTCACGCTGTATAGCCATACAAGTACATGCACACACACATATGCACTTGCATACACACAAACACAAGGCTGGCCTACACTGACATATAGCAGGACATGTGTGGGATGTTAGTATTCAAAAGTACAGAACAGCTGTCAAGTTACCTGTACCTGTGTGTGTGTGTGTGTGTGTCTGTGTCTGTGTGTCTATGTGTCTGTGTGTGTGCGCATGCGCGCGCGCGTGTGTGTGTGGGGGGGGGGGGGGCAGATATACATTGCCCCTGGGGTTTATCATATTCATCTAATATACAACAGATCACATTGTAGGCCTACAAAAACAATTTTACATCTGAGAGTCAACAGGCAGTGTCCCATGACATACCAGCTGGAAAAAATAAACAACAGCCACATTAATAGGCTGATAACTAACAGAAAAGAAAAAGAGTAAAAATGGAAAGTCGCGTGCTAAATGGAAGGACAGAGACAAAAGAGAGAGATCCAGGGAGGAAAAAGGGAATAACATAGGGGAGGGTAGAGGGAGTAAATGAGCTTTAGTCTCCCCAGTGTAATGAGCTTGGCAGGCTGAAGCAGAAGCAGCACTGTGATTGGTCGTGTGTGTGTGTGTGTGTGTGTGTGTGTGTGTGTGTGTGTGTGTGTGTGTGTGTGTGTGTGTGTGTGTGTGTGTGTGTGTGTGTGTGTGTGTGTGTGGAGAGGCAGCGGTGGTGGAAGAATAAAACTCAGATAGAGCCAGATGATGACATCAGTGCTGGTGGCGTAATACCACCACCAGCACTGAGCAGCGTGATGACATAAAGACAGTAAAGCATCATCATCATCATCATCATCAAATTACATCAGCGGTGCAGACGTCATCAACATGGAGACATCAGCACATCTCATTATTCACTTTATCCAGAAAGGAAGCTTCCTGTCACTATAGGAGTGGGTAACTATATGATGTGATGGGCGTGTAAAAAAAAAAGAGGGGGGATAGTGTTATCTGTCTCTTTCTCTCTCCTCGTACACCATTTTCTCTTTTGGGCTCCTGCACTTCTTTCTTATGGATGAGAGGAAAATATTTAACCTCAGCAGAAATAAATAGCCATTCTCATAAGCTATCAATCCTCCAGGTGCTGACACATGTCAGAGGAAAAACAACTTTTTTTTTTTTTTTGTAAAAGTCTACCCTGGAGTTACTCAGGCTTTCTTAAAGGAGCACTGAACTAAACTGTTCTCTAGTGTGACTAACTGCAGGTCCTTCAGATTTCAGCATTTGTGAATGATAGGTCAGTCATTGTCATCTTACCTGTGCAGGTTGCGAGCATAACTGACATTTAGCCAAACGGCCTGGGCATAAAATTGATGGAACTACAACACTTTAGAGTTTAAAAAAAAAAAGGGTAACTGTGCTTTTTTGACTAGATAAATGGAATACTTTGACATGTTTGGAAAATACACTTGTTCCTGTGGCTCTGATGCACCTTGCTAAGATGCAAATGAGAAGATCAATACCGTGTATGATTAATGTGTTGCTACCTCCAGGAGACACTTGGAGCTTAGGTTAGCATAAATACTGTAAACAGGAAACTGCCAGCCTAGCTTGTGTCGAAAGGTAAATCGCCCAAACGTATCTAAGCTCATTAATTAACATGTTGTCTCATGTGTTTGCTTTGTACCATATAAGTTATATTAGCTGTTTCCCCCTTGTTGCCAGTCTTTGTGCTAAGCTAAGCTAACTAATTAATTGGCTATATACTTACCATACAGATGTGAGTATCATTCTTACCATCTCACTCGTGGCAAGAAAGCAAATGGGTGTATTTCCCAGAATGTTCAAATTCTTCCTTTACACCAGCCTGTAGAAGACAGAAAACAGAAAATGAGGCTAAATTTGTTCGGGAAGCCACACAAACACAAATCACGTTTATTTGGTTTTTAGCCGAAAAGGTCACTGTTGTGATCATTTGCATTCCAAATCAAACAACAGATCACATGATATTAAATTAACTTCACACAAAAGAATTGTTTTAATTGTATGTCAGCAGTCAGTCCGGTTTAATAATGCTTAGTGACTTTTTGATTGCACTCTGATCAATACCAAATGTGCATACTGATTCCCCTCAAGGCAGGAGAAAAATGAAAGTGTGTGTATCAGCGTCTTTCCAGACTGCACATACCCTCCAAGGATACTTGACAAGAGGCTCTGAAAAAAGATTAAAGTCCTGTGATATGAATGGGGAGTCCCCCAAGGATCATTTGTCCTGGGTGAGAGGAACGATCACACCCACCCACACATGCACACACTCACACACACATGCACACACACACACACACACACAAACACACAAAAGATACCCTTATTAAGCCCACTCCATGTCTGCTTGTATTTGGGTGGCTGAGTCCTAGTGTGTGTGTGTAGAAAGAGACAGAGTGTATTTTTATGTATGTGCATCAGAGTCACTGACGTCTGAAAGCTTTGGGTTATTACAGCACAGAGGGAAGACTCTAACCCACACACACACACACACACCCAGAAGGCATCAGTCCATAAGAGGAGGAGAAGAATCTACTTACACAGACAGAGACAGAGAGCCAAAGCCTCTGACACAGTCTACCATTAGACAGACCTTTTCCCCACAGTATATGATGAATTCTTTCATTTCCACTGATTAGATTCTCCCTCTGCTGCTGCTGCTGCTGCTGTGTGTGTGTGTGTGTGTGTGTGTGTGTGTGTGTGTGTGTGTGTGTGTGTGTGTGTGTGTGTGGTATAAGCTGCTGTAAATGGTTAAACTTAAGATATATAATAGACCTCTTATATTAAGACAGTACACCACTATAATTTAATGCACTAATTATAGAATATTTATTAAACGTTTTACTCTGTATCATGTGACTTTATACCATGCACTATGCCATGTGTGTAACATGTTACTTTGTATATGCCATATATGATCTAGATTAAAAATAAACAAACGCAACCGCATGTAGCTCTGAGATGTCAATTTGAGGTACATGTCCCATTTTCCTGCAGCGCACGTAGCAAATATGTGGAGTCTTATACATTTCACTTGCGCTCTCAGTTTGGACGTAATTATAGCGCCTGGTTAACAGAGCAGAGGCAGGATTGCGCTGCAGGCGCAGTCTGAGGCTGAGGCTAAGCTCAGGGGGGCGCAGTTGGTGGGATCTGTCAGAGGTCACCAGTTTAAATAAATAAATCAATAAATACAATTGAGAGAGATAGGGAGAGGGAAAGAGAGAGAGAGAGAGAGAGAGAGAGAGAGAGAGAGAGAGAGATGCACTTAAGTTTTCCAAAACCAAAACTTAGCCCTCAGTTCAATTTCTGCTGAGATTTCCTGAATTATTAATTACGATTACTCATGAAATTATAATATCCTTTTATAAGCCGTAGGGATATTTATACTGTGCGATTTATTAAACAAACTCGGAAAGGAAATGAAAAAGAGATGGAATGATCTAATGAGACCCACGGACCCACAAAGGTAGGACGCTTGTGAAAAATCGATTGGGGGGAGAAAAGGGTGAATGGAGGAGCAGAGGCTGCTCAGCGCAGACGCTGGTGATACGGCTGACAGTCATTTCGCAGTTCACTGAACGTCGACTTCAAGTCGCACAAAAGCGCCAGCGCTCCGCCCCCTCTTTGTTTGGTTTCAGTCAGATAGTCAGGTGTTCATTTATCTCTTTTTATTTATTTCTTTTAACTCGCATTGATATCAAGTTAAATTTAAATTCAGTGCAGCTCCCCCGGGCCCCACCTCAAAAGGCGAGAAGAAAGCGTGGCTCTGTACTCGAGTGACACCTTAATCTATCTGGGCTTTCAGCGCTGTTTGGTAGCCTTAAATTCAAACCCTCCATGTGGTAAGACTTCGACAGCCAGCCTGACAAAAAACAATCAGCAACAACAACAAAAAAATCACAATGCAAGTGACAAAACTTTTTTTGGATCATGTTTTAATACTGCAGTCCAGGTGTGTTGAGCTGTGGGCTTGCTGAAACTTTTTTGTTGTTGTTTGTTTTGTTGTTTCAGAAAAGGACTCATTCATGTGACAATACACAGCCAGTCCACAGATAAAGAGAAGGGGCTATAGAGCCAAAAATATTTAGTCAATAACACTGACACTTTGCAAAAGATGTGAAGTCATGTGGACCTCTAAGGTGGATGTGACTGGTGAATTTTGTCTGCGTGGAAGCATTTTCACTGCTCTTAAATTCATAAGGATGTCCTCTGTTTTCAGATCAGATCATAAAAACATGATCACAACCAGAAATCCGATTAGAAATAAACATTTGGGTGTTGCAGCGATGGATTTTTTTTTTTTACTGGTTTGGATGGCAAAGTATCTAAAAGCACTTTCTAAATGAGTCGTCATGGTGAATCAATGGATCACCTCGTGTGTGTCTAAACTATGGTCTATTGCACCACTTGATCAGTTATCGATAAGGGGTTAAATGCTAACTTTGCAGCAGTGTGTCGACTGTCTCTGTTCATGGTGCTGATTGTGGTGAAGGAGCTGGCCTTGGTGCTGAAGGTTTTTTTTTCCCCCATGATCCACACCGTTTGCGTCTCTATATTTGTGGTTCCAGAAACTACTTATATATTAATATATTTAAAAACAGTAGAACTTTTAAGACTAATATTCTCTGCAATGTGCGCCTGCGCCGGTCCGACTAGACAAAATCGGGTTTGGAAGTTTCTGTGCGAAACAATATCAAATGTTTGCGTTTGGCTCTTGGGTTTAGTGAGCTGAAGCTGCTGGCATTTTACCTCTGGAGCTAATAAGTGGCGAGCAATGAAAAGTATTGAATATTGATTCTTTGGGAAACCTGGGTCGCCGGCGTTCAAAGCCACAAACGTCACTGTCCTGACATCAGCACTCGGCTTAAAAACCCGCAGCACCGAGCGGTGTAAACACAACCAGACACACCTGCATGTGGGCGTATCGGGAAACAAACACGCTGCTGGCAACAGCACAGAAGAGCCACTTCGAATGCAGCGCACTTTATGCTCCATCGAACAGGGGACATTTCAGGATGTCATTTTGCCGTTAATGGTAGTTTATTTTGAGTAGAGCTCTATATTTCCAGAGACACGTTTTTTTTTTTTTTTCCGAAACATCACAGAAAGTTCTTGCACTTTAACTCCTTGCGCATTGTTGGTTTTGATAATGATCAACGACACACTTGCGTTTGGCGAACTGGACGCGAATGTTTCTGAGCCGCTGTCTTCTCTCACTCTCAGCCAAAACCACAGCGCGCTCCGGCTGGAGTCCAAGTCTCTGGTCACTTCAGCCACGATGTTTGCCGTGGGAGTCCTGGGGAACCTCATCGCCATAGTGGTGCTGTGCATCTCCAAAAAAGAACAAAAGGAAACTACTTTCTACACTCTGGTCTGCGGCATGGCCATCACAGACCTGTTGGGCACATGCTTCACCAGCCCGGTGGTGATCGCCACATACGTAGCCAGCCGCTGGCCAGGAGGAGCGCTGCTCTGCCACTTCTTCTCCTTCTCCATGCTCTTCTTCGGGTCGGCTGGGATGTCCATCCTGTGCGCCATGGCCGTGGAGCGATACCTGGCCATAAACCATGCCTATTTCTACTCCCAGCACATAGACCGGACAATGGCGCGTTTTGCGCTGCTGGTCACCTATCTCGCTAACATAGTACTGTGCATTATGCCCAGTTTCGGCTTCGGGCAGCACGTCAGGCACTTTCCCGGGACTTGGTGCTTTCTGGACTGGAGGGCGATGGATCCACTCGGAGCCTGCTACTCCTTCCTGTATGGCGGCGTGATGCTGGTGCTGATCGCAGTGACAGTTTTGTGTAACTTGGCGGTGTGCAGGTCTCTGGTGGGGATGAATCAGAGGGCGGGAATAGTCAGGACGGAGTTGTGTGAGCAGGGAGGTTCACGTCGCCTCTTCCCCCGGCTGCCGTCGGTCACCTCGGCGGCGGAGATCCAAATGTTCTGGCTCCTGATCTTCATGACCATCGTTTTCCTGGTCTGCTCCATCCCTTTAGTGGTAAGAACAACAGACTTTTCTATTACAACTGTCTACTCTAGAGTTATATGTGCCAAACACATTTAGTTACTGACGTCTATTTTACTTGACATTATAAATGAATAAATGAATGAATACTTATCTCAGACATTCTCTGTCCATGTGTTTCTACGTGACAGGTGCGAATATTCGTCAACCAGTTATACGACCCTGCCTATATATCTGCTGGCGGGAAGCCTGACTACCGGAGCGACCTGTTGGCGATCCGCTTCGCCTCATTCAACCCCATATTAGACCCCTGGGTTTACATTTTGTGCAGGAAAAACCTGCTGCTAAAGGGCTGTGAGAAACTGAAAAGGATAGCGGCACGAGTTAAGGACGGCCGTAGAGACAACACTGGCTGGGCGGGAGGTCACCACTCCCCTCCGTCTTTAAACAGCAACGATACCAGTTACGCGTCATTACGCACAGTCAGCTACAGGAACGACGCGGAGCACCAGGCCTCGATCAAAAATGAGTCCTTCACAGACTTCGCAATGAGACAAGCGTGGGAGTACGACACCGCCCGGGTCAACTTTCACCCGTTCAGCGTCGAGTCCACCGCGATCCTCGGGTGTGAGGAGGAAGAAGCAGCAGATTCCAAACAGGAAGTGGCGGCCAAGTCCTCTCCGGGACGCAGCCCAACACCGCTGCTCTCTGCGCACGTTAGAAGAGTGGACATTGTCACGTGCACATTCAGCACACCGAGCTCCTGTCAGTCAGCGAAATGCTTATGATGGACATTTATTATCTACCAACAGAGGTTTGGAAACGTTTCAGAGTCTGGCAGCTTCTCCATCTGCACAGCAAACTGGGACTTTCGAATTCAACTGTGAGGAAAAAAACCCAACACTGCCAGTGATAAACTCAGCACTACATTCAACTACACCTCTCTTATATGATGCCTGCCTCAGAAAGGTCTCTGAATTTAATTTAGACTTTATTTTAAGGTATTTTTTTTTAAAGATACGTCCAACACAAGTACAACAGCAGATTGTGCAGTATGACACGTCCAGCTTTACATTTCTAACACCTTAATTTCAACCAGAAGAAACCATTCAGACGAGGGCCAGAAAACCACTGGCTTAAGCTGTTTGTATAACTTCTTCTTATTAACCTGCATGATCATGTTTGCAGTAAACTCGGCGAATATGGAAGGCTGCATGGTATCACTGGTGGTGGTAAATATTTTGGGGGTAACTTTTTTTTTTTTTTTTAAGAGGAACCTGATTTCTTACCTCTGCTGAAAGCACTGCAGCCTTAGATGAAGCCTGTCCAAACATGGAAATTTATACTAAGTATTATCATACCCCATGGGTATTAGTGTATGACCCTCTAAGAGTTTGTTACACTGTATGAATCCATATGTGCCATTCACATTACATGTTCATTATGTGTTGTTGTAACACTGCACTTCAAACTTAAAGAAAATTTACATGCTGCTAATTTACCATGTGCCATTTAACAGTGTTGCATGATACAGGGAAAACTGAATGTAGACCTTCTGACCCTTGTTAAACTTTGTTTTGTATTGCATATTTACATAAAATGTTTTGATATTTGCAGCTGTAAACAGCCAAAGCGAACATATCACCTTTAAAAAAAAAAAAAAAAGATCTATATTGTTGCTGTAAGCTGTGTAACCTGTGGTGTTTGCTGGATGTGTTGCTGGTTCTGTGGAGAAAAATAAAGTGACATTGGAGACAGCTCACTGATCAAGTTAAAGAAGAATGTAACCTTTTCTTTTGTTAAGTTTTACATCAACTGTTCTCAGCCGGTAGACAGGTGGCAGGAGAGCTACACTTCCTTCAGACCAAACTGGGGACCAAAGAATCACATTTTTGATTTTGATTTTTAAACCAGCAGGTGGCGCTAGAACATAAAAAGTCCTCTGTAAATTGGTGGGAAAAAAACTAGTGATGCTGATACTGTTCACAGCAAAAATCACTGTGGAAGTCACTTGGAGAAAACTTCTTTAAGTCAGTTTAAATCGGTGCCATATGTGAAGCAACCAGTGATAACATGATGTGTATTTAAAAAACTTTATTCCCTGGAGGATAATACCATACAAAAATAAAGAAACCTTTATATAATAATAATAATAATAATAATATTAATAATAATAATGTGACATACTGAATTCAATCACTCGATCACTTTAAATGTTGAGGTCCTGTAGTATAAATGTTTCACTTGTTTGCTGTACATACATTCTAGATGTAAAACTGATTTTTTGTTTCAATGATGCTGTGTAAAAGCTGATATCATTACCCAGAATTCACCACAAAACTAGAGATCAACTCACTGGTATGTGAGTATGTGATGCTGTTGAGAAAAAAAAAAAAAGAAATTAAATATACCGCATCCTGTCAATGTGTTTCTGATGTCTGTTATTAGGATTTTTAAAAAGTCTCCCTGGGATGAAATGTAAGGAAAATATAAAAATCCCTAAACTAATTTCATAAATGTAAATTGCATCCAATCTGTTCAGCCCAGGTTCAGGAGGCCTTTAATAAATGTGAAAATCAGCACCTATTACGCACTGTATGTGAGCAAAAGTAACTGTCAATATGAAATTTGAATCTTGGCAATAAATAGATATTCATCTACAATATATAGAGTTCATAAAAACAGCTCTCATATGAAGCTATAATAAATAAATAATTTATCAGAAATAAATATATTTTACTTTTATACAGTAATACATGAAGATGCATGGCATCCATTTGGCTGAGTTCACCTGAACATAGAAATTATACGATGTTATGTCCCTGTTTGTGTGTGGAAAAAAAAAAAAAAAAAGATACTGAGCTTCTGTTAAGAACTGGCTTCACTGTGAGTAATAGTGAACATCATATCATAGAAGTGTCTTTTAGTTTGAATCTAAATATAAACACAGTGTCAGTCCTTTAACTGCGTCTTTTCTTTTCATCTCTTGAGCTTCAACCTTCAGGTCTCGGCCCATATAAAAAAAATCAAAAGAGTTATGCTCACATAAAGAGTCTCTTCAGTGAGTAATAACTGCTCTGCTGTATCCTGCATTAGTTACCAGTCGCTCAGTTGAATACAGTTTATCCTTTGATGGTGCAACTGTAAATCCACACTGTGATTCCCTGATGACCCCCCCTCCCACCCCCCTCCCACCCCCCACTCTCTGATTTTCGCCCTCAATCGTCCAGCTGCACACAGACCTCTTCCTCCTCCACTGGAAATGCACCACAGGAAGCCAAAAAGTGGCCTTCATCACTTCCCCTGCTCTGTGTATATGACAGCCCACCCCCCGCCCGGCCGTTTCATACATCCAGGCCTTCCTCATACAACATCCACTCTGAGCCTCTTGACTCCTCTTCCTTCAGGACGGGTGACGCTCGCTCTCATCACCCTCTCCCTCGTTTTATATCTTCAGCCCATACACATGCAGCTGGCGGCAGATAAAGACTGGATGGTCCTCCATGTGGTCTGGGCGTCCATGAAGGAAACCGACTCGTACCGGTCGGGCCGGCAGCAGGGGTTGCTGCTGACCTTGCGCCGAGGCAGCGACCCGTTTTCCAGCAGCGCCTTCAGTGCCAGGTCGTAATTTGTTCTTGAAGACTGGCAGGAGCCCACGCAAAACTTAAAGAGGACGATCTCATCCGAGTCAAACCCCAGGCCCAGGTCCCGAACCCTCATCTCTCTCTTCTCTACACGGCAGTCCCTGCTGCTCTGCTTTGGCCGCCTGTTTTTACCTTTACCCTTTTTATCTCTTTTTCCTGTCTCTTCCTCTTCCTCCTTTCCTTTCCTCTTCCTCTTCTTCTTTTTCTTCTGCGATCCCTTGGGTTGAGGTTCTGTGGGGTCAGAGGAGCGTGGAGAGCGCCCCGCCCAGCGACTACTGGGATGGTCATCCACCTCATCCATTACAAAGGGGTCTGAAATGGAGAGGAAAAAGGAGTGGTAAAGAGTGGTAAACAAAGAGAGTTCTAGGGAAAGTCAGGATTTATTAAGAGTAATTAGGGACAACAACATTCAAAATCTGCTGCAGAATCTAAGATTTCACTCTACCCTTTAACTTAAAATGACATGTCAACTTTTAAATCAAGTAAACAATATTTCAAGTAAATATATTTAGATGACTCAGACACAAAGCAGATCTCCAGCCATGTGCCCCCTTTCCACTCTTTAATACTCTGTGTGGTGAAGCAGATGTGCTGTAAATTACTCTTTCATAAGAGCTACAGTACCATATAGAGCATGCCAAGTAGAGTAAGGGTCACTGTCGTCTTCCTGCTCCTCGTCCTCTACCACCTCTGGTAACGTCACAGGAAGCTCTCGCTCCTCCTGGCCTCCCAGAAGGCCCACAGCTTGGCCTGAGTCTGATGCCGCACCAGCAGTACCAGCTTTCATGTGAGCTCCTTCCGCTAGAGGCAGCAGAGAGAGGAGCACCCAGAGCAGCACCTACAGGACACAGATAACATGTGAGCCGCCAGAAGGAAATCAGAGGGATTTTTTTTATTTGACTTTCTTGCACATTAAAGCTGGCATAATGCATAAATAAATGAGTGAATAAGCCAGGGATTGCTTTTCAAAAAGACAATTGGCATTAGGGTGTGAAAATTAGTTTACAAAGTTAGTCATTCTTAAAGTTGCATTTGATGATATTTTTTGAAATTATTTTTGGCCACCTGGTGGCAGTCTAACGAGTTGTAAACATGGCTTTGACACGCTATCACCTCATAAAGTTGATATGGAGAACCTCTTAACAGTTGCCCTTTTACACATTCAGCAGATACAAAGCAACATCAGCATATATATTTTTTTTTTTTCACCTGCCGAATATAAATCCAATATTCATATAATATACTCTTGCTTTACGCAGATTTTGATGATGTACTGTACTCAACCTGCAGAAAGGTAAAAATTACAGAATGGCGTACAGTTCTTCAGGGAAGTTTACTTAGAAAGAAAAGATGGTCTCCACCAGAGGAACTAGCTGTTTAGTCACATATTTATATTAAAATGCAAATAATAATTAAATCATGATGCCATATCAGTGCTTACATTGTGACCATGTACACATTAACAAAACTAAGCTGACAAAGTGATTTACAAATATAAAAACAGATAAAGACAATGAGATAACATTTATAAGAGCACATAACCCACACAGAACTCTTCAAAGGATCTGTCTTAAGCCTATTTCATCAAAAGTAATCCCACTTACTCTTCAGTAATACTTAAGTCAAATAACTCTGCTTTCTTTCCGCCCTGGATCAAGTGTTGTCCACTGGCTTATAATTTAGCGGTGAAAGCTTTGGCTTTGGCTGACACGGTTTTATGGAAAGCTCAGTCCTGAGCCTTGTGGAGATGGATTTCATTAACAATTTATAACTACACATAAGTCATCCCCTGGTTTATAGTTATCTGTCCATTGAAAATGAAAAGTGATAAGGCTGGTTGTTTGCAGAGATGGTGATTTCATATAAATTGATGATGAATAAGAGAAGAGTGAGGAAAAGAAAGAGATGGAGAATAGAAGAAGTAACAGAACATAAGACGGCGGTAAAAAGTTTCATGGTGTTCTTTTGGCAACAATGCCTGTTTCTGACAAACCTTGGCCTTTGCTGACATTACAGAGGTAATCTCATGTCTATCCTTCCTCCGAACCCTCCATCTGGTCCCACCTGGAGAGAAAGAAAAAGTGAGGGAGATAGGAATGTAAGAACAAGAACAAGCCTTCACTCTGTCAACTTTTCTCCTCCCAGAACTCTCTTTGAAAAGGGTAACATAAACTAAAGGCACAACATGCGGGCAATATGATGTCTATACATTCACAATTGTCCAGATACTGTAAAAAAAAAAAAAAAAGCCCCTGTGGGCCCCTGAGCAAGTCGACGTGTCACATAAATCACGTCTTCAATGCGTGTTTGTTGCTGCTTCAGTAAAAGGCCAGTGTTTGCTGCCAGCTAGTGTGGCTAGTGTTGGCTTGTCGGTTCATACATCCATGCAAACAACCCCAGTCCAGCAACAAAAGGCAGCATCTGCGATATACTTGTCAAAGGCATTCTTCAGGGTTATTCCTGTGGCAGAGGTACAAGCAGGGGGAACGAGGCATAGCGAGAGCACCTCGCGGAGGTCCCAGACAAAAAAAAACACGGAGATGCAGGACAGGTGATAAGAAGTGTCACGGATGCAGATGTTTATATATAGTACGTGCTGGGTGGAGGATCGTGCTGGCTGCGGAGCGCCCATAGCATGAGCTCATCAGGTTCTTTTGTGGCCCCCGCCAAATATGAAAGTCAGCGGAGGTCAGAGCATCACGTACTTCAAAAACAGGAGTAGTACTCAGTTGTAGGAACTTTACATGGTCTTCATCTATCCTGGATCAGTTCTTCAAAAAAAGTATTGCTTTTGGAAAAATCATTAGGATATATCCTCTGGGTACTATGAGCATCTGTGCAGAATTTCATGGGAATTAATTAATCCAGAAGTTGAGATATTTCAGGACCAAACTGGTGGACCAGCCAACCAACAGATGGACCAAAGGATGGACACTGCCATCCAAAGAGCTATGCTCTTAGCAAATACAAAAAATACAAAAGATAATTAAGGATCAGTCACATACCATTTTTTTTTATACTAAACAGACTTTGGAATTCATTTTTGTGCAGAACAAGGACTGTGGATTTTCTCCCCCATTTTTGCATTGCAATATGACCAAGGGGAATGTTTACTGTGACCAAAATTGACGTGTTGTCAGTGTGGCCCCTTGTCTTTGGTTGAGGCCAAAGAACCAACCAAAGAGTGTTTTTGTCCTCCTACTTCATAACAAAAAAACACTAAGATTTAAGAAAATTCTTAAAAAGCGGAATCAATGCCTGTGCACTCAATACAAAACCTGCAGATTGCTTGCTTTGTGCAACTTAATGGTTAATTGTTGGTTGGAAACAGTACTTGAAAAAAAAAAGAATGCCAAGGCCAATTAGTGGCTGTTCTGGAGCTTTTGCTTATATCACAGGACCTTTCCTTCTCATCAACATTTATTACATGTGTAATGATTTAAAACAGTAAAACAGTAAAGAAAAGTTAAGGGTTCTGGCTGTTCGAGAGTCAAGGTTAAAAACTAGAGGTAATTTTGCTTTTGCTGTTGTTTTGGAGCAGCCTCTTGCAAAGTCTCACAGAAGCTAAATAACAGCATATATCCCACTTTCCTCATGCTTCTTTTAAACCAACACAGCTTCAACTTTGTGCTTTGTATTCTCTGTCTTCTCTGCCCCTTTTCATTCCCTCTTTCACTTTTCTTCTTCTTGTAAAGCACTCTGTAACTTCTGTGTTGAGAAATGCAAAGTTAGTCGGGTGAAACAACCTTCTGCCTACAGATACCTCCAACATCTTTGAAACCACATGTTATCTCTAAGGGGCTTTGTATAACCTTGGCACTGAACTGCAGCAACGAAGCGCGCCCATAGCAACGTATTCGAGCATGTACTGTTCGTGTGTTCAAAAGATCTCACAGATATGTAGTGCAGCACGTTTATTTAACAGTCAAAAACAATCTCAGTTGTTCTGTCTGTGCAATGAGATGGAAGACTGACAAAAAGTTAAGGATCACAGGTCACGATAAGACCTGTTGGTGCATTTGTGCAATCCTGCATGTTCCAGCTGTAGCGATCCATCCGAGGGAAAGCAAAGTTACAGACACTGAGGAGTGGGAGAAGGAACAAGAGGACGAGGAGAGAAAAACTGAGCATAATTCAGGCAGACAGAGACAGACAGACAGACAGTGTAAACGTCACTGCTGCAACCTAAAACCAAACTGTGCTGACTCCTCAGCTCTCCATCTCCCTCTGTCTCAGAGCTGATTTAAAACCTAACAGCAGTGCGAGGTAGGACAGAGGGCTACAGATCCTCGCTGGCTCTCAGGAGAGGTGCCATTCTGAGTCACTAATGCTACAGCTGGGAGTGTTTAGCCCCTTTTAGATCAGCGAGCTGGGAGTCTACATGAGCCTGTCTGCTGGTTCATTTCACCCCGGCACTCTGGAGCTGTTTACACCCCGACGCCTCCAGCCTTTTCAGGGGATGAGGTGGGTGGGGGAGCCGAGGGGTGGAGAGAGGATTAAAAGAAGGAGCGGGACACTGGTCCTGAAGAGCTCCAGACTGACACAAGCCTACTGATGGTGTGTGTATGTACAGTTTCAGATCCGATACTGCATGTGTGCACTTCTATGTGTGTTTAGAAAGGAAAGCATGTGTTTCTTCCTTGTTTGGCTGATTAAAGCCTTTGGTTTGTCCATCAGGCTGCATGTCTGCAGCAGGGAGAGCGGAGTTCTTGTCACCTTCCATTTTCATTGTTGGTTCTCTGCACTCCAGTTGTTGTTCACAGTTAGTTAAGTGGGTAAGCCCTCCTGAAGCAAGTACAACCCATAAAGCCAGAGCCGGCTACTCTTTCCAGAGCTTATGCTGCTGTTGTGAATTGCTTTTCCAAATACCGTCTAAGTGCTTGGCGAAGATGGATGTGGATTTTATTTGGGGGATTTTTATGAGTGGTAAAAGAACAGAGGTTGCCATAACAAAAGTAAGTCAGTTTACTGAATATGATGTGTACTGAGTGGGTGTATTTATCAGCATTCATCAGCATTTGGACTTTCATCTTACAATTAATATCTAATATTACTATACAACCCCAAGACCAAACAACAGAACTGCAAATTCTTTCGACATCTTAACACATTTAAATTATTACCTCTTAGAAATGTGATTTTTCTTGGGGGGAAACAACATGTTAATGTTGAAACAAAATAGAAAACAGTGGTAAAAACCAAAGTGCCCCTGGTTTAAGGCATGCTGGTGAGTTAGCCTTAGCTAAAACTAAGTTACCCTGTTTCGTGTAATTGAAAAATAAATTTTGATGCTCCAACATGTTAGTTATTGCGCTTTTCTTGCCATGTGAATAAGGCCTGTAAATAATCATAATGGAGCAAAAAGTAAAACCAAATAAACTAGTCCTGCTAAAAGTTAAGTAGCAGAGCTTAGCAGAGCTGTCGTCTCTACAGCCTCTGACTCCAGTGGAATTCACATGATTTGATGCGGTTAAGCTACCTTCAAATCACGTATTTAAAGCATTTCATTAAAGTTTAATTTTATTAAACTAGCTCATTAGTTCAAATGGACAATTGAGAGCCAAGAAAGAAACAAGAACATTGCGTTTTCCGTGACAATGGTTCAATAATCAGACTTAAAGACATTTAAGGTTTTACAATTTATATATCTGTCAAACATTTGACTAAGAGCCTTCAAACTTCACTCTCAAACTCTTTTTTCTTAATGCCAGTGTAGTTAAAGCTCTGTGGCTTTCTGAGGACATATAAATAATCTATAATTCCTTCTTTATTACTGTCAAAGCTGTAATTAAGTCTATTATTATTGCTATTTCCAACAGAGACACAGAAAGGAAGCAGAGCAACATTAACATAAATGTGTTTCTGATTAGTGATCTATGTGCCTACTGTATACTATTACACCCTTGGACCTGAGCTTTGCCACAGAGCCTCCATAAACCTCTCACCGTGTAAAAAAAGAAAGCTCCAAGCTCTCCCGTTGTTTCGCCTCCCTCTAAAAGCCAAACTTCTCTGATAATGACCTCCTATTAAAGACACACACTGTTCTTTGCTGCAAGCGCGTGCACATACGCGAAATGTTCTGACCTCCAGCTTTAACCTGTCACTAACGCGGAGCCTGATTGCAGGAGCGGGGAGAAAAACAAGAGTACAGTAAATCACCGCTGGCTCAATAAAAGACACCTGCAGTGTAAGAGGAGATGCAGGAGAGAGAGGGAGAACACCAGGAGAGCCGTCTGATCACTACCAGACACTGAGAAATCGGCGGAGGTCCCACAAAACGAAGCATGGTGATATCTGCTGTACATGCTTGTGCCCCAAAGCTCTTTACATTCAGAGCAGTGTGAAAACTGGTTTTGTAACTTTGCTTTAATCTTGCATGTGACGTTCTGTTGACAGAGTTCAATATCTTTTCAGTATGTCATTCAAGGGGCTTCAGGGTGTAACAACAAGCCCTGGTTGAAAGTTTTTTTTTACCTTATCTGAATCAGAACTCCAGGAAAAGGCCTCTGGGAAAAATCTGTGATTTAGAGCTGTGTAAATAAACATAATTTAACTTTTTGTTAGACATTTATGTGATACCAAGGAGTCATGTTTTACTGCCCCTTCTCTTTAACCTCCTCTCCTCCTCCTGTTTCTCATTTTCATCATGCTTCATTTAATGTTTCATACACATGAAATGTCTTTTTCCTTAAAAGAGCTATCTTCGCCTTACTAAACCAATTTCACTCTTCAGCAGTCAACGACAGCATGTCTTAACTATGCAAGGCAGCCACAAAGTCAAAGAAGAAAATGCTAGAGGAGGAGCGATAGAGGGAAAGAGATTAAAAAAAAAATCACATGATAAGAGTAAGGAGAATTAAAAATAGAATGAGTTACTGTCCAGGGGAAAGACAAATGAGAAAAAGATAATTGAACCACTGAATGGGAGAAGTCTGAAAGCAGAGACAAGGTGAACACGGGGAAGAGAGGGAACGACAAAATGAAAGTGCAGAAAGAGAGCACAGACTGAAGCCCAGTCAGTCTGTAATCCCATAATCCCTGGCAGGCAGGCAGGATGTAATTGCTCGTTATTGCCAGTTTCCACTCTGAGGCCTGTCACTGCTGGAAAACCACAGAGCGCCGCTGAAATGAGAAACAGATAGCAGGTCCCATGCCTCGGTTCAGATAGGTCAGTAGGCCCCCTACGTAAACCCCCCCTCCCCTCGAAACACACACACATATGCCCATGCACACTGGTGAGCACACACAGCCATTCTTTCTTTCTGCTGTGTTCTCTCATAATCCTTTCTCTGCCACAAAAAAAAAAAAAAAAAACACACCAGTATACACCCTATCTTTGTCATTTTCGCACACTGTCCAGTGCACACACACAGGGGAGCCGGGGTAATCAGAGGTGTGGACACTACAGAGCGTGTCTGAGATTTTTTCAGGCCTGTAACAGACAGTAAAGCATGAGAAGGAAACTCTGGTGGGCTGAGAGTAATAATGTGTCAGGAGCAGGTTGTCTGATTGTGAACAACATGAGCTGGGCCACCACCAGGATGGCCGACACGGGTGCTGTGTTTCAGCACTAACTAAAAGTTAGTGCTGAAAACAAATAGTCGATAGATTGACCTCTCGATGGACAGAAAATTGATAGTCAACAAGTCTGTGTATGATTTGCACTTAATCAAGAATTTTTAATATTAGAAGTCACGAATAATGAGTTTCTAATGATTTGAATGACTAGATTCAACTAACATGCTGTTTGCTATATCAACTTTATAACATGATAATCTGTCAATGATGCTCTTACAGTACATAAAGTAAAACAAAAAATAAATGATTAATTCAGCTTTAAGATATATTCTCAATATTATGGTAATTGTTTTGCTAATTATCAGCTTGTGCAGGGTTAGCTATAATGGAGAACAGTACCTCTTTCAAGCTTTGCCTGTAGGGTTAGACAGTACAACCTGGACCTCATTAGAAGAACCTATTAGAGGGAAAACTTATTGGTTTCTTGATCACAAACCTGAGTGATTAGTGATTTACCTCACTGACCCTGCAGCCTTCTCCCCACACCAAAGAGAAGAGCTACAGAGAAACGTGTCTAATGGTTCTTCGGTAGGATAAATGAAGCACTCTTAGCGGAGAACAATGTGTCTGAAGAGTAACAGTTCTGGATTAACGCCGTCACACGTGCAGGTTCAAGTTGCCAAAGGTGCTGCAGAGAGTTACTGCAGGTCATCAAAGTGCTGGGATCAGCAGGTCACAACAAGCACCATAAAATGCACGCTTCCACGGGACGTTAAAGTGCCGTCCATGACCAGCACATTAACCCCGAGCTGCATGCCCTGATGGCATTATTACGACAGGCAGAGAAAAAGAAAGAGCTGCTCTCATCATATTAACCACCAGAGCCGCCTGACTCCATGAAAGAAAACATACTCTCAGTGTAAAGCAGAGAGCTGAGGCTGTAGAGTCGAGAGCATGAATGACAGCTGCTTCTAACCAGGTCATGTAAACAGGAATAAGTGGTATCATCTCAGTCCTGAAATATGCTGATTTAGCTGCTCAGACTTTCACACGTGACGCAATGAAGTTTGCGGTAAACAGGTTTCAAATATGCAAATCAGACTCTCCCCTTCCTGTGTTTACGTGTCTGTTCTTCTACATGCCTTACTGCTTGTTTGGTTAATTTGGATTACTGTAGCTGTTATTGTTGGTAGACACACTGTCAGCTTGTGCCAAGATCTGACTTCCTTCTCAACAAGTCACTGTTTCCATCAATCTGTCAATAAGATTTCATCATGAGAAATGAAAAAAAAAAATTTCATTTTCCGAACAGTGCTTTAGAGCCACCAGATAACGTAAAATCATTTCTAAGTTGGTGATACTTAGATTGGCTGGTTTTTTTTTACACCTGTAGGTAGGAAACCTTCCGTAAAGTCTAATGTTGAATGAAACAAACCACCTGAGTGGATTATTTGCCAACATCTATTGATTCATGAGGAAAAATGAGAGATGGATATGTAGCACTGCAGCGTAAAATACAGTTAAAGGATGGTTTACACAATTTATTTTGGAATTTAAGCCAAATTTGTAGTGGTTATGAAAACATACCCACTGAGGTAATTGCAGACATCTAGGAACACAGCAACACTGCTAAAAAAAATAGGTCCCATGGGGCAAGAAACACAAGCCACCACAAGGGTTTTAGCAAACCAACAGTTTACCCAGGTTATTTAATCCATCTCATTTGGAGGTAAAACCAAACACTGAGAGCACCTGAAATGTTGATAATTTATTATTGTACAGTTGAAATGTGTGTACAAAAACTCTACAGCAAGTAAGTCAGTAAACTTTGATGGATGCTTAATGAATAGTCTGGGTAACACTTCTATTGTTTGCCTTAATTTCCTTCTCTAAAGATGTACTAATCAATAATTTTATGTTCACCATGGATGAAATGGCTGTGCAGTGTAGAACAGGTAATTTGTAGTGACAAATCCTCAGAGAATTACGACCCGACTCTACATGGACCATTTGGGGCTGTTTTGGGCCCGGGGAGCTGGGCTAGGTCGGTGCCTTGCTCAGGGGCACCACGGCCATGGTTGCAGGGTGGGGGGGGCGAGAGTGAGTATTGGACTTACATCTTTTATGTGGACACAAACATGACTGAATGAACGCTAATGTTGGGTAGGCAAATGTTTCCTAACACATTTGCCACAACATCTATGTCGTTTTCAGTTTGTTCTGTTGCCCTCAAGTGGCCAAACAAAAAAATCTATTAATGCAGCTTTGACAACTGTATTATTGTACGGCTGCTCATGTTTGCTGCTTTGCTTGACTTCTTTTTAGGAATGTTACCATGTTCCAAGACCTCAGAATTTAATTTGACTGATGAATAACATTTTATTATTTGCAACAGGAAAGATGGCCTGTAATAAGAAATTATAATAAACCACAATTGTCCTTCAATACACCATCAGAAAAATTGCATCAGCCTTTGAAACTGCAAAGGAAGGAGAGAGAAGGGTTTCTGGTACAGTAAGGAAGCGTAGTGAACTTGCTATAGGATTTTCCACATCAGCTGTAACTTCCATGCAGTACAACGGCCTCTGTGAGATTAAGCGTGCAGGGTCACTGGAAAGTTTAGCTAATTGCAGTTAGCACTAATCACTCACAAAGAAACCCACAATGCAACAGACTCATAAGTGTCTTGTGACCCGATCAGGTAAATTAGATGGGACACCATCTTCCGCTGCCTTTTTTTTTTCCCATGAGCGCTGAGATAAAGACAGCCTCCTGATGCGACACATCTGTGTCCTCACCTTCTCGCTCTCCTTCACTTTGTTTCTCACTAAGGCAACTTCCCAGTGTCCCTGACCCTAATAACCCAAATTCCTGCCTGATTAAGTTGGTTTTAAAAGGAAGCCACACAGAGAGCGGTTGGGTGAGCCTCACCTTAAATGGGAACACATTTTAGCTGTGTTGGAGAGATGATCAGAGGGTAGGATTTCACTTTCCGGTGTTTGTGAGGATGGCGGCTCTTAAAAGGCCGCAAAAAGGACAGAGGGAAAGAATGGAGAGGGAGGAGAGGAATAGATAACATACACACACATTCAACACATAACATCTCACAGTTTCTCTCTTTCTTTCTCTTCCTGCTCATTTTCTCAAACATACTCTGTGTCACTGACATTTCCACCAAAAAATTGGCTTTGCACACACACACATGCACCCAGGACCCCTCACCTTTTATACAAAGCCACACACACACTCTCTGAAATCCCCTCTCCCACCACCCCACCCCACCCTCACGACCTTTTCTTGATCCCATCTCATGTTGTTATTTCTCCAAATTAAGCCCACACTGAGCCTGAGAGCAACAGGCTCGGTGAAAAGTGAAAAGTGGCCATCGGTGATACACACACACACACACACACACACACACACACACACACACACACACACTGGCCATTAATAGTGTGTCTTGTGTCTGGGTGAACCAGCGCTCTCCAAAGTGTTTCCGTGTCGCCCGCTCGCGCCCCAGACAGGCTGGGTTTAATGACCTGGCCTGATAGTTCAAAGCAGCCCTCAGACGCTATGATTAATGAATGTGACCTGCTAATTTCAGAAGAATACAGCTTATTGTATCAAAAAACTCTCTCACAGACACAAACACTGTGCTGGGCTAGTTAACATTCTTCTGCATTTCGAGAAAAAGTTGTTTTAAGGAGGGAGATTTCACGATAAGGACAGGAGTTAGCTTTATTTTTCATCAGCGACTCCAAAAGTATTAACTGCTGCTTTGTTCTAAATAATTTAAGTTGTTTGAACTTGAAGAAGCCAAAGTGCTCAACAACAACAAAACAATTCAAGATCAGAGAAAGAAATAATTCCCCAAGCGTACTTACACAAGATTGTCCACCGCTATAAAAGCAAGGACCCAGAAAACAGAAGTTGCATGGGAAGCATTTGTCTGAAGGAATACATCTAACAAATTGAAATTCCTTTTTGTCAGATCATGCCTCCTTCAATTTGCCCTGAAGGAATCACTGTGGTTCGCTGCGTACTTTAAGCACTTCCAGATTGAAGTTGCCCTGTGGCACTTGAGGTTGCATAATCAATCTCTCTCACTGCACTCTCTCCATTAGTGCCGGGGACAAAACAACCAGAGTAACGTTACACACTGAGGCTGAGAGTCGGCTGAAGACAGGTCTCCCTGCGCAGAGCACACATCCATCTTTTAATGACAGATTTCCACTGATCTGAAAAGACTGTGGCCTGGTTTAACGGTTGAATATTTCAGTTGATCAATACTTCTATGGAAGGAGCAAAAAGTTTGAAGCTGTTGTTTGTAGAACCGAAGCCTGTCACTGTGCTTGATGATGCTTTTTCTGCATCTTATAGTTTTGTGTCTCCTAAGCAGTCAGTACACTTCACCTTTTGGTATTGTATTGTGTTTTTAATAGTTCTCTAGTGGATTCCTTTTACAGAACAATTATCTGATTTGTTGTTTTATTTTTTTTTCTCATAACAATCTATAAAATAAGTTAAAACCCCATAATACACATACTTGATGAAAACATCCATTTTCAAGTTGAGCCAACAAATCACACAGTCTGTGCATTTTGTGTTAGCTTGCTTTTTTAAAAAGACTGGCGTGGAACAAAGAAAACAAATCATTTACAACATTTAAAGTGTCTTAATGTCTTTGTAAGTACTATTACACATAACATTATTAAGCTCTCTAGCTAGCTAGTTCTGAATACTACAGTAAGGGTATGGGTAAAATGGTCTTTTTACTCTCGTTAAGCGAGATGAAAATTAGCTAAGTCTAACGTTTTTTGTTCTTCGATATATTGATATATTTTTTCTTCGTTTTCCATTTTCTTTTGAGCGTAATGTTTCCATGTCAAAGAACTATTATTTTAACTTACATGGTTGATGTTTCTGCATTCTTAGCTATACTGAGGCTAAATGCCATTCTGATTACTTAAATAACAAATATTAATGCAAGACTAAGAAGCCTAATAATGAAAATCAGGAATTTTTGCCATTTTTTTTTTTTTAAGAAAAATTAAGTCTGGAAAAAGAACCTTTATTTGGTCTTAAACATTGTTTTTTTTTTTTAAAGCTTCTGTAATATTTATCGAGCTCCAAAAGTGGCTGAATTTGTTCTTCCATTCTTTTTTTTACCAGCTCATGCCCCTTGGCTGTCAGGTGAAGTAGACTGTTCTATTTTACATCACAATTCTGATGATAAAGAATATCCTGTAGGATTACATTTTCTGAAAATGAAGGGTTTTATCCTCAGTATGTCTCAGAGTACTAAATGAAATACATAAAATCTAGATTTGAAATATCAGGCTTTGCCTTTGAAAGCTTAGTGAGTAATGAAGACCACTGGGAGAGGGAGACAAACCGTGTCAGAGCCTGTTTGCAGCTACAGTAGCTCCAGATACATTTCTGAGGACGCTTCTATATAAATGAGTGGTAATGATGCTAACTTCTTTTGTCATTTTAATTACAAGTGTTTAATTGGCTTTTTGTGAGCTTGAGGAGCAACACAGAACAGCATCAGAGCAAGAAAGAGTTAAACCCATAACACCAACAAACGGCACGCTAGCTCTTGTAAAGCCACATGCCAGTTAAAACAAACCAGACCACACATCAGGAGGCTGCTGGTAAAGAGAACGCACTGGCCCGCAGTACCTGACCCTCGGTGGAGCTGCTGACCTTGTGACCTTTGACTACAGGAAGTGAAAGCCGTGGCAGCATGACGGGGGAGTGTGAGATGCCTGAAGCAGAGGTGGCACTCTGATGTTTCGGCCTGAGAACAGACCTGAGATTTTAAAAGACACGAGCAAAGAAAAACAAGGTTGTTTCACGACATGTTTTCTCACATTTTACAGGCATTTTATTGGTGGACGCCTGCTGGGGATGTGTGACATGTCTCATGTGATGCCAGGGCTCTCGCACACACCGAAATTCATCGAATACAACAGCTCTGAAAAGCAGGGAGGAGACGAGAAAAATGGAAAAAAAGATAAAAACACCAAAGCCAGATCCAGCTCTGAACATCTGATGCCTGCCGTCCTCCAACTGAGCCTCGTCTGCGTGCATGAGTGACACTGTATGTACATGAACGTGTGAGTCAGTGGGTCACTGAGACAGTGAGTAAGTATGAAAGTTCATCTACAAACGTGTGAGTCAGTGACACATCATGTAGTTTCTTCTACATCTCTGAATGGACAAATCCTGACAAACTGCACAGTTCGGGACAGAAAGCACTGCAAAGTGAAACTGTGAGTGTGATGAGGAAAAAATACTGATGAAAAAGATCCTGAAACAGCCTCTGTGTCACCAACTCATGAGGCCGAAGCGATCAACACAGTTTCATCTGAGACCGAAAAGAAGCGTGCTTGACTTCCAGCACGTCAAAACACCTGAAGCTTAAAATACTTCATCTGGCCCTGATCCCCTCAGAAGCAGTGGAGAGGAGGGAAATGGATGCAGCTGTGTGTCTGTGTGTGTATGTGTGTGTGTGTGTGTGTGTGTGTAAGACCAGCACTTTGATATTTAGATCTGCAGCCCACCACAGAGGAGGGTCACACTGGACGACTTCCTGACTGCCACTGTTTCTCCTCAGCCATAAGAGCACACATTTTGATTTATATTTTTCCACCATTCAGAATCACCTTCTCACACCTTGTTAAGCGCTTCAGACCATAAATCATAAAACTTTCCTTCACAAAATACAGAGAACAAACACCTCCACCATCCTCCTGCCGGATTACATTTCACAAACACTCCCAATAAACACTAAATTAAATCCAACGCTGGATCCAGGTCAGAGTGACCCTGAGAGTCAGAGGAGCCTTAAACAGCTGGCAGGTGCGTGCAGGGAGGTTTGGAGCTTAGCAAAAAAGCCACTGATGTGAAAAGAAGTCAAACATCAAACAGTGTTGTCACAGCAAACACGGAGACAAGAGCGCAGGCCTGCTTTCACAGCAACATTACGCACAAATATACCCAACAATATTCTTCTAAAAGCCAACGATAACAGTTAGAAAACTTTACAGCCTTACCAGCTGTACTGAGCGCAATCTTCTGCTCCAAGTGCGCCCCGGTGGGGACACGAGAGCCGCTTCTTCCACGCTGCGTGCAATTCATGATTTTGACAATCCATACGCCGCGACGTGTCATGTTTTACACCTTACTGTCACGGTGACACTCGTGAGTGTTCAGAGCAAGCTGACTCCTCTGAGGCTGAAGCAAACATGAAGAATCCATCTAAGAGCGGCTCTGCTTCAACGCGAGAGGCGCCTCCTTCTCTCTCTCTCTCTTTTTTTTTTTTTTCTACGCGGTCAAAATCCTTTTTCTCTGGCCGATGTCCTGCCTGTCACGGCTCCTCACAGAGTCTCAGCACCCTGAAAAAGAACAGAGGGGGGTGGATAGTGAGTACAGACTGTTAGCCTGTGAGCCAAAGTCATATCATCCTAAAGTTTTATAATGGGTCTCAGAGTTAGATTTGAAAGGTTGAGTGAAAATGGATCACTGGATGTGATCATTTATCACTTTTTTTCATTTTTCCCCCTCAGATTTTTTTTTTTTTTTTATAAAAGCAGCTGCACTCTCAGGCTCTAACTCAGTCACATCCTGCCTTGTTTCAAAAGGCTTGTTTTCTTGAAAGAAGTCAAACTATTCTGGAAATAAAGTGAAGTTACCTAAAACGTATTTTTAAGTTGCTTAAAGAAAAAGTGTATTTTAAGACAAAATACAAGGCCGCGTGACATGTTAAAGCTGGACATTTTGCAGACGGCAGAGCTATCCGCAGGTCAGGAAAAATAAACTTTACAGCTGACTGGTGCGCGCAGTGTAAAGCCTATATAAAATATAATTAGGCAGGAGTTTGTTTGGGGCGAGATAAACAGTCCAACAAGGAATGAGAGAGAAAGAAAGACACAGAGAGAGAGAGAGAGAGAGAGAGAGAGAGACAGAGAGAGAGAAAGAGAGAGAGAGAGAGAGAGAGAGAGAGAGAGAGAGAGAGAGAGAGAAACTGACAGTCGAACAGTCTGAAGTGTAAAGAAATTTGCTTTTCTTCAATTTGCTACTCGCGCTGACTCACGTCCAACCATAGTTTAATGAAATGAAGCCAGTTTTTCAGGCATGCCTTCCCTCTCCTTACCTTCAGTAACCTGTTCAGTCTTGTCTCCAAACAGCTTGTACAGTTAATGAGTAAATAACACCGCGGGAAATTTCTCACAACATGTTCTGCGTCTCTTTAAAGAGAAGTCAAGGTCGATACGGAATCAAAACGTCCGAGGAGAGACTCCGCGCGGTCACCTGAATCTGTGACACCTCGTTTTCTTCTTCTTTTTACGCGTCAGTTGATCTTCAGTGGATCTGAACGTGAAGTTCAGCGGGAAAAAAAGCTCTAATATCTTACTTAAACATTACAAGTCCATGCGTCACGCCTTTACGCAGCCACAGTCCGCGTGTCCAAGTGAGCGTTTCTCTTGTTCTTCTTTAAAAGAAAAAAAAAAAAAAAAAAGACTCTCTTACTTTCGGACTCGGGTATCCAGGTTATGACAGACTGCCCCGCTCCGGTGTCTTCTCAGGAGTCTACTACACAGCTACTAAACAATGTCTACAATGCCCCGCAGGACTGGAGGCTATGCGTAAAAACAGCGCGCCGCTCCGCCTGTGAGAGACTTTGTGAAACCGGAGCACGGTGGCCGCTGTACAAAGTGCTGTGATTTTTCTTCCCCATCCACATAGCTCAGATGTCTTTTTGTTCCTGCGCCGGGTGTAGTGAGGGAGGGAGGGGGAGTGACTGTCACAGAGGACGGTCGTGGAGCGTTTCTGGAAAAGTGTTCAGTGAAAGTGGGAGACTGACATCTGTCACTCAATTTTTACTCTCCTAGGTCACATACAGACAGTGCAAGCATGGACAAACACAAGGATTTATGTGTTTTTTTGTTTTTCTAACATTTGCTTGTTGTGTCTGTGGTTGTTTTGCGTCTTACTATGGATATTTTGCGTCTTTCTGTAGTCGTTTTGCATCTCTTCATGGACATTTTGTCTCTCCTTGGAGTCTTTGGAGTCTTTCTGCTAGTCATTTTGCGTGTTTGTAGTTGTTCCCAGTCTCTTTGTGGTCTTTTTTTTTTTGCATCCCTTTGTTGACTTCCCAACAAGAAATGTTGGCTGTCACTTTAAACATAGGCTCTGGCCCAGAGCCTCTTGACCTCTTGTGTCTCTGGGCCTGTGCCCAGTAGGCCAGTTAAGTAATCCTTCCATGCTCACATGCATGACTGAATGTGCAAACCTGTAGGTCTTCACTCTGTACACACACACACACACACACACACACACACACAGATGTTTGCCATCGTGCTTCATGCGTTTGCTCAGTCAGTCCTGTCCTGGCCTCCTCAGCAGACAGTGTCACCTGCTGTCACGAGCCTGAAGGATGGACACGACACATACCCCAACTCACTGCACCACAAAACACACACACCTTCTACCAGTGGAGCTCCAGTATCTTCTCCACCCTCTAACTTGCAGGTTTGTCCTGTTCTGTTCTGCCACCCTGCTCCACCCACCCACCCATCCACCTCCTGCCAATGCACTCCCTGCATTGGCAAACACTGAGGCCTGCTGAGCACAAAGGCTGGGTAAACAGCTCTGTAGCTTTCTTCTCTGGACCCACTCTCTGCACTGAGGCAGAGACAAATGCAGGGAGGATCCTGGTCTCTGCCACGATGCTATTTATAGTGGCGACCAACAAGGCGACAATGCACACAGCTGAGGTGCATGACATGCAGGAATGTACCGTCAGATAATAAGGATGAGCGCAATAACAACAGGAGGGAAGAGAGATCTGCTGCGGTCGTAAAAATCTAATATTTGTGACCACGATGAGTTAAAGGAAGCAAAATGAGCTTTACAAAACTTTCTCTTCCTAATGATACCCAAAACACAGGCGGGTTTTACTCCTTGAAAAAACACTCCAAACATTAGCACACAAGTGTCAAAGTGATTCCGCGGCCAAATAATGCCAGTGCTCCGCTAAAAAAGATGAGATAATAACCCCCAGAGTGAAAAATGTCCTCAATAAAATGAATCACTGTGTAAACTGTAAGTCAACAGGCGGGTGGCAGAGTTTCAGCAGAGAGGGCACCACCAATTTAAGAAGTGTGTGTGCTTTTCAGAAGTGTGTCTGCACCATCCATCACAGTGAGCGATGGCGATGAACTTGTCTGGCTTTGTGAGAGGGATTTGCAGCATGACACTGTTTGTACACCCACAGTTAAACCCCGTGCAATCACAACACACACATATCTTCAGCGCACACACACATACTCACGCATAGGTTTCTTCTTTGGCAAGCCACAAGAACATGATGGCTGTTGTGGAATTCTTCATTTCCCTGCAAGAATATAAAGCTGAATTTATAAAGAGAACATTTTTTAAAAAGAAGATATGAGATTTTTTTTTTTTTTTTTTTAATCATTTGCTTGTGTCTGGTGAGAGCCGAGTCTCTGTTCTCCAAAAAGTACTGCTGTCCCTGTGGGATGTGTACAAGTGGTTTCCATGGATACAGGATACTGTCCCGGCCTTTGTAGCTGTCATGGGTCCATCCAAGTGGAGAACCGGATGGGGAAAAGGGTGGGTGGTTTGGATTTTGGGTGGTGATGCTGAAGGGAGACAGAAAGGAATAAAAAGAGTGACTGTTCCAGATGTGAAGGACAGTTAAAGGTTTTTTTTTTTTTTTTTAGCTTCTCTGGTTTCTTCTGGAGGCACAGGTCACTGCCCTCACCGCTTGTCCTTCCTCTCTGTCTCTTTTGTGCTCTCTCCATCTGAAGGTGACTTTCTTGTCTTGGGTCTCTTCCAGCTTTTAAGTTTGTTTTCACTTTTTCAAGTGGGAACTCCCCTCATCCAGCATACTGTCCGAAGCCCCCAGGGCCAAATGTGTGGGACAAAGTCAGACTGTAGCTGGAAGAGCAAAACATTCAACTCCATAACAACGTGTTTCCACATTAACCCAACAACTGAATATAGCACAAATAAATCTGCAGTAATTTACACTTCATCAGAGCATTTCCAAGCTGCATTCCTGCAGGCGTCCTCCGGGTTTGTTGTATCGCTGTTCATACAAACAAATCATAAAGCAAAGTGTCGGCATATGGCTTGATTAGAGGCGTTATTATGTGGATGAATGACCAGAGTACACAACATGGGAGCTGCAGAAGTAAGCAGTGGTGAAACTTCAGAGCGTCACTCTGGCTTCAGTCTCATCACAGGCAAGTGTAGCTGAAATGATAAGAAGAAGCAGATCCTGTGGTGATGTTATTTTGTCGACCTTGTTTTGCTCAGGCAAAACAAGGGCAGTTTTACTATTCTCTGACATTTTATAGATTAAACAGTTCATCAGATTTATTGTTTAATCAAAAGAATATCGGACAGATGAATTAAAAATAAAAATAGCAGTTGTAGGCACTAAAATCCTTTTGTTACCTGGCTAAAAATACAGGTGATGGGGGCACAAATGAACAAAACAGGGACTTGAACTACGATAAGTGCAAAATTTTTTCTGTGTTGCTGAAAAATGTAAATTTTCTGCGTCCTCCTCATACTTCATACTAAAGACAACAAAGCTGACCGAGTAAAGGTAAAGTTTTTTTTTCCCTACAGATGTTTCTGACATGCTTTGGGCGTCTAGGCACTTTTTTTTCTTGTGCAAGACAATCAGAAACACTGAACAAGGGAAGCTGCCATCTTTAAATAATTCAATTCAATTCAATATCTCTAAACTGTTTCGTGACACTATCTTTGTTGATATTCACTAATGATCCAGAAGCGATCACTGCTGCCAGGCTGATGGCAAGAAGAAACACTCAGTTGCCTGTGGTGATACAGGTGTGGGACAGCCCTGTAGGTGTGTCCCATCCACAGACAAAGGTACACTGACAGAATGTGGGACACAGTGCGTAGAAGGGAATGTTGTTTTCCCTCATCTCAGCTGACCCAGCATTAAGTAAACATAGAAAAAAATGGGTGTCTGAAAGGGTGTTTTCTCTCCCCATTCCAACTCTTTTTACGAGGAGTTTAAATTTCAGGCCCAGAGGTCGTGGCCTCTCCGTTCCAACCCTACTGAGAGGAGGTGGGGCGGGGAACCTGTCGCAGAGAATAAAAGGCCCGTCGGCTGAAGTGGTGCAGGCATGCTCATACCTCTGTCTGCTGGACAAACAGGAACGTCCGCCTCCAGCCGGCCAGCTGCCTTGGAGGGTAGGGGCGGTTGGTGGGTGGGTGGGGGATCCCTAGTGGCAAATATCCTCCTGCTGAGGGGAGTGAGCCTTCGATCCCACCCTGCGGAGGTCAGGAAATCTGTTGAGTCAGAGTAGCCATAGCTCGGTGGTTTTGGTTGACCAGTGAGGCGTGACTGGGGGGGGTCGACAAAAGTTTCTGGCACCCCATTAACAGCAGGATGGGACGGTCCTGCGGTGCTTTAAGGGCCCCCAGCGTCTTGTCCTTTTTCACCTCACACCGGCGCTGACTCACAGCAGCCCACAGCTGGACGGCCTGCTCTCCCTTCGTTCTCAGCAACACTCCTCTGGTTTATGGTGATGTTGTGGTTTGTCAAAGTGAGTGAGAGCTTCATGGCTGCAGCTGAATAGTCTGTGTGTTTAGTGTGTGTGTGTGTGTGTGACAGGTTTTGAATGGGTCCGTCAAGGCTACAGCAATGAAACAAGATCCACCTCAGAGTTGAGCAGGTGAAGAGAAAGAAATACACGGCACGGAGACGGAGATAGGAACAGAAACCAGAACAGAAAGAATGAGGGATGGAGACCAGAGGAGTGGGTGAGGGGAGAAAAAGCGAGAGTCAGAGAGGGACACCGAGTGGGACAGACATAAACACACAAGAGAAAAAGGAGAGTACATTAGGGAGGAAGTCCGGTGGATGGAGGATTGAAAAATGATTTCCTCTGGCTCTGCAGGTAGGAGATACAGAGTACAGAGCAGCAGAGGAAATCCCCTTCTCCACGCTCCTCCGCTCAATCCCTCCTTCATCTTTACTGTGAGCTTCCTGCAGTTTGTAACCTCTGAAAGTGACACACAGACTGTACAATACCTGATGTACGCTTCATAACCGCAACAGGGCCCCTCCACTATAAGCTCACTGGACTGTGGCACTGAAGGCCACACTGAGCTTTGAGATCATCCGGGCCTTCAGGGGTCTTCAGGCCACCCGCCGTCAACATTTTGACAAAAGCAAGGATGAAAAGTGAAGCCTGTAAATTGAGATGAAACAGAAAGTAGACTAAATACATCAAAAATATTTACTATATATACTGTAAATTCACAGAGTACAGAAATATATTTATACAACAAGACAAATAAACAAAAAAAAAACAAACAAAAAAAAAAAAATCCACTGTTGGGCTCCACAGAATCAAAAGATGCAAACATGCACAGGCAAGTATGCATTACAAACTTATTTATTGAGTTGCAGAAAGCCATTTATGAAAATGAAAACAAACTGTAATACTTTCGATCACGTTGACTTCCCACTGATGATGGAATGTTTAAAAAAAAAAATCATTATAAAAAAAAGCATTATAAATATGAGCTAATACATTCTGCTTTGTAATGAAATGTCATTAGATGAGACGACTTGGGTCCAATTTGAATTTCAGTTTCAATTTGAACTCCTCCAGCATTCGTAAAGATTCAAAACCTACTGTAAGGGAAAAAAAAAACAGAAAAGAGAAAGGGTTCATTTCATTTCAACTAAGCATCTGCTTAGTCTCAAAGCTCTATAGACCATACTGGTGGCTTGATGTGTTTTAGCCCGCTGAGAACATATTGCACATATTTGAAATTATTAATGACCATTTTCCCCCAACGTACTATATAGATTCTAGATCACATATCTGCCTTTACACTGCACACACTGGTTTCAAAATATTTCAGTATATATACAGTTATCATGACATGGTGCTGTGGCAGTGAGCAGGGACCATTTTCAAACTCTCCTTGCTGGGGCGTTAAAGGATGTTCTATCATTCAAGCATTAAAGCGGTGCTCCATAAAGCTCAGGGATGGACAAGAGACAGATTAAAAAAACAAAGGCTGATCAAAATCGGAGCACAACAGGTTGAAATGTCCTGAGAATTAGTCCCTAGTGTGGATTAATTTAACACTGGATCCACTGCAACACTTCTCTTTTTGGGTAAAATTTGCACGGTGCCCCTTTAATAGTCAGCTGCCGGAAACCAGAGTATTGATGAGCTACGTTGCGAACAAACAATAAGCAACAATGCATCTATAAAATGAGTGAAGTGAATTTAGTCATTTCCTGCATTAAAACAGCTGTTGTTCAGAAGCCACCATTTGAAATACACTGGTCAACATGTAGTTTATGGGCTAAAACATAGCAACACCAGTACGGCCCTTTAAACCTCCCTACACTGTTTATAAGGTACATACAGTACAGATATGGAATGGACTGGCCCCAACTGATGTGTGTGGAGTGACCTGTCCTGACTTGGAACTGATCCTACATACCAAATCAGCTGTGGATACTTTCCTGCGTCAAACTCCGTGCTACAGTTTCCAGGTGATGAGGTGTAAGGCACTGAGCGCGCCTCATGATAGTGCAATGGTCAGCTGTTCCCTGTACACTAGCTCTCTCAAAAAAAAAAAAACCCCAACACAGTCCCAAAAAAGGCCTAGTTTTCCAAAATAATGATCCATTCCTTCAAACCCAGTGAAACTGTTCTGAAGGGACTGGGTAGGACATGCGGCTGCACGATCCCCGCAGTGTTTGTGGAAACGTAATCAAGAAAAGGAGCATGTGATGGAGCGATGTAACAGATGTAGCAACAGCAGTGTACTGGAAGTGAACCTGTATGAGTACACCGTACAGTAAATATACTTGCACTTCCAAAGAGAAAGTAGTGACATTAAATAGGTGAAAACTGTGTTGAATTGTTGTTTCACCAAAAGAAAAAAAAAAAACTTTTTAAAATGCACCATCACTAAATAAATCACAATTTGATGATAAAATGATGAGAAAAGGTGACAATCTTAAATTCTAACACTTTTTTTTTTGAAGGAAGGAAGAAAAAGAGAAGCCCAACCTTTGATTGTGTAACACTTAGTAACAGTTTCTACTGTCTCTTAAGCAGTAAATAAATACTGAATAACACGTGGCAAAATCGCCATCTGGAAAGTGCAAAGATCTGATCAGCACGTGATGTTAATTTATGACTGAGCCTGGCAATTATCACCTCACAGCTTTTAACAAATTTTATGAAATGACTTGTAAATGTAAGATGAATGATAGCCAGAAATAAAGGCCTACTAACATTTAACACTAAGCCAATAAAAAACAAAAAACAAAAAACAGATTCATCAGTGGATGCTGTCACATTTCTACTGCCACAAACTTAAAAGATGCAGTCACTGAGGAAGCACATGGTGGTGAAATCACAACACAAATTCAAACTTTTGTGTTTTCTCTGAATAAAAACAATGGAAAGCAGGCCTGCCTGTGACCAAAACATTGGGACTCTGTAACAAAATAAATTATTAAAATTAACCTAAAAACAAAATATATATATTTATATTCTACAATCCGAGATTCACCATTTACTGAAGAACAAGAACGTCTGCAGCAACAGGAAGTTGGGAAAGGGAAGCGACATACAGCCTCTGCTCTTGACCAGGACATGTTATTACAGTGCTGTATGCCTCTGCTTCAAGGCTAACAGCTGATGAAGTGATGAAGACAGTACCGTGACATGTATGAACCGAAAGGAGGAAGGATTTACAAAGAGACAACGAGGAGGAAGAAGAGGAGGAGAGAGATGCAGTGTCCAAATTTTACTTCAGGGTTCACCTGCTAAGGCTGCCTAACTTAAGAAAATAAAAGTCCAAAATTATTTGGATCAACCAAAATAATGACCATAGCTTTGTCCTAATGCATGCTTTCAATGGAATGTAGTGTAGAAAATCTTAAAAACTAAAATCAAGTGTTCAATTAAATCGAGTTTTAACTGAACACTTTCAAGTGATTTGTTTGTATTAGTTGTTCATTTTTTTTGTTTCTGCTGGCCTCTCGCCTGATGTGAGCAGTAACACGGTGATAACTAACTACCCAGTCACGAGAAAAACACTACGAACCACTCTGTGTAGAGCCAGCTTAACAAGCACCTGGTTACTGAGTCACAACATTAAACATTAATGTTAGTGTATTAAAGTGACACCAGTGTGTGGCAGGTGACTCTCTCTCTGATTTAGCTGCTGTCAATTGTTAAGTGTTAATTTTGGATCCTGCACAGATAGTTTAAAAAAAAAGTGAATGAATGAAAGGACAAATGGCAGGTGGAAGTGGGGGTGGGTGGGGGGTGCAGGGGCCGCTGCAGCTTGATAAAAAGCACAGTAAAAATCTTTGATATTTACACTGAGGAAAATGAATACATTCAGGCAGCATAAGGAGAGGAGTGCGACCTCTCCCCTGTACGAGGTACGTTTGGCACTGCTAATACTCGACCCATTCCTGCACAATCTCTGTGACAGTCCTCTTTTCACTCCTTTCTGTCTTTCTGTCCCTTCATCAAGTCACGCTAAACCCCTGCATGTCAAGATGTCACCTCTGCTCTTACTATGAAATCTTGCGACTCTTGGGGGTTTACAGTGGTAAACGTCAAAGGGTGGGGCTGGCGGAGCTTTTCTGCGACTGTCCTATGATGAGACAGTAACCAAGCAGATCCAGTCCTCCTCAGGGCACCTCGCCACCCCAAGTCTTTGGTTCAGAAGGCACATGTGTGCATCTCCCCACAGAAACCCTCCAGTATTTTAAATAATCTCCTCTGATATAAAAACCCCGGCAGTGTGCAGGCCACCCAGATTCTATGGGTTCTTTCTCCCCGGGTTGAGCCATATCCCAGCTTCCAGTTTTGTAGTCCTTTGGGAAAGGCAGAGGGAGACTGCGGGTGGGTTGTAAACTCAGATGCCATTGGTCAGGTCTGTGATGACGCTGCCCTTCACCAGCTTGCGGAGGAACTCCTTCTCCTTGGAAATGTTGTGTGTCCATGACTGCGGGAGAGCCAAATTCAGAGTCATACAACATTACAGCTTAAGTAGGAAGACAACCATACAGGCCATATTCAACGGTACCTATAATAAAAGCATTGTTCTGTGCAATAAGCCACAAGCCTGTGTGTTAGCTGGGGATTTTCATATTCCCAGTGTCTGTGCGTGTGGGTGTACATGTGTGCATTAATATGTGTAAAGCCACGCTGGGTCAGTTTTCCTCCCTGCTGTGCTATGAGGATTCAGTCCAGTGGGTTGACATGTAACCAGATCTGCTGGTTCCTGTGTGGTGCTTTGGGATGGAGAAACGAAGAAACAGCCAAAGAGCAAATGAAGGAGGCAAAGGGTGGAGGAAAAAAACATACAGGAGGGAATAGGATGAAAAAAAACAAAAAACAGAAAGCTAAGATGGGCCCTGCAAGACCCAGTTTAAGACTCTCCTCTGGGCTCTGGGCCTGTGGAGACCAACCACCTACCTCCACATTGTGATGGGTCACAACAGGGCACAATGAGCTACAGTTTTATTGGCACCAATAAAACTATTGTAGTCAAAAATCCTGTCACACTGACTTACAAACCCACACACACACACGCACACACATACACACACACACACACACACAGACGATGACCTGAAGAAGCAGGTATTTACTAACATTGTCTCTCTGCCATTTGGTGCTAGGCAGGTAGTTTACAGCGGGTTTTCATATTTGTATTTATTTATTTTTTTTGCTACTTATTATTTATTTATGCTATTTATTATCATCGTAAATCATAATTATATCAATTTTTGCCATCAGCATCCATTCAGCTAGGGAAGAAAAGCTCTTTCTCTAAAGCAGTGGAATAATATGAGGATGATTTCACGGCTCAGTGGCAGTGTGTTTCCAGAAAAATCAAACAACTGGGACTGGCAGTGGTTAAAGTGTTCCAAACAATAAAGCCAAAAGTATTCTCATTAATTAGCCATGTGTGGCTGATGATGACAATGTTGTGGATGATGATGATAATAAATGCCAAAGGTTCACTGGGAGTTTAGACAAAGGTTATCATCATACTGAGCTCATGGTTTATACCCGTCAGCGCATGGGTGACATCTTTGATTCCACTGAGTTTCAGTGTAAACACAGAGAGGAAGATGTGACCGATGGGGAGGAGAGAGGTCTCTCATGAGGGCGTTTAGAAAATGATTGTTCAGACCATGCACTAACAGTACACTATGTTGCTACAGTGAGTAACAAAAGACTAGAGCCACTTCAGGTGCATTGAAAGTTTTAGTTTTTACCACACAGGATATGACTTGAGTTTTTAATTTGTTTCAGTTTTACTTTTTCTAGTTTTAGCTTAGTTTAAAACATTTTTTTTTCTCCCCAGTGTCTTAAGTACTTTTGAGGCAGAGGGATAGAGCAGAAGTTCAAATGTTTATTTTATCATTAACACTGTGCCTCATTTAAACATACATTGTGTGACTAAGCAGATTGCACAGAGGAAATCTCCAGAGTTACTGAATAGGAATGTTTCAAGTGCTGAAATGTCTTTGGATGTAAATGCAAAAGCTGGGAGGACTTGAATTCGAGTACAGTTCTTAGACTAATATTACCATCAGTCTAAATAGTGAATGCTTTGTAGTGAATGTATTTTGGCTGTAAGCCATTTCAACTCCCCCTCAACCTCCACAGGACTGGTGGTCCCTCCTCATCACAGATTTCAGTTATTTGCTTCTTCATTTATTCTTTGGTGGTCAGAGCGGGTAGGGAGAAGCCAAAATATATCGTTCTTGTTAGCGTGGGCAGAATGTCACACCAAATTCCATTTAAAAATCGGATAATTTAAGAGCAACTGGATTATTTGATAAGGTTGTAGTGAAATAAGTGCTGTTTTCAGATGTTCAAACACTCACCTCTTTAATGGCAGACATCTTGACAGTCTCATAGTAGTGAAGAGGTGCGTGGGGAGTATTCATGTCATAGCCGAAACCTGCCACCGCCACCTCATCACAGTTATGCAGTGCCATCGTTATAGCGACTGTTCCTAAAGTTGGAATGTTCTGTAGTAAAAGCAGACATGGGCTGTCAGATCATTACAGTGTATACACATAGCAGGAACATTTGTCAATAAAAAATCATTTTGAATAACACAGCAATTAATATAGGCTAAAAACATGTGCAGTATCACCATTTCAGGCCAGTTCTGAGACACTAGTTCAGAGACAGATGTCCACTCCCTCTCATGTATCTGCTTCCCTCCCTCCTTTATACCTCTGTCTTTGTTCTGCTCCACTGCCGCTAACTGACTTTGAGCACTTGGTGATTAACTATTACCTTTAAGACACGACCCCTGCAGACCCCTGCTACGACACAGTGATCTACAGGGTTGAACTGTGCTTCCTAACTGCCCTGGGCTGCCAGAGATCTGGGGGGTATAGGGGCTGTGTGTGTGATTGTGTGTGTGGATGTTGGACAACAAGAAAGAGGAAAAAAGTGTGTGTGTGTGTGTTGGAAGAAAAAAAAAAAGCAGGTCCAGAAGAAAGAGTGGAGGGAGGCCCCATTTAAACCATTACCCTGATTTGCAGCCCTCAGGGTAGGTGGAGCTGAACCAGCAGCTGGCCAACCCCCTACTGTGTGTTCTAATACAGATTAATTTACACACACTCGCATACACACTCAACATAAACACTCGTATGACAAATAGACCTCCTCATTAATTTTCACGTACATAAACATACACTCTGATAGTCAGAGGAGGGACAGGAAAGTGTTCAAGGGAAAAAATGTGCCAAATCATACAGCTCTGCAGCTTGCATTGTATGAGACAGCACTGCAGACACAAACACAAATGACCAAGCACACGATCCCTCTTTCACACACACACAGGCCAGATGCCCACATGTTGAACACATGTTGCAGAGGGGAGTTCATGTAGGGGTGTTCTGGTGGCCCCAGAGGGCAGAGCTATAGTGATACATGTACACTCCTCATTTTTCTAACAATATTCACTCTCTACCTGCCAACAGATCACACAAACAGTAACTGCGTACTCAAACACAGAGCAGTGTTTAAGTTGCTCTGTGGGGTGTTCAGTTTCCATTTTTCTGCTCTGTACCCTGGTTGGTAGCCACCAACTCAAATCTGTTCACTTTATTTCTCTAACAATGTCTCCGGTCAAGGCCTGATAAAGCAGTCTCAGGTCCAGACAAACATGATTCACTTTCCCATTCAAGTCAATGGGAAAGCAGTCTCCCACTGTACATCAACTTATAACATCAAATTAAAATAACAGAGTACTGTTGAATTTAGACTGAACAAGGGCTCCGGCAGGTATCCAGCATCTTGGTAATGTCAACAGTGAGAAATTGTTTGGTATTTCCTCTTAATCTACTTTCTTTCTCCATATTTATATTGTGAAATCTGGTGGAGGTACAGTCCTCTTTTGAGGTAAAGAAAGCCTGAAATGAAGTGTAGATCACATATTGTGAAACTAAAAAATAAAAAGTAGCCTGGAACCCATATCCATGATACCTTAAAGGACTTTTGTATTTTTTCTTTCATCAGTTATTAAATAACAGACTATTGTACAAAGTAGGGGATACTTCTGTTGCCCCCCCCCAACCTTGGCGTCAGTACTGATGTGTGTGTAGAATATTAAAGTAATCAATTAACAAAATACTTGTTTGGTGAAGCCCAAGTCTGAACTGATTCAACCAGCATCCAGTCTTTTCTGTTTTCCAGTTGAAAAAGTCCATCCAAGTGCTTGGTGTATGCCATTTTTTGACAGTTCTGTCATACTTTAATTGTCAACTCTTAAATCACATTAAATGAGAGATAACTTCTGCCTTTGCTTCTTTCTGTTTCTAATTAAATCCCTGACTCCCTGCACAGGATTCCATAAAAACGTGCTAACTAAATTTGCTAAAGATGCTCATCAGCGCACTGTTAAAAGAATATTCTCAGCAAAAAATTAAAAGTGCACCTGCAATGCTGTAGGTATGGAAAGTCCTGACACTGTGTGTGTCTTACCCCTTTGCCCATGAGGCCATTGTTGAAGGGCAGGCCAATGAACTGGAAGGCAGCTTCCTGGATGAAGTAGGGATTCAGGATTCTCATCTCGCTCGGCTTCCGAGGCACATAGTGAGCCACTGACTTCCAAAACCCCTCTGTACCCCTCTGAGGAAACAAAAACAGAAAAAAAGGGAGGAAAAACAGAAAAATAGTACATTAGTAATAAATACTGGACTGTTTTTTCTCTGTAAGCTCAGAGTCATGAGCAATAAACACAAAACTAACATTCACATGATAACACCTCCATTGCGGACAGGTACCCGTGATTTACCACTCCCAACATCAAAGTGAGATTATCCTCAGTAACACTGACATAAAACACAGAAGCCAACCAGAAGCCAGACCCCAACTAGTACTGATTAGGGAAATGGCTTTGGGCCTTTAATGGATGGAGTCAGGGTGAGGGGCTCGCAGGACATCAGTAATTATGAACGCTGGTAGGAGGAGAGTCTAGCAGTGGGTGAGGGGTGCGGCTGCCCTAAAGTACTGAGAATCCATCACTTTGAAGTCTTTCTTTTCCAACTTTCAGCTGTTGTTAGTATTTCTCACAATAACAGCAGATACAAGTATTACATGATTTTAATTTGGAGAACAATGGCTGCAAAGTCAACCCTGATTTGTTGTTAGACGTGCAGTTGAGAAATCACTAACCCCAAAACAGTTTTGCCAGCCAACATCCGAGGTTAAATATGGCATTTGACAGGAAATGGTTCAAATCACACCTTGACCTGAGGGTGTGCTGCGAGACCTCGGGTCTTTTTACACAAGGCAATCATCATCAGTCGCTAGGGCAGCCTGTCAGACAGGCCTGCAGGACCACCTGAATAAAATTATGTAATGAAACGCACTTGCTCAACTCAGTCATACCAGAACAGCCACTGAATAGTAAGATACTGAGAGACACAATCACAAAAAAGTACCCTTTAAAATTTTAGACTAATAAAAATGCAAGTAGATACGTAAGAGGTCTAATCTAAATTAGACCTCTTACAAATCACTCCCCTTTATAGCATTACTTTAAATGATAAACTAAATGAAAGTGTAACAAACTAGCTGTGCGTGATTGACTTGCTTGACAATGTGACTTCCTAAAAGGCATGAAGCCAATACGGTCAGCAGATGAAAATGGGAATCACCTGTTCAAATAGTCAAGCACCCGCCCCGGCTGCCTTTGATACAGCAATCCATGACTGTGTGTGTGTGTGTGTGTGTTTGTGGGTGTTTGTGTGTGTTGGCAGAGGCAGTAGCAACAAGTCTGCTGGCTTTGTGGCTTCAACAGTGGCGGCTCTTTTTGAGCGTGGGCCCAGCTCTGTGCCTTCGGCAAGCTGCAACAGGAACAGCAGCTCATCTCTCCTGTCAACACAGCTTGTGTTTGCCAGGAATCTATTTAGCAGCGCTGTTTGGATGTGTGCGTGTCTGTGTACGCTGAATAAAGACAGTGATGCATTTTTTTCTTTATCCTAGGAAGGAGAGAAGCTAATGACACACAACACACACCCCTCACTTTACACAGCTATGACCTGACATGTACACAGACACAAATGTGATGGGGTGGGGATCTCTTTGAAGATATTCAGACAAGTACAGGTGGCTTTGGCAAATCTAAGAGCAATTAGTATGGAAGGATTCAGGTCTGCTGGGAAGGAGGGGGTGGCGGGGGCTATGAGTTTAGGAATGTGCGAAGCTGCTTACATTGTAAGGTCTCCACCACCTCCAGCAGTTAAGATGGTCAGGAAAAGTTAACGATAACACTCAAGCCTCCTCAGATGGCTCATTTAGCTCTCAAACTACTCCAGAGGAGCTGGAAAGTGACAGCAATGAAGACTGCATTTCTGGGCTGCTACTGGATATGAATGTTAAAATATGTGACTTTGATACAAGGTGAGCTTCATTAAGAAGTCAAGGCTTATCTAGGTTAATAAAAGTTAAAAGCGAGACAACACTCACTGCTGAAAATCACTATCAGCACTATGAGTGGTGACCGCTGCTGCAGACGCACTCAAAGCTGTTTCAAATGACATTCAAGGAACAGGATGTAGCTTCCATTGTGGGCTGACCACTGACCTGTGTGAATGTGGATTAGTTTGTCAAGAGAAACAGCGCTGTGTCAGTAGCACTTGAACACTGGCAGCAAAGGACGCTGCAGAGTGGGCCTACCCCACTTCCTCACCAAGCCCTGACACACACACATGTTCAAAGGTGGACAGAAGAGTGTACCTTGGCTGGTTAGGCTGTCACTGGGCTGTGGTCAGAGAGGAAATGGCTGTTTTCCTTCTCCTGCGACAGCTTTATGGTTAAATTGGTCCAGATTATTAGATTTAAGTGTGTGCACAAGGCTGCGTGCTCCACTGAAACACCTGTTAAAACAAACTTGAACTTGGAGACTTAACGGGTTGCAATGCAAGGAAAGCGATGGTAGAGAGGTTAACATCCCTGAGTCCGAAGAAGGTAAAGTGAGGGCCAAACAGTTCCACTAACATTAGTATTAAGTTTCCAGGCAAATTCAGGGCAAAATTTAAACAAATTTCTGGAAAATGTAAATTTATGTGCATTTTTATCCACATCCAGAAAAACAGTAGGTGGCGCTGATTTGTCAGTTGGATGCCATTAAATCATTGCAGAAGAAGAGGGTGCAAAGAGATGATGTAATTAAGAGTGCCAGTCAAGCCTCAAACGACGGGAGACAACGGGAAAAACATGTTGGTAATGCTTGATGCATTAATGTGAGAAAGGATACCTCATTGTGCCACACATATCTGATGTTTTCAGCTGTCGTGCTTTGCTTTAATCAATACATCTTTCTTTCTACTTCTGCCAAGTGTAAAACCTCTCTCATAATATTTCAACTTTTTTTCTTGAGTTTCCACTAAGGTTATTTTAATAATTGAAATTGAAAATGCTCCTAAAAGTACTCTGGTAACCAAACGGTTACAGAACATGCCACATAAACGCAACATAAATGCTTCAATGCCGACTAGGGACCTCTGTTATGTGTCACACCTCTTCTCTCTTTTTCCCCCATGTTTCCTATCTGCCTCCAAAATGATCTTTAAAAAATAAAACAGGTGGATGGAAATGCACTTACTGGCTATCAGAGGTTGACAACTATTTACTTCTTAATGGGCATCTTGATTTTGAAGTATTCATGAGCCCTGAATAGAAAATAAAGTTACATTCTTTTTAGCCACACAAATGTGTCTTGGAGACATTATGCATTTTTAGGACAACATATTTTTATACTTTATGTAGCCTGTTGGCATTATCATGA
This sequence comes from Toxotes jaculatrix, assembly GCF_017976425.1. Taxonomy (NCBI): domain Eukaryota; kingdom Metazoa; phylum Chordata; class Actinopteri; family Toxotidae; genus Toxotes; species Toxotes jaculatrix. The sequence continues at coordinate 9,780,645 of NC_054407.1, forward strand.
TGATTCTTACTGTAGGTGCTGAGACTTTATTTACACCAAGCTGAGAATTAAAACATTTCAGCATCTTCCAGCCTATAAGAGTAATCTTTGCACTGCACATGTCGAGTACAACATACCAAGTGGGGGTTAAGGACTGTGCTGGAGATGAGTCTGTTGCCATAATCTCAGAGGCAGCCTTAATAAGAGCCTGGCATTGTCCGGATGCTGACAGTTCTTGGCAGTGCTTCTGAGAATATGAGTCAATGAAGAGGAAAAATAGTTCTGATGAATGACACATAAGAAAAGAACAGTCTCAGTCCCTTGCTTCACATTAAGACATTTAACAGAGCCTGACTAACCCAGGTAAGGCACACTGACATGAGCAAACTCATACTTAGCAGGTGACTGAATTGTCCAAGAAAAGGTCCCAAATCATCATCAAAGTACAAAACATAACGCTCACAAGTTTAGAACAAGTCTCAGACCTCAGAGAAGCTGAGGTTTAGGCTGGTTGAGCGAGTTTAAAAGCTACAATCCTAACTGCAGTAAACATGGTTTCCCACACATAACAACAAGCTGAGAAGTCGGGTTGTATACCTGTGCTTGTACATGAATACTGAAGTCAGTGAAGACTGTGAAATGTATTAGTGATGATTCTTTTACATTACTGTTGATGTATTTTCGAGTAGACCACAATACCATAAAAACACTGCCTCTTCATGTCAGTGTTGTCGACTACATCAGAAGCTTTGCAAAGGCTATGTGTATTTGTCTTGTAATTTCACAGCTGTAGGAAAATCCCAGCTATACAAACCAACACCAAAGGAGCTTAAAGCACAAGATTAGAGGAAGACAATGTCAGAGGGCGAGGAGAGGAACCACTGTAAGCCAAGAGAAGTGACGGATCAAACAGATGGAAAAAGTGATGTGGACCGAGAGATAGAGACCGTTCAGAACGGTGACAAAAGGAGCGCTAAAATGGAAAATGTACAACTTTCTAAATATGTGAAAATTACCACCTTAGGATCTGTTTGCATGCATCTGTTTTCAAAACATCTAGGTCCAATAAAGGTCATGAACAAAAGCAATAAAAATATCAGAAAACTAACTATGAGTTAGTGAGGGCAAAATACTTGAGACATGAATCCATTTCCAATTGCATAAAACTGAAAATACACCTCATTTGCACTTCACTCCATAAACGTAAAAATGCCCAAATAAGAAACAGCTTGGTTTAAAGAGTTGCGTTTACAGTTTTCAGTGTGGTTTGGTTTCAGTGTGGCTTTAAACGCAAGCCAATGAAACTTAACTCACCATTAAAATAAAACGTTTCTCTGTGTTGAATGAAGCAGACGCTTCAGTTTATAGCTCCCGAGAGACTGAGTGAAATATGCAGACATCAGGAGCACTGAATGGGAGTGTAATACAAGGGGAAATAGAGAAGCCAGACCATCTTGCCTAATTTCAACCTGCACGTGAGAATTGTCCACAATAATCTCGTAGTACAGATGGAATGACAAGTGTCCTTCCTTCCTTGATAGTCAAGGATCACACAGTTTGGCTCTATCTGGGCCTGTCAGTCCCGTAATTTGTTGTGTGAGGATGTGGTTGTGTTTGATGTTTATGGAGAGGACGAGTCGAACGAGGTGGACTGGGTTCCGGAAGGGAGACTTAAGGCAATCTAGAAACAAAAACCACAGGCCCCAAACTGCTAACGATCACAATTAAGGTTGTCTGGAGGTCATTAGCACTGTGTACATGTTGAACCTTTGAGTTTACAAGTTGCCATGTCTCACCACTGAAGAGGGACCGTTTCAGAAAGAATGTTTGAAAGGGAAATGGCGAAGTGCACAACAGGGGGATTATGGGTTCTTAGATCCACAGAGGTAAAATTCTGGACAGCTTTGGTTATTTTATTCACTTTCGCGTGCCAGGAATCTGAAGCATTCACCAATTTGCCTCTGCTTTTCTTGACGCATTCTACGACCTCTGCCCTCATTGAGGTCACGGAGGTTTCTCTTTTCCTCTGAGGTTTTCCACTGTGTGAAACCCTTGTCTCCACACTCCCATGACGACAAATGCGAAAATAGTGCCAACACTTGACAACACTGTGACCCTGAGGACTTGTATGTGCAGTGTGGCCTCTGGCTATTAACAGGAGACACCTTGGGGGATCACACGGCTACCGCTGCTGGCAGGACCAGCTGGTATCTGGCTAAAAAACAAATTAGTCTTTCTTTTGACCTATTTTGACATGTCAAAGTCCTCCTTAAGCTTGCATAAATACTCAATTACCCAACATCCATCGCATGACAACATACTACTAAAGGAAGCCAGAGTGCGGGTCTGAGTGTTAATCATTGCAGGCTAGGTAGGTGACTCATTTTCGAAACACAACACTCATGGTAATCAGTGACATCCGGACACTATGTTAGTCACTTGGTTCATGTTCAGAATCCATGTTTACAAGTATGTAAATGTTTATGAATGCATGTATGCATGCTACTTTGAGCTTCTGCACAGATGTTTGGGCTTAAAAAAAAAAAGAGCCATATAGCTGTTATTTCTGTGCCACAGAGCACTCTTAGTGGTAGAGTTACAATAAACTTTTTTGGCGAAAGTGACTGCCCTATAAACTGGAAAAACCTGGGGCATTACACAGAGCAGAACAATAGATAATACTTCCTAACAATACTTCCAGCCAGAGGGAGTTCCTTTTGAAGTTTGTCTGTACTATTATTTTTATTATTATTATCAGTGATTCCTCGCACACTCAATTTGTGGTAGATGAGCTGTGCGATGTTTTTAAAATACTGGCTGAACTGCAATATTTTGATACTTCTGAGTAAGAACCCCTGGCTGTATTTCTATTAAAGGAGAAGTACTCTCTTCCTTAAATTGTCTCCATCCATCATTTATCTCTCTGGCCTGTAGAGAGGCAGGGAAAGCTCCTGTAAACAAACAGGAGAGATAGAACACCGACACTCCACCTTCGAATCCCGTGTTTACCACCGGCTGTATATCCTTCACTGGCTCTGTTTGAAAATATCCCTGCATATACAAACAACTGCGGCTGTGTGTGTATGAACCGTGAGTGTGCGCTGTGCATGAGGGCAAAAATCAAAACTAGACAGATAGGGGGGGATATACCAACAATCGGGGAAATCGTGTTTGAGCACATTTGTAAACTGCATGTAACGGGGCAATCAACCAGGCTGCTGCATATGTGGGGTCAGACTTTCAAATCTGAGTTGTAATCACGTATACCTGCGGTAGTGAGGGATTAGGGAAGTCGGAAGCCTTGTGATGCGGCAGTACTGTAATTGTAGATTGTAGCAGAAGGCTTCACTGATCTAAAATGCGAGACACAGACAGAATGAGAACTGTCTGCAAGCTGAAGATCTCCTCTGGACCAAGGTCAAGTTTTTAAATCTAGACTTGGTCTAAATTTTACCCTGAAGTTTATGACTGTGTGCGCGTGTGTGTGAGTGAGTGGGAGGCGATGTGTGTGTGTGTGTGTTTGTGAGAGTGTACAAAACACTAAATAACAGATTGGGAAATTGCCTCGCTAATTTGTATTCTGTTCAGTCATCCAAGACTGCGCTGTAGGCATTTGAAAAGCCACAATAGCGCAGGATAGTCAAGCACGCTGACCACCGGCTAGATGAGTCACTTGCGGCTGCACTACAACTGTGTACCACCCACTAACCTTTCAAAGAGGAGGATGCAGAGAGACACTTGCTTTCATAACCGCAGAAGGAGAGTGAAAAGGTTTTGCAAACCTTCCAGCTGTGAGTGTGCAGGTTACACAAAGAAATCCCCTGCACGACCAACAGATGTAAAAGCTCCCAATGGACAGATGTCCATAGTTATAATACGCCTTAGTCTCAGATGAACCAAATGGATAGAGCGAAAAGAGAGGGAAGCTCGCTGGTGAATATCCTATAGTGTGCAGTATCACTCTCTGAACCAAATGTCTCTGACAGACGCATTTTAGTTGCATTAGTGGAAAAAAACAAAAAACATTTATGAGTTAGTGTTATTGGAAATGTGGTCCTGAGTTCACAGATGGCACATGTGCATACACACATAAACACCTCTTTGTGTTTATGTTTCCACTGCATTTGTCTAATGTGGGTGTGAGTCAGATACAATGAAGCTAGGATACCAGTCTATTAACAGGAACTTCAGTTCCTTTCATGTTGTTGCTAAGACTTAAAATCCACTAGTACACAGATATTGTTGCTATGGAAACACAAAGTAGCTAACTGTGCGCTACATGCCATCTACATGCCATCTTTGTGTGTCCTCCTAAAGTGAAAGTAAAGTCATATTCAATAGGCAGGAATTCAAAATCATAATGGGTGTGATGGGTAAATAACACGCCTTTAAATAAGTACATAAATGCTACAGTAAATGAAGTTAGTCAATTCAAATTCAATAAAGTTGACTAAAGGGAGGGGAGACATTCAGTGGGTCAGAAACCTTCTAGACACACCAACTTACTCTAGTAACGCCAAACAACACCAAGAGTCTAAGGCACAACAGCAGGCGCTGATGAGCACAGATTCCTACTAGTAAAGCTAAAATTGCTTTTGGATCTTTTTGGAATCAAAGTCCATGCACATGATATGTTACACTGATGTCTATTTATGAGCTTCAGTGCCAAAAACTAATTCCAGTGAGCTCAGTCGGCCATTATAGTGGAATAAATTGCCCAGGAAACATTTTCAGACAGTGATATGCAGTATTTATGTGATAGTAAATCAACTACTGGAGATGTATAAAAACAGACTAAAAGACTAAAGACTGTCCAGAGGTCAAACACGGGTCTTTGCACATCTGTCAGTTCTCTTCTTCCATATTATCATCAAGGCTTGGACCAAAAGACACTGATGATTTTTTCTTTTTGTTCCCTGATTTTTAACCCACGGGAAACATTCTTCCTTCCTCAGCAGATCAAAGACGGCTGAGTCAGATGCCAGGGGCCAGATCAATTATCCCAGGCAGCCATTTCCACTGTCCTCTCCCTCTGACACACCAGAAAAATCTGGGCCCTATCAAAGGCTGAAGGGGCCATCAGCCAGCCAAGCAGACTATTTTCCTCCATTTTACTTTACCGTTACCTTCCACTGCTCATTTTCTTTTCCCCAGCTATTATCCCTTTACCCTATTTAACTTTATCCTTTCCATCTATCTTTCCTTTATTCTCTCATCCTTTAATCCAAATTCACACCATTACTTAGTTTCAGCTTGCAATTTTATGTCCTTTCGGTGCCCCATTATAAACGTATCGTCCTTTCCTCTTTTCTTTTATTCCCCATTTTCTCACTCATGACTCTTGTCCTCTGGTTCCTGAAAGTCACACAGCTGTGGTGGAAAATGAAATAGGTTTTCCCTATTAGAGGGAAAAATTCTGCACCGAAAATGAGAAAATAAAATCTGGAGTTAGTCACAGTACAGTATGAAATTACATGAAGCAAAAGATCTTCTACAAATCTTTAAAGCTCCATGCTTTGGAAAATGGTCAACAATGATGTGAAGTAATAATTATTTGTAGTTAGAACATATTTTTTTTAAATGGAATGGCCCTTTAAATACCACTACCTTTTATCTGAATGAGTATGTAATGAGCTCTCACTAAGAGCTCCCATTGTCCTGGAGCTGAATGGCCTCACAAAAAAAAAAAAAAATCTCAGCAATACTAGAGACTGTTCACAAAGAACTGAATGAAAGTGCTTACGAGAGCTTTTTTAGTGGCAAAGGCTATAACGTAGGGGGCACAGGGGCCTTTAAATGAATACTATCTATAATACCTTAGGAGATAAGGAAGAGTCTGTTCTGTCATTCAGTCTGTGATTAAGAGGACAATTCACAGCCCGTCACTTAACTCTGCCAAATCATGATGTTTTGAAGGACGCCCTAAAGATCTGTCATGTAGTATATTAATTCATAATTACTAGTGCGGAGTGAGAGAACAGCTTAATTGGAGAGCAACATAATTCAGGAGAAAATGGGAATGTAGCATGAGGGAAATTCATTCTCTTATAAGAGACAGAAGAAAAAATATTTTCTGTAGTTGTCATTGGTTTTTCTCAAATGTCATTTCCATGTTAAGCATTTAAAACATCTAAAACATCCATACTATACAGCACAGATTCATGTTGTCCTCTTAATCCTTTACTAGAGTGGCTTACATTTCCACAGAAAGGAATGTCCAGAATGTGTTCCGAGGTTAGACTGCTATGTTCTACTAAAAAAAAAAAAAAAAAAACACACACACATAATTCAGATATCCAGACACATTTAGACACTCGCAGAAGTAAAAATTCAACTTCTAAGTGGTTCTAGAGCTGAGTTTTGTTGAGCAGCAGACACTTTTCTCATTTTCAGCTCTTTGAACACCCACTCAAGTGTCTCGGATTTTTCTCCAATGAGTCGTCATCCCATTATCTGTTAGCGTGTGTGCGTGTTAAAAATTGTTGATTTTCACTTTCATTCCTTAATGATTTTAATGCGTCCTCACCAGTTTCTCCCCGAAGACCATCTGTTTGAGCCACTTGAAATCCTGTGGTTTGAAAGCAGAAAAAACAAAAAGGGAATCTTTTTCATAGTTTTCAGGCTTCTGGATCGCTCCCTCTGGATAGGTGATTCTCATGGTGGTTTTGGTCCCAACGTCTTTGCCATAGCCGCTTACTGGTGCTTCATTCAACCTGCCAGCACAAAAAAAAAAGAGGCTTAGTGAGTGCCCGTAAGGAAGAGTCCATAAGGTCCATGACACAGAAATTACAGAATCTCAGATGTTATTTATAGTTAAGTTGTAATCATAGTGTTGTGTGTCTTAAAGTGATAGTCTCACCTCACTACAACATCATAGTCATCTATACGGGAGCCCAGAGACTTGTTGAACAGGATACCCCCATTGCCCACGATGATGCATTTTTTACAGTTGAGACTGGAAGGCAGGAGGGTCACAGGTTAGTAACATTAAGAACTGTTGGACGGACAGAACAGGACTTCCTGTTGATGCAGGTGAGTGGCGGTAATTACTTGTCCAGCTCGTCTCCAAGTCCGTAATTTTTGGTGGCACTTAAAATGTTGTCGATGATTCTCTCTGCAGAGGGAAAAAAAAAGAAACAATCACCATGAGAAGGACAATGAAGGATGCATTACGTTGTCACCTACACTGTACTGCAGTACACTATATCAAAAAATTACTGCATACATAAGCATATTGTGTAGCTTATTTTATTTCCCAGAGCAGATTGCAGAAAAATACATTGGGGGATAATTGCTTTCTTGGCAATGAAAGGATGTTGGCTTCATATCACTAGTGTCAAATTCTCTACATTCAAGATACCGTACCACATACTCAGGCATCAAAAAACATATTGTTATTGTCAGGGTTAGCCATGTTAAGTGCTCACTCCTTATAGAGCAGTTTAACATCACAGATTAGATGTTCTCTAATAGTGAAAATGATATATTTGAAAAGCCAGGACTGAGGGAACTGCTCCTTCAGAAGATGTATAAACTGCCGAAAGCGCCAACATACCACCAGAGATATAGCAATCTAGGTGGTCTTAAGACAGTTGGAGGAGAGAACACCTCTCTCCGTTTACTCAGTCGCAGATAAGGAACGACCAATCAACCATCAGGAACAGTGGTGATGGAAGAAAACGGAGAGGAGTGAATCTGGGAGAAACAGACATACAGGGTTCAGGATGGTATGCGTGTGTATGTAGAAACTCTCCCATAAAAGCACTCAGAGAGGAATGCTGTTTTCAAACACGCACATTCTGCTGGTTAAGTGGGCGATGTTGAGCTTGTCTCCCTGCGTGGCCAGCACCCCTCTGATCGCAGGGTGAGAAACGGGGATGTTTAGCCATAGCGCGCATTCCTGCCATGTTCTACAGGGCATTGTGCTGGAGTCATGCTTCCAATGTTAGATATTGCATTTATTTCTCTCCCCTCTTGACCATTTTTAGGCCTCACATACTTGTAATAGAGCAATCATAACATCCCAAATGTGCAGATTCCATTACAGCTGCTACTATCTTTATTTCGAGTTACCTTTGTAGTAATGCAGAGGCACCATAGAGGAACTACATAGATTATACTACAATGATGACTAGCATTCCTTTATTTGCATCCTATATGGAAAAAAACACAGTTCCCCTGCATCACAGTTAAGAAATGAGTGGCATTTTCATTGCCCTCTCCTCTTTAAGTAATATAATCACCATACTGCACATAGTATGCATGGGGGGGGGGGGGGGGGGGGGCAAGAGAAACAGAAAAAGCGAGAGTAAAAGGAAGAGGGGAAGGGGGAGAATGAGAGAGTTTAGACTGGAGCCTCAAAGCAGTTTGTGAGACATATTACAGCCTCATTCACCCTGGCTAACGATCCTAATGATTAACCTGCTGAGGAGAGGAGAGCAGAGCAACAGCCCATTGTTTGGATGTGGTGTCGATGTCTGGCGTCAAGCATCACCCCGAGCAGCATAAACACAAGACCAAGGACCACACCTGGATCCAAGCGGGTGAAAAGTGAAAAATCACAATGGGCAGGACTCTCTTCCAGAGGACGACATGGGAGCTAATTGTTATAAGTACCCGGGGTAAACATTTCAGCAAAGTATGCCTCGTGGTAGAGCCGGAGACAAATGGCTGTACGTTCAGGCATTAGTCTGATATGGAACTCTTGAAATGACAAAAATCTTTACTGGCAACACAGAGGAACAGCGGAAGCGTCGCACAACACATAAACACAGACACATTGTTGAGAAGAGAACAGCCTAAACAATATAAAGAATCATGCGATGACAGAGTGGTATTTGTTAGGCCTGAAGCATTTAAGTGTACTTTTTCAACAACATCATCAACATCAATTGTCATGGTGAAAAAGAAAAAAAATATTTGCAGTATGAGGACTCATTTATTAAGGACACTGGTATTTGAACAATCCTACAAAACATATCTGAAGACTGATGCAAATCTGAGGTGTGGTCAAATGTTTGGCACCGGTTTGCTATGTCTTTCTGGCTGAATCATGTTTCTGTCTAACTATGTGTAAAGTTGCATAACAGTCTGTGTGTCTTCATTTGATGAGCATGCTGAGAATGAAAACAACACCCACTGGGGCAGTGATATCATTTATTAGTTTACCAAACTTTTGAATCTGTCTCAGCTGGCGAGGATCAATGAAATCCTGATGTCACTAATACTGTAGTGCAGGACTGGTTCCAAGGCTAAGAAGTTATAATTCAGCAAATATTTTTCTTGCCCTGGGTCAATAAAGGCAGAAGAGGGAATGGAATTTCTAATAGGAATGTACACCTGTGCATCTGTTCTTGTCTTGTGTTACAAAGAGGATTAAGCAGGAAATTACCCCTCAAATTTACATGCACATCAAAAGTGCAATCATTTGACAGAGACGGAGCTTGTGTAAAGAGCATACACTGGTTGTGTTAATGCAATTGTATTCGTATTCATCAGTGTAGTCTGCACTCAGCTAAATTACGAGCAATTAACACACTTTACAATTCACTTATCAGTTTTATTTGTCATTGTTTTATTTGATTTAATCTATTAAAGTATTATCATTTAAAAAATTTTTAAATTCACTTTTTCACTATTTTTATTCATATGTTCTTATTATCAGCTTGTCAACTGTCTGTGTAGCTCTCTGAGTTGCACGTGTACAAAATGTGCTACACAAATGAAGTTAAGTAACTAAGTGCAGTTCTGGGCACATCATGCAAGGCTGGGTCTAAGATTATTTGAACAGTCAACATCAGCTTTTGCAAGTATAAATAAACGTCTATAATCTTGTGTACACCAAACTGGGTTATAACTCAATATTAACACACGACTGCTTCTCCTGTCATCAGGGGAATTAAAGACAGACGATGACCAGCGTGGAGACATATTGTGTCTCTCCTGCCCATAGGTTTCCCGAATATAGGACATGAAACACTTATTGTTTATGCCCTTGAACTGCAAAATTCACTCACTTTAGTTCAGTTTATCCACAAGTAGGTGGTAAAATACTGTATGTAACTGTTAACCTAACTGAAATGGAAAAAGGAGGAGGCTAATAAAAACTACTACATAACACTACAACAAGATTCAAGCATTATCTAACACAATTTTTTTGTCATTTGATATAAATGTCTCATAATCTGCCAAAGAGGACGGGGTGAGTTGTGGAAAATAGTCCTTTATCCGAACAACATCATGCAAACAGCTTCACTAAGTTAACCTTGCTCTGCAGAAAGAAAGAATTTTAAAAGACTAACATTTCATTTGCAGCACAGCATGTCACAATTAATGCAAAATATAACCAGTAACACATGTTGACCATTGAGTGGCTGACTGGCATACTGACAAGCAGCTTTTCTCTGAGACAGAATCAACATAGCTTTACTGTTCTCAGGCTCTCGTTGGTGTGTGCCAAAAGATACCTCCTGGCAGTAAAAAATAAAACTCCCACCCACCGCCCCCACGCCATGTTCCCAATTTGGAATCCTTTGTGGCCTTCTATTCAAGATCCACACGTATCATCTCTCCACATGGGTACCACTAAAAGGGAAACCCCACTGCCGTCGCAGTGCGTGGAGAAAACAGAAACCAGGTGTAACACATATACGGGGAATGCTCTTTTGATGGCAACTGAGGCCGTGTGTGTGTGCGTCTGCGTGTGTGTAAGTATGACAGCAGAGAACTTGCCAGAGCACAAAGCTAACATTCAGTGTACCTTCTGCTTCTAAGTATTGGAAAGTATGTGACAGAGCATGTCACTGAAGCCAGGTTAATGTTATCTCTTCACTTCCCATGGTATTATGTACTGGTTTGATAAGTGCTGAAGTGCATTAAGGTCACAGAACAAGTACAGTGTGTGGAAACATTAAAGGTGGAGACATAACAGTTCTCTGGTCCCAACGCAGAACTCATACAGCAAACAAATGCTCATCACTTTAAATTAAAAAAAAAAAGCCACTGCATAGATTGTAAGCAGAGCATCATGAAATTATGATAACAATGGACTGCCCAATGTCTTGTTACAGCCTGGACAGAGGAATTAACACTGTCTAGGGCAAAGGTCAAGGCTGAAAAGAGGATTTTAAAAAATGCAAAATTTACTATGTACCTACTATATAGTCAGTTATTTTCGTGGCATTTTGCCACAGTTACTGATGCAGACTTTGAGGAATGCCAGTTTTTAAAGAGTGAGCTTTCCTGTGAGCCCAGTTTTTAAAAATAAAAATGCAGGATTAATTTGATTTAACACATCTACTTGTAAATCCTCATTTCTGAAATATCCTGCAGCTCCAAACGGGAACTGTTTGGAAAACTTGTTTTGGTGGTGTATTCAATAGTGTGTTCTAATATTAATGTCTAAGAGTCGGTTGTCAAAGAGCATTATAAATTACAATGTCTGCAAATAAAACTCAGAAGTCAAACAATTACCAAGTGTGGATGATGCCAGATAGAGATTTGGTAATTGCTTGCATTAAAAAAATGTTTGTGAACTGCTTTTAGCATCTTTGTCTCCTATGTTAGGCAGACCGTGAATAAATCAATAGCAGCAATTTTCAAAAACAGTCTCTGCTTGCATTACTGTTTAAGATAACATAACCCTGGCAAAAACTAAAGGCGTCTAAATGTGCACCATGATGGATTAGTCCTCTCACCTTCTATTAACTCAGGACAGGACACAGTAACAAGCCTTAGGTAAAATGTATTCTGCCAAAAACACCAAACTTGAAACAATGACAAATGATGAAAAGTGCACAGTGGCAGAACTTTGGCATTCTCCACAGCTCAGAGTGAAACCTTGATGATGAAAAGAGCAGGTATTTGGATAAGCTAACCAGCTTGGTTTCATACGTCTGAATCACAAACTACACCCCTGATATTTTTCAGCAATTTATAATGGAAAAACAAAATGGCAATTCAATCTCAATATCAGGTTACAGAATAACTTGTCTCATAAGAGATGTTGACAGTTTGCTGATTGGCCTAGATTGGATAAGTAGATACAGTATGAGAAGTTGATTGATGCCAGGTGATAAGAGAAGAAGGCTGGCAGCCCGTACTTTTCATTTCATCACCTCTATTGACTGGAGTTTAATGTTGGAAACGTGGAACAAAAACTGTAAAAAAAAAAAAAAATCATAGCAATACTGAAAACACCCAAAGCTGAGCTTGATACCAACACAATCAGATGGTTTACTACTTTTGAGATACCAGGCAACACAGGCACAAAGTACTGTACCATGCAGCCCTGGTCACACTCCAACACAGCATCACAACCCTGTAAAAACAGGCTCAGTGCTGGCTTTTAAGGGACACTCCAACCTTCAACCTGTCAAATGTTTAACACTAACCTGGACTACAAACTAGGACGCAGAGGGCTAAGGATCGATGCAATGAAATAGCATTAGGGGAAATATAGCAATCAGCGGTTTTAGAGCTTGAACCATAATAAGGACTTAAAGTCTTAAAGTCTTGTTTCAGCTGCTTTGAATTTGACCAGTCTTTTTTAATCTGCATCTTGTGAAACCCCCAAAGGAACTGCAGCATCCACTGCTGGAATACTCCTTTAACACAAGAATGCCTACACATACCAAATCAAAAAGAAGTAGTAGTTTTTATAGAGGCCAGCCTTGAAAACGCACATGATTTAAGTAATGTTCCGTGTATATCATTAGTGGAGGGTAACTGATGTAATGAATGTTTCTTACCTTGCGTTTTAAAACCAAATGGAGGTAAATAACTGCTAACTTTTTCTAGACGTTTGAAGGTCCGATCAAGAAACATGGGCCCTATTTTCTTGAACCTACAAAGGAAAGAAAAGAAAAAGGTGAAAGAGAGAAAGAGTTTTCGTCAGTGGAGACAAAGAACTAAAGTCATCCTGTTGTAATAATGACTTTCCTTAGCAAACCCTAGCTATCATTAAGAATTATTTATTCTGTTCTGTTTCTGTGACCATAATGTCCTGGTCAAAGTTTAAACCACAAAATGAGAAAAAAATTCACTTGTTCCACTGTCATTAATCTAAGAGCATCCCCACGCCCTGTGCTAAGCTAAAGCTTCCCAAAACAAGCACACACATTACCAAGGTAGCTAAAAACAAAGCAGGCAATGCAAACTGAGAGGCAGACAGAGACACAGAAGGCAGCTGCAGTGCATAACCCATCAACATAACCTCTCCACCCAAGCCTAAATCACAGCTGACGCACAGTTTTGATAAATCTGCCCGAGACAACACACTCCCGCCAGAATGCTTTTCCTCAAATGATCTGGAGCCAGACTGTTTCAACAAACTGAATCAGAGAGGAGGAACCTTCTCAGAGATGTGAGTATAAAATATAATATGTCTGTGTTCGCGCAAGACAGACAGAGAACACACAGTTTCAACTGCTCAAGCGAGAAACCAGGCACCCTGCCACGTTAAAAAACAAATCGAGTCTGATATTCAAACATACGCCTGACCAATGTTTTTAATGCCCCATGAACTGCTACTTCCAGCATCGCCTCTTCCTTATCCTGTGTGTCAGTATAAGTGTGTGTGTGTGGGTCGCTCTTTGATTAATTGCAGCACTAAAATCAAAAGAAGCCATTTCCTCTTAGTCACGCCTGCGACCTGAGTGCTGGGCTACGTGCCACTTCTGCGAGTGTGGCTTCGGGATGGATGTGTGTTTTTATGACCTGCTGTCAAGCCGGGGGTGACACAAGAGGAGAGACTTGTCTTTTTTTCTGATGTTAACAAGCTAGGAGCACCCTGGATATACTTTAACTTTAATGTTAGACCTAATTGATCATTCAGGGCAGAAAAGACGATGCTTGGCGCCTTGGACGTATCTACAGAGCTGGTGTGTATTATTCTGTTTATGACAGAAGACAGTTATGGGGATTGTTGTACTGTCTCATTAACTGGAACCAGACCTCCAGCAACGCTGCTACTGCATCGTGCTATCAGGGCTCATGGTTGGCTGACCCACACATAAACACACACACATTCTCGCACAAATGGTTGTTCGTTCTCACCAACCATAAATTATGGCTCCAACGGCTGACAAACCACAAAAGACATTTTAAACTCTGGAATCAAGAGAAGACACACGAGTACGATCACACTCCCTTGTTTCTCAGCAGGAATCTGGGATAGCTTGTTACCACAACACTGCTGTGGGTTCTCAAGAAATATGTGAAGCTCTGAGGCACAATGACCAAACATGGCTGACATTACTGGGAGGCCTTCCGGATAGCTTCAACCTCTTCCCAGCACCCTAATCGGTCTTTGATACCCTCATTATCCTCCAGCTTTAAAGCATGAGAGCAGAGATTCAAGAGGCGAAGCAGTTATGTATGGCTCTCTAGCCTCTTCACATCACCTGACAGGGGCACACACACTCACAGACTTCTGTCCTGCCAAAACAAATGGAGATTCATTAAACCCGAGACTTCTGGGGCCATAAGGGGCTATAAATAACACAGGATCACTGCAAGTCACTGAACCCTGACCGACAGTCAGTCACTGACATCCTGACAAAGCAGAGAGACAGGGGGCTGCTTGTTGTTAAATAAAAAGTGAGGGCTCCCAAAACAGCCAACAGGCAGGGATGCATTGTGCTCGCTTCCTTTGCTGGGTCCATCTCTCCCTGGCAATATTTTCATAACCGTGCCGCTTCAAGTTCACTGCCAACACTTGATTTAGGGCTCCAATGCAAACAGTTTTGGGTAAAGCAGAGGGGAGGGGAGGTGTGGAAAATAAATTGGATTCTGCGAGGGCAAGGGGCTTCAGAGAAGACAAACACGGAGGAAGCAGGAGATGATTAGAGGGAGAGCCACAGGACCTCACTGCTAGAGGTTAAGCAGGTTCTCTCTAACAGCTGAACTGTAGGCCACTCCTATTTAGACAAAATGCTAACAAGAACGTTAAATTGATTTGCTTTTGCCTGGTAAACATACAAAGCAGGTTCAGATAAAGAAAAACAAGATGTTAATTGGCTGACTCCCTTTCAAATAGGACACAATAAATCACACACATACTGCACGACTGTATACGTTCAACACAACACTCGTGCATACGAACACATACATACGCACAAACTTATACAAAATGCGGCATTAATTGTGCTCATTGACCTGTGTGACTGGGTTGAAGGTGGTAGTAATCACAGGGCTCCCAGTGGGGGTTCTGTGTTGAACAGAACTTTGATCCGACACGTGCGGCTGATTAGAGGAAGTCATTACGAGGGAGGACATTGTTAACACGTAGCCTCTGAGATAGGGAGAGGGAAGTTCCACAAAACTGCCTCGCCTGTCTCTCTAAGACATGTTTACAGCCGACAGTGCAACTGATGTTTGTGTGTACGAATACACACAATCCGTCAACTTGTTCACTATATACTGGACATCACATATGTAAAATTAAAGTTATAAAAGGTTGACGAATATATTGGAATTTATTGTAAAACTTATTTCTCATCTATGGCTTTGACTGAAACTGTGCTTCTTCAGGCAATAGATAAATGGAGCTCAATACTTCTGCGAATTTGTCCAATAACTAGGTCAAGAACTGCACTGAAGTGCCACTGGCTATTGTTCAGCAATGCGGAAAATTGCCCCTCTATTAGCTTAGCTCCAAGAATGCTAATGGGACAATGTCCTATAGATAGAGCTGAGATGGGCGGCAAATAGAGGCGCAGAGGAAAATCAAAAGAGCCAGTGACATCAGAGAGGGCCATGGAGGACTGTGTAGACTATGTGGGCAGGGTACCAGGAAGCTCCAAATGAGTCAGGACAGGAAGTTGGTTGGTATCGCTGATAGAGAACGCCACTAAGGCTGTAGGATATGATCAGGGAAAGATGGGAGACCTTGTACTCGGGTGACAAAGGTCCTTTTGTGAGACAGGGCGATCACAAGGACACAGTCGAGTTTTTGTGGTGGGGGAGAAGATGATAGAAACACGATTGAAACTGGGGGGGGATTGTACTGGAATGAGGCGACTTCACTGTTCCTGACTCAAAACCCCTTAAGGCCAAGTTGGCTCGAGGAGTGACATCATGGATCTTGGTACGCTCGAGTAAAAGTTCTAGCTTTTCTTGTGCTGACATCCATTTAAAATGATTTGTTTGTGAAGCTCCTGATTGTGTATGTGAAGCTTTAAAGTTTAAAAGGGAGTCTGCCTCTAAGTTTAGATAAAGTGCACTCCAGGACATCCAGGGCATTTCCACCCTGTTTATCTGAAATTACACGTAAAAGAAAAAGCAATCCTCCTCACTTGGGATAGATGGTGGCCATCTTGGCTGCTGCATATCCTGGCTTGCACATTCCTTCGCTGAGGTTGTCATACTTGAATCTCAAATCCTGTGGCCTATACATTAACAGAACAGAGGGAGAGATTAATCAGACACAACTTGATAACTGATTATCAATTACACTGACACATTTCAAAGCCTCCAAAACTGAGCTTGTCAAACAATCTGCTTGAGAGATAGGGAAACGGGTTGCTTAGGAAGTTGGAGAACTCAGCAACAGCTCAGAATATCACCTGTGTGTGGCGAGACAAAGCAGAGAGGCCTTGTTCAAATAATCACACTGGAAGTGCTAAAACTAGAACTCCCGATTACTAGCACGATCATTAATAACCTGATGAATGCCGCGAATCTTGTTCAAATAAACAGGGAGAAGGGAGAGAGGCCCTGTGTCTTAGCACTATGTGAGGCCCAAAATCACAGTTGGCAGGAGAAGACTCTTGAGTGAGGCCTATTTGTGCACAATTCAAAGCTGGTCTATGTTGATATAATACATTTCAATCCTCACTTGCTGCTCAACTGTAACTGGTTTCAAGCTGGTAAGTGATTTGGTGAGAAAAGAAAAATCTATGGGGCACTTTTCTATTAGTCAGACTACCAGTGGAGATAAATAACCAGTCATAAAACTAATTACTGGCTTCAAGATGAATTGCACTAATGTATGCATGTGCTCTAATAGTGTAATTAATGACGCTGTAGATAAGGTAAGGAGCTGTATTAGATAAGCTCAACCCATGCTAAAGACCATCTTACAGTGTATACTGTCATAGTGCTTACAGTGTGTGTGTAGAGTGTGGACAGACATGCCCTGTGAGAGCCAGGGTGGTGATGGCAGCATATGATTATTGCCTGCATGGTAATAGTGGGTGGGAGGAGAAGGGGGGCAGAGAAAGGGCCTTATATTTGCAGTTTAGAGCAGGAGTGTCAAACCAATTCAGGGAATTATACACATATCAAGAGACACGCTGACACAATGACAGCTGCACAATGACTCAAGGTAGCACATTCCCACCCTGACAGACCACAGCTGCGCTGGAACAAACTGCATCTCAATTCACACTAATTTCTAAATTTATTATTCAGACCACAAATCACATTTGTGACGTTGTCACCAGGATTTGGTTAGGACTCCAGTGAGATGCCATGTGTTTATTTAAAAAAAAAAAAAAAAAAAATCAAGTGAGATTAATTGGCTGAGAGTTTAAACTTTTATGTTTCCCCATTGATCAAACAGAATCTGTTTGCCTAAGTATTCAGTGAAACACGCTGTAAAACATATCTAAACTAATGGGAGTCCACGTCTAACTGGGAATTCAGCTGGTGTAATTATAACAAGTAGGGAACGGCCCACACAGCACACGATTAAGAACTGCTAAATGTGTGACATTAAATGATATAAGAGTTTACTAGAAAGAGATGTACTCACAGTTTTGTGTCCAGCTGCAGCAGAAAGCCCTGCTTGTCATACACTAGAAAAGAAAAAAGACACAGAAATGAACCGTTACATCATACGTCTACAAAGGATGTAGACAAACACACAGGGCATCTTTGGGGTGGAAGCTTGATATAGTTGGATAATGAGCACAGGTCATCCAGTCTACATCATTTCAACTATAGGCTCATTAGCTGTAGTTAACAACCCTGTGCATCTTTCACAGGGAAACCAAAATGGCAAATGCAAAAGTAAAAGCATTAGAACTTGTGACAAACAAGAACAAGCGAGGTTAGGGAGAAGCCAGCCAAAACAATCTGTTGAGTTTAAAATAAAGTTAGAAAAGAAGTTAAGAGATCACCTATGGACAGCCAATAGGTGCCTGGTGAAGCGTTGGAATAGAAGACAGAGAAGCACAAAAAACTAGGAGATACATTTTTACAGTGAAATGAGAACTTTATTTTGAATTACGTCATTTAAGAATCGACAGCAGTCTCGATGATGCATACAGGGTCTATAAAAACATTTAACATATTAAAATAATTTCTGTCTGTAAACTGCTGCATTAGTATGACTAGGTTTATCATGAGTATTAGCTGAAAGTAGGAAAAACGAAATATTACTCCTGTGGTTGCGGATCTTGTCTTCACAGAGAAGCTGGAGGAAAAAGATAAAGAAAAAGCACAATGGAAATGCATGACAGCTGGTTAGGGAGGGATCCAAGCACTGCCCTGGAGGATGGGGACTTTGCCATTGCAGCCAAGATGAGTGAGAGAGAGTGTGTGCGTGTGTGTGTGTGCATTATGTTTCTGTTGAGAAGCATAAGGCAGCAAATCGAGGGAAACAGCTTGGGAGAAATTAAAGGGGCAAGGGTCTTCCAAGTAAGACAAATGTGGGTTTCTGGAACTTCACACTATTTTGCACCGCAACTCCTGCTGACTGCTTCAACTGCCAACCACTTGTTACCGTGTAGAGACAACAGAGGGCAGTGTTGTATCACGCTGTAGCTTCAAGTGGAGGATGGTGACTGAGCAGATGTTCAACTCCTCACTAGCTGGCAAATTCACCGTTATTACTGTACCTGAATTTACTTTAAAAACTTAAACACATTGCTTTTCTTGTTAGTAAAAGATCTTATTGACAAAAGTTTGCTATTTTTTCTTCCCAGTCCAAATGTGGCTGCAGAAGAATTGCAGGATTTTAAAAATAAAGTTTCTGTAATTTTCTTTTAAATGGCAGAGGGACAACTAAGGTGTGGAAGGGGTAGGTTGGTGGGGCTGCAGATGTACCTGAGCCTACTATTCGTCCCACGTTGTTGTCCGGTTCCACCTCTGAAACACAAAAGGGTCGGTTAGCACCATTTGAGGTCAGTCTGTAATGGTAGCACTGGACTTTAAAATAAAGCCAACTGCAAGCGTCAGACAGTAATAGGAGAAAGAGGACGAGGAGAAGTTAGTAACTTTATTCCCAGTAGGTTGAATTAGAATCCTGCGTCTCAATCTTTATTCAAAGATGAACAGCCCGGTGAGGTGGAAAATTAACAGCAGAAAGCCCCCTTTGTGTTTTTTGTGATTATTATGGTGGTATATAGAGTTACCCATACGAACTGAATGAGTGAATCAGCACAAACACTTCTGACAATAAAACAAACATAAATATGATGATATGTAGATGAAAGAGGTAAAAAAAAAAGTAAAGTTTTCATTGTTCAGTTAGCAGAGAATTATATTCCATAGGAAAAAAAACCCTCCACAGACTAGTTTAAAGTCACCAGCTTCACAAAAGTCACCCAGTATATGTGGGCAGAGTCTCAGTGCCTCTACCTGTATTTCTTTTCAGTCCAGCCCCTTTAGCCAGGACTACAGTTGTCTCTTCTGCATCATTCTCTGTAAACAAAAGGGGTTAGGACACTGAAGTAAGATTATCATCACTGTAGAACTGTGGAAGCAACTATTAACCATACAGCTATTACACAAGACCAAAGTACTCACAATATTAAAAGAAAAAATGTTTTCAACATCACCTTAAGCAAAACACAGACAGTAGCTGCGCACAAAAACAATGCACACAAATAGTAGACACAAAAACAAGCCAAAAATACCAATATATGATAACTGAATGTGCTAAAAGCCATGTTCAATATGCAGAGATTGTGGCAACTGCTGTGCATCACCTTTCTACTTCCCTTTTTAATAATTATCATTTGTTTTACTAAATAGATAGAGACCTAGGACCTTTAATTAACCAGGGGGTGAGCTTCAAACAAAAAGCCAAAAAGAAAAAGTCTCTCTCGTCTTTATCAAAATAATCACAGGCCAGATGCAGTGTCACTTCACCCAAATACTTATGAATAAGCATGACAAAACCACAAAGCCGTCTCCACAACAGAGCAAGGACAAAAGGTTCTAACAAGAGACAGCAAAGATTCTGTAAATGAAAACTGCTGTACAAAAATGTCTTATTTTATAATAGTCTGCAAGTGCAGCAAAGCCTCTCCATGTGAGGGTTTTTGGCAGATCACATTTCCCAATTAGTAAACCTCAAACTGGTGAACGGGAGGCCCATTTTAAAGGATCACATATCATTATCGATTAACGAACAGTGCATAAAAACTTTCTTAAAAATCTATTCCTGAAAAATGACATACACAGAGATTCACTGTTTGTAAACAACTGAATTTATCTCATTCACAACATTTTTATGAGCTACTTCAATGTGTTATTTCAGAAAAGTAGTTTACAGGTCAAAACAAAAAGGTGAGAAGCTCTGGCTTGTAGTCTGCCACAAATAGAATAAACTACACTTTCTCTTCTCACCCCGTAGGTGTTAATTTCAACTGTGATTAAACACCCTGAGGCGATATTCACATTACTAGCACCAGACTAACTAGTAATCAGATTGTTAGAATGCTTAAAAAAACAAATCAGCTCCTTCTCCTGTTCAAACTGGTTGGCAAACAAAATTGTTGAGCTTACAGGTTCACTATTGATCTTGGAAGTAACACGTAAAAGAAAAACAGAACAAGGTCCAAATTTTCAACCACATCTTTCAACCACAGCCGTCATCAGTATATGGAGTTTGTTCATCTGACCACATACAATATTAGCCATATACTTCCCATATTGAATATGCCACTATATTATATCACTTCCTGTTATCAAGTGAAAAACAGTGAACAATGCAATGCACCTCTTTAAAAAAATAGGAACAGTCAATGTGCAATAAACCCTGTTTAAAATAATGTGCAATCCCACCTGTGTAATATACCTCTGTTACCATGTGCTATATGTCTTTACAATCACCATGTGAAATCAAATCATATACTGAAAGTGACTGTGTGCCTATAGCAGACACTTAAGCTTATATCTTGCTTTTCTTTTAGTAACTTTAGTAACTTTTAGTAAGCTTGAAAAGAAGGGGTGGGGGGGGGGGGGGGGGGGGGCATTTGCACAGATACATTGCATTGTACTGCAATGTATCTGTGCAAATGGCAAATACAACTCTATTCTATTGATTGCACCACATAAATACTTAACAATTATTCCTGCCCTGTTGCACTGGAAAAGGTCAATGAAATCACTGTTTTATAATTGCAAAGTTGTCTCACAACATGACTACAGATCAATGATAATGGCTGTATTGTAATTGAACATATTGACACTTCAAAACCAACAATTAGAGAGAGCTGGAGGCAATAGAAGGTTTGCTTCATTAACAGCAAGAGTTCCTGCTCCTATGTGCGTGAGCATTACTCGTACCGCTGCATAAAAATCCCATCTTCTCATTGTAACACAGTGATACAGCTGACCATTAGAACATATTTCATCATAGCTGATGAGGCTTTGGGGGTTTCAAAGTTGAATAAGACTAAAAAAAAAAAGACCAGAGATAGTGGCGGCTTACAGGTCCATGTACGTCAGCAAAAGCAATTCTTAACCATGTTAACTGAGAGCTCTACTGGAGCAGTGACAATGAGTACAACTTAAAGGCTAACTACATGAGATTGAAAAAAGAAGACTCTGCTGTTGAAAGGACATGGGTAAAGTGGACACAGGCAACTCGTCACTTCACCCTTACAAGAGTTGAACAACCACTGCAGCTGACAAAGGAATGACAATGGTCACATGAACCTGCTCTGAAACTGACACTCTGGGGTAGCAAGGCAGAGTCAAAGTAAAGTGTAAAACAAACAACCACAGTCAATGTTGCCTCTGGCCTTTGGTTGAAAAATACCACAACAGAGTTCAGCACTGATCTGATCAATAACTGCAGGGATTATTACTTAAACAAGTCTGGATTAACCATAAAAGCAGGGCTCAAAAAGAAGAAGAGCAGGACAGGGCACAAACCTTCTGGATACATGACCATCTGGTGGATCTACATACAGCAGCTGGTTAAGCCCAGCTCCTGTCACAGACCAAAGTTACAGGCCACGCATATACTTTCTACAGGAAGCCACACACAGCGTAAGGGCTAGTTGAAAATGGTGCTAACACTGGTTCAAAGGCTCTGATATTAATGAAGCTCATCAGTTAACAATAAGTACATGGACCTTTCAGCTGGACTGCATAACCCAGTACATGCCAAACCTGTGTTTACTGCTGCAAGCAATAAATAAATAAGCAAACTGCAGTGCTTTTAAGCAATGAATACATGCTAGTTAAAAAGGTACAATATGACTATAGGAATACTCTTAATGACATATATGATGAGCAGGGCATAAGCCTCTATATGCTCCATTTGTCCCTGGAGTAATGACTTAGTCTCTAGCACTATAAATCAAGAATGAGGAGGAGAGATTATCCAGAGTTGATCCTCTCAGTGAGACAGCATAGCTTAGCCGACCAGGGAGCAAGGCAGGAGAGACCATCCACATGTTCATCTTTCCCTTTTGACCCTCTTTAAGCCAAACATCTGGCACCACAGCACTACAGAAAGCCAATATTTCGCACTGCAATCAAAGCTCCTCTCTTTTTTGTGCTGTCGAACCACGTGCTGGGGAGAAAATAAGCCCCGTTCTTTTGGCTCTCTTCGAGTCAAAGGGTATCATGCAGCTATTAAAATAAACGGATTGCATATCATTTCAGTCCAATGCAGGTGACATTTTAAGGCTGAAAGCATTTCACCTCCCTGCTTTCAAAGTATGAATGCAAACGAAAATAAAACTGAAGGTGTTCCAACTGAACAACCGACGCTTGTTATTGCACACCATTGTGATATGGACCACAGCCAAGGTCATTTGTCAATCAGGTGCTCTGTCAGTGATGAACATGCAGAACAAGTAAGTTTTATTTTAGAAATTTTGAAGCAAATTGTTTACTTTAGCAAATCAAGTTGCAGGAGACTGTTATGTTTCTAGAGCTCCATGTTAAAATGGAACAGAATCCTTTTACAGATAGAAAATCAATGCTTGCACCACTGGCACTTGGCACATAAGACAGGGGAAAGCTGAAGACCATAATCTCCTCACACTGAAAGCAATGCTTATGAACAGTGATGAGTTTAAATGAAAGTAATGAGATCAAGGAGGAAGAGCACTCTCGCTTCTCTCATGAGCTTCCTAAGTCATGAATTTTGTTGTTTTGTGATATAATGTTTTTCTCCATGACTCGAACATTTAAGGAGTGAAGTCAATGTCTGAATGGAGCTTACAACAAATATTCCTGATAACAACAGTAAAAGCAGAGTCAGCTGTTGATAAGTAGCACTGAGGGATACAGTGATGTGAAGTGATTTGTCTACATCAGAGCATCAGCCCTGGCATCAACAAGTCCTCCTGAATCATCATACCACAAAAATAATCCTTCTACCAAAGGTCAGAGCTTCACACAGGCAGCAGTTGGGAAAAGAGTGGACTTGACAGGAATGGGTGCATTACTCTTTCCAACTCCAAACTGGTTAAAAAAAAATCCAGTTTCCAGTTCCAAAGCAAAACTTTAGATTACAACCAGTGTGGGGATACCGAAGACACAACACGGGGAAGATAAACATTTTCCCCGAGCAATACACTTTAGACAGTGTGTTGTCCCTCCAGCTAGGCTCTCATCCTGGTTCAAAGCAGTGACATTTGTGGTTTCTGTACCAAACGCTACTCTCTGAGAACATTTTCCCAGAAAATATACTCTGCAGGAGGCACAGAAAATAACGTTTCACATTTTTGAAGTGAAATCTTCTAGCCCCCTCTGCTGGATTTTAATCGCTATTTCAGGGCACCCACACACTGTGACAAAATCCCCACCCCACCACCATGGTGGTGGTGGGCTTGTACAAGCTGATTCTGAACACACATTTCACCCGAAGAAGTATTTCCTACTGAGCCAAATAACAACACAATATAAAAATCCACGTCCCTCATCACTATGTTTCTAAATTTGGACAGAAAAACATTACTAGGAACACTGATTCATAACCTAAACCCAAAGATACCAAAGATATTTTTAAGTAAAACATGGAGGACGTGTATTTTCAATGTGTTATAAAATGCGTTGCACAACGGGCATTTTCAATTTTGTGCAATACGGTTTCATCATCTAAATGTAGAAATTTCTAAATGCCATTTCCTCCCATTTACAAAAGCAGATAAGAGAACGTTCAACACTGAGTCAGAGCACGCCTTCATCTGTTTGTTTCACACAAGTTTTTCTGAAGCCTAGCTAGGGCTGTCAAGAGATTTCTCTGTCTCATCTGCAAGACAGCCTACAAAGGAACATCTGCTCATTTTTAGTAGCAGGAGCAGCTAACACTGGGTGTACAAGAAAATCTGATCGTACTCTCCTCACAACATCTGGTGGTCTGGAGAAGTGTTTAAAAAAAAATCATTTAATAAACCCGTCTGACACAGACAGGTTTTGCGACACCAACACACAGCTTGATATAACAGTTCAGCAGAGAGACGATAAAACAAAATTTTAAAAAACACACTGAAACAGACTCGCGGGTGAGTGACAGTCAGCACAGACAGGCAGACAGCAAAAAGGAAGCTGATGTCAAACAGACTTTCTCAATAAAAACAGATTTACATCTGTGTAGGTTTCAAAAGGGCTTTGACAGATGGGTGATCAGGAAATGAGTAAATGTTACAGTCAGATTGGAGATGTCACTTACGAGACTTCTGGGCCCATACAGGTAGATGTAGCTTCAAGGAGGAGTAGCAAATAAAGCCCAAGACCAGCATGGTGCACAGGACGAACAGCAGAAAGTGTGTGGGCTTCATGGTCTTCAGTCATTCACATGGCACCATCCAGGTCATCACCTGAAATCACAAGACCGTAGAAGGACACTGCTCTTACACATGCCCAAAGAGAAACTCACGTGCCAGCAGCACAAATACAAAAATGAGAACATCAATGATGTGGTAACATATAGCAAGAGAGAGACACACATGTGCTCGTGTCTGTGGATTGCCTTTGGTTAGTTTCCAAAGGCAATAAATAATGAAATGAACAATATAATTTTAACATTAGGTGTGATTTTTTTTTTTCTCATTTTTGTTTCAACCCCACACATGGTCTTATCTTAGTCTACTGCTTTCATTAAAAACAGGACCTGTTGAAACAAACATGCTGTGCAGAATTTCTTAGATTAGACTTTTTAAAAAAAAAAAAAAATATATATATATAAATTTCGCTCTGAGGTCTCTTTTTTTCACCCTGAGAACTGCATTTGCAAATGCTGGACTATAAAGCTTCGGCACAGTGAGGTGTCTGAGCTGAGCTGAGCTCAGATAAGACTGTAATACCTCTGCAAAACCACGCATATTAAAATAGCTACATGGAATGAGTCTCCTCTGTTAGTACTCTTTAGTTTCTCTCACATCAGATGCAACTTGTTGATACTGTATATCATAATGCACGACATTAAATGCAGTGTATTAACGAGTAACTCTATATGTTAAATAACAGCAACTGTAACTTGTAAATATTTTAAAAGTTACCTGACAAACAACTAGCTGGATAGATTGATCGCTCTAGACTCGGAAAAAATAACTCAATAGAAAAAATAGACACTTCTGTAATAAAGTTAGCAACGTGCGCTGTGCGGTGGATATGTATACAAGCATCCAACAGTGCAATCCTGGAGTCCAGTCAAAACACAGTTAATTGCCCCTTCCACGTAGCAATTCTAGACTACTGGTGCCATTGCATCTCAGAACTAAATAGAAATCACAGTCGCATCCTGTCATGCACAGGATAAGAGGAAACTGGCAGGGTTTGAGGACCAGCTGTGACTGGCACCTCACATCCCACCGTTACTCGTTTCTTATGCAGGTCGACGACAGGGTTGTATTTCAGGCCATGACGAAGGCTGAGTGTTCACTTTCACTTACACCGCCCTGGAGTTTAGCATACGAGCTGCGCTTCTCGTTTACTGCAGCCGAAGTTCAGCAGCTAGTTACCGTAACAAACATAACGGAACTTTTGTGTTATGATTAAACGCTATGCCCCAGTCTGACCACATACAATAGCTGCTTAAAGAATACCTGAGGGTTCGTCTTACCTTAAACGCTCCGTTGACGCTTTAGGTTGTAAAACGATACAACGAACAGAGCTAACGGTTCCCGGACATTTGCATATATATATATACATATGAAGTAAGCGACGTAGAAAAGAGAACATCAAACAGCTAACCATAAACGTTAGCTTAGGTTAGCCAGTCGCTATGCTAACAGCGCTACGTTGCATAGTGGGGAGTTTGCCTTGATCCCCGTCGGCAGGCCTGCAGCACTGGAACAACACAGCACTGGTTCGGCGTTCGAGTGGCTAGACATAGGGGCTTAGGTACACCAAGCGCAGTAGGTGGCCGAAGCTGTTCACACATGTAGGTTAAATATTGGTACGGAACAACAGCGGTGGTGGCAAAGTCTGACGAGAAAACAATACTGAGTTAATATGGCAGATGTTAGGGAGAACCCTGGACCACCGGTTCGCCAAAATGAACCACTAAATCACCATCGAGTAAAACACGGCGTAGCAATGTCTCATTGCCATTTCTGATCAATTGAGATAACTGTGGACCTTACCTTTTCTTTTCCTCTGAGTCTTCGGGTCAGAAACAGTTCCAGCCTTAGTTTAAATAATGGATTGGTCGATAAAACGACCGTGTGCTCCCTACACTCCAAGCCATGTTGATCAAATCCGTGAAAGTACCCCGGCTCTCTAAGCCGACAAGACGACCAGGAGGACTGCGTGTTTCCCCTACTGTCTCACCAATCACCGCTGGCATCGAGACTGGCGGAAGGAGAAGTCAATCCTTCCACAGACACACACACACACGCAAACCGTTAAAACCATCAGCAGCAGCAGCGGCGGCGGCGGCCCTTTTGGTGGTCCACAATCAGACAGTCACATGAGATATGTGAATGAATTATGATGCCCTCTCCCGTTTATCGGAGTTGAATCAGAGCACCTCTTCATGTGGTTCCTCACGTGGTGCCCCTCTCTGCTCTTCAGCTCCTAACATCTCATTGTAACGGTCATTGTTTGTTTTTTTGTTTTTGTGTTTCGAGCCAACAGTCACGCAAACCACACCCTCAACTGTAACGGTACTTGCCACTAACAAGAGATGAAATAATGCATAGAGCTTATAGAACTGCCTGTCTCAGGATATAATGATATGTGCTTGTTCAGCAATATTGTACAGGTCAGAGGTAGGCTGAAATCCAGAGAAAGGTTATCCATGCTGTAAAAGTTGTGTTCCAGTCTCATAAATCTGCAGTAAAACAGCTTATTAGGGCCACGTGTGGAAAAAAGAAGAAATTGGAATTCTGAGAGAATTCTTTTTTCCTGAATTCTGACTTTTTTTTTTTTTTTTTTTTTGGAGAAATTCTGAAAGTTTTGGAGAAAGTCAGAATTCTGACTTTTTCCTCAGAATTTCAATTTCTTCGTTTTTTTTTACACGTGGCCCTAATCCTCTTCCATAAGCCATAGTCACTGAGGGCTGGTCATTCATACTAGAAAACTAGTTGTCTGCCAGACTCATGCATCCATCCATGCACACACCACGTAGATGTAAACATGATCTCTGTTCACATTTTCAAACACTTTAACCCAAAAAATTAATATAAATTAATAATTTTTTTTTTCTCTCTCTCTAATTTGTTGTCAACAAAAACCTGCCCTTTTACAAAGACCTTTGAAGTTGCCTTACCAAGTTGAAACACAGCCTGCTCTTATTTTAAGGGACAACTAGAAGTAAAGCATGGCAGTGGTATGCCTCCACGCAGTTTGGTGCCTGTTTGTAGCAGATGTAGAGGCAGAGTTTGTGGGTGTTTTGTAGTGATAATGGCAGTGTTTGGAAAAGTTAGTGGCCAACATTTGCGCAAAGTTTGACCACCATCCAGACCTAAAATGAACATAAGGTCACAGCCACCTTGATCTTTGACCTTTGACCTCCAAAGTCTACTCAGTGCATCCTTGAGTCACAGTCAACATTTGTGCAAAGTTTGAAGAAATCCCTCAAAGGGTTCTTAAGATATTGCATTGCCAAGCAAAACGTAAACACGGTCATAGTGACCTTGACCTTTGACCTCAAACTTTCAAAATCTACTCACTTCATCATTGAGTGACAGTGAACATTTGTGCAAACTTTAAAGTATTCTTCAGATATTGCATTCGCCTGCATAAAATTAAATGTACGATCACAGCGACCATGACCTTTGACCTCTAAAATCTACTCAGTTCATCCTTGAGGCACAGTTGACATTTGTTTGAAAGTTTGAAGTTTGAAAGCCATCCCTCAAACGGTTCTTTCGATATTGCATTACCATGCAAAACATAAATACATGAAAAACATGAGCAGTCAAATCATGTTCCTGTGCACACCCGTACTGTCAAGCTCAGATTCAGTTGTCTCTACGCATTAAAAGCAGTCTTCAGTACAAGTTGTCAGTCTCACTGAGATGATGTGAAAGAGTCACAAGCTGATGTCTCCACAACTTTGTTTGTACTTTGTTTATCATGTTTCGAAAAGTAGAAGTACAGATTTAAATTTAGGTGAATAAATAATACTCTGCTCTGCTGAGATGTTTAATAAACATCGTCCCTGTAGGCCGTGTATGTCATCCACAGTCCCAGCTGGGCTTTTACCCTATCATGTGGCTGCTCACAGCAGATTGTTATATGGCAGCAGATCTATAGTCCTGTCCTTCACACCTGCTCGGGTTACTCTGTTAATTCAGTTTTCCTCTCGGTACGGACATCTTATTTGTGCCCTGACAGTCACAAAGCCTTATATCCTACATAAGCAGTTGTTGGGCTGAGAGCCAAGATAAGAGAGGGTGTCTCAGGGTTGTGGGAGGCCCTCTTCTGTTTTTTGCCCTGCAAAGACTGTGGCGGAGTAGCATACTAATCTATTAATATTGAATCAAGCAGGAAATACTATCTGCTCACCCGCTGTTCTCCATCTGGGGTCAGGAGATTAGCAGAAGCCAGGAGAATAAAATACATACACAAGCAACACACACACACACACACACACACACACACACACACACACACACACACACACACACACACACACACACACACACACACTTAGCCTGTTGAAGTGTGAAGCCCCTGGTGAGCTGGCAGTGTGTCATGATGGCCTTTGGCACACAGATCACTCATTTACATCACACTTATAAGAGAGAATGATCGGTGGCCAGAGAAAACAATGCAAGGAGCTGGACTGTTCCATTCTCTAACCATGTCTGGGAAGTGCAATGTTATTTGTTTGTCCACCAGCAAGCAGACAGGGAAGGGGAAAGTACTGTTTGTTTTATATGTTCAAAGATTGTAAAGCATTTGATTCACTGTACATCTCAAGTCCAGCTGCCAAGATGAAGCCAAATCCAAATTAATTTAATTTCTCAGGCCTTGAAATGAGACTCAGTCATTACAGTGTGGCTTTCCTGCTTCTACTCCATCATGCTCTGTCACTTTTATTATTTTATATATTTTTTAATCCAGTTACCAGTAATGCATGTTAAAGGACATTTCTATCTGTAGGGTTTAATACTGTATAGTGTACATGCAGGCGATAATATGGAGAGATAACAGCTGTGTAAAAGCTCAACCTCAAAGGAAGAAGGAAGAATCTCACCACAGATTGTTAACCTTGTGATAAAATCTGTGTTTACTGTAACAACATATCCTAATATCCTGAGTAATGAATCCCTCTTCAAAGAATCTTGATCGGGATTCTTGTCTTTCACCTCTGTTGCAGGTTCTAACATCTAGAATGTACTCACTGCTTAACAGAATCACTAAAAACAGATTTTCCATGTTTGATCGCTTTATTTCTGTGTGTGAAATTCCTACATGAGTGGAGCCAAACTTTACTGTGGCAAAATAAATAATTGATTGTTGCATCATCTGAATCATAGATGAACTATCTCCTCAGTGGTATGGGCAGGAAATAAACAAGTGCAAATGGGTTTTCATAGATCACGCAGATAGAGGAACAGACCAGAGTGACTGCTTGTGAATGAAAAACATTTTCACTTTGCAGTTGTTTTATTTACCATGCTAAGAACCATCTTGACAGCAGATACTTACTTAGCAAATGCCCAAGCAGGAGACAATACCCCACAAACTGTCATTGTTGCTCAATCAGATGGAACAAAAGTTCACTTTTAGTGTTAATTTGTATATTTCCATAAGTACAGTCATTAATTATCAACAATCATCATGTCTAGAAACCTGCTTTTACACAACAGTGAGCTAAATGAAACATTTATTTGAAACTTTTTATTTTAATATTTTGTCAGGAATGTAACTGCAAAGTACCAAAATGACACTGTATGTTACACTGCTGCTGTCTAGTGCTTAAAGGAATAGTTTGACAATTCAGGAAACATGCATTTTAATTTACTTGCCAAAAGTTAAAAGAAAAGATCAGACATCACTCTCATGTCCGTATTAGAAAAATGAAAGTAATTAGGTCAGTTTAGCAGGTGGCTTGACACGAATTTTGGTTGTGTACTTCACACATATAACCAGAATATGAGGTTTTTACATTTCAGTTTGTGTATGTGTATTAAACAAACAAGATATGACATGTTCATCAGTGAGTTTTTGAGGTGCTGGTATGGAGATTATTTAATCTTCACACCAGCCAAAGGCACCTGTAAATGGCAGGCAAGGAGACGTTTACAGGTACAAAGCAGAAGTCACCTTTCCAGTCGATAATTTCGACACTTAAAAAGGCAGAAGCTGGCAGTGATCTCATTCAATTCAATTCAATTCAATTCAATTCAATTTATATAGCGCCTTCCACAATCAAAATCATGTTCTTTCCTATCTCTCTGTTTATCTGTCTCATAGTTTATCTATTCTCTCCCATTCAGACACTTACATTTTATCCCACTCCCATGCATGACTTCATTAAACACATATGTAATGTGCTTATTCAAGTCTCCAATTAAAGTAAACAGAAGAGAGAAAGGGTCCTGGTTGATCAGTAATGACTGAACAGATAAGAAACAGCCATATTGGGTTTTGATTTAGGACTCTGTGCTGTTTATAGATACTAAATCTTTCACGGGAAAATTCAACCATTTCAAAAGGAATAGTTAATCATTTTGGGAAACTGGCTTCTTGGTTTTGTTTCCAAGAGTTAGATGAGAAGATCGTTATCACCGTCTGCGTTAAAAATGAAGCTACCATCAGTAGGTGGTTTGCTGAGCTTAGCATAAAGACTGGGAATGTGGACACAGCTGCCTCTCTTCAAAGTTTAAAAAAATCTGCCTACCAGCATTTCTAAATTTCCAAAATAAATAGCATTTATGTCTTGTTTGTTTTATAACTGTATACATGGAAGTGTAAAAATAACATTTACCGGACATAAAGTAGAATATACGTGACTTCGCGTGGATCTTACTGCTTGCAGCGTCACTTTCTACCTTCGTGGAGTGCACCAGGGAGCTTATTTTTGGCCCCACTAGGCCAAGGTCATTGTCCTGTTTTTGTTCTGAGCCTCCATCTACGACAGTGCAGATACTGTATCTCTGGAGACAGATCATGTGGGAAAGAACATTTCCCACGTAAACAAAGAAACAAATATTATGTCTTCATGCTGGAAATAAGTTCTGTGACAATATAATGTGCATCATTTAGGTTTTTAAAATCCTCTCATTGCTTCGCTTTTTGATCATACATGATAATGAAATGCTTTGTCAAATATCAGTTGTTATGAGCTATTATCAGGGGTTAGGGTGTGGTTTTTACCACACTGCCTTTATCAGAGATGTTGTTCTGCTTATAAATATGAAGTTGTGCAATACATTTGTGAAATGTATTGGAGAATTAAAAATGCAGAAGTCTTTGGGACTAATTAAATATGTCTTTATTTTTTTACCTTAAGGACCTTCAGACAGAAACAGACCATATACCCTTTGAGCTGCAGCTGTCAAGCCTTTAATCCAGAGAATCCAACAGGCAAGTTTGGCTGAATGATCAGTGCAGCATTTCCAAAAGAGAGAGCCAACACCAAAAGTTTTATTTGGTCACTGTGCTTTTAGTACTCTCTCTCTCAAGCATTTGTTCCCAAGTAACAGGGAATATGGCAAGCTATTCTGACATGCCATGTAAAGAAACAACTGTTATCCAATATTATTTCATAACATGCCGTAGGATCATATCTCATGCAAAACAAAGAGACAAAAGTGGAAATGTGGTATGACCTTTGTACCATAAGGTAGCAAGAATACTGCAAGCTTGTTTGAATCAGCTTATATTATGAAAAATATTTTGTGGGATTTGGATTTTTTGTGCACTTACAAGCACATTGTCTAAAATATAAGATTTTGTGAAAAAAAACATTCCATACTTTTGTCTAATTCAAGGGAACCAACTATCAGATAACTATAAGCTGCAAGACTGTAACAATGCTCTGTGCGAATCCTGTGTGTTGTGTTACCACTTCAATCCATTCTCTATTGGACCAGAGGCTTCTTTTGCTCTCTGCAATCAATCAATCAAATCAATCAGTTTGTTTCAACAGCGTTTTGCTGATTATTATGACATTTGCAAAATGGTAAATACTTTAACTCCCATCCCAAACCCTACAATCCACAAAGCACAATAGCAAGGTCAGATATCCAGGTTATGCAGACCACAGTTTAACCACAGCAGGCTTCTATGTCCATTTAGAATCACTCAGTGAAAACTCCTTGTAAAATCCTCTTTCTCTGAAACACCCATGTCCTTTAAAATTGAGAAATTTTGCTCATTTGTGGGAGGAACAGGGAAAGATTGCATGCTTGCAGAGCCACGAATGCTTTGGTGATTATGTGCTCGATCCATCATGTGAGATGGGGCCAGAGCAGAACCTTAAGCAAACCTATAGGCTTACATTGCTGCAGTCTGCTGCTAAATGAGGTGGATACTAGAGGACGTCCCATGAGAATGAAACTGAAATAGTATTTTACATGATCTCAATAGCAGTAGCCTATAGTATATAAAGTTTGCACAGAGGAAAAACACATGGTTCATTTTTGGTCTGTATGGCGCAGCAGAGTTTGATCATAGGCAGGATACCTATAATCACTCCTTCATTTACACTGATATCAGGAATTTAGGGCAAAAAAAAGTGATGTAATAAAGCCAAAAGAATAAAGTGAACAGCAGATGTTGTGAATAACACAACAGAATATATTTTAAATATATAGTACATTTTTAAATATGTACTATTAAACAGCAAATAGTAACATAAACAGCAAAGTCAAAATGGTCTTATGAGTGGGAAATAGTAACTCTTTTTGTACTGGGAGCATCTTGTACAAAACTAGTCAGTGAGTCGCCTCACGATGTGTTCATCTATTTATCAACTTGTTCTTTCACAAACCACAAGTAGAATTTCTGTCTCTGCCACAAGTACACACACAGACACTCGGTGTTCGAGGTCTCTATCAAACGCTGCCGTGTATGACTGCAGATGATCAGCAACGTAGCTGCAGAAATGCTGCAAAGCTTTTTTTTAATTTTATTTTAAAGCTTGTGAGGAGGTTTGCAAGTAATTTGCAAGTAAAGCTTGTGAGGAGGTTTGCAAGTGTGCATACACTGAAAGAGAAATGGTCAGGTTGATGTCTCTGCCACCGGCCATTCAACATCACACATTAACTGATTTCGTACATTCTGTCAGCTTTCTCATTTGGGTACTACATTAATATGACATATGCCAGTCTTTTTGGTACTGTCGCTGTCTTTGAAAATCTTGTGTACAGTAGTGTGCTTGGTAGATAAATCATTTGGTAATCTCATTCACCCAAAGCTACAAAGACGATTAATTGCTTTTGTTTGCTCCTGTGAGAATCTAGTGAGGCAACCTGAGCTCAGTTTTTCAGAAACTCTTCAATTATGCAAGAATTGGGTTTTATGAAATTTTCTACCACTGTTAACTGACATTTAATGTCATTTGCTTTGCTGTTTTTTTGATCAGAATCACCCAGTGATGCAGGACTAATACAAAGCAAACATTATCAGGAAGGCAGGAAGAAATTGACTTACCCTCTGAGGAATCCCTTTTTGCACTGACCTACGGTTAACCTGTGGTCAGAGTGTAAGATTATGTAACAATGACAGGCATCTCATAGCCCTCAATCGTGCTCAGCTGTCAATCGCCTTTAATGTTTAAGTGTGAAACACTGTATGCTCCTGTTAATGGACAAGTGACTTATGTCTGACTTTCACCTTCACAAGGAGCCTTGGGTAGAAAAGTCCACTGTCTCAGACATGGAAATGATTAATGTGAGTGTAAGCAGTTTTGATAAGCACAGAGACCAGATGCAAACCCTGAGCAATGAAATAGTATCAACAATGGACTTGGATGTGAGATTCACACTCAGCAGGGAAAGCAGATGTAGAAACTGATGATGACATGAAAGTAACTGTTACGAGAAACTACCATTATACCAAACAGTAAGGTGCCCATTCTGAGTGAAAGATTTGCCTATGATAAATCAGGGCAAAACAGTCTGTTGACTGTTCCCCAGTAAAAACATGTGTCACAAAACACCTTGCTTTGAAAGTGAGAAGAACAGAACAAGTGGATTCTATCACAAGCCGTGATGAATCATTTCATTAAACTAGTTTCACCGAGGAAGTATGATGTTTCCTGTTTTGTTTTTTGTTTTTTTCAAGTAAAACACTCCCTGTCAGAGTTGTAGAATCAGCACAAAAACTGTATTTATGTGGTAAACGTTCCCATCTGATCTTGCATCAGATCAAGGATAAATACAGTATCTTCACCCAGCAGTTGCAGCTGGAGTACTCTCTAAATGAGTCATTTTAAAGGATAAAAAGTGTGATATCTCTGACACTCATGGTCAGACATTAGTAAAACCTGAAAAGTATTAAGTACTTTACTCAAGAGCAAGAGCTAACCTCACCAACACAGCTTGACATTTGTTCATCACGGGAAATCATACATACACCCTCTTGCATCCTTCAGATAAATATCAAACATTCAGGGGAAAAATGTGTTCAACCACTACTCACACTCCCCTCTTGAACAGGCAGTAAAACAAAAACATGACTCATTATTATGGAAATAATGAGTAAAATCTCTCTCTCACAGTGTCAGTAAGGACTCTGGACTCCTGGAGACCTATGGTGAATTTGAATTTTATGTGAGTACGGTGACGTTACTTTCTATTTATATATCCGCAACTGTGAGAGATGTGTGCTTTCTCAGGCTACTTTTTGTCTGATGTGGCTGAGCTATTGGCAAGGTTGAACTTTTGTTGAAGCTGCAGAAACACACACCATCTTTTGCATTTCATCATTGTTCCAGCTTTTAAAAATACACAAATTGTGAGTTTTAACATTTTTAATACCTTCCTACTGTAGGCCTACATGTTACAAGATTACAGCTCTCTGTGTGTTGAATAATATGATTAATCCTGTGCCAGTAAAGAAGGACTATCATAAACAATTGAAGTGCTGTAAGCTGGTGACTCCACAAGCTGTTACTGTACTAAACTAAACTCAGTAAACTATTGCTTCACACCAGTGTCTGAAAATCAGACATCAGTGGCACAAAGTAACCTGAGCTGTATCACTTGACTATCATGTGACTGGTCTGAGGCGGTTGCAGACAATAATACCCTACTAACAGAAGGGCCTGGGGGAGCCACAGCTGCCCAGTCACAGATGAGGGATGAGAGATGGTGTGAGAGTTTAGTGATGGAGGCATGCTGAGAGATTGGAGTGTGGATGTAAAAACAATACGTTAGCCATTGGCTTGTGTGTTCCTACTCTGTCTCCATGCCTGTGTGACACAACTCACTTTTGCATCAACGTGAGTGCCTGCATTAACAGATTTTTTTAGGCCGTTCAATTAGCATTCGAGTCATGTTTCTGGCCACGAGACAAATGTAAGTCAATAGTGACTCTACTTTTAGCTCCGTTGTTGTCTTCATGCCAACTCCTGAGTCAAATGTCTGGCACTGGCTCTTTAGCAGTCAAGCGCTCCACTGTGACCATTACCTAGTCACTAAGTGTGCTTGGTGCTGGGCAGGCATCATACAATCAGAGCTTTTTGCTGAAAAGAGCTGCTCATGAAAGCAGCGGGTGTTAAACAAAATAGTAAAGATGTAGGCCGTTAAACCAAAACAATCAGCTGAAATACACTAAAACACTCTATATTTCTAAGGGAGCTGCAGAGACAGATGTGGGCTCATCACTACAAGAAACACCATTTGTGTTACACATAATCATTTGAAATGAAAGTAACTTCCATTTCTCCAACCTGTAGTACAGATAAGGTAAAACAACTCTGTCTGAATACTTCAAATTTCTCTTCCTCCTTTTTTTCTTTTGGTAGCAGTGCTGTTTCTATTATTACCCATATGAATTCACATGACCCTTGTGTGTTCACTCATGATATGCCCTTCGCTATTGGAACACATAAATATCACTTTGTTTTTTGTGATCATCCACTTCAGAGCATTTGATTTGTTGAGTAGTACTTAACCACACAGTAGTTCTTTCATTTCATTTAACACCCACAGACTCATGGAAAACTCCCGCTGGTGACAAAAAATAATGGCAGAGCAAACCAAGACAGAGCAGCTAATTAAATACTACAGCATTCAGTGCAGGATTTCTGTTTTGTATCCCAAATAAGAAACCAATTACTCTCTCAGTGAAGCTCTTCCGAATTAAAAGGATGGCTGTTATCAAAAGCATGGCAACAGTATAGTGGAACACTGAATGTCACTGTCAAACAGCACTTTTCAGTGTTTTCAGTAAATCTTTATTTGAGACGGAAAATTCTGACTCTGATGAAACCCCCAAATATGAGAAAACAAAGGAAATTAAAGGGTTGGATATTATTTCTCATATTTTTTATGTTACTTTTTATAGCATTTACAACTTTGTACATGTTACCACTGACGTCTCCTTACCCACACTTGGCTCCGTGGGCGAACGATACAACTGGAGACTCGGTTGGCTTGGCAGATGCTGTGTGTAGCGCAGGAAGGAAATGCTCAGAAAAGCTCCTTCTGCTCCTGCAGGTGGTTTACTGACAGTAAACCACAGGTTGACTGTTGCTTTATGTGTGAATGAGGTTGCTATTCACCCACCACTGTATTACTTTCTGCACCTGCTTGTGTAACGTTGGGCCCTTTTCTCCTGACTCAGGTTCATTTCATGACATTAAGATCAAACGCTGATCAAATCCATTTAGACTAGATTAAATTATAGTATAGTATGGCAGCCCATTTCAGGGAAAGATTTTTTAAAAATGCTGACAAGTTAGATATGATAAAATTAAAAATATTTGTGGGAAGTAAACATTTTTTGACATACTAAATAAAAAAATTATGAGTTAATAAGTCAAGTCTGGTCTAGTACTGTCCAGACAGTTTTTTTGCTTTGTTTTAGATGCAGTCGACCATACTGTTGAACAATAGTCCAAATGGAACAAAATTAAAGACAAAGAAAGTTGACCCAGCACATGTATGTGAATCTACATAGGGAGAACACTTTATTGTGACTGCCATGCCTGGGACCCACTTTACCAACAGCTGTATTAATGTGATATGATAGGTGCCTGTCAAGAACTAGGCTCAGTCATTTGGCATTGTCCACCTGTTCTGTGGGTTCAGTGGATATTGATAGCTCCAGTTCAGGCTGAGGAACCACTCTGTCTTGACCCGGCAACAGTTTCTTTAGTTTTCGATATATTTAAGGCTAATTTATTTGTTTTAATCCAATCAAATACTATATTCTTGCTAGATTAAACTTGATTTAATTTGTGGCATGTGGCTGCTGTGTAATATACAATGGAATCATCAGCGTACATTGATATCCCTGAATTTTTCATAGCAGAGGACAAGTCATCAAAATTGAAAACAGGAGTGGCCCCAAAGAACTTCCTTAAGGAGTACCACATACTAAACTACTACAACTTGATAGACTACCATTGTAAAAAAAATTATGTCATCAATTTAGTTGCAAAAAGACTAAAATCTCAATATTTTAAGCTTTTCAATAATAAATAAATAAATAATATGACATCAAATGCGGCACTGAAACAACCGCTCCCACTAGTTTTGAGTTATCAGTTTCCCTTAACCAATCATTGGTCATTTATTACCAAGCTGTTATTATTAAAGGAGTCTTAAATGTAGGAAGAAAATACTTCTAGTTCAACTGGTCAACAGCTGAAAGCAGTTCATTTTCTTGTCCTTGCAGTTACCCGCTGTCCAGTATACACTCATACCTCCAAATACATCTATACCTCCAAATATATTTCACTGTTCACATCAGAGGCTCTGTCATAAAGTTTTCACATAGCCGAGTGACGTAGTCAGGATTGCCAGCCCAAAATGCTTCTCCTGCATCCTGCTGACGCCAAAGATTCTTAGGTACTGCTTTCTGTACTTTTGTCCAGGTTTAAATACCACAGACTGCGAAATGAAACTTTTAACTAAAAAGTGTCTTCGCACACAGTATCACAACAGCTGATATCATAACCAAACTCAAGACCCGAGACACACAACAATGGTGGCATAATAAAACTAGAATGTACCAGCCAACAAAGGCTTAAACCAAAAGGGGAATACCTGGTCTGTAGCGTCATAGGGTTTTTTTCCCGCTTGTCACTGGGAGTTAAGGGGAAGTAAGGGTGAGGGCAGTGGTAAAGCATGAAAGTGAAGGTGGCAGGATGCTGGTAACAAATTCCCAGTACCAGTACACAAGCAAATGACCACATTCAACACAATTTTATTGAAACCGTCGCAGAATTAACGTAAGGCCACATTAACGTAAACGAGAGTTTATAGCAAGAGAACTGAAACTGCATTCCTGGGGCATTTCTTTAAAGAGAGGCTGTAAAGAAAATCCCCAGAGCTATTTCACTGAACCAAGACAACTTGTATCCTTTCAATGAATTTTCAGAGAACTTTTCAACTTCCTCATAGCACACAAAGCATTAATAAAGCAAACTCACTGTGCCCACTGTAACTTCAGTGAGACAGTTTTACGTGCTTGTACGTAAAACTGAAAGAAAAAAAATCTGCCTCTTTTAGGCATTGGTTAGAAATAGATATAATAAACATATAATCATTAGCATAAGCCAGATCTAGTCAAAGGACAAGCTTAGAGTAAATCGTAAATTTTCAACCTTGGAGTTTGTGATCAAATCTCAAATCAATATACTCTAAAATTTACAGAAATGACTCCGCAAATATACACATAAACCGTCATCAAGGCCAAAAACACTCTTCATGGCAAATGGTGATAACGCTTTATTTGAACCCCCTTATTTAGAGTTTATGAGCAGTATATAAACACTTAATAACAATTTATAACACACTATCATCTAGTTGTAAGCAAATACAAGAACATTGTGTTTTTTAATCATTAAACTATTATTAATGTATTTGTCAACAACTTATAAATCCTCCTACAAAGTATCTGCAGCAAAAAAAAAATTGTGATTGACAATATAAGTTACAATACACAGATTCATAAATTTAAATATGAAATTTGAAATTTTGTCAATTATTCATTATATATAATTCTATTTAACAGTTCTATTTATATATTTATAAATACTTCTACTGTCTCTGAGGTAAAAGCTCTTTTCCGCTTTTAGAAACTTTTATGCACCATTTCAAATGTACCTGTGAATGTTACAAACATTTGTATAAAACTAAAAATAAATGCTTTAAAACACACTGTGAAAAAATGTTTGTGTGTGGTATCATATATCATTACAGCTATGTTAGGCCTATACTTCGTTATCAGTGTGTTATTAACTAATTATACACCAGTTATGGATGCTTCATAGGAAAAGTTATACCTGCTGACAAAAACATGAATACAAACTTTAAAATATTTTTATCTGCATACAACTATATTATAGTGTGTAATATGCTCACAATTAAAACACTTCATACTGCGTCACTGGTTCAATCAAAGGGCCATTAAAGGTGACTATAGGGCAACCTAGTTAATTCAATTGGCTCTTTGTATTTTGAGGAGACAGATAACAGCTCGAGCAGAAGTGAAACTTTTCTGAGCGCATCTTCACCCCAGACAGTTGCTTTAGAAAGTGGTGTCCAAAATAAAACTTGCTTTTATTAGCATGCATGTTCTGGTTTGGGTCACATGGAAATTTCTTATTCAAATTATGGGAAAACAACTGTGTTAGAGGAAAAAAACTCTGTGACATATCTCAGTGACCCTACAGAACACAACAGTTCAGTATATGAGGAAGTTAGTTTTCTTGTGCGAGTGTGGGGGCCTTTAGCTTTCCTCCCAGGTATCATCAGTATCATCATTCAAAACATCCTGTACAGGATGCACTGGTCCGACCCCCATCAGAAACAGCAACGTGGGTGTGGTATTTGGGCAACGAAGACGTGTTCAGACATGTATGATGTTTCACATATTTTATTAAAGTTTGCATTGTAAATGTATTTATTTATATTTTATTTTTATTAAAAACTGTCTGTGAAATTTGCCATGCAGATGTGGCAAATGCCTCCTTTAAGTTTTTAAAGGGGAGTTTTATAAAGAGAACAAGCAGAATGTAATAAGTGCGATTATAGATCCCTGCATCTAAGGAACCAAAATGATGAACTTATCTTAACCTCCATCCTGTGACCTCTGTGCTTCAGCGCTGTGATCAGATGAAAAGTCAAGACTGAAGCTAAAGATCGGTTTTCATTTTGGAGACTGATAAGGCCTTGAAGTTGAGTCTGACTAACAGTCTGTTGTCTAGTGTGATATTTGGTTGGCTTTCATGGAATGCAGTTTTTTTTTAACTGGTTTAGTTGAACAACAGCCAACAACGTCACAAGTGGACAACCACAAAGATATTAGAATGCAAAAAGTTGAGGGTTACATGCCAGTACGTGTCGGATAGTTTTCAAATTACTATCACAAATGATCTTACATATTTTTGTTACTCACTCCGTTAGTCTGAAGTGATAAATCTGACACAATCTTACAACCCAGGGTTCCATGGAGAACCAGGAGCCATTTGTCTAATCATATTCCAGCAGTGGTCTCCACAAGACTCAACCTGCTTTCACACAGCTGCAGCCCCTCTGGCTGAGACATCCAACATTCAGTCACTCAAGACTATGAGAAAGGTTAAAGAAAAATGCAGATGACGTAATGGTTCTTACAGAAATACTGCCTGAAGCTGATTTCCTTAATCTGCTCATTTTTAAGTGCTGGTAGTTGTAGAGAAAGTAAATTGTACAAGGTTCTTTTCTTAGCTCAAACTTTACTCAAACAGTTGATGTTTACAAAGAGTGCACAGATGAAATGGGCATTGCTAAAACATGTCTGCACACACCATGTCCACCTGAGAAACCTGCATCTTTTCATAATCCTCTACACAAAAAAAAACAACTCCAAAGAAGGTACAAAGGACTCAACTTGAAAGAAAACTTGCTCAAGTCTGAAAATGTATCCTCTTGGGGGTTTGTTTATTTGGGATCAACCTATAACCTGATTACAATGTTCATCTCTAGACCTAGCTTTTATGAGAAACACACACACACACACACACACACACACACTCACACAATCTAAACTAAGTGGAGTTCATGTGCCTAGAAAATGCTAAGAAAAAGAAAACTGTCCTGTGGAAGGAGGTTACAAGAAGTGCTTTTGCTTAAAGAGGGACTTGAGCCACATCATTCACACCTTCAAATTCAATAAAGGAAAAGTGAGCCAAAAAATAGGAACGGGATGTCTGAAAGCCTATCAATATAATAAATATAAATACATCTGAGTTTTTCTACAGATTGTGAAAAGGACATGACAAAAATAGCTTTGTTCTCAAATGTAATGCACTCGCATAAATAAAGTGTAATAATAACATTAATTACAATAGTTATATTAAACCTTAAGCTTTAGAAAAACCAAAGTACACTTGGCCCTTTCACATGTAAGGCTTGGGCCACTAAAACACGTCTAGTTTTCTTCTATCTTCACAGTAGACGCACGTCGTCACTTTTATGACAGGAAACACTTGTGAGCCCTGTAATAATGTAATGCATGAAGTGACCGGTACAATTTGAAGACGCGTCAAAAAAGTGACAATGACACATGACTTTTGTTTCTTTGGGGTTATAACTTAACACAGTTCTTTCTTAATCTAACTGAAGAGTCAAATATTTCATGGTAGTCGACAGCTGTCTGGCTCAAAGTGACTGGTTCTTCCTTTGTTTGACTTCATGGGTGAAAAACAACCGACCCAAGATCACACTTCCTTTAAAACCCAAACACCAAGCACTGTAAAAAATAATATGATAAATTATTATGAAAATAATGCAAGTCTGTAAGTCAAGAGCAAAATTTAATTTATAGAAGAAATATTACTGCTAGAAAATGTCCATCGTCCAATGTTTAAAGCTGCGTTTACTAGCTGCTAAATGTGGTGGTAGAGAAAAAGAAAACATCTTGTCCCAGTTAGATAATCCAACCTTTTCCATATTTAATAATCAATTGATGGCTTCTTCCTGAGAAAAAGGAAAATGAAAAAAAAAACAAAAAAAAAAAAAACAAAATGAAACGGAAGAAGAAAACATCATCTACAGAGTATGATGGCAAACGGGGGTCTAGGAATATTTAATCAATGCACACAGGTCATTTAAAGTCCCAGCCGTAGTTTATAAATATGTAGCCCGTGGAAGAAGAGGAGGAGGAGGAGGAGGAGGAGGAGGAAGAAGAGGAGGATGGTGTGATCGTTCCTATCAGCAGTAGCCAGAAACAGAGAAGACCAGGAGCCTTTCTGTGGTGAGTCGATGAGGAGGAGAAGTGGTGGAAAGAAGGAGGCGAAAGAAGTGGACGTTACTCCATGATTGCTCGGTATATGACGGGCTCGATGTAGTCCTCTCTGTATCGAGAGTTGATGACCCGTTGCCTCTTGGAGTTCTGTTTGACGTCGTTCTGTGTGAAGAGCTCAAAACGCATGTCTGACGCCACCGACTGAGGACCACACAACAGAACATCAGGTGTAGAAATTAGTGCTCGCTGGAGCTACAGATCTGAATCATATAATATCCTATGTTAAAACTCCCACCTCATAACACTTTCTCTGAGCATAAAAGGGAGATTTTGAGTTACCATTCGTGACTTGACTCGTTTGGGCAGATCCTCATCTAGAGTGTAGATGTCTTCTCGCTTCACACTGATTTGTGATCCATCCTCAAACTCCACCTAAATGTGTAGGTGTACACACACACACACACACACACGGATGTTAAACCATTATGGGCACAAAAATAATAAAAAGGCAAACCAGATAAAAGCACTTCAATTTAAGACATATCACATATCGAAAAGCAAACATCTCTTTTTAAATATCTCCCGACATTTTTACTTGCAAACACACGGCTCACCCAGATTTTGAGGTTGAAGAACACAACATTTTTAGATACTGTATGTGCATGTCAGGGCTCGTGAGACATGAAAGAGAGACGGATAAACGGGGGTGGAGAGTTTTACCAGGTACATGGGGATGGAGTGTGATGCTACAAATTTGGCTCCATATATCAACCCATCTGTCCACCGCACTTGAACAGCATCACCTTCGGCGGGTGGACCGAGACGGACACAGTCACGGTTCTGCAAACACAGCAAAGTGAGTGGTGAACTCAAGGTTGTGCATTAAGATAAGGAAATGTTTCTGAAAAGGAAACTGAACAGGAAGCTTTCGCTGTCGTGGTTTATTTTAGGCTTTCTGTCAGTCAGTACACTGTGCACCAACAGACAAATGAATGGAATCAGTTTTATTAACCTCGATGTCCTCAGGGAAGAGGTTGTCGCTGTAGGACCCGTCGTCGAACACCACCTCGTAGAAGGTGGCTGTGGTCAGTTCCACCACCTCACTGTGGTAGTAACGGCCGTTTTTGTATTTACAGATCACCTTCTGCCCCACTGCCAACTCCCGCATGGATGCCTTGTTGCGCTAAGGAACAGAAACTGAGTGTTACTACTGAAGACTTATCACTCCACATTGTTTTATGAATGACAAGGCAGTGTTTCTAGTGCAATAAACAGCATATATAGATGTAATGTCTGCAAGAACTGGTCTACTGTAGTGGCTAAAACAATGCTTGGTAATGTGCACCCAAGAAATTATGCTGCTCTCTCTGCTTCATGGAACAAAATACACTTGAGTATTATGCCGGAGGAACTACCGAAACAAGCCCAGACTTGTCGTCACAAAGCTCAAAACCACAACAGTAAAGATGATACCTTCCCAGAAAGCTCACCTGCACTCTGTGACAACAGTGAACAGATGTTTGTCTTTCCCAATTAGTGAATCAAAGCA
This sequence comes from Toxotes jaculatrix, assembly GCF_017976425.1. Lineage (NCBI taxonomy): Eukaryota > Metazoa > Chordata > Actinopteri > Toxotidae > Toxotes > Toxotes jaculatrix. The sequence goes on from NC_054407.1 coordinate 9,825,172, forward strand.
GCATGCAACTGAGGTAAGGATCCCTACAGCAGTTTGAGAACTGAAGAGGCAATTTCCCCAACTATTACGGTGCTACGCTGTGAACAAATTCTTGGCACAAAGACCCTGTTCCATTTTTGAACCAAGATAAGGAATGCTTTCTGAATGGCATGATCACAAACGAGTTATGTGACCTTGGAGAAGGTAAAAGTTTCTTTACAATGAAGTAAAATATCATGGGATCACCCAAAAGGCAAGGCCAAAAGGTCAAGAGAGGATAAACGTGGCTGTTTCCCCACAACATGCATGTCAGCTCTCAAAACCACGTGCTTGTGGAAGAATTAGTCATCACAGTACTGAATTTTCAGCTTCCCTTTCAGCTACACAACAAAATCTGAGCTGAGCAGTGAGATCGGACATGTGTAATGTAAGTGAACAAAATGTAAACACAGCTACTTTGCTACCTCAGGTATGACGGGGGTTCTGTGTCTGTGGCAGGTGATGAAGACTACGAACGGCCAGTCGTCTGGGTGCATGAGGATACCGGCTGCCTGAGCGCAGGTAGGGTGAAACGCCGTGGAGCAGCGCCCGTGAGAGCACTGGACGCAGCAGCCCGTCACTTCCCTCTTCATCCGTTTCCTGCAGTACACACACTTCTACCAGAGTGACAAAGACACGGGCGTGGAGGGAGAAAGGGCGTCAAGAGGAAAAGTTAGCAGGGTTGCGGTAAAGGAAGCACAGCATAAGGAAATGAGGGGAAGGATATAAGCACAGGACAGACAGCCCCAGACATGAACTGGAAAACCTATGGAAATTACACTACTTCCTTTTGATTTGTTCATGACATCATATGCACTAATTTAGAAGCAGATCCACTGAGATCAAGACCTATAACAATGGAAACAAGGTCAAGTATTGTGATCTAAATCCTGCCTTATTTCCCTTTTTGTACGTGACAACACAGAGAGTCAGCATGTACTGTCAGCCTTTCACACTTTTTTCCAATGAAAACCTTAGTTTGACAATGGCTGATAATAAGTCACAGTTTATTGTTGTGCATTAGGGCTTTGTCCCCCCCCCCCCCCCCCCGTCAGAATTTCATATCTCCAGCAGTTGAAACAACATTTATAATTCAGAACCATCCAGGGGCCAGAACGAGATGTGAAACTGAGCAAGGACAGCCAACGGTCTCCAAACCAGTTTTACTATGTGTGTGTCCTGAGTGAGAACTATACACGTCATATTACACTATTTACCAAGAATCCGATTTGTATATGGACCAAACGTGCTTAGCAGTGGGAAATTACAGGTGAATCACAATGCCACCAAAAAAAATAGGAAAAAATCCTGAGAAGAGTGAGATATACAAACCAACAACAATTAGAAAAGACTCTGCCTGCAACCACACTAAAGCATTGTGGTATTTACTGTTAGTCAATCAATATTTATGGTAAATGGACTGTACTTATATTGTGCTTTTCTCATCTTATCGACCACTCAAAGTGCTTTACACTACATGTTTCATTCACCCATTCACCCTCTCTCTCTCTCACACACACACACACACACAGCTGTCAAGGGTAATTTGGGGTTTACTAGCTTTCCCCGGGACAATTTGACATGCAGACTGGAGGAGCCAGGGATCGAACCACTTGACCCCCTGAACCACAGCCAGCCCCATATTATTTCAAATAACTTTTTAATAAGAGAGAAACAGGGCAAAGAGGCAGGGGTGCTACATTTTAAATTCAAGATTCTGGGACATCAAATCAAAGAGGAATTACCTTGGTTAATAAGATTAAAAAACAGCCAGACCATAATGAGTCTTACCAGTTTGAACCGTGGCAGTGGTATGGCAGAGAGATCGATAGGGCTCCGCTCAGTGATGTTGACAAAGCGAGCTTCCAGCACGGTGATGGCACACAGGACATGAACCCACCTGTGTGAAGGCAAACATTAAATTGTTTAAGGGACGAACAGTTCAATGTCCAGGGTGCAAGGTTTTTAAACATGTTGGAGCAGGTATTCATCAATGTAGCTACAGTGTTTACAGAAGTGTGCAGCCCCACGTATACTGTTGGGACAACATGTTATTGTAGGCATCAGACAATAAGAATCTATTACTACTGTCACTATGACCGGAAAGCGGAAAGCTAAGAACATTATCAGAGACACTTCCCACCCCTCCCACGGACTATTCACGTTGCTACCATCAGGTAGAAGGCTCCGCAGCATCACTGCCCGCACCTCCAGGATGGGGAAGAGCTTCTTCCCCCAGGCGGTCAGACTGCTAAAGAACGTCAGGACTATTGGACTGTAGTTTACGTACCAGTTCAACCAGCACACCGCACCTTATGCCTCGTGCAATTTCTTGCTGCTACCTCATATTGACTAGGACAGTCTGTGCAATCATACCACTAGCCACAGAGCTCTGCTAAAAAACCATGCCCTGTCTAGCGTGTTTGTTTAGGTCACTTTAACTCTGACCTGTTGTGTTTACAACTGTGTTGTAATGTATGTAAATATGATTGAGTGTGTGGGGGGTGTGTGTGTGGGGGTGTGTGTGTGGGTGAGTGTGTGTGTGTGGGTGTGTGTGTGTGAGTGAGTGGGTGTGTGTGCGTGTGTGTAAGTAAAATAAGTGTGTATGTAGGTATGGTTGTGGATAGGCACTTGTGTGTTTGAATCTGTGTAGTCTCAAATAGTGTATGTAGGCACTATTACGTATTTGTCTTGTCCATACTGTGTTGTAACAGTTGTGTGCATCACCAATCGCTCCCGGTGAAACATTGTCTCGTCTCACTATGTACTGTGTATATGGCTGAAACGACAATAAAAACCTACTTGACTTGACTTGACCACTTCTAGTGAACTTCACTAAGGGCAGGCCTATTACAAACTAACAAATACATATTTACAGATTGAATATTCAAGGGATATTTTTGTTTTAAACAGTCAGCATAAGTGTTCAAAAAACTGTGACAAAACTTCTTATGCTTTCCGATACAATAAAGATCCCCTTTAATCGAGAGTGTGAGAACCTGAGTGTGAAAGATCATTCTTGAGCTTGGAGTAGTACTTTGACAAAGTATAAATTCAACTCAAGTTCCACTCGATATCTTGTTCTTGATCTTTCCACTCAAGTCTGACAGTCTCACAGCACAATGTGTTCGCTCAGTTGTCCCAGGAATTGGCATTTCCACGGGTGAGATAGCTACAGTATCTCTATGATATCGAAGCTGGAAAAAATTGAGGTGTAGTTGAAAGCTTGAGGAAAAGCCAGAAAGTGGACCCTGGGTCATATTTCACTGGTGATTTAAAATCATGTGATTAGTCCCATCCCAAATACAATTACACAAAAAAATAGAAAAAAAAATAAATTCAAGTATTACACATGAAAAAAGGTTAAAAAAAAAAAAAAAACAATATATGGTTTACTACAGTCCAGCTTGTAGCAAATTATTCATAGAATTGAGTACTAACATACTGATATGAAATAAAATAAAAATAATATGAATACTTCATACACAGAGCGCTCTTCTAAACAAACATTACACAATGCCTCATAGAAGGCAACAGCTTCAACCACATAAATCATAAAAACAGCTCCTAGAGGAGTAATATGTCACTTCAAGAACACATTGGAAGAAGTAGGCATATCGCAAAAGATGAGCCTGACTGCAAACCCCAGAGGGTTTACCATAAAGTCAAACCACTGCTAACAGCAGCTGTTTGCACCTTGTGGGAAACCCTCTGTGGTTTGCAGGATGAATTCAGATGAATTCTGAGGTATACTGGGCTGTACTACCTACTCTCATTCAGCCAAATGTTGTGAAACTGATACTGATGACACAGATGGATGATGATCCAAAACATGCTACGAAAGCAACCCATGGTAAAGAAATGGAATATTCTTCAGAGGCCAAATCGCTCACCTGACCTCAACCCAACTGAGCAAGCTTTGTACTTATGACAACAGCAAGACCAACAAGCAAACCGCAACTGGGTGAGGGTTAGACGGCTTGGTGATGTGTGTGGGTTCCAGACAGTCAATGACTGCCAAAGATTTTCATCCAGGTATTAAAAATATCCCTTCTATTTATAATTCTGTTAGTTTGTCCAATTACCACGGTTAATGTGATATTTTTGTTAAACCCCTTGGATTAAAGCGGAAGGTTCGGACACTTCAGTCACATCTCGACAGTTGCATTTCACATCCGCTGTGGTGGCGTGCAGAGGCAAAATGACAAAGAATTGCGTCACTGTTCAAATACTTATGGACCCGACTGTAAGTTTAACAACTGCACACACAGATCTACTGCATGAATGTCTGTGTGTGTCTGTGTGTGTGTGTGCGTGTGTGCGTGTGCATGTTTGCATCTGAAAAGCGTATTTAGATTGAGGGGCTTGATTCACCAGATGGATTTTCAGCAGTAACAGACTGAAGAAGCAGGCAGACTTAATGCGGTCAAAGGAGACTGAACGGTGGTCACAGAAAGCAATCTGCTGTGTACCCAACAGACAGACATTCGATACCCAGGCTGTTTTGTAAACATCATAAATCCATGCCAAATATTTTTTCTCTTGCCATTACTTTCAGAAGTTTATGACTGTGACCATGAAGACAATCTAATTAAAGGAGCAGCATCATATTTTCTTGCAAATGTGACACTGGGTAAGACCTCTCAAGCTGAAAAAAAAGTTTTTCTACATCCAGCTTCTTTAAAAGATCCCATGATCATAAAGAGGATATATATATATATATAGCTCATGATGCACAAGTACCCAAAATTAAATAAAAGAAGTCTGTATTACTTACTTGTCATTGTTGGCTCTCTGCAGAGCACCACCTCTCAGCGAACATAGGCAGCAGTCCTACAAGAAGAAACACACAACAATGCCTGTTACTTTGCAAAGTATCAGCTGACATCTAAGTCTGGATGTTTGCATATACGATGTTCTGATATACGTGCTGGATCAGACGGATACATGTCAGCTCAATATAAAGCTCAGTTCTTTGCTTTTTTGTAACCCACTGCACAACCAGTATGCCAGGAATGCCTCGCTGCATTTTGTTCACACCTGCTCTAAAAGCAGAGAGACAGTGAACCATAGAAAGGCAGCTGCAAACACACTGCAGCCAACAGGTTCGGTGAGAGGAAGAATGGCAGGGAGGTAAGCAAAACAGTGCAGGTCTGGATTTGAGAAAAAAAAAAAACAAACAAACCAAACAAACCCAACAACAAGAAAAACGGTCATTGGCACCAGATCCATAACATTTTTCAAGTCCACCTCACTTCAAATGTGCTGCCTTTTGTCTAGCATCAGCGTTGAAACCTGTCACAACAGTTCCAGTCCGACATGCTTTTCTCCACTAGAAAAAAACTACAGGAACATATACAAAATATCACATACGCCTTAAAAGAAAGTCAGTTGAGAAGATTATGACAGGAAAAAAAACATGTTGAGCACCAAAGTAATTCTTAGCCACATCAATAATATACATTGCTGAAGCTCCTTTGAGAAAACCTGTGGCATTAGATGATCTAATAAATCTATAAAGGAGCCAGATGAAAAATATTCTAAACATACATTTATCACCTTTCAGCTCTACTGAAAACAGAAACCATATGAAATCAAAGTCCTTTGAGGTATCACAATGAATTATACAGTGGAGCATTGCCCACTGGTGGTCACGTGGTTGTGTCAATACTGGGCAACATTCCCAGAATGTCCCATGCACTGTTCTGAGCAGACAGGAACGATGGAAGCAAAGGAAATTTAAAGATAAATATTACAAACAAAGCTGAGAAAAACAAATTCCACTGAACAATAACACACAAAGGAATGGAACTCTCACGGCCTCTGAACAAAGGAAGAGAGCCATGTTACGGCTGTAAACAAGGGAACTTTGTGGTGCTGGTGTAGTGGCATGACAGTTTACATTGTGCTTTTAGGTAAAATGAGGACCAGCATCATAACAGTGTGCACATGGAAGCCCATTGTTGTTTGGTACTTAAAAAAAGGGAATACAGAGCTGCAGATAAACTAAGAAAGCATCATGATTTTGGCTGCAGCAGTACTTACATTTTAAAAACTATGAGATCCCCTGCATGGGTTCATTTAAGTTGATCTTATGTTATTACATAATGGTCACAGCAACTGTCAAACAACTGGAGTCGGTTATTTGAGGAAGTGAGCGGTGAAGACAGGTGTTCGTTCAATATGAAAGCCTCTGTGTCACACCAAGTGCCATCATGTGGTTTTCATTGCAGGCTGTACCAAGATAAAGCTTTATTTAACTATGTTTAATAAACAAAACAAACACCTGCAGGAGAGTGCATTCAGTGTCAGAATCGAGATTTTTTTTTTATTATTATTTTTTTTTTTTTACAGAAAACAAAATAAAATCACTGGTGCAGTACTCCCATTTCTCTTAGGTTTTTCTAACCAATTTTCTGCTACTTATACTTGATCATAATATGTAATGCTGGACTTCCTGACATTACTGAGCAGTCACCAAATGATCCATAATATTAAGTGACCTGGTACTGGGACTACTGTACGGTGTACAGGTATCGTAGCCCAATTAACTGACCTCAGTGATGGCATCAGCCTCACAGCGGGTGCACAGCCAATCGTCCCGCTCTGCTTCATCACCAGACAAACCATAGCAACCTGAACAGGAGCAAAAAAAAAAAAAAACCATGTCACACATTCAATTCTCTGATGCTTCATTTCACAGCCTGGTTACCAGCATTGTTTGGATGATTATTTAAAAGCATTGGACTGCACTATGGTTTTATTCCCCAAATCTACAGTTATTTGATGAGAAAACAAATTTGATCTATAAATATTTTTGCATCATTCATGCCCACGTAAAATAAAAAGGGAACTTTGAATGAGACAGCATCGTGCCGGACTGGTTATTCAGTGTGAGTATTTGTGTACTCCTTGGAAATAAGTTCTGATTTAAAAGAATGGAACAGAAGTGACTGGACTATTAAACGACCAGGTCACAAAAACGACAACGTGAAAAGAAAATATTTTTAATAGACATTTAAGATAATTAAAATAAAAAAAATATTGCAAGTAAAAATCAACTTTGACTTAACTACTAGCAGTTTGTTCAACAAAACAATTCATTTCAGAAAAGCTGTGTGTGTAAGAGCTCTTAGTGCTGCTGGCTGAGTAATTTAATGTTCCACTGGAGTGTTTGTGTATTCTTCCATGAAGCATTTATGACCTTTAGTGATGGCCGTTTTTGATATGACGGTGTAACAGTGGTTTTAAGAATAACCGTTGAGTGGTGGTTTCCAAAGAATAAACAAAGGATCCGTATATACGATATGTAAGATATAATTTCATTTTACAATCACCCAAGTGCTCCAGTCAATGCATCCTTTATGATACACTGGTCAGTTACATAGAAGGGGGCTTACTGGCGTGTACACGGACGCAGCACTGAGCACAGCTGACGAGCCGGCTGGTCCCGTCCTCTGCTACATGAGGGTTAGACAGCTGTCCTTCCCCGCTATCATTCGTCTTGCTGGTTTGGGTGTTGAAACACATTTCTGGGATGAGTGGTTTGGACCACTGGTGGCCCCCTGGACGGTTCACCAACATCATACTGGAACTCCCACTACTGGACTCGGACTTGAGGAGGAAAGAAAAGGTCCAGAAGCTCGTTAACACATTATTTTATACATCTTTTATATGGATGGTTTCTCTTGATGCTTCAAGACATATCTGCTAGTAGGGCCAAATTATGTGTTTATGGGGTGGTAATAAGACAATTAAACAACACATCTACCTTCATAAACGCATTAAAATGCTTATAGTTCTCACTTGATGGTAGGTGTGGAAGATCAGGCAGATGGAGCAGTAAGGGGCCTGCTGACCCATGCGCCTGTTGTACTCCCTCTCTGCCTGAGGGTTATGTGGTCGGCACTGCCACAGCTGGGTTAGCGGCTTTGCCCACTCCTCTTTCTCCTCTTGTTCAACCTCCGCTTCTACATGCACATCTACATACGAGAGGACAAACCTTTGTTAAGTACTGGAAATACAACAAAATGGGCTGTCATTTTGAAATTCACAGTGCTTACTAAACTAGTGCTCAAAATGGTACTATTACATTATGTAAATGAACTACAAATGCTAAACTACTAATGTTGTGTTTACCATCATCACTGTGCGCTTCTCTGATTAGAGGGTGGTGGCGAGGCAGCTTACGAAGCTCTTCCTGCTGCTGCTGTTCCTCCTGCTGCTGCTGCTGTTCCTCCTGCTGCTGCTGCTGTTCCTGCTGCTGTTCCTGCTGCTGTTGCTTCTTCACCACTGACTTGCAGTAAGACTGCTCTTCTGTTACCTGCTGGAGCATCAAGCGTAAAGCAAGACAGAAAATTCTAAACAAAAATCACACTGTGTCTGAAGCAATGAACTCAACATCTGCTGCCATGACGTCTCCCTATTTTGAGGTATGTTGGGAGCTCTGTACTGGTATGCATACATCTCCTGGTAAACATGAGGTCCAGTCATCCCTTTGATAAACTGAGCACAGCGAGTAGCTACTTACGTGATGATTCAGAGCGATCACCTTCATCTCACTGTGATGTGGTTTCATGACAGGAATGGTGTCTTTCAAGATGATAATACCACTATCCGCAAGGGGGCATTGGTTACTCTGCAGTTTAAACAGCATGAATAACATTGAAAGTTCATGGTATATTTTTTATTTTGTATTATGTATCTTTACATCATAATTAGTAATGATGCTGTGCCCGAAGAGATTAGTATGCCAACATCATGCAGGGAAAATGCACCAGTACAGAGCCTCCAAAAGTCTTGTTGATGCTTATTTTCCTTACTACCTGCGTACACATCTGAACTACAAAGCAAAGAGATGGCTGACAGCAGGTTAAGCTTTACTGAAATGACAATGCATGCGCATTCTAAGGGTGAGTCTTTGATGTGAGTGTTGGAAAATTCAGTCAGAAAAAAGTAACGGCACTGACCTTTCGCTTGTTATTCTTGGGGGCGTCTGTCTCCAATTTATTCATTTCTTTAGGCTGTGGTTGAGTCTGGAAGGAAGCAGACTTGCTGATGGGCTCAACTTCAGGCTTCTCTACTTCAGCCTGAGCTTCAATGGACGTTGACACTTTGGGTTTTTCCTCCTCTTGGGTCTCCTCCACAGGACTCTGTGCTTCTGATTCATTCCGTGGTGCTTTGGTGAGAATGATTTTAGATTCTGGCTGTGGCTCTGCTCGTTCACAGCTTGGGGCCTGAGATGAGGACTGAACTTGTGTGTGAGACGGTGTATAGGTTTTGTGCTGGAGGTGACGTGGCTGATGCTCTCTGGCATAGCTGTGCACCTGGAGTTGTGTGTGAGGTTGCTGCTGCTTTTCCAGAGTGTAGCTGTGCACCTGAAGAGTGTCTTTTGGACTCAAAGTCCTGTGGAAGAGCAGACTGGCTACCCCCATTTTACGTGCAGGCTGAGCTGTGGCTTCTGTCCATGTTGGAGCCACTGAAACCGACAGATGCCCATTCCTGGCCTGGGACTGAGAAGAGATAGCAGGTGCACGAGTCTTTGTATAATGAGGGGGACGGCCTCCATCGCTGTTACTTTGGGTCAAACCCCTGTGAAACGGATCCATTAAAGTGAGCTTGGTCGGCGTGACAACCAGTTTTGGTGGGCCTGTAAATTAAAATCAGAAGTCCGTTTAGGAAGTGAGGGAGAAAAATGAACTTTCATTCCACTTAATTGTCATCCACCCCAAAACAAAGCTAGGTCAGAAACTTGAGGGCATTATGTTGTGGATACGTTTACACACTAAGATTTCAGACACTCAGATAAAATGACAAACAGTAAATGTAGAGTGCTGTATTGTAAATAGTGCGTGACTTCGGGCACAACCTTAATATTATGTTAATACTGTATAGAAAACCAGTAAGATGATGCGCAGGTGATAATACCTTTATTTTTCTTGCCATCTTGTGGCATCATACGTGGAGGTATAAGGCTTAGCCTGGGACGCTTCCCATACTGCTCCTCGTCCTCTTCATCTTCATCCTTGGGAACAACCTCCTCAGGCACCTCCAAACAAACCCTATGTCTTTTGGTCTCTATCCTCTGTGTACTACTGAGGATTCAATGAAGACAAATGAAGACATGGGGAAGAGGGGTTGGAAACAGTTAAGAACAGTCGACCTTAGTCACATCCTTTTTATTTTCACATTACTTCCGTTTAAATTAACGAGGGCACGTTCTGTTTAAAAAATGCTCAACCTACACCTAGAATCAGGGAAGCCCCGAAGACATCTTGTGCGAAGGGCTGAGAAATGCTTTCGTTATCAAGCATAAGGCACACAGGCACTTGTGACTGCCATCTGCTGGAGTTTAAGCAAAGTGAAACTGGACTTCACCAATGTTTGCTCTACATAAAGCTCCGAGACACTGACATTTGACATCAGAGAAGTTCCGTCCTCAGAAATGACAAATCGGTCAAAATGTATACCACGGTTGTCAAAAACAGAATGCTTACGATTTATCTAATTAAGTTAATTGTCAAAACTATCTGCTTTGCATTAGTCAATCTGGGATGATCTGCACTGCCATTTTTGTCAAATCAAAAATGAGATTTGAAACACTCTGATCTGCCAGATTAGATTAGATTAGATCAGCAGGGCAGGCTTTAGTAGACCACTGCATTGGCCAATGCATTGACACTGACCAGTACACTGGGATTGAACTTCTCATTTTTCATTTGTTGCACAACTACTTGCAACACTAGACATGCCTTTCTAAAGAGACTGAAAATGTGCGCCGTTGTCCCCGAATTTAAACTATACTGATTCGCCCCCTTCTGTATGACAGCTGACACACCGCCTACAAACCATGCCTATGTTGTAGTACTTATGGGTAACTATTCACAGGAGATATAAACTGCTGTCAAATGTTGACCTTAACTTGAGCTCATGGTTTTGACTTACTTATGAATACTGATATAATACTCTGAAGTGTGGTAGAAAAAGAGCATCTCCTAAATGTTAGTAATGTTATACATGTAAAGGATAGGGCAATTTTTGTTAACAACTGATCTAAATCTATCACAGGTCTAGTTATATTCTTTCAACTGCTCTGGTGTAGTTGTTGGTTAAGCCAAATCAATTACGCTGTAGCAAGACAACAGAGCAGCAAAGGCGAACAGATGTCACAGGACCAAGGCTACCACAGGTATTCCCAACAGGAAGCGCTAAATAACCAAGAGTTCTATATCTCCCTAAGCACGTACTACATGTACTAAACCATGACTAAAGAACTCTTGTAAAGTAGGACTCTCTCTCTCTCTTTTCTGCAGTAAATGACCCACCTCTTCCGCTCTCCGTCCTCCCCACAGCTCTCCACAGAGCTGCTGTTACTGTTGCTGGTGATGTCATTGAAAGAGTCCCCCAGGAACTCCCTGGCCTCGGGGGTGGGCCGTGAGTGGTCGATGGGTACCGCGTCTCGCCCTGTGAGCCACTGTTCGTAGCGATCCGGCTGGAATTTCTTCACAAATACGTCCATGGAAATCTTCACCATGTCCTTACGGCAGGAACACTAAAGGAGATAAAGGCAAAAACAGGTTGTGAATCAAATTATATTAAGTTGATCATAAAAATAGATACGTTTCCTCTCTTGTTGGCAAACAAACAAATCTGATTTAAATTGAGTGAAAGTTTGGTTTTATTATGGTGTCGTTCTACAGGCCCTCACCAAAACTGCCTGCTTGCCGTACTCAATCCATCTCTCTGTGGCAAAGTTGGTGGACTCGGCACAGTTGAAGCCGTGGTTGAAACCAGCATGATAGGCATAGGGGAAAGTTACCATGAACTCACCAGCCTCCTGAGTAATCTTAGGAAGAAATAAGAAAATAATTAGTACTAGCTGTTTACACATTTGGTTTGTGTAATGGTTATAAGAAAAAACAGATCCCCTGTTTGAAATGCAAATAAAACAGATACTTGTCCCTTACTTTTTCAAATGGAATGCCATATTTTTTCAAGATAGAGGGAGAGATGAGAGTCATCTTGTGCCTCAAAAAGGCCTCACAATTTTGGGCACTGCCAGGAAAGAACCCTGGGAGAAGAAAGCGCAGAAATATTTTAAATTGACATAGATAACTTAGAGGTTGTTAATAGTTTTATACTGTAAACACCTACAGAAAATATTCCTCTGCTCTCCTACCTTTAGCCAGACGCTCCAATCTTTTCCCATGCTCTGGAGGAACACAGTACCTGTACACAGTCAAATGAGTTTTCTCATTAACAGTAAAGCAACATTGTGCATTGTGTTTATCCATCTGCTCAACTGATGTACATTTTCCTTTAGACCTACAAGATTTTACAACCTGTTCAGACTTGGAATTAACATGTGTCTCGGGGTGATCTGATCACAAGTAGACAGCTCTAATCACGTCACTTCACACTTGTGTTTAAAATGCATCTCCACGCGCATCACGAGTGACCACTTGTGATCAGATCTCATGTGAAAATAGACATGTACATCACTTCCATTCAGAAAGACCAAATGCTGTTTTTAACCAGCAAGGGACTGCAATGAACACAATTAGATGATGATTTCATTACTTACTTATTTTAAATACTTGCAACCATTTGCAAAGTTAATTCATGAATAAGTACATACATCCGCATACACGGAGGATGTCAGTGTGGCTCAGGACACATTTGTGTTCCCACTCTTAAAATTGTGTAGCCATATCCAGTATTTTTTTTAAACCTAAGCAGTCTGAGATAAGAATGCTTTATAAATAATGTAGTGCCACTGATATGACATAGGACATCTGCCTTTTGGTTGTGAAATTGTCTTTACTTATGTAAGTGACACCCGTTCCCACATGGCACAGAAGGTTTTATATAGATCTAACAGCACACATCCTTCACCACAATACCACAGGTTTCAAGTAGTAGGAACCAAATTCATACCGTTTTTAAATTACTATTATAACTATGAATGTGTTAAGAATTAAACGTTTTATTTTTGTATCTGATTAAGAAAAGAACAATCTATGTCTTTACCATGACTTGGGCTCTCCGAAGTGCAAGTAGTTGATACTGTAGAGGTCCATGTCCTCAGTGTGCCATGCAAAGGTGGTCTTCCACATACCAAAATACAAGTAGGGTGTATTAACACCCTCAATAGTGATGCCACTGTCCCGTTCAACAGTATCCAAAATGGTGCCCAGATGGCAAATGTTCCACTCTTTGACTTCCTGTAGAACAGCAAATAATAGATGATCAACACATGGACAGTGATACAGTGATGGGTAATGTTATCAGGATCCTGTGTGTACAGGGTCAACAGGTACGTAACCAGCACACAGAAAACCCATCACTATTGATCAATATTCAAGGCAGCAACAACATGCAAGAAATATCAACTCACAGGGTCATACAGGGTTCCATTCACATCTGCTCCATATATGGGAGGGTTGAATGTCACATTCTTCCAGTACTTCCTCTCCAGCTCCTCAAAGTCATCATAATGTGGACTACAGAACCTAGAAGAGGCATTAAATTAACTTTCAGTGTCAGAAGATTAAAAAGCAGTTGATAGTATACAACTGAAGATGAAACAGATTTTCTAATAACTTAAGAAATAAATAAAGAAAAGGCATTTCTTTCATTTCTGCACTTCTCACTTGTCACTGTTGGCAGTCTTGCGGAACTCTCGGACGGTCATGGACTTCTTCTGTATGTTGTACTGTGTGAAAAGGCCCGACTGGCCTGTCACTACCTGCTGGATGGGTGCAGGTATCACCAAATCGTCTATATCATCATAAGATCCTCTCGGCTTCCATTCCTTTGGTGGGACAATCTTGGAGGAGGAAAGTGAACAGTGAGTTCCTCTGTTTTCCTAACATGATTTCTTATTTAGATCACAAGCAAAGCTTTGGAGGTATATAATGTTTATTTTTCCTGGCAAGCTGCTACAGGCATTTTCGCAATGTAATGCAATTTACAAAACAGATTACTTAATGTTTGTTTAATAATAACTGACATAAAATCATAACTGTCGATAGCCTTCATAAAATTGTTATTATTAGTTTTTAATTTTATATTTGCTCACCATTTTTTTTTTGCTGCTAATAAAAACAATTCCATAAACACCACAGTGGCTGTGAGTGTGGCCTGTGTGTGAACACATGCACTGTCTCAGTACTTACTTTAGCCAGGCCTGCTCTATGCGCTCCCTGGGACTCTATATACGCAATGTAGCGGCTGAAGTTCTTGAATTCCTCAGCAGTGGGGTAAAAAGTCATGATACCCTTGGAACCATGGTTTTGGGAAACTCCGTCTGACGCCATCCCAAAGCTCAGTGGCTGTGCCTGCACATTGTAAATGGGGATAAAGTGATTTTATCATGCGATGTTCTGATATAGTATGGTTTTAAACAAACTACTCCATCATTCATTTTGTACTCAGTAAGGCACCTTAAACTGGATCTTATATTTTTGCTTGCATCTCTGTAGATTTATTAAATAATTACAATAAAACATCTACAGTTAAAACAATCTGAATAGTATGTTGTAGCCATGGTAAAATTACACTGTACATTTCGGCACATTATTTTTCATGATTTCCCAAAGTGGCTGCTGGGTGATGAGTGAAGAGTACCAAGTACATCTAACAGTGGGCTCAGGCTCATTGCTGTACATTTCTGGCACTGCACATGAGATACAGAAGAAAATATTCTTCATAGCGCTGGTTCTGGACAGCGTTATTTAAATACGTCCAATGATATGTCACTGTTTTATGTTTCGCGTCTGTATACGTTCCCACACTGAGGGGACAGGCTGAGCGGGACAGGGACGGGAAAAGCTTTAACTCTCCCTGATTGGTTAAGCCCGCGTCTCTTTAATTCGGCCCGACTGTAGAAGTCCAGACAGCTAACATTAGCTCATTTGCTAACTTGCAAAAGAAATACGAGCTAATTCGGGTAGCGAATATGCAGTGGCACATAGCATAGCGTTAGCTAATCTGTTAGCATATATAGCATAGCATCGCTATTCAAGTCCCATTTATGTATGGTCTCAAGCATGACATTGCAAATTAACGTGCAAATTACTACCAAGGGTGAACCTGCCATCGTGTTCTCGTAGCATCTCTAAAGAAAAAAAACATCACAAGTCAGCGTTAGCTAGCTAGTTAACGTCAATACCATGGTGGGATGGGACTATTTCCTGCATTACAGTTTCCTCCATTGCTAGGTTGCATCCTTCCCTGTGCATTCTAACAGTATACTGTTAGCAAACTTGAATAAACATAGCATCAACGTTCTCGTTCTAAGTCTTAGTAAGTTATAAAATTCCGGCTAACTTACTCCTAAAAGCGCCGTTCAACAAGTGATGAGTTTGACAGGTAATAAAAATAGTGAAACTATCATTCGCCAAGTCAATAATGTCTGGCCCAGAAAATAGACACAATCCGACCGCTATCATCGACATTAGCTGTAGAGCAGTTCCGGCTACTTTAGCCATCAGATTAGCATTGTGATTTAAGAAGCTAACATCCTGAAACGACCATAAGATAACTCGACATGCAAACTTACCACCTCTTCTCGATTGATTCAGAAGTAGTACCCCGCGTTGTAAATAACACGTAATCAAAAGAAACGGCAGCTGCGAACAGAACTGAAGGAATACAGTTTGCTAACTAAGCCCCCTGTGAGTACATCACTATCCTCCATTACCACTTCTACGCATGCACACGCACCTTGGATTTTGTTTACCACAACACGCATGGGACACGCTCAGCCAATCAGAGAGCGGATCTGGTGGCTCATCAGGGAAAAATAAAATCTAAGTTTTTTGTTTGTTTGTTTTTTGGAATGAGTGTAAACGTTAACTTAGTTAACCGAAATATCTAGTTTCGTATTTAATTAATGAATGGAGAGAGCGGTTTTCTTTTGGTCATCTGTTTAACATTTAATTTTGGCTAGATAATAAATATTGGACTATAGAACAGTAGTCATATGGAGTTATTTGGAAATTGAATTAGGTGCTATGAGGATAGGCAAGGAAATTTATTTATTAAAAACAATTAGGAAAGATAATCCGATAATACTAATCTGGCTGTATCCTGCATGTAGCTTTAGGATTTATGCTTCCTGCTATAGTCCTTGTGTAACAATCAGAACAAATAATCTAGTCTTCCTACTTTTTGTTGCGTTTTTAGTGAAATAGTAAAATGCATTAGTCATTTTCAATTTTTTAATTTGTAATGAAACTCACTGCGGCAAAACAGACCATATTACTGCAAACAAACAAGACAGCAAAAACACCTGTAGACTGTGAACATCTGTTTTATTTCATGCCGGGAAAGGCACATCCATACACTGAATCCAACTGTTTTCATAGGCTATATAATGTTATATGCATCTACGCTCAGGCAGTGCATATATTATGATTCCCATGAATAAATGCAACAATAACAATTAGCACATTTTGTTAACCACAAGATATAGCACATATGAGCACTGACAATTTGTATATGCACACTTTTAGCATAAGAGGAAGTACATGTGCACCCTGTAGTCCATACAGTTTTACTGACCTTTTACACCAAAGGAAACATACAGTACATTGCATCAGCAGCACTTGTTGGTTTTTGGAAAGTCCATAGAGAATATATAACGTTTTAGAGGCGTCAGTGCCAGGTCAGTCTATTTCCATTCTGTTTCTCTCTATTTTGTTCCAGTTGCATAAGACCAGTCATGTTGCATCCGCATTCTGTCAAAATGCATATATAACAGACCGGCATGATGAGTACAGATGTCCCTCTTTTTAAGGGGGCTTTCTCCTTTGGCCATGTCATATTTGATTTCAAGCTTTGGACACCCGGTTTCAAATCCACCAATTTACTTTATGTTCTGCTACTCAAAACAGTATAAACTATCCAGTCAACAGATGAGCACTGTCAGGAAGCATAACAGACTGTGCTTTTACTCGCACCTTACTGTCCCACTATGAGACAAAGCAACACCCATGAATGAATGTCTTCCAGTAAGCATAATGTTCAGCTCATTCTTTCAGTCTGACACTATAAGATAAATATGGTGGACTGGAGAGTAGTAGGGAAACACACAGTTGGTTTGCATTTATCAGCTTAGAGACACAACAGCTTAAAGCGGTCAATACAACCACAATTTGTTATGGCAGTTGCTGTTATTTCAGAATAAAGGCAGAATAATACTTACACATTAAGAGGAACACTCATTTGATTAAAGATTAGTCCACTGGGAATTTTTCAATATGAGAATATATTGCAAGTGTCTGAAACAATCCCCGTATCTTTTCATAATCTGAACTCATGCAGGGCCTCAGTACTTTGTATCCTTAGGATATTATTATATAGTTCTGAAGAAATGGCTGCTAGAATAAAGGAGAGGAACCATTAGGCATCCAGTTCATGTTTGTTTTTTAAATAAATCTCTCATTGAATATTAGTTTCTTTTCATGCAACTATGAATTGATGAACTGGTTATATTGTGCTTAACATAGCCACACACAGCTTTTTGGATTTAGATTTTATATTAGAGTTCAATATATGGAAAATAAAGTGCTGTAATTTGGAAATAGATGAGCCAATTTCACTGATAATAGTTATGATTGTGATTTGTCATGTTTGAGATGGTATGCATTGCACAGTGTATGAATGTGAATAATAGCTGACTTGATGGCAGGTGAACAATGAATTCTTGTGTTTCCTTCAGACAGAATGCATTTTATGTATGCATGTGGCGCAATTAGTAATTAAATTTTGCATATACATTAGCATGTATTTAATGTTTTAATCCATTTCCCTCTACCATCCTGTCAGTATTTGATAATAAATTATTATTATCAACAGTTTAATTTTATTGTAATCTCTCCTTCACCATCATTCTGGCAAATAATTTCTCAACCCAGTACATACTAATTTGCCAGCTCCTCACTGAAAGCAGATGTAAGATGGAACCAATGAGTTAATAACCATTTCATTAAGGTAGAACAGAAGCTCTGCAGTAATTTACAGAATATTTAAAGTAAAGGCGAGGAAATTCAGAAACCATTTCATGGATTTTATGCCTTCTGCATCTTGTAATAGTCAGTTCTTCACCAGAAACATTTTATACACAAATCACAAATGGACATCGTCCTTTTGATCTCCAGGTATTGTGTTGTTTTGCAAACATGACGTGATGGAGCACAGACTCGTATCAAAAAGCGAAGCAGAAACTGACTGTGTATTTGCATCCGTTCCTCTCGTCCTTATGTTTGTTCCATCATTCTCTAGTTGGCACCACGCCCAAGTCCTGCTTTATCTTGAAGCACCAGTGGCCGTCTGCATCCTTAAGATGTGGCCCTGTATATAACAGCTCTCAGCCTGGGAGCAGCCTTAAGAAACCATGCCAACTGCCAAAAAAGGCCTTCCGCTTGGTTCTGTGATAAAACTAGACTCCTCGTAGGTTATTTGTCCATAAGATTATTGATTTTCAGTGTGTGGTGAGTGTCACTGACAGAAACTGTCTTCTCTGTGTCTGTCTTGGTGCTGTCTTTTTTAGACATGTCAGGCTCCCATAGAAAGAACTCATGGAGGAGGGTGTTGACAGTGTCAGGACACTCCATCATGACCATGTGACTTCCTTCCTCAATGACTTTTAAGAACGCAAAGAGGAGGATCTACAAAAGAAGGCAAAAAAATGAATGTATGTAGAACTTTACAACAGGTAATACCACAGCACAAACAAGACATTTCATATTTAAAAAAATCACAAGATAAATAAGCAGTCATTCACTTATGAGGATGTACTATACCTCTGCCATGCGCTGGTCCTCTTCCATGGGCACAAACTTGTCACACATGCCATGAACCAGAAGGATGGGCACAGTGAGCTCAGCATGGTAGACCTCATCCCCCTCAGGCCAGTACTGGCCACTCATCATGGCTCGCAGGACAAATGGAGACACATTGAAGGCATTACCCTGCTTCAACAGCTGCTTTTCTTTGGCGCCCTGACGGGCAAATCCAGCTCTAAAGGTGTGAGGGAGAGAAAGAAGGGTTTACCTTTAAGTTTTTCTCTATCACTACACAAATGTTTTGACATCCTCAAGCAATGCTGTTCTTTGCCTGAGAGAAGTTACTACGATGCATCGATTTTTGGCACCACACAAATGCAGATCTTACTTGAGGAAGCTCCAGGCCAGACACGGTGACAGACAGTGAAGGACGCAAGATGGCAGTTGGAAGATGGAGCACAGGCTGGGCTCCAGAGCTGTGGGACCCCCTCCATTGATCATCACTACCTTATGGACCAAATCAGGATATTCATGGGCCAGGAAGGTGCAAAAAGACACGCTGGAAGAGATATAATAAGATGGATACGACATGTTAACAGCATGTTAGCGAAACTAGTAGGAAAGTTTCCCTGATCAGCTGTAGAATTACTTCAGAAACACTTCCAGTGGTGAATGATTTTGAAAAAAAAAGCATCTCACAAAGACTCACCCATATGAGTGGCCAATGAGAATGTTGCGTTTACGAGCATATCTCTTAAAGATGGCACGTAGGTCCTCTGCCAGGGCATAAAATGTGTAAGCTGCTGCAATCTGTGGGGCAGTGCTGGCTCCATGCCCTGCCAGATCCGGCGCGATGACCTCATAGCCCAACCGGGAGAAGAAGTCTAGTTGGCTGCCCCAAATGTCCAGAGAGCCTCCCACGCCATGCACAAAGAACAGCGCTACGTCTGAGTGCGTCCCTTTGCAGCTTGAGATCACCCTCTTTGAGTCAATAAACACCGTGCGCTTGGGCTTGCGGCGACGGCGGCGAGGAGGCGGAGCAGGTTTCTGTTCCCCAGCAGGTGGAGGAACCGGAGGAGGAACAGGGTTGGGGTCTGGAGAGGAGGCCATTTCTTTGTAATCAGCCAGCTCCACCTCCACAGTGCTACAGGGCTCCAGATCCCCATCCTGACACTGCAGAATCTCAGAGTGCAAAACGTCACCAAGATTCTCAATCACCAGCTGGCCGTTGCGGTAGACTGTGATCTTCCTCTTACAGTGGACACTGCTGCCAGTATTGCTCTCGTTATCCTCCGGAGAGCTGTCATCACCGCAGTCACCATCCGTCTTGTCCTTGCCTGCAACTTGGTCCTCCGTCACTAAGGGCTGACGCTCAGGGACGATGTGCCGCACTCGCAAGACTCTCCCAGGTTTCACCTCCACAAACTCAAATCCATCAGAGGGTTCTGACGACTCCAGAGGCAAGACCAGACTGGCAGCCTTCCCAGTCAGGCAGCACAGTATCCCTTCAGTGATGCTGGTCAGCATGGCGCTTCCCTGCATAAACCACATCACAACGAAACAGGTCATCAATCAGATGCTTAATTTGAAATATAACACAAAAGCAGATTATGAAATGATCAAAATGGTTTGTTTTGTTTCAAGCATTAGCACTATAAAGTTTCCAGATCTGCAGTGTTTGCAAATGTCAACAGCTCAACAGGAAGAAAATGGGTCCCAGCTTGATTCCTCTAAAATTGGACCCAAGCTGTTTCCTAGCAACACAGTCACAATGAAACTGTCTTCTTTATCCTCTCATCAGACCACAGGCAGAGTTGAGTGAAATGACACACACCAAGAGCACGGATGCTTTACATTTAACAGGCTGCAAACCATTATGCAAATTCAAAACACCACAGCCGGTGTAAGAGCAGTTCAAACAGCCTTTGTGAAGAACTAGTAACACACTCACCTGCGTGACAAAGCAGCTTAACATACAGAGATTCCACGTTCATAAACAGACAACATGAACACAACACTTGTTCCCAATGTCAGTGAAGACTGACCATTCACATGCCGACCTAGACATTTGCTATTAATAACCCCTGCTTTTCACATGGCCAGAATGAGGATATGTATAAATAGAGAACACCAGTCATATGGCATGACTGTGTACATGCCAGCATACAATATGTCTCCAAACTGTACCAAACTGTATATAGCCGTTTTCCAGGCTATACCATTTCCAGTGGAGATGAGACAAAAACTGTCTTTGTTTTCCTCCTCAGGTCCAGTCACAGCTAAACTGCATTTAGTCATGTTGTGCAAATGAAGCATCATTAGTCCTCACTTTTCATTCAAATACAGACTGGTTATCTCTAGGAAAAAGAGTGGGAAGAGTCACATCTACGTGATAAGGCTTTATTGTTTCCTGGTTACAGAGACTGTGAAGCAGAGCTCAGTGTGCACATTACTGCCCACAGGGCAGACAGTCATATCACTTATCATGATATATCATGTAACATGTAGTTTAGATCATGGTTGTGTTTCAATCATGGTTCCTACTTGGTATACTTGATTAGAGTACATAACATCTAAGCATACTGAGATGTGTTGCTGAGAGGTAAAATGTAATAAATATGAATGGATAAATACAAATTAATTTTAGTAGGTTGAATATATACATAACTGTGACTAGGGGATTAATTGTCAATCATTTTCTTTTTCATAGATGCTTTTTGGTTAAATACAAAGTCAACAAGGTTAAGGCTTTAACAAGAGCTTGGCTGAGGTAAATCAGTGAAATAGACTTTTAATGCACAAGTTTGGCACAACAGCAAGGGGTAAAAGGAGCCGGTTAACCCAGTCTATGTCTACATGTGCACAGGAGGGCTCGTGTGCATGTGTCTATATGCATGTGTCTATGTGCATGTGTCTGTGTGCATGTGTCTGTGTGCATGTGTCTGTGTGCATGTGTTGTTGGTAACAGGGGTAGTCTGAAGGTCAGTGCATCAAGTGCTATCCCATTACACCCTCGAGCAGGGTGAATGTTAACTGGCTGTCCTGTCTTTCCACAAACATTAACATGGAGCGTTGACACAAGAAGCACACAGACACTCCAAACTGTAGCCATCCGTCAGCAAAACTGCTGCAAACCTTGCTATACATTCAAATGGTGTTTTACATTATAGAAAACACAATTCTGCACTTTAATATATATCTATTTGTGATGGCTCCTAAGCAATTCGGTCATTTTATTATGAACCAATCAGTCTTGTCACATCAGCTCCGAGTTGCACATGATGAGAGGTGGTCATTAATGACAGCGGTGAACACTTTGACAGCATGACAGGAAGGCCCAGTCACAGAGATACCACTGCACCTCATTAACAGAAAACTAACTACAGCAGCACTGATCAGCAGCTCCGTCATCTAAATCAGGGATACTCCTCCTGACCTACTATCCCTCATTACCATCAACCAGGATTTCAACATGGCATCTGAAATCCACAAACCCTAAAGTCAAGCAGGCTGAAGGTTACTCAGCCATGTTCATTTTTTTGTCTGCATTGCAGAATATATAGGTTGATATGTCTGCCAAGTCTTACACAAACACACATTTGGTACACTGTGTGCTATTTCCAAAACGTTACACATTCTACAGTGCAAAGCAGTCTTACCTGATATCTGCACATGAAATACGTATATTTGCCCAAAAAAAAAGGGGGGGGGGGGCTAATGCACAAATCTCCTACATGTTGTTGCTGGTTCTAAAAGGCTGCAGATTTCATATAATGACATACATCATTAAGTTATTATGTTTCACAGTAATGCAAATACATAGTGAAGAACGGTTTTACAAGACTAATAAATGGCATCACATAAAAAGCTTCTCATAACAAATATTTGAAAGATTAAAAATCCGTAGCAGTTTTCTGCGCGAGGCCGTAATTACAACGCGTCAAATGTAATTGTGTACTGAAAACAGCGGTTTGTTTTTGCGCTGTCACGGGTTAAATGCATGCAGTGATCGTGCAGCTGTTTACTGGCGCTGATGACAATATGTTGTACAATTAACATTAGCTGATTAGACAACATGATGCAATAAAAATCGATCCCTTACCTGCAGAATTACTGATGATTAAGGTGATTGGAAATGTGCACCAAAAGGATGACAAGTCAGGGGCCGACGAAACTGAACTGAGAAAAACGTTGCATTTGGTGCAACAATTTGTCTACGCAAGAGCTATGCTGCAAAATAGTAAATGCTTCTTATTAGACTGCTATCACAGAACACGGAGGGGCTTGCATTGATGATAAAGTAGGCATCCATAAAATTGTGCCAATTGCATTTCAATAAGATACCCATTACGATAACAAACAGCAGTGTTTTCTCTCCCTCAGCATTCACTGCGCATCCAGGCCAGACCCTACCCACCCCTGCTTGCCCTTATCCGCAGCAGCAACAGCAGTCTTCGGGCATTTTCGCTCCTGAGTGGCAGTGGGGAGGGCGAATGGAGGAACCGCCTGTACTGTGAGGAGGCCAATGGGAGAGGCTTTTTTTCCCTGTTGCTAAGGCTGATGGAATAGCAAAATGCGTGCGTCCGTGCGTGTGCTCGCTCTCGGTCAAGGAAGAGTGACAGAAATGATGAAATGTTAAAATGACGGTCCAGAGATTTATCCAAATAAGCTGACACATGATCATGATCAGGCCCGAATGTGTGGTCCCCATTTCAAACTATACACCTGACTTTAAAATCATCTGAACTGCATCATAATGAAAGCGTGTTATTGCAGTTGCTGCATCATTTGTAGGGAGAAATGACCTTTGCGTTTTAACCTGTTGGATTTAGATGTGCTGTCTTCTTCTGTTACCCTTGAACTCACATCAACAAAGTGGTACTACAGGGACGGTCCGGTGCCTGTCACGGATCAACCAGCCATGACGTTTATGGGGAGGAGAGCCTGCGAGCCAACAGCTGTGTACTTTCTGTTATTGTCTGGCAGCCAGTGTAAATAACAATTAGTCTTTATATTTACGCACAGCAGACAACTGGTGTTAATAAAAAGTATTTAAAAAATCAGTTAGACATGCCAGGATAGACAATATGGAAATTTCCCCTCTGCGCATTCAGTATGGAAACAAACTACATAGTATAAAAGGGTAATTTCCTTGTCAGAGAACAAACGACCCTCATAGAACAATTCATACAGGGTGTAAATCTTGTATTGTACTGTACCTAAATGGACACGTTTCTCAGTTGTGACTCAGTCCTCAAGTGACTGCCATTATTCCTAGAACATCACATTTTCTACCACTTTTTCCTACATCCAGCCTCATTCTTGTCACCCAGAATTTGGATGTATTAGTACAAATAACTTCAGTCTCCCTGCACATATTGAATTTATCTCATCAACATGCTAACCCTGTAAATCTTCACATTCAAAATAATGTATCCGGACATAAGCTTTCAAATGTCTCTGAGGATTTCCCAGCACGGGCAGAAAGAGGATGGTGTTGACGTGCAAAAAGATTTCTCCCACAGTGCAGTGTGACAAGGGCAATGGCTAAATGTGGAGCAGATGAAATGCTGAGATGCACAACAGTGTGTGGATGGCCACTGAGGTGCTGAAAAGGATTTGTAGCACATGCTGTTTTTCATTTATTCTACAGTATTATCTGCAGCATTTTAATCTGTTGTGTTTAGACATTTGCTGTAATCCTTAATGCCATTAAAGCTTAATCTGGTTTTGGTTTACATTACTTTTTGTAGAAACTTGTGTTTGTATAACATGGGCTCATCAGACTTAAAAGACTATGAATATTGGGTAATATTTAAGTAAGTTTAAATAAATAAAGACTCACAAAATTAGTAGATCCCTATATATTGCCACAACTATTTAGCCTTTTGACTGTTTAGGGGAATTACATTTTGGTAGCAGTGGTGCACTGATTAGTAAACATATTTGATTTTGACATTATTTGAGTGAGACCCATTGCAAGTTAAGTGTTGTGCTGCACTGATTTGTGAGGACTACACTCAGGGTAATGTATTGAGAACAGTGTGCGTTATAGTGTTAGAAAACTGAATTGTAAAAGTGCTTGAGAAAAAAAACGTGCTCATGAAATTGAGATAAAACTATAAATACATTTGTATGGTACGTTGTACCCTGAGTAAAACCTCTCAGGCAGAGCTTCCTTTTAGACCGCAGGGAAGAGCGTTTGCACCAGTAAGAAGCATTTTAATTGGCTGAAGTCTGAGCCAATCACTGTGCTTCATATACGGAGGGTTAGGTTACTAGCAGACCTGTGACATTCACTGTTCTCATGTCTGTGTCAACTGTATAAATATCTCAAAATGAACACCGTGTTGTCGTCTTTTTCCCGACTGCGTGGAATAATCTATTTCAGCAGGTAATAAGTGTTGCACGTATTTATATGACAGACAGAGGGCGAAGTGTTACGATGCTAATAATGGCAAACTAGCTTAGCAGGACGTTAGCAACGTGGCTAGTTGATCATGCATGTTGCTAACTACTGATTTGAAATGACGTTTAGTCTGCTGATGGCTAATCCAACTATATCTTAATGATAACTAACCAAACAAAAGTTTATATAAACAAATTATATACGACGGTACTGATCTGCACGTGAAGACTGTATTAGCTGTAGTAGTTAAGTTAGCTACCGTATTACTCACTTGGGGAGCTGAAGGGGGCATGTTGTAGCTTCATCTGAGATTTGGTCCCTATCCCAGCCTCAGAGGGAATTAAAAAAAAAAATCAAAAGGTTTCCGGAAACAGGTTGCATCCTCAGGAGTAACGTGGGTCCGTGATATCTAGAAATGTCACGGAAAAACAGACGTTAAGATCCATTTTTTAAAACTGTCCAGTCAGGGACAGTGTTTAAAGCCAGATCAACTTTTTTTTTGCTGGCTTTGTTTCATGATATGTACATTTACTACACAACAGGTCATGTTTATAATTTTACTCAACACAACTCCTACGATTATACTTACTAAATAACAGTTAAAGTTTAAGTTTATGCAGTTCCGTGCATAAACAAATTTTAGTATTATGTTGATAGCGGAAAGCAAGGCATGGGATTTGCAGTAGCATAAATGTATTAGTATTATTATTATAATACTGCTGTGATTACTCATGCATGTAATCGCAGCAGTAGTGTGGCATAATGTTAGACAATACCATTTGTTTGTAACATTTTTTAAATGTGCTCTTTTAGCAGCATCGCTTCAGGGAAACTTGCAACAACAGGCACCTCCCGTCTCAGATTATTCAGCTACTGGATTGCACCCAGAGCAGCTGCAGGACCTCAGATTTCTAGATGTGGACCGCTTTCTTCGCAAGCTGAGGGATCAGGAGTGTTCCAGCAGCTTCCGTGGCAATACCAGCAGGTGCGGACACGGAAGAGAGGCACAGAATATCAGCCCAAGAACATCAAACGCAAGAGGACCCATGGTTGGATCAAGAGAGTCAGCTCACAAGGAGGCATAGAGGTGATCCTACGGCGCATGTTGAAGGGACGGAAATCACTCACGCACTGAAGGTTCCAGTCGGAAAACCTGTTAAGACTTTCAAGAAACAGACATTAATTCTGAAATACTGGAGGTGCTCAGCAAATGGGAAAGAAAATGTGTATTGGGTTAACTGGTGATACTGGGTGTGGGTGGGGTTTAGCATTCAAACTGCATTCATAATGGGCAGAAAAATGGACTGGTCTTTGACAAACAAGTTGCATTTCACTTGGGTTAAAAGAAGGCTGGTCATTTCACCCAATCAGTTTTAATGGGGCTTGATTTCATACATATTGAATAACAACTCAACATCTCTGTAAAGTTATGGTCATAATCATTAAATGTATGCAGATTTATGTTTTGTTTTTTTGCTTGTGTGATATCATTTGGTTGAAAGACAAAAATGTGTCTTTAATAAAAATGAGCTTGTAAAATCAATGTTATCTTAGTTGTTGTTAAATAAAAACACCCAATTCTGGTTGACTTGGAAATAAAAGCCATCTCTGCAGAATTTACAGTAAATGCAGATATTTCACATTTACATTTATTCAACTGAAGGATAGATAGATAGATAGAGAAGCAGGAGAGGAGGACTGCTTTCAGACCTGGTGGTTCTGTGTTACACCAGACAGGGTAACAGAGTTCCCTCAGCAGACTGTCATTTACAAACCAAGAAATAGTTGAAAATAATAATTTCAACTATTATTATTTTCAACTATTTCTTGGTTTGTAAATAGTTGAAAATAATAATTTGTGGCAACTAAAAATTAGACAAAGAAATCTGGAATTAACCAATATTTTTATATGAGAGACAATACACATGCACATGACTAACGAAAATAAATCAGCACTTACAGTGTATGATAGTGAGTGAATAATCTACAGTTTTAGAAAATATTTTACAGTTGATGGATAAGTAGTAGGTAGGAGTTTGAATGTAGTTTTGGAATTAAATTGATTTTAAAATATTAACTGCTTCAAGTTGTGTATTTATCCTTCTAATATCCCACTGCTTGTTTCTGCATTCTATATGAACAATATAGTTTTATCAGCAACATTATTAGTAATTAGTTGTTACAATTACAGTTTGTGAGGAGAGATTACACTGCTGTTGTTCAAGTATGTATGTTGTTCAGTATTTTAACCGCCATTCGCTCTGTTGTTATAAGTTCAACTCAAAGGTGCGAGCAGCAATACCAGCTAACAGAAGCATAAACACATACAGCAGAAAGTACTTCTGTTGTTTTCACTAGGGGTTCATGCCACAGCCCCCCTTTACTGGAGGATTGGTCTGTTACATAATCACTTTATAACCAATCAGCATATTGTTTTTTTCCCACGTCACACGTCCACCACTGTTCAACCAATCAGATGCGTTGAATCTCGGACGGTAACCGCCCCCGAGCAGGCGAACAACAAAAATGGAGTTGTGAACTAGTAGCAAGTTAGCCACCGAAGGACATACAATTTCAGTTTTTTTTTTTTTAAATTACCCTTACGTGAGTTGAAGTTTATAACTGAGTGAAGTAACGCGATGCGACCATATCGAAGTCATACGTAGTGTGTATTTTGCAGCAGTCGAAAGAAGCTGCCGAACGGGTAAACAAACCGGTATCTCTACGACAAAGACAAGAAGGTTTAGCGGCTAGCCAGCTAAAAGAGAAGCGTCTGCTCGTTTTCATTCTCGCTGTGTGGAGCTGGTTAACAAGCGAAGAACGTGACTCGGGCAGAAATGGAGAAGGTAGGTTTGTAGCTGGTTATTTTGCTTAGTCGTCATTTCAGATTAAATGTTATTTTAGTTACATTCGATAGACACGTTGCTTACGCGGTGGCAAGCAGAACGTAGTCTTTGTCATTCCATACCACATTATCAACAAGTTATCTGATAAAATGGAAGAGGTATGGCGTTTGTTTACGTTACCTAGTTATGTCTGTGGTAGTTGGCCTCACCACCCGGGACTTTCCGCGAGTTGCAGCTGTAGACACGGCGAAATGTTTTTGATCATAATGTTTTTGCTCTCTTGCGTCCACAGGGAGATTTCCTGAAGGGACTGCCTGTCTACAACAAAAATAACTTCAGCAGGTTCCATGCAGACTCTGTATGTAAAGCATCAGTAAGTGATTCTATATGTTCTGAAAGCATTAGCGCCAAGATTAAAAAAAAAATCTTATGTTGTCAGTTCAAGGTGTAGTTTAGGTTCTCAATTAAGTAATCTTTGGTCACATGGTCATACGATGCTACTGTTTTTTGTCTGAGGTAATTCTGGCCAATTTACACACTAATGCGGGTCTCAATGTTGTTTTAGAACCGGCGACCATCTGTGTATCTTCCTACCCGAGAATATCCATCAGAGCAGAGTAAGTACACGGACCTAGTGGATGTTCATTAAGCTGGAATATTTAACCTTTCTGTCAAAAGGTTAAGTGTTGGTTATATATTTTAGATATATCTTAGTGAAGCAGTATTCTTCACTCTTCATTTTTTCTGTTTAGCCATGGTCTCAATTTAAACCTTTCTTTAAGGAAATCAACTTCACGCCTAGGATGACAGTGTAGTTATCACTTTAGCAACTTTTTACTCTATATGGGAACAGCTGATTTAAATGCATATTGACTTTTGTGCACCTTGTGACTTTGTGTCTCTCATGATCTAATAAATGGCTGTGTTGTTTCTCCTCAGTCATAGTCACAGAGAAGACAAACATCTTGTTGCGATATCTTCATCAACAGTGGGACAAAAAGGTAAAGATTTTAAAAGAGAGTCACCGAAAAGTGCTGGTGCTAATTGCGTTATCTGCCACAGTAGATATCCTCTGTATTGTTGTTAATAGTTTGCTAAATGTCTTCTTTCTTTTCTCGTGTTAACAGAATGCAGCAAAAAAGCGAGAGCAGGAACATGGAGAGGGGGAGAACACAGCGCCTCCAAGAAAAATTGCCAGAACAGACAGCCGAGAGCTAAATGAGGATTCATAAAGCAAAGTGCTGTCAGTGCACGCCCAGCAGAGACTGACCTACACAAACAAAATGCAAACAGAGATTCAGGATATATGTTTGCAAACCCAGGCCTTGGCACTGAAGCACACAAGGATCGACACATTTCAGACCACAGTCATCATGACGTTGATTTAAATAGAAGACAGATTTCCTTAACCAAAAGCTTTTTTCTTCCGATTATTATTATCCGATTATTTACTGATTTCACTCACTATTTTCATTACTTCCAAGAACCTATGCCTCAGATTTTAGTCTTTGCAGTTTTAAAAATAACATACATCTACCTCCTTATTCCTGAGCCCCTTTGGTTTTCATTCACTTATGCTCACAGAGTTTTCTTTTAAATATGCAGGGAGTTAAGTCGTTGTTCCTCTGCTGCCATTTAAGGGTTTACAGTTGTAGTTATTCATACCATCTCTGAGATATGCATGATTTATTTAAAGTCTGTAAATGTGAAGTTACATGTCATCTTTGCTTTGGCTCCTACTTCATTAGGATATTTTTTATTTTGAATTATGTTATGGCAGTGGTCCTTAAAAATATTATTTTAGCTCATCCTTTATGTGATTACTGTCATTGGAGTAACTGAAAATAAAAATACATTGTGTTACTTGCGTAAATTGATGATCCATTCAGGGTTTTGTCACGGACTGTGTCGTGGAGAAAGACGAGTGCTGAAAGAAATGTTCTTATGTTTTCTCCTGATGATTAATGATTTATTGCCTTAAGTGGAAGTGAGTGTGTTTTCACTATCTCTTAGAGTGCCCCCTTGGTTTACATTGTTGTTTCAGGAAGAAATGAACCACCGCTGAGTTGAGTGGATATTAGCATGTCTTTTCAATAAGGACACATTAAAGCCAATATAGTCATGCTAGAGGATGCAAACTCTTTTTGTACAATGTGACCTGCAGGTTTTGTAGCCATATTCTAAGTTTGATGCTCAATACTATGAGATCATGACTTTATGAGCAGTGCTTGTATCTTTGTTATTGCATGATTAGCACAGTATTTTATGAAATATGTGATGACTAAAGGTATGTATAAAATTACACTTCAGCTGTACTAATGTGTTGGCTACTTGTAAAAACTGCTGTTGGTTATAAATGTGCCATTCACATTTGCTCAAATTGGTCAATCATTTGAGTTATTTTGAGGGAATGTATGTTTGGCTTTACAAGTTTTTGACAGCAGGGCTGAGTAAACTGTCTTTCTTTTCTGTACGAGAAATTGCCGAAGTTCATCATAATGCTCCACAATTCTTGTGTATTTGCACAGTGTGTATATATTGTGAATGTTCTGACTTCTTTTTTTCAGGTAACAGGACAACTACTCATTGTTTATCTTCCCTAAGTCAGCTGTATTTTTTTTTCACTTCGTTTAGCCAAATTGTTTTACAGCAGAAGGATACAAGCCAAGAGTTTGGTTAGAACAAAAAAAAAACTTTTTACTTCATTTGTTTTGCACCTTTAGAAAAAAATTACGTGCACTGCAAATTTATAAAGAGCGATCTGCTGCAAATAGTGTTTGACACATTTTCAGTGACAAAGGCAAAAGTTGCAGTCACAATACATGTTCTTACCGATTGCTTTTCAAAGGTTTACAGAGTATATGTTCAGTTTTACCGCTTATGTAAGTCAAACCAAGCATAATACACACTGTAAGTTCCTCAAGTATGACTTTAAACTATAGAGAGACGTGCAGTGTTTTGTTTTCCCCGACTCTTCATAGAAGAGTGTGCTAACTCTATTTTTGTGATATAGTTTGTATCACGTCACCTGATTAAGTTTGGAATGCGTTTATTGTTAAATGCTTTGAGTTTATTGTATAAATGTACTGTTGTCAATTTCTTGTTTTTGTATAGACTACACTGAAATACAGTAAAGGCTATAACTCACAGTAAACAGCATCAGCAAAATCCCCTCCTTCGTATAACATTTACTGTAGGTGGTTGTTCAAATAGTGTGAAATTTAATTGAAAAATATCTTGATTGTTTATAGGAGTTGTCTTTATACCAGTGCGTTTCTGTTCTGAAGTGTTACAGTTTTCCCAAGAAACTGAGTTTAAACTATTTCTTTGAGACAAATCAACCCAGCAACATGGTCTATCATCCACTGATATTTATTAACTCTTAACAAAACCAGCCAATGGATTATCTCTTGATGGATGCTTATTCAAGTGAGATTTATTTGCATCATAGAAGTACATTCACTAATTTATGTAGTAAAATAATTCATAGAAAATCAAAGTTAAGAAAAATAGAATATTTTTTTATGGTCACAGTGAATATAATCTGACCTATTGCGGAAGAATACGATGGCTTTGAAAGTGCTTAACAACTGAAAAGACATGGTGGACACATAATGCATGCATGTGATGCAACATGCATTCAATACAGGCATCAGAATGAGAAACAAACCTGGAATGGGAAGCTTCTGGCCATGTATTTTGGTAAAAGGGCTCATTGATGATTGGGTCTTTTTTTTTTTTTTTTTTTTTTTTTTTTTTTGTTGTTTGGTTGGTTTTTTGTTTTAAAAAAATCCTTCACATCAACATAATCTGTTCTGGTGATGTTGAAAACCAGGCAGTCATGCAGTATTTAAACCCTAAGTAAAGGTTTCTCAAGCCCCATTCAAGAAGACACATTGACTGTACATATTTTACTTGGAAGCTAAATAATCAAGTGATAGATACAGTATAATACTTTGTGCGAAGTAAGTTGCATCAAGAGTGAAAGTCTAATGCTCTCTGACCTTACATGTGGTCCTTGTGACTAACATGTTCTCCTACAGTACAGGGTTGTCGCTGTCTCTGAATGTTGCTTGAACATTTGTACATTGCTCTCCACTCATAATATTACATTGGCATGGCTGAATATTTATTAACTCTTTGAGCTGGAGTTTTCTAAATCAGTCAATTGTCTTGATTCTCCTTTATCTGATTCATTAGAGGGTAATTCGTCCGGGGTTGTGTTTAAGTCATACCTGTTGGGCTGAGTGTTAGCAGCCTGGGTCGGTGGTTGCGTCCCATTCGCACACACAATAGTACCCTCCGACTTGCTGAAACTGAACAGCTTCCCAGGACTGAATGTTCTGTTGGGGGACTGTGACCTCTCCTGGCCACTAGGGAGAACTGAAGAGGTCACTGTTGACCCTGGTGTTGCACCAACCGCCACCGCCGGCTCTTTTTTCACCTCAGGCGACTTCAGGAACTTCAGAAATCCTGGGAGCTTTGCCTCACCTCCTGTTGGGGACTGGGCTGGTGAGCGTGAGGTGCCGGAGGAGAACTTTCCCTGGAGAGGGATGATCTGTTTTAGCTTCATCACATTGTTGTTTCCCAGCAGAGAGCTGGGTCTCTTAGGCTTGTCCCCTGGCTTGCCACCCGGTGCTTTGTCATGGTGATGCTGGTGCTGGGTATCCGCCTTGTGGTACTCGCTCTCCTGACGGGCCTCGGCCTGCAGCTCGGCCTGACGCTGAAGCTCCTCCTCCTCACGCCTGCGTCTCAGCTGCTGCTGGAAGTGTTGCTGGGCCTGCTGCTCATGCTTCTAAATGGGGAGGCATGTTTAAATGAAGATACAGAAGATGAGAAAGGAAGAGTCACAGGAAGAAAGACATAGCGAAACAGAGAAAGATGGGAGAGAACTGCATAAGGAAAAGCATGAATACATGTGTGGTAGCAGCACACTGAAAACAGCACACACTCCTACCACTTCTATCAATTTAAAGTTTAGCTATAACTTCTGCTGATCAGAGTTTTTACCTCCGTCTGCCCTCCCTTATTTCACATCTTAACTGTAAAAGTTGTCATAGTTCACACAAGTAAGCTGTTTGTGAGTTTTTCACACTAATTATGCTGATGTTTTCTCATAGCTGTGCTTTAGTATCTCTATGACAAAGCTTATCTTAAGACACCATTTAGACTAAGTGCCACTGATGTGATACAACACTGTACAGACAAACATAGTCAAACGCAAACGGTTATTTCTCATGGACAGTCAGAAAAGTCTGTACTAGTGTACATTTTTGGACGATGCACACCAACAGACCAAGGGACACAAAGGGGCACACATATAGAAATATGATATAAATTGCACAAAGTGCAGCCAGCAGCAAGCCTAATGTTGGCCGAAGGTCTTTCAAGCTATGATACAACTATACCTTGAAAGCTTCCCTTCGTCGGTACTCTAGCTTGGCCATCTCTTCTGCTACCCAGCCAGGGATATCAGGGATGGCAACATGGATGACGTACTTTAGGAGAATTGCAAAGTGCTGTAAACCACCAAGACCACAAAGGGACAAGCTCAACATCACGGTTATGTCAAGGCACAATCACATTCTGTTTCCTATTCTGTCTTTTTCTACACACAAAACAGCACATCTCATACACAAACCAAAAACTCCTGTGAGGTTTTGTGTTCATTAATGAATCTCAAGAATTTGATTTTACAAAGTCACAACAACAACCAAAAAATAGCAGGCCATGCACATGGGTACTACATGTTTGTAATATGAAAAAAGTGTCATTTTGGGGAATAAAGCTACATTTTCTGGAAACTACGAAACTCCTCACGGACAAACCTGCATTTCCCGTACACAGTACAGCTGCATACCTCCAGTAAGACAATGGAGATGATGGTCATCTCAGGACTCAACCAGGGGAACAGACGCTGGAGCTGCCCACACTGACCAATCAGGTAACAGTTAACTATGATGGCTATCAAGCCCATCGCCTCCATTGCAGTCTGGTGAAGAGAGAAAGGGAGTGTGAGAGAGAAATTTACAGGTTGTCAGATGCCCCTGCTGTGCACGCTGTGGCCTGCAGGGCTTGTCTGACATTTTCCGAAACAAAACACACTGACCTGCCATTGTCCGATGTTTTCCACTCTCTGTCCGAAGGGCCTCTGAAGACCGGTACAGAGCTTCAGAGCATCACTGCGGATCTCGATGATGTTGTTGATTAGAGCGCACATGGCCGCCAAGGGAAAAGCAGAAGAGAAGAGCACCACATACCCAAACTGAATGAACATCTCCTGGTAGTCCTGAAGCGTGTCCTGTTGGGTGGACAAACATCACGAATCAACATTAGCATTTTCACAAACATGCTGTTGTGAATTTGGATGTATAAGATAATATTCAAGCAAGTTCTTCTTTCACTATATCAGAAGTCCCACCTCGTACGTCTGCATACAGCTCTCAATCTCAGCCTGGGTAAGTGTGACAGTTTTGGGTTCTTCTGGCGGATCAATCCATGACTTCTTGTCCTCTTTCCCTTCGCCTATGTTCTTTCTTCTCTGACAGAGAGTGTCAGGTTCCTTCGGAGAGGACACAATGGCATTCTCCTTGGTCTCCTGCTAAAGTAAACATCAGACTACAATACTTTCTCTAGTGGCTACCAAGACATCTTAAATGTTGCAGCTTTGGAGTGGATAGATGAATCTACACAGAGAGTGTAACTTCATTCATAAAACTACATGAAACACATTAAACTCTATTGGAAGAGTTGGAATTATCCAAACATAACGAGAGATTTGTATTACATGGTAAGACCGCAATGATTGTCCGACAATTTTGGACTAAATGAGTGAGATGGACACTTTGTGCAGTGCAGAGAAAGAAAGACAAGACCACAAAGCTGCAATGTGGGATGATAAATGATAGTAATAAACAGGCCACATACTTGAGTAAGCAATTCACAATCACTGTCCTCATCACAACTGTCAAAAATACTTGATGGATCCATCCCTTCCTCCACCAGTGTTGGACTGTCCTCAAGGAAGCTGTCATCCCCCGCCTGCGTTTCTGCTGTGACGTCCTGGTAGTCAACCTTCTCGGTGAAGCTGACTTTACGTTGCTTCAGAGCGCTGTCAGTCATATCCCACTCTTCTTCTGTGAGCCTGAATCCGGCTTTCAGATCCCCTCTTCTCCTCGGCTCTGGGTTACCATTAGCAGTGTGACTGACAGTGATCCCTCTGGGACCCAGGAAGGAATAGGCTGTCATTGAGGCTTGGGCTTTTCCCAGAGCAAGGCGGCCATATTTGAGAATGATGGCTTGGAGTAGCTCCCAAAGCACCTTTGGGGTGAAGACACCCAGCTTGTTTTGCTCATATAGATAGGGCTGGAGGACCTCTTTGATGTTCTGTAGGAACTGGCGAAAGATCAGTAGAGTGGCTAGCATCTGTGAGGAGCAGGAGAACATCTGTTACTGTGCTGAATGTAAGAAGTGCAAAAGAGAACACACATGCACATTTTCAAAAGTGTTTAGCAAGCACAAGAGATGTAAATATTTACTCTGAACGAATGTACAAAAACAGTTCACTGCCTGACACAATCCCAGGACGTTAAAAGCACCTGACACACCACGTAGTATTGAAGCAAGACTATGTAACTTGTGAAAGAAGAAATTAGACATTCAACAAACGTTGGATTTGTGAACAATATAACACACCCTTGCTTAGATAAATACACGAAAGGATTTTGCCGCCATAGCCTTACTTGGTCTGATGATCATTCACTACAACACCTAAACGGCAACTACCTAATCACAGTTTATTTGTTCACATGCTAAAGTGGTTTGAGCAGTAATCTGAATTTACAGAGTTTGGAGGGTGGGGTTGTTTTATTTAGCCTGTCCAAAACCAAAAACAGTAAGGAGAAACAGTAAGGAATAAATTCCTCTTCAGACTTCATTAATTTTTGGGTGAAGTGGAAACTTTAAAAAGTCTGCCAAAAGACAATACTTTCAACCAAATCACGGAGCTAACAGTAGCTTAATTAGCTAGCTTGCCACAGCAGATAAAATCTCACATCATCTCAGCTGACAAATGTGATATTTTCCAGCTAGAAATAAGAGGTCTGCTTTTGTTACCCTTTTTAGAAATCAAAGAACCTTTGTTTCAAAATTAGTACGAATTTAGCATGCTTGAAAGAGGAAAGCCTGTCAGGTGTAGCAATGGTAACTAAGGAGGGGCAGGTTTCGCGAACACTCTACTGCCACTTTTAGCCACATGTGGCCACTGTTCAGCAAAAGTTGCACACTGACCCTTTTAGAGCAAACAACCTTTCACTCAGTGTTTTGTCTCATTGCAGTTGTGACAGTGTCTTATTGTGACAGTGCTAGTAGTTGTAGCTACCTCTTTCAGTCGCTCCATGTCCTTGAGGTAGAATCCAATGTAGAAAAGGCTAAGGTAAGAATTGATGAATTCAAACTGTAAAACAACCAGAGCACAGTACAGGAAATCAAACACTCACTCAGTACAGATGAATTATCTCTATTCAACCATCAAACTGAAGCCGAACTTACAAAAACCATCTTGATGATGAGATTATTCTCATAGGCACTCTGAAGTCTATAGTTCTCTGGATGAAGAAATGAGAGAAGAGATAACCCAATGTGCAGCTGAATGACAGCAGAAAGGCTGTTTCCTTTCTATTTAACTTTAAACTGGCCCACAGAGCTCTTCTAGGAACATCATAGCTACAAGCTTTATCAGGCAGCATTGAAATATGAAGGTGTCTTCCTTAAATTACAATTATGGGCAAATATGTTCCATTTTAATTTAATTTATTATAAAGTAATTCCTCTGTTATATATCAAAAAGATAACAACTCACTGTTGTACCCAGAGAGTTCATTTTATGTCTCTCACCCATGTCATTGAGCCAGTAGGCAATCTTCTTATACACTTCATCACATACGGTTACAGTAATGGCCAGAAGTATCTTAGGAATGAATCTTGTAATACCAGGTAGCTCCTGAATCTCCATCACCACTTCCTGCAAGGTGAAATAGAAGCCTGATAAATATTTAATAAGTCCTATTCATTCCTATCTACTTTCAAATCCCATAGCTAATTTTAAAAGGCTATTAAATGAATCTTAACAGGCAAGAAGTGCATTTGAATGCAGCGTATTTAACCTATTTTTGAGAATGAAACAATTCACAAATCGCCAGACAAAAATGTAATTATGATTGTTACGTTTTTCTCACATATAATTTACTGGAACGCTCTTAACAAGTAATACAGACATACAGTATCGTCCCCATTCATCAGCCCCGGGCTACAGAAACCACACTTCTTCTCACTGAACTTGCTGTGTTATATGTTTCAGACCTGCAGTTCCAAGCAGAGGAGCATAGCGAGGAAGACAAAACAGAGACAGAGGAGGCAGATGGGCAGGCTGACCAGCCATCTGAACAGGGCTCTCTTCCAGGGAGGGTAGTAGAACTCCTCACAGCCTGTTATGGGACTGCAGCGCTTTATACCCTACAGAGACAGCAGCAGAAGAGGAAAGAGACAGAGGGTTTTTTTTGAGACTTTCTTTCATGATTGCTGTCATCTTAACTGGAAATATGGAATGGAAATGTCTGTGCAAAATATGCTCCTTAATGACTGTTGCCTGTTCGCTTGATTGTTTAATGAGTACATTCCTATTATGAAAATGATAAAAATCTTTAACATCCTTGCAATCCTTACATTTCTTACATTTTTGCTGTTGTGTGCCAGTTTATAGTGGAAACAGTAGAGAAACAAAAATGAAGAGGAAACTGACAGTACACTTTGAGGTGACATTTTTACCTAGATATAAGCTGCTCTCCTGTATGTGCAAAAATTTTAAAAAACATCCTAGAATTGTGATTGAAGTCTGGTAAATGCTGCATAATCTTTTTTCATACTATTTTGTCATCATATTCTACATCATCCTAACTGTGCTGCCGTTACTAGAAGTTTCTCCCCGTTAAAAAGAACTTTGCCGCCCAACGTGGGGCTCGAACCCACGACCCTGAGATTAAGAGTCTCATGCTCTACCGACTGAGCTAGCCGGGCGTGTTGAAACAGTTTGCCACATGCTGTTTCAAAGGTCACAGCTCCCCATCAGCGTCCTCTATTCATTCCACACAAAAGGAGGTGGCCCACCCCCACACTCCCCTCCCAGAGACCACGTGGGGTGTGAAAGACACACTCTTCTTGTAAATATACTGGTCGCATTTCCTGGTATTGTTTGCCAGTCTACCGGCTGCAGAGTTGCGCAAGTGCCCAGAGACAGGAGCAAACCACAGACTGTTTTTGCGTTTAACTTGGGGAAATTTAATTCTGAAATGAAAAAAAAAATCAGGATATGGCTGATTCATAGAACTTTGAGATTAAGGTTTTCACCACTTTCTCGTAACAACATTGATAACCGTGCTTTCTCATTTGTACAAGCTCAGGCTATGGCAACAGTCCTCACCCTGAACTGTGGCCTGGGCTCCTCCAAGGACTCGGCCGGGGTGTCCAAAGTGCCCCACCTGTAGGCCAGCTCTGCCTCTCGCCTTTTCCAGCGTTCTAGAAACAACGTCGCCCACACAACGTTGAAGAGGGCAAAGACCACACAGCAGATATCCTGACTGGTCTGTGGAGGAGCATAAGAGAACCAAAGATACTGATGTAACTTCTGCGATCATTATTAAGTTATTGAGTTTTCAGCTGTTTCATAAAAAGCAAAAGTCTGTGCTATTAATGAATTTACAGTTTTTTATGTGTATGTTTATGTGCTGCTTTAACTTGCTGTAAACCGTAATTTCATTCAAATTTTCATTCAAAATTCAAACAGCAAATCATGTGTGGCAATGTGGGAGCAATTTATGAGGAAAGACAACAAAACAAACTCAAAAATCTCCTCACATTTCTGGCGTAAAAATGAAAATAAAATGTAAATGAAAGGCAAAACCAAAATTACAAATCAGCACCAGAAAGCTTACATTGTGACAGTTAAAGGATGACTTTCAGTTATATTCCAAGAACTGTAAAAGAGAGAAGAAAAAAATCTTGTTATAGAAAAGGTTTGAAGTACCTGGTCAGCCTCTGCTAGTATCCACAGCAGAAAGCCAATGACAGCAGGGTAAAGCATGGAGTTGGTGTAGAAACCCAGCCAGGCAAAATACATACCGATCTTCACTCCAAAGTAGTCACAGATATCATCTACAAGGCAGATAAAATTGTAAACAGCTAATACTGAAGCTCTGAGGAGGAGATTCATGTTGACAAACTGCATTAACAAACAGATAAAAGTATTTTACAGTGTCAGTTAATGTGACAGTATAACTCAGGCCTGCTGTTTATTTCTTCAAAATAAAACTGTGATTTTTCGTACCCAGGGGCTGCCTTTCACAAACAGCCTGGACCCAAGATGTCATCAGCTGGTTGAGGATCCTCTGCTCATGTAGAGGAAACATTTGATGGATCACCCCCCGAGCAACCAGCTCTGGAACTGCAAATCACAGACAGAATGAGTCCATGTTTGACGAAACTTAAAATGGTGCTGATGCTACTGATGCTATTTCAAAGGCCACCTTTGAGAAAACAGATTTTAGAGATGAGAATGAGAGAAAAAAAAGGAATGTGGAACAGCACGAAAAGGGTCATTCATAATAAATAACAGCATACTGATTGGCTGTCCCTCCAGGAAGTGAATGTTGTGAAGCACCTCCCCTTGTTTGGCTCGCAGGTTGTCCAGCCAATACTTAATGATGCTCTGACGCTCCTGAGCATAATTTTAAAAAAAATTGAGGGAAGAAAAGAAGATAATGAATGATGTAGTAGAGACTATTAATCTTTCATGAAATCAAAATCAGTAGCCTGTGTAATATTCCCAAAATATTCACAGCGACACTCAAGTACAACTCACATGACCCACAGTTTTGACCTCTAACCTGTGAGGTAAAGAAGCAGAGCTCGCTATCTATGTTCTCATAGATATTGTCCTCCTCACAGGAAAAGCGCCGCATCCCACCACCGAATTGCGGTTTGACGGCCTTGTGCATGCCCATCTGCTCTGCTCCTCGCAGCAAGCTGAGGGTGAGGATAGATGGTAAATGAACAGCAGGATTAAACCTGTTGGTGCACTAACGCTGTGGAGAGGCTGGGCTGCAGATGTTTGATGGATTAAGTGCATTAAGGGCATGCAAACAACAAACTGTGATACACACGACCGTAACTGGGAGATGACTCTCAGCATATTTTCTAAGCGGATTTGAAATGGTTTCATAAAATTTTGACAAACAGTATAGAGGACTATGAGCATCAAAGTTCATCCGTGACCTTGGAAACAGTGTATGCCCTTCTGAACTTCATCCTAGTCAAGCTTCTGCATCCCATGTCTATGCAGTTATATTATTAATGGACTAAAAAAAAGAAAAAACAGCAACAACAGGACTAACATTTAAATTGCCATGCTTATTCTAAACTCAGTCCTAATATCAAGGACCAGCACTCATCAGCTGCTTGGAAAAGAAAGGACCAGCCAAAATGTCCTCACTCTAAACAATTCAGACAAAGACAGCAACACAGTGCCCACACACACGTATCAGAGTCTTACTTCTCAAATGTTGTCGTGATGAAGAAGGCGTGTGCCTGGGTGTGTTTATGCTGTCGAATCTGAATGCTGACTTGTGGGATTCCAACGCGAATCTGATTCAGGAGCCACAGCAGAGTGTGGTCATCTATTGTATCTGGGGGGTGGGAGAACATTTTGTGTTATTCTAAGTTTGATAGCATACGTTTGTTTTCATCATTTATAGACAAATGAATTGTAATAAATTGTGAATGTGAGCATCAAATTTCATATCTTGAATCAACAGTTTCTTTGTCAATATTCACTTTCATTCTGCACACATTTGCAGACATGTTTGCCAAAGGCAGGAACTGATGCGTTTGCTGGTGCATAAATAGGCTGAACCAAGCAGCAGCAGGGTGGTAGTGACAGTAAAAGGTCACTCCACTGAAATCCCTGTCTGCTTTTATCCCCAAATGTTTTTTTCCTTAGGTTAAGAGCATAGACTATAGCCCAATCCAGACTAATTTCAATAACGTTGTGTCTGAATTACCAGTTACACTAAAACAATTTAGTTTGAGGTTATTTAACACTGTCCCTCTCTTGCCTGTGAGACAGATGTGTTAAACGCAGCAACATTAGCTGAGTTTGTATAGCTGTTGAATTGTCAGCACTGAAGTACTGAAAGAGTCTGAAGTGTCTCCTGAAGTGTAAGAGCTGTAACTGAACTAACGAGTGAAGCCGAAGAAGCAGTGATAGTTTTAGCAGTACGGTGTAAATAGCTGAAGTGGTATGAAAGCACTAACAGCAGCTGAAATGTCAGTTGATGGGCCATACTATGTCATCTAGGCTGCATTAATACTAATTCAATAGACAATTAACATATTCTTTGATCTGTTTTCACAATAGCCACAAGAAAGAGATTTAAAATTCCTGAGATTTGCTTGTCTACTTGCATTTTTAATTCAAAAGCTATCGAAACCACAACTGCTCTATATTCTCACGTTGCACGTAACATTAAACTATTGTTTAAAAAGTGCATATCTGTAACAAGAGAAAAATATCCTGTATGAAAAAACAGTGAATCTGTGTCTCCAAACAGGAGCAGCAGTTACACGTTACACACAAAAGGATGACATATACATTGTGTAGGACTGTGAGCAGCTATTGACGAATACTGCATAACAAAATAAGCAGTTACAAAATGCTAATATATGTAGAAAAATCCCATTGAGGTGTTGCAACATGATTTACAGGATGAGTTTTGTGCATTGTATGTGTGTATGAAGTTTATCTGAATCAAACTGCAACGTTAGTTTGATCACATTTTATGCCCACAACTGCAGCTTCCTCAAAAGATCCTGCAGAATGGACACAGGTGATCTAAATGCATGAGATCTAACTGTCCCCAGAGACAAATTTTAAGTCCCAGTCATAAGTCTGAGTGGCTGGCTGACCACCAAAGGCATTTAATGAGGATGCAGTGTTCTCTCTACACTGAGGGATTCATCATAGGACAAACAGGAAGGACAGGCCCGAGCTTACCGTACCTGGGAATGTCATCAGGATATCACAGTTTTCGGTGGGCACCATCTTCAGCCAGGACTTTCGAGACATAATGTAGTGTCTGGCCTGGAGAAGGCGCTTACCAAACAATTTATCTGAAAGGAGAAAGAAAAGGGGGAATTAGAGGGGGAGAAGGGGAGATTGAGTCAGATTGGGGTGAATACAGTTTATTGTGATTACAGAGAACAAGTGAGAGCGAGGGCAGGACTAGGGTGTGAGTATGAGTGAGAGAGAAAGGGGGACAGGCAGATGGTGATATTTTCTCTTCAGGGTGATCAAGGACACAGATGACAGGTTAGTCATTAGTATCACTCTGCCACTCACCACTGATGTTATTTCTTCACCACATTTTCTGCCATTTCTTATTTTTTGCTCAAAATGACACAAATGTCCAAAATAATTTTTCAGCCGGCGTGAAGGTTGACTGCGCCGCATTCGTCATATGACTGAGCAAATACTATGAGCAGCAAACAAATAGACGATCTGTAAACCCGCTGGTGTGTCAATAGTCACCGTCAAACTAGCTTTTCAAGTCTGTTTCTAAAACCACTAAACGAAGGCAAAGCAACAGGCCTTAGTTTTTCCCACTTCTACATGATCACAACACAGTCCAAGCTTAGAAATCATAATTTTTGCTGCCTCTTCTCCTTTTTCTTTCACGCATTGGTACTCACTCTAAAGTCACATTCTCAAGTCACATACTCTGTCTCACACATGCACAATAGCCACAGTGACTGACTGATTTCTTCATTGTTCACTGAATCATACTGTGACACTCTCTCGGTACGTGTCCGTGATCAGGATTTCACATTCTGCAGCGTACAGTAACTGCATTATCACATCGCCTTCTTTCACCACCGTCTAATCCCTCCTACTAAGAGCCATCAGTTTTGCGGTCATCTCCCTGATAGTATTATGTTTTAGACCTACATGCCAACTGGGTGACTGTAATAAACACTAAATAAACTGTAACTGTAATATATATCAGAAATCAGTGCAAACAGGGTCATTAGAACTGCACTGCTGATCAAGGTGCTTGTTTATCCTGAGATATTATTAGAAATCTGATGAGATGTATAAATCACTGAGCCGTT
Source organism: Toxotes jaculatrix (assembly GCF_017976425.1). Classification (NCBI taxonomy): domain Eukaryota; kingdom Metazoa; phylum Chordata; class Actinopteri; family Toxotidae; genus Toxotes; species Toxotes jaculatrix. Next base: position 9,868,455 of record NC_054407.1, read on the forward strand.
CTGCTGATTATACTATGTTTGTGTGTGTGTGTGTGTGTGTGAATGCCAAAGTATGTGTGACATAATGATGCAATCCAAACCAAATCAATGACAATGAATGTTTTTTTTTCTTTGTCTCACAGGCGCTTTATGTTTCAAAGTCCTTCAGACCGACTGACTGTCACTGACATAATTGCTTATTAAGGCTGGATCTTCCAGAAGACATGTAGATACATCTGACATGCAAATCTCTCTACCAGGCAGCAGCAGTGTATCCAATCAGGGCCACATTATCATGTATGATGAGAGGATTTACTGCCCAGCTGTTGGTGTACAGCCCAGGACTGTATACTGCTGTATTTTTCCTTTCGTGTGAACAGCTGTGATGAACCAAACAGACCAGACAGCCGTCTTTGACACTTTTTAATATGGGCAAGGCAATCAATAGTTATTGTGCATCAGCTGTTGGATCATTGTATTTTTGTTAAATATATTATCCAATCTTTATATCAAAGATATGATTTAAAGCTATTTTTATGTAAGACTTTTTCAAGAATGAGTTATTTTTCCAGAATGATTTCTGAAACGCAGTTCAATGTGGAGAACGTTATACATACAATGACATATAATTTTCCATAAATAACCATAACAATAGACACTGATCTTGGACACAAATAGGCTTACACATAGCTACAGATACATAGTGTTTGTGTAATTTATGTTTCTTTTCAATATTCCCCAGTTGAGTTTGCTAAAAAACTAAATTTATCTAATTACTCTGATTCTCTTGCAGATTCAACTTTACTCATTTCATTATTTTCAATAAATGCCAATGAAATGAGAATTTCTATAACATCCATTAACATCTACCCAGAAGTTCAACCCAGTCATATTGTCATAACAAGACAAAAATAAAAAAGGAATACTTGTGCTGATGTAAACCATCCGTTAAGTTTATCCATCCATATCAGACAGATCAGTGGAGTGCACGGCATAAACACAGGAAACCACAAGCAACAGGCAGGGAATCAAGGCTCTGCAGTGACAGGGAACAGACTCAACATGAAATGTCATGTCAGGTTTTCAAAAAAAATTCAGGCTATAAAGACTTTGTAATAGTGGGTTTGCCTTCTTTCACCACATCTTATTCTTCCTACAAAAAACCATCATTGCTGTTGTCAGGGCATGGTAATCTGTTAGCCTCACAAACCAAACTGATGTGGCCATCAGCAAAATCATCGGGGCTAGAGCTCAGCCCAACAGCTACTGCAAAAGGCGAGAATCACAAATTAAGACTCAAGTAATGGTTAATAATAATAGTTACAACAGATGTAGACGAGGGTATGATGCTGTAATCTTTCGGAATGACTTCAGGCCATGTAATCGCTCACTTCCAGCTGAAAAGGTTCTTAGATGGTAAATGGTTATCACTGCCAGAGGCACAGCTGGCACACACCATAGTGGTGCAGAAAAACTCACCTTGGCAGTCAGGTTAGTGATGCTTCATTCTTAGAAAATCTAAAATGAGTTCACTTTAATGACTATATCAACCTTTGAATGTAAAAAGTTCATTTCTATGCTTTGTAAGTCTATATCCCCTGTCCCGATCCATTTAAATAACGGCAGAGATTTTCTCCAATAGGTTTTACATTGGTTGCAAATCAAAGCAATAGCTGCACTAACACTGTTCAGGTTAATACTATAAAGGTTATATGGTCATATGCAGAAGGCCAGACTAATATTTAAGTCTCTCCTCTTCACTAGAAGTACTGGATGGGCATAAAACTAAATGATTCAGGGAGCTCAGAGATGCACCCCCCCACCCAATAAATGTTAGAAAATGTCTTGTGCTGCTTAACAATCCTCACAATGTAATTCCAGAAATAACCATAACACTAGTCTTTTGCTTACTCACCAGTGAGAAAATTCTCCTGCAAAAATCCTCCAGGCTTCAAAACCCGAGACAAAACGGACACAGCTGTCACCTGAGCCTGCAACACAATCTTTACTCTCTTCAAAGTATAGTATAGCACAGCCCGTCCGGACAGATACCTCCGCTGCGTAAGACTCCTTCATGCACCTGTGGACCACAAAGCCTGACTCTTCCCGGGCCTGTCTGAATCGGAATGCGCACTATGTAGCGGGAAAATGAGAGAACGTACCGAAATCCAAACCCTATCACAGACGATTGACCAGTCTTGTCTCCAGTGAGTCATTCAGTGAAGTCTATTAAGCATCAGTGGCTGCACCATGTCGCTTATGCACAACTCATCCTTTTTTTTTTTTTTAAATTAAGCAGATGAACATAAATACTTAGCCTTCTTTGATCCCCACTGCGGGACACGTACTGTATTTTACCGTTTTTTTTTTCTGTGACACTCACCCAACACCCCGGACGGTGTTAAGGACGTTTGCTGCTGCTGCTGCTGGTTGTTGTTGGTCCTGTGCTGCTGCTCGCTTGGCACCGTCCTCTCCATCCTATCCCCTGCCCCGTCGTTGTCGTCGACGTCTGCGGTGTTGGTGGTGGTGGTGCTGCTGCTACTGTTTACAGTAGCGTCGGTATCAGCTGCTCCGGCGCCCGCTGCCTGCATGGTGCTGTACAAATACTCCAGGTGGTGAAGAGGCTGGAAAACCGCACTGCACGGAGGACTCTGTGTATTTATTGCATGGCCGTTGCATGTAAGGGGAAAACCCTAGTGTATCGGACAGATCAAGAAGAGGAGGAGGAGGAGGGGGGGCATGATCATGGCATCTACACGTTACGCGCACCAGTCGTGACTGGGTAGTGACGACAGAGTTTAGGGGAACACCGCGCAGGCTACAGGTCTGGGAAAAAAAAAAAAGACAATGACATATGTGTCCGGTTTACAGCTGCACATGCAGAGCTGAAAGTGAATCAATCACCAGGGCCTTCGATAATATTGATACGGATAAATCGGCCTCGTGCTGTTCCATGTCTCGCAATAATATTTCACAAATTTGGATTCACTACCTGTTTTATTCGTCGAAAATATGTAGTCCAGCCTATATGACGCCATTGTTAGATGTATTTTTTGACAACTGTTTTGTTATTGTATGGAATAAATCGACACTTGCAGGGGTCTGTGTAAAGTCCACTATATAATCTATTTCCACGCCTATGTTTTACAATGCATATTTTATAAAGTCTAATTTACTGCCTTTCAAATGAATTAATGAAGTGAATGAACTGTCTCAGATGGTGCCTCCCTCTCCACACCCTCTGTGTTCACTGTGTAAGTTTCCATTAAGTTGAAGACAAACAGAGACCAACCACTATTCAATGGAATAATGCTACCTGGTATTAATGTTTGCATGTGTGTTAGTTTTAGACATTTTCATTTAACACAACTTAATGTATGAATCTGCTCCATTTAGCACAATAAAAACTAAATGAATAAAGGAGTTAGCTTCACATTTTGAGAGATAAGCTTGTTTGCTTAAGAAGACTGATACCACGTTCATGTCTATAAGCTAAATGAGGTTACAGTCAGCAACCAGTTAGCTCAGCTTAGCACAATGACTGGAAACAGGCAGTCTGTTCAAAGGAAACAAACTCCATCCCCCAGTGCCTGCAAAGCTCACTCATTAAAATGCTAGCCTATATCTGGTCTAAAAGTGTAAAAAAAAAAAAAAAAAAAAAAAGGACAAGTGAGGATGCCAAGATGCAAGCAGCAAAGTTCTAGAAAACATTTCTTCACAAACAACAAGATTTATATAGATATTTTGTGTATCAGTCAACACGCTGAATTATGCCTAAGTGCATTATTCTGTCAACAAACCCTGTGAACATTAGTTGTCAACCAGTCCTTTTCCACAACAGCATCTTTAAGTTAAAGGAGTGTAATTATAATATCATATGGTACTTAAATGTGGATGTCTTATTTTCTACCACCAACACACATAAAAAAAAAAAACAAACTCGTCTGTGGAAGTGTTTGGCCCAACAGGTTTAGGAAGAAAGTCATTTGATTTCTTGGGCTCAATTATTCATCCATACCCTCTTCTGGTGCCATCACCTAAAGGCAATGTGGTGGAAGTTTCTGAAATAACGACTCTCAGATGAGAAAATGCCTCACTGATTTTTATACATATACCTGCAAGTGGGCACAAACAACCATCAACAACATCTCAGGCTGAATGAACAACGAGACCTTGCCTCAGTCTCTTTTTAAAGGAGCATGTTCAGAAGGTCATTCACTCCAGCAGTTTTCAGTACAGACTTCCCACTTTTGTGTGAACTGAATTCATTGACCCATCACCATCGTTCCTGTTCTTATCGGACAACCTGTGGAGAGTTTACATCCACAGAACCAGCACCTAAGGATTCATTAGCACATCATCACTGAGGTTTCAAGTCTAGTATTCAGTAAACCAACACCTCCTCTATAGAGCATGTATATGCACTTTCACTCAAGATGTGACCAATCTCTTCCCCAATTATAGCTCTCTCTACTGACTCCTTCATACACTGAGCAGGAGAATGTGTATTTCTATCTATGTAGGCATTTCCCTCAGGTGCAATACTGCACATGTTCCTTATTTTTCTAATTATACCTCAAGCCAAACACTCATAAAAATTAACAACTCTGTATAGGGTACATCCAAATATTGGTCAGTATATTAGTCATAAGTCATAACCCTAACCCATCATGAAGCACATTATATTTTTCCACTTCAGGCACATCTGTCAACCTGTCACAGGTTCTCACTGTCATGTCACCACATGGGACAAATTCTCCCTCAGTCCTGTCTGTTGGAGCAGGGTGTGTTTGGAGACTGTGTTTCATTGCTTTAAGCACAATAAGCAGTGATGACAGGCAGAAGGACAGATCACTGTGGACTGCAAATATGGACTGAGGTTTGATAGAATGAAGGGATCACATCATTCAAAATAATGACTTCTGATGTAGTTTCTCTACAATTTGCAGTTAAATATGCTCTTTGGTTGGAAATGGAAACAAATTTTCACTCCACATTCCACAATGATTATTCAATAAATTCACTTTGTCTGTAAAATACTTAGGGTGGTATTAACTTCATGATTTGTAAATGACCATACCCTTCAGACCGGTAAAAAGAAGTAGGTCCAGAGGGAAACTTAATTGCACATTCATGACACACTGATTTCCCTCCAGTTTCAGTATAGCAGTACAGTGCTATGGACACTAGATGGAGGCAGTTGACTGTTTAAGGCCTACAGCCACCAGGGACGGTTCCAGCTGCTGCTCCAGTATTCAAATGTAAACCTGAGATGACTTAATTATAACCCTCACACTGAAATTTAAAAAAATGATCACTGGTCTTTCTGTTCTGTAATTTTCCAAAGCCAGATGTGGAGCCTAAGGTTAAACATCTGCCGACTCCTCTCCTGCCTATGACACCAGTTTCATTTATGTAGCCAAAAGAGAAAAAAACTCCAAAAACAACATCTTTAAAACAAGAAAAAAATGGGGAAAATCCACAGGACATGGTTCACATATAAAGGTTTAAGGTTAAAGGTAAATGTCATAGCCTCACATGAATCATAGAGGAAAAACAACAAAAGCAGTCCAATGGGTAAGTCACAATCTCCAGGTCAGAACTCATACACGGACAAATCAAAAGCCATCTGTCAAATCCTTGGACCCTCCTGAAAAACCCCCAAAATAAAACGCTATGCCTCTGCACTGCCCCTCCTCTGTCAAAACATGTTTTTATAGTTCATAGCTGAAACTACTAAAGTCAGATTTCCTTGTCGCTATGGATTTAAGAAATTATCGCTGACCTGTGAAACAAGCTTTTTTTCATTTTCTGTTTTATTCAAAATGAACTGATAAGAGAAAAGAGAACTGATAACCTCCAGACAATTTGTCAGGAAACAGAATGTTTGTTCTCACGCAAAAGTATTAAAATTATAACAAAATTATTATTTTCAGAAACTATTCATTATTACTGAATAAGATAGGGTCAAGGTGTGGACATCCTCCTTCTGAGTCACGTGTGTCCCTTCAACTAATGTCGACCTAATGGGTTTTGTGGCTGTTAACATGTTTTTTCACACACTTTGTGCAATGACTGATGTCTCTCAGTCGGTGTGAGGGATCAAAACCAAATAACTGCAGTGGCTTTAGCTCTGTTACTCTTTCTTAGCACACTAGATGATCAGTAATCTTCTCTATACTGCTGCCTGTGGTGTAGCACTGGGAAGGCTCTCAGTCTGTGATGGATAATCAATGACACAGATAAATAAGACACTGTTGCAGCTGGTCGGGGCTTAGAGCAGCTAAGCTCATGATATCAGCAAATGACACTTGAGGAAAAAGTCATTTGTTACATGATAAAGAGTTTTACTTTGCCCCATATTATAGGTACAAAGACGGACCAGTGGATAACAACATAATATAAAACTTTAATATTATTCTTCCAATCATGTTATAAATGTTGTATACAGTACAAATCTAACCCAAAAATAATATCAAGCCACACTGCTGAACCTGAGAAACATTAGCATGATGGTGTTGCCACTGTGAGAATGTTATCATGTTTATGTCAGCATAGCTTGAAACTCCACTGTGCCTCAGTACAGGCCATGTACAACCTGGGATACAGCTTCACGGAGCTGCTACTGTGGCTCTAGACTCTTCTTGTAGGTTCACATACTGATTGCAACATAACTGAGGGTACGCTAGGTCTAACTGATCAAACAAAGGTTACATGAAGTCAAACCCATCCTCTTCAAGCAAACTAAACTGGCCCATGGTTTCCTTTCCATAGCTCTCTGCTGAAAGAGGTCAAGGTGAATGTCAGGGTTGTGTTTAGGGACTTCAACACAAAAGGATGCCCAGAGCTGGTGGGGGATTTTGCCTCCCAGCTGGTTCCAGCGCTTACTTCACTCACCCCCTTCAACACTACTGTCTACACAAGGTGAAAGGTTTTTGCCCCCTGATGTCTTTACCAGCCTAGACAGCCATGGGACCATGAGGGAGGCCAGGCAGATAGGAAACGCAATTAGAAGTCACAGTAAAAAGTGGACATTAGCAGCCACAGACAAAAGAGGTCACAGCCCTGCAACCCCAGGTGAGGAAGGAGGTCGTAATCATAAGCACCCTTTCCCTTTCCTGCATTGGGAAGGGAGGGAGGTGGCAGGACATTCTGTGACACAATGGCCCCAACTCTTTGTCAGTGGCCTCAGTGCTAGATCCCCCAAGAACACCCAGAGATGAGTCTAATAATGTGCGGATGTCATTTAGCCTCAAACTGATCATGTACTGGATGATCCTAATCCCAGTGGCACATGTGGCCTAAATAATGACCTACTTGAAAAATATTAGGATAGACTAAAAAAGAAGTTTTGCTTAAATGACAACCGTGCTCCCAAACATTTTTGGCAATTGTTGGCAAACAATTTTACAATTGTTGGCATTTCACTGCTTAATCTCTAATGTGCACACAAAGTTTTACCAAAGCCACCTCATCTGCTAAGATAATGTTCAACACTGTCATTAGGGTATATTACAGAAATTACACAAGTTGACAGGAAAGCTTGTTGAGTTGACAGGAAACATATTTGCACAGATCAGTATCATCATGATTATTTTCCAGAGAAGTAGTTTTGACACATCCTGTCTCTCAGACAGTCTAATAAAATGATTTCCAAAGACATCCAACCAACTGACCTTTAATGTCCTCACAGCTACTTCTGCACTAAGTTGCACATCCCAACTGGGAAAAACATGATGTTAAACAAAGGATTTCCTTTAGACGGGAAAGAGCTCTCCCTTTGCTCAAGTTTAAGTGCTGTATTTATTAATTGGCGCCAACACAATACAGTTGTGTTTCTTGAGTTAACAGTACGTTCCATCCTTTCACAGAATAACGAACAGGATGTTTGTCTGTTCTCGTGATGGTTTGTTTCCCTGCTCCAGTCTGGCTCCACAGTAAAGTTGTTCTGGTCCAAATGAAATGAAACTTGCATTGAGCTATTCCATTGTCTAATATGTCAATAGCATAATGTAAAACTCTTTTAAGGTGGTGTAAGTAAAACATCCCATTTATATCTAACAAATGTTTAAACTGGGGTGTTTATTTAAGTACATAAACATTTATGTTTTTTTCTTTACTAATTTCCATTTCTTTGTTCACCAATGTTCTCTATGGTTAAGTGACTCAACATTGTTTTTAACAACAAGACGTATACAAGAACAATTCCAAAGGTTCCTTCCATCTGCCTCCACCAGCCTGCTGACAGGTTGGCAGGTAAACATAAACATGCTGGATGGATTAAATGGCGTTGCCAGTACATTGCAGGTGGGGTCGGAAAAGTCATTTGTGGACAATTAGCCACACAATAGGTGACGCACACGGGGACAAACAGTTATTTCCGGGTCTGGATGGGGTAATATCTTAAATAGCTTTGTTTATAAAGAAGAGACAGGCACAGTTGATGTGCTTACGTTTAAACAAAGCTTTTATTTTTATGTATTTACACTATAAAAGTACTACATGTGCTTATTTGTGACAAGTTGCTTATTGTGTAGATACAAATCATTAGTACACACAACTTCACATTTTAGTCAAAAGTGCAAAGGTTACTCAAATTACTTTTATAAATGGATATCAAAAAGAAACTGCCATAAACAATGAATATTATATAGTACATTCACAATGTACAATATCTAAACTCAGTGTGATAAACTTGCATTTAGATGTGTCAAATAGATGAAATGGAGGATAAATCTCTTGATTTTCATCATCAAGATAAGATGGACTAACCCACCATCCTGGAGACTTCTTGTTTATCACTAGAGAAAGAAAGAAAGAAAAAGATTGAATTATAACATTTTTTCTTGCTGTGATGCTGATCAGTGAGTAAATCAAACTGAAACCATCACAGCTCTTTGTTAAAGGATAAGTTTGGTGCTCTACTATATTTTTCTTATTGTCAACAAATCCCACAAAAAAAATCAAAACCATCAATGAACCTATCCCGCCAGTAAGGGTTGTGTGTGTAGGTAAAACCTGATTTACTCAGTCTTATTGTATAACTTATTGTAGAGCTCCATTTGTGTCCAAAAACCATTAAAAGCCAAAAATTGAGCCACACTGTCTCACTGAGTGACATGTTCCTTCATTGAGATGAACGGTAGATTATTTGGACTCATTGTCCAAAATACACCACCCTGCTTCCAGAAATACTCACAAGAGCAACAATTGTGTATTAAAACTAGTCCCCAACAAATGCACTGTTTACTTCTTTTTGAGTAACATCTGGTTAAAACTACATTTTTAGGAAAATTATTATGCCTTAAAAAAAAACAAAAACAAAACTAAAGTATATATTTGTTACCTGATTTCAAAACTTGACATCTTTAATTGAAAACAATGTCCTTTGGGTTAACAGCCACACAGAGGGTAGGGAATTCATAATACAGAAAGATGGACTAATGTTCGTTGTTTTTCAAAAGATTTATTGACAATAACAAAATAGAGAATATTACCTATATTCTCTCTAAACCTACAGCTAAGGATACTCACTTTGGGTCGGAGGGGTTGATGAGTTGCTGTATCATTTGAAGGTGCTGAGTGATACCGCTAGCTGGTTAAACACAAGAAAACAGTGACTTGTTACTACTTAACCGTGAGCTTTATTGATCAAACTACTTTTAAGATGAGCAATATTAAAGAATCACTAACAATTAACATTCTTACTGAGGTTGTACATATGTTTCATATCATTCAAGGTTTGATGTGCTCGTGAAATGATTAATAATTAATACTAGACAGTATGCACTGTCCTGGTTTGTGCATATATCATGCATTACTCATTATGTTTCTGTAAAGGGCCATTTCACCCAGATTATCTTTTTGTCAAATATTTTTTTCTAATCTGGACTAATGTCCCAGAATGGGAACAATAAACTACAGATAATCGCACTCCAGCTACATAATTTATTAATGCTTACCTTGGCCACCCAGTCCATTTGGCTTTCCTGCACCAAATACCGATCCAGTTCCACTAGTTGCTTTCCCTGTTCCACTTGTTCCTATCTTACTTTGTCCTGAGTTACTATTCCCAAACCCAAGCCAAGAAAATCCAGAGCTTGCTGAACTAGTTTTGCTTGTAGATCCAGGTGACCCAGATGATGATCCTGGGGAGCTTTTCATGCTTGATGTTGGCTTATTTGAGCCAATCCCTGTTGAGCCAAGGTTCAGACTTGACCCAGAGGCTGACCCAGTGGTTGATGAGCCTCTTGCACTCAGTGCTGGCTTATTTGAGCCAATCCCTGTTGAGCTAAGACTTGGACTTGAGCCTGCTGATCCAAAGTTTGAGAAAGCTCCCCCAGTTGATCCTGGTTTGTTGAATCCTAACCCAGTGGAGCTAAGGCTTGGACTTGACCCAGGTGACAAGAAAGATGAGCTTGAAGAGCCTGTCCCAGTTGATCCTGGTTTGTTGAATCCTGACCCAGTGGAGCTAAGGCTTGGATTTGACCCAGGTGACAAGAAAGATGAGCTTGAAGAGCCTGTCCCAGTTGATCCTGGTTTGTTGAATCCTGACCCAGTGGAGCTAAGGCTTGGACTTGACCCAGGTGACAAGAAAGATGAGCTTGAAGAGCCTGTCCCAGTTGATCCTGGTTTGTTGAATCCTGACCCAGTGGAGCTAAGGCTTGGACTTGACCCAGGTGACAAGAAAGATGAGCTTGAAGAGCCCGTCCCAGTTGATCCTGGTTTGTTGAATCCTGACCCAGTGGAGCTAAGGCTTGGACTTGACCCAGGTGACAAGAAAGATGAGCTTGAAGAGCCTGTGCCTGTTGATCCTGGCTTACTGAACGCTGATCCAGATGAGCCAAAGCTTGATCCCAGCCCACCTGATCCTGTCCTACCAAGCTGACCCCCACCAGCAGAACTGGATGAAGCACCTAAGCCACCCAAGCTCCAGCCGGGCTGACTTGATGTGCCTATCCGAGAGTTCGACCCACCTCCAAATCCACCCAACCCTGTCTGGAATAAAATGAGAGCAATATTAATATGGTGGAATTCATTAATGCCACATGATGCAACCTGACTATTTTGAAATGACACAAAACATGATCATATTGAATTATATTTTCTGTTTTAGGACGCAAAACCCTGATTCCTTGATTAGAAGGACATCATAGAGCTTTGTGTCTTGATTCTAAATTTGTCCTTACGTAACAGCAGATACTTAACATAACAGCAGACAGAAATATTTGTCCGGTTCTCACCCTTCTGCCCTCTTGTTCTTTACTGGCAGACATTTTCCCTCCTCCACCTCCTCCTCTGCTCTTAGAGCTGGATCCTTTCCAATAATCTATCAGGCTGCTTTGATCTCATACATCTTATGTAAGATGTTTATATATATTCCTATATATGTGCAGGTGTTTGTCTTCATTAGCAAACAGATTTAATTTTATCTTGAGTAAGAGCTAGTAAAACCCAGCTTGTGGCTTTTACAGTCCTGCAGAGCTTATAACAGTCATGGCACTTTCTTACCTTAGAAACACAGGACATGTTGAGATGCTTGATTTGCTCTCTGAGGTGTTCAGCCTCTTTATTTTTATATTTGACATTGTTCTGCAGGACATCTATCTCGCCATTCAGCCTCATCTTATCCACCAGGAGTCTCTCTTTGTCTTGATCATGTTTCCGTTGAAGGCTGTCTAAGTTCTGTTTGTGTTCCTGGATCAGGCCTGAGCGGTTCTGAGTGCACCAGCGGTAGTCCTCAGACAGTCGCCAGTTCTCTGCCTTCAAGCGGTTGTTCTCAGCCTGGATATCTGACACCTGGACTCCCACACTGTTCAGGTAATGCTGGAGCTTGTCCTCTACTTCTCTGGACAGGCTGGTGCAATTGGTGCGAATCTGCTCCAGGTGCTCCCTCTGTTTTGGACAGGTGAGCTGGAAGGCAATGTGCGCAGGGAAGAGGGATTCGATTTTGAGTAGGAAAGCCTTGGAGACATTGGAGACACCCCTCAAGGACTGGAAAAAGTCACCTTTAGATTTTTCCCTACAGAGCTGCAACTCCTTTTCTTGTGTGGTTTTCTCCCTCCTCTGATGGATGGCCTGCAAGTTAATGTAGTCCCTCTCTTTGGTAATCTGGTCCATTTCCATCCTCATCCTCTGCGCTGTTTGGGTGAAGTTGGACTCCACTAACTGAAGCCTGGCTCTCAGTTGTTCAACCACCAGAGGACAGTTACTGTTCTCTGTAATTGGCACTGAAAAAGCTGTGTTTTGAAAAGTTATGATCATGAAAAAAGAAAAAAGAAGTAGGTAAATATATCTTTCCTTAAAATTCATCATCATTTTAATAAGATTAGGGAAAATAACATAAATCTTTAATTTATTGTTTGATTATTTTTGGGTTTGAAATGTCATACTCACGTCTTATTGCACAGTCGCAAGGCATACGGAGTTTGCAGGCGATCAATTCAGTATTGCACTGACCCTGTTCAGAAAAGCAATTGTATTTTATTGATTTGTTACCACACAGAGTGGTACTTTAATGATGATCATGATAATGATGATAAAAGCATATGTTGTGTTGCCTCTTGTTCTGAAATATAAATAAATAAAATAATACCTCGGAACTACATTTTGCAATCCTATTCATTGAAAAACACCAAATGACAAGTAGACAGTAGTCAGCAGAATAAATACACTCAGTATCTGTAAATCTAAAAACGGTTAGTGAACCACGCTGACCTAAACATATCCATAATTTCTAAGCTGGGTAAAAAGTTGAAGTCCAGATTCCAATCAAGACATAGAAGTAAAATTACACAAGAACACTCAGTCGTACTAAAGACAGGAACTTGCATATTAGATATAATAAAAAGAAATTAAGTTTCTCACCCTTGCTCTCTCTAGGTCCTGGATAATGAGAGATGAGATGTTGCAGTAGTAGCGGAGATTCATCAGGTCCCAGTCGTTACGGGCCTTTTCAGTCAAGGTGATATTAAGTAAGTTGGTCAGGTTTTTCCTCTGTTGCCTGAGCGCGACATTCTCTATGGAGAGTCGGCTGAAGCTCTCCTCCAAGTCCTGGATGCGTGCTGTGGACGGTGAGTCCTGCTTCTTACCATAGACCAGAAAAAGCACGAGGCTAACAATGATAAGAGACTGAATGAGTGAAGAGAAGAAGAAGACAATGCGCATGTAGTACCCGCAGCTCTTGCCCTTTGAATGGTACTGCATCCTCTTCTTGGCCTCCAAGCTCTGCCTGGAGACATGAGAGTAGCCACTGCTGATCATGGTTACCAATGGCCAAAGGAGGGTGGGTGAGAGAGAAGTAGTATAGCACAGTCCAAGGCTTGATGATAACTCTGAGTGGCCAGTGAAGTTCAGAAACGGTCCATCTCAATATCAGCTGACAGACACGTTCCTCCTAAGCACTGTGCAAGCCAAATGAATGGATTTGATAATGCTGAAAATCTTAGACCAGCAGGAAGATTTTACAGTCCATTTCGTGCTGAGCTTGTCCGCCTTTTCTTTAAAAAAAACCCAACACACTACAGACGTTTCCTCTCTGCAGCGATGATAACATTGATTGAACTGATCAGACTGTAGGCAAGGTGTAAACATGGGCAGGTATTTATAAACTCTTCTAGCCTCACACTTCCCATGACAGGAAGTTGTCCCGGCCTCAGTCTCCTCCCTTCAATGGCTATCTCCCTGGACCATTGGCTGCCTCTTATACAGAGGTTATCAACACACACACACAGACACACACACACACACGACCAGATGGGATGCATCTACAGTACAAACAGCCCTTTAAAGTTTTGAGGACGGGCCAAAATGTCCTCACAACGATGTTTTCGAACCATAATGTATCCACACAACCATAGAAATATATATACACTCATCCCAACACATATATTTTTTTTTTTAGGGTGAGTTTTTGTTTAATACATTAAACCAGAAATTCCACAAATGTACAACTTAGATTTGTGGAATTTCCTCATCGCAAAATCTAATTCCATAAGCATTTCATATTGAGCAGATTAATTATGAAGATTAAAACACGGAATGCAAACCAGAAGGGTTTAACGTTTGTGTTATTGATTAGAAGACATTTACACTGACACCTTCTGTTTTCTATTGTGCCTCCAGGGCATAAAGACCTTATCAGACTCACTGTGCGCAGGTTCTCCATAAATGTGCCAAAAACATTTTTTATGGGATCATGAACAGTGTTTTCCGGTGCACAGCCGGCCAAGAGGACAATGGCTCATGTTGTTCTTCTGACGTTCTCACTGAGTGGCTCTTTGATGCCATGGGTCTCAGTCCAGCATGATGACGTGGGTAAGCTGCCCTCTGTCTCATAAGGGACACACACACACACACACAAACACTCACTTTAAAATGAAATTCAAGAGTCTGACAGTTACAGTCACAACTTTTTCCTGTCAGGCATTGTTGACGTGCCAGGCCTCATCTTGACAGGAAACGATAATTCATAGAGGAATTGTTGATGGCCAAACCCGCAGCAACTTTGAGGACAAGATCCCAGATAAAAGGCGCCAACAAACGCAGGATATTAGAGACAAATATGAGACATAAACAGTCACAGAGTTGTTTAATTAAATTGAAGTGGGTTGTTTTTATCTTCATGTCTAAACATAGGTATGGGAGTTTTTTCTTTCTTATTATATTCAAAACTGGCATTATGGATCCATTCATTGGACGTTGCCAACCTGGCTGACACAACATTCTCAAATCAGTAAGGCAGGTTTGTTGCATAATTTATACATGTCACTTATGTCTTTTACCAGAGTTCTCTTGCAATGAAAATATTATTTTAATAACCGACTGAGGGCAGTCCACTCAGCTATACTAATTTTTAAATCCCCAGCAGATTTACTGCTGAGAATGAAATAAAAATAATTTAAGTTTAGAGTGTCTCTCTTAGACCTTCACTGTATTCATTCATTTACAAATCTGATATTTTATTGTGTGAACTGTTTGATTTTAACAGTAGTCAAAAAATTCTCAGTGTGCAGTCTGAATAGGAGGAAAGTGTAAATCATAAAAAATAGAAATAAAGTTTGAGATGTTGTGAACTATGCTTATTAACTTTCTTGTTCAGAGTTAGGTGAGAAGATTGATATCACTTCCATGTAAAAGGCACGAGAGAGGTGTCAATCTTCTCATCACACTTTCAGAAAAAAAAAGAATAATGTGTGTTTCCCATTTTCCCATTTCCCATTTTTTGAGCGGTACATCACAATCACACCAACAATCCTGAGGTTCTGAGCTAGAAACCACCAGAGGTTTCATCACTCACTAGGTTGGGTCAAATGAACAACACAGCTTTCTGGGTTAAATCGTAAAACCCAGCACTTTGGTCAAACTAACTTAGCACATGTTCTGTCAACCTTTACACATTATAACCCAAGGTTAACCAGTGGAAACTATGGGTAAATGTTGGGTTATTGTTTTTAACCCAGCAATGTTTTTAGTGTAGAAATCAGTTATTTTAAATCTGATTTTTTAGATAGAGAGTACATTATCTCCATTGAAAACTGTTTATCTAAACCAAATGTTTCCAAACTACAGAAATTCTGTTTATCTCTCAACTCAAAAACTGATATCAGAAGCTGCCAGTGTGGGTGTGAAACAGCCTAATTTCAGAGCACCTCATGGGAAAACAAGCCAGAGCTGCACTACTCCCACACACCGCCAGCTGCTGTAGGTGTGCAGCATCTGCTGCAGTAGCTGAGGTTACACAGTTTTAACAGAATGTACAGTTTTTAGAGGGGGCTCTGGGTGTCACTGATTACACCCTCAACGGGTCAGGCAGTGAGGGAGGGAACAGAGCTCTATTGTGTTGGCAATGTTTAAGATATGAAATGATCTCTTAGATACAAAGAAAACTGAAGAGTGTTTACAGGGATGGTTTCCTGTCAGCTGAGGGAGTCTGAAACTGGAACACTGGTGTTGAGCATGAACTATGTCCTTGACAAAACTATTTCACTAAGGCCTGTGTCAGTAGAACATGGCAGTGTTTAAGATGAACTCTTCTAATGGAATGAAATGTAAAATGATCACAATTTAAGTGAATTTAAGTGCTTTAGCAAGACCATAAAACATCATTTACCAGTCGATTTTCTTTTAAATGGACTGTGGGCTATGAAGTGACCAAAAAGAAGGTACTGCAAAGTGTTTGTAATTTTTTTTTTTTTCTTGAAAACAGGACCTGACAGCAAAGTCACTCAAGTGAACCTCACACACCACTCCATTGTTTTCATGTTTCTTGAATCTGAATATAACATACCCACAAAACATCCACGGAGGCTTCACTGAGATCAGCTGGTGTTGGTTTAAAATGCAGAATCATACTGCTTTAAATTGCCAGTACGAGTGAACATGTAATTTTAATTCTAAAACTCTCATTTGCACATAAGCTTTGGTGGAATAATGGACTTACCTACAAACAACTTTTTTCTTAATTCATTACAATTTTACTGAGAACTACATAAATATGCACATTTTGTTCTTACAACTTAAGTGTAATTAAAGATATTGTTTAAATTGCAAGTTTCAACTTGGCACTAAAAAAGTAAACTAATCTAAAAGCAGCTAATACAGCTAAGGCAATAGGCTCATACAGAATGTAATGCATTTAGACTAATAATACCAATAAAAATTGGTGTTTAAATACACTTAAACACTTTTAAATACAATTGTAACCCGGTAACTGTAAAACTCATGTTTACACGCAACTCGTCAGCAATTTTGTTATCTGAAACAAGATAGGTGTATGCAAAGTAATGACATAGCCTCTCTGTTTTATTTGGACTGGTGCCAAAGTAGGAGAACAGTTGAAATGCAATATTCAAGACACACACACACACACACACACACGCACGCACACAGAGTAAATGTCATGGATCACACTGCCACTTAGTGGGCAAATAATGCTACAGCAGCTGAAGACTGTCTATTGATCAGTCTAATGGATGAACATACATGATTTAGCTACACGATTTCAGAAGTAAATGATCCTTAAGTAAAAGCAAATTTGAAAATGCAGAAGTACACGGGGGGACAAGATAAACAGTTGTACAGGATACATCATCTTCGAATGTTGTATTTTACTTATTAATGGAATTTACTATTTAGATCTGAATATCTGTATTCAATATTTGATGGACTGTCTCCTATACTGTCTATGCTCCTGAATCGTTAAACTAACCACTATCCTGCAAGTATAAAAAATGAAAACTAAGCTATGATCTGTGTGAAATGTGAATTTATTGTGGCTGATTTGAACACAGCTTCACTACACTTTTACACACTACACACTACTACACTTTTTTTTTTTACCAAAAATATAACACTTCATACTTTCTACTATTGAGCCTAAAAGTTGCAGGCAAAGGTTAACGAATGCTAAGCAAAGAGTAAATTCTATTTCTCAACAGTTCAACAAAATGGGAAATACACTTTTTCGCTTTCATGTCATGAGTTTGATGACAGTTTCAGTACCACTGCAGACAGAAACACATTAGCTTAGCTGACCACATAGACTGGAAGAAGAGGATATAAGAGCCAGTCTGGGTCTGTCCAGCAATAACATTCCAATTAACAGCATCTTTAAAGCTCCCAAATTAACATGTTATATGTTGTTTGTTTAAACCAATCTGAAAACAAAGTGTAAATTATAGATTTATGGTGGATTTTCTGCCAAACTATTACTACGTCTGGTCATCAGAGCCAAATGAGCTGTTTCCTGTTTTTATGCTAAACTAAGCTAACGATCTCCAGGCTACAGCTTCATATTAGCTTCAGATCACAGATATGATAGTGCTTTTAACATAACTCTTGTCTCACATAAATTTAATAATTAAAGTATAAAAATTACAATTTTGCTATTTTAGCTTCTAAATAAGTAAACAAATAGCAAACAAATGGGAAAACAATCCAGTGTCTGTGTTCTCTTTCTTTCTCCAACACTTCTCACTCCTACAACCCACCATATTGTTTTACCTTCCCTTACAAATCAGAAACAACAAGCAGATCTTCCTTATGGTGAAACCTAAATAACACAAAGAATCACACCTTGAGGTTTCCCTCTAGAGATGCTTGGCTAATTGGTAACTTGCACAGAAGGATCTGGTTACCCATATCACAGCCTCGTGCTATATCAGATGGCTGGCCTGAAAAACAGGTCTCTGCTACTGAGAGATACAGAGGGGGCAGAGGGGAAGTGGTAAATACCTTAGTTGACCACCAGACTGAACAGAGACAAATAAACAATACAGTGCTAAATAACTGCATGAGGAATTCAGCGGAGAAAGAGAGTGGAAATGCTTTCTTTTGTTGTCTATGCTGTAGCCACTGAGTGGGCAACATCCCACCGGCTGAATTTAAATGATACTGTACTGCTTCAGTGGGGGGTAAAAAACACTCATTCACTCATTTATCATGACAATGCACGATGATATCAAAGCCAGAATTGTTCAAATGAATTTTCTCAACAGGCGCTGTGATGTGCAATCCTCTCAGATCATTTATTCAGGCTCAAATTTAATTTAAAAATGAAAGACTAGCTGTGACCAGTGGCTCCTGTGGTGATGTGATAAGAGACACAGCAGCGTTCATATCAAAGAAATTCCCCCGCATATTGTATTTATCTGCTTTTTTTTTTTTTCTTGAATCAATTTTTTTCCGCTGAGCCAAGAAGGCAGTTGGGACATTAATGGGTGAAATAAGGAGGATTTGGGTCATAATGATGTGATGTACAGTGGCTTTCTGAATGTTACCATCAGGTGCCTCTCATCAGAGGTGGCTGAAAGACCAAATGATGGATACCCAAGAGTTAATCCCCCCTCTTCTCTCTGTGTCTCCAGCCCAGCAGATGTTTTCCCTTTGACCCGCACAAAAGGCCCCTGTTTTTGTTTCCAGGCTTGTCCATTCCTCAAAGGTCACAGGTCACTCTGGTCTCAGGGTGAAGCTGTCACTGCAAGTCTAAACATTTAACGGCCATCAGAGCGTGATGAAAACGCAGTTCCCGCAAGAAGGTTGCAGACGCCTCATGATTACTTTAAGTAAAGACCTACTTTCCATATGCTGATGCGGTTGAGAGCACACCGCTAACACCCTGAGATTGAATTACGGTGGTTGCTGGGGATGCCTCAGGGAGAGGATTGGCCTAACTTTAGACATTTGGATATGCCGGTGGCAGTAGTGGTGGGGGTGGCGGGCGTTTGTATTTGTTATGGGATGGCCCTCTGTAACAGACCTTAAAGGTTGACTTAAATGGTTGAAATGTTAACTGAATCAATAGCTGAGTGAGCTGTGTTTGGGCCTGCACAAAAATGCCAAAGGGTGGGGCTTAATGGCCCACCTTGTAATCTTAACTTTAAAAGCCTGACTTAAAGGCAAAGAAAACTTAGGATCACTTTGAATTTGACTGGTAGGGTTTCTGAACAGGCTTACAAGTTCTAAAAAAAAGGCTGACATACAATGTCACAAAACAGAGGCACTAAAATGTAATGTTATTTGAATTTTTCGTGTTCCAAGAATCAGATTTACTGGTTTATCTGGATTTCTTTCCTGAGTGAAACCAAGAAGTCCTTCTAATCTGGAAGGTGGACTGATGCAAAAATATATTTATATGGTCACACAAATTACTAACAGCGAATAAATTGTGAATTAAATATGACATAAATGACGTATATGTGTTATCTCTACTCTCTGTAAGACAGTAGATCCATACCATACAAGAGCCTCAACTGCCAGTCATATAACACTGTCTGTGGGATGATGAATAGGACTTTTATCACTGGAAGCAGGAGCAGTTGGAATAGCTCCTCCCACTTTTATTTACACAAAAGAAACTAAAAAAAACGACAACAAAAGCTGTCAAAAAGAAGAAAATTGTGATATGGCATGCTAGAACTCTCAAAACTTGTATGCAGACCTCAGAACCGAACAGAGTAATACTATACTATATCAGGTACGGTCCACTACAGAGACCATCCTCTACACATAACTACAGTCTACTACAGACAACTACAACCATCTAAACAAAACTACAGTCTAACTCAAAAATATCCCAAGGATGAGCTCTCCATTTGGCAAGATGCACCTAATAACGCTCAACTGGCCATGGCTGGATGACGCAACCAAAAAAAAAGAAAAAAAAAATGGGCAAGATTTGCACACACTGCACTTCAGGGCCATCCACATCATCATTCCCTTCATGACGCTCGTCCAGCCAACCCACGAAGAAGGGTATGATTTGTAGACGCTGCCCCTGTTCCTAATATCATGTCAATCCCATCTGTATAAATTAAGGTTGACAAAATATTAGGATCATCTCCCATAACAGTTCAACATTACGACACATTACAGCCTCAAAAATGACCGTTAAAATAAATCAACATGCTCTTAAACTCTTGTAGTTGCTTTCTCTGAGGGATCTATTCTCTGAGCAGGTGCAGCCATCTTTGTGACGTGCGGTTGTCGTACATCTCACGTTTCTCATGAACCGCTCATCTAAAAACATTCACAGCTGAATTGCTTCCTTGAGTCCTCAACAATATACACATTATGTCTGAATTCAATTGGATGAGCGATTGTCAAGGAAATTGAAGGACAGAAAGAAAGAAAGAAAGACAAAGACAGAGATTCCTCCACTTACCATCAGAAGACAGAACAGTAACTCACATGATCCCAATCAGGCATGCTCAGCCTCAAAGGTTCAAATTACAACCATGACTTGTTAATTATGTTCCTCTGATTACACAACAAATTTGGAGATCTTTCGCCCCAATAAAGCAAGAAACACACAGCTGAACACACACAAATAGTTTGGACAATGACAGGCTAAGCTGCTTCTTAGCTTGTCATGCTAAGCTGCATGTTCTGGATACATCACAATGTTGGTGTTGCTCCAGTCACAATCTGTTAGCATCAAAAACACAAGGTACAAAAGAAGATTATCATCAAGAAAACACCAAAGAGGGTGGTATTACTAACAATAATGTCAAACCTCCTGGAAAAGACATGGACAAATATGGCAGTGCATACAAATACTTGTTTACCTGCTGTGGTATAAAACTGTTTATTTATTTACGCTCACTGCTGGTGGCGATGAAGACCCAACAGGTGTGTGTGTAACCCTGGGAAACCAGAAACAGATAGTGACTTTAAATAGCTGCAGTAAAAGAAACCACCAAGGCCTTATGAGGATTTTGATTGGTCATTAAAATTAAAAGTCTTAAAATTAAAAAAGTATTCTAGCAGTTGGAACTGAAGTTACATATTCATGTGGCTGGCCCAGTCAGTCAGGATGGGTATTAGCGGCTAGTAGCTATATTTTAATTCAAAGATTCCCACAAATTGAATTAATCCTCCTCAAATTAATACAATTAAGCCATAACAATCATCTTTTTGCCCTCAGTCGTCAATCATACCGTTCCGATGATACATAGGTCGTTTCAGCATTTCATATACATACATTTATATGAAGCGCACAGTGCAAAATAAACCTCTCAAGTTATAGGCAACCTAGATAGGTCACTAGG
The DNA here is from genome assembly GCF_017976425.1 of Toxotes jaculatrix. Classification (NCBI taxonomy): domain Eukaryota; kingdom Metazoa; phylum Chordata; class Actinopteri; family Toxotidae; genus Toxotes; species Toxotes jaculatrix. The sequence continues at coordinate 9,889,982 of NC_054407.1, forward strand.
GAATAACGCAGTTTTATTTGGATTTCAGATGTGTCATAAACTTAAGGTTCTGACGATTCCTTTGAGAAATCAGAGATTTCAGAATTGTAAGTGACATGGTCAGCTACCTTGACAATTTCTTCTAGTGGACAACTGTGGTACTGCAGCTAAGATTTAAAAAAACAAAACAAAAAAATGGCCCAGAGAATGTTTTTCATAGACCACCCATTTTAGTCTTAATATAGCTGATACACCATAAAAAGCCCACAAGTTCAGTTATTTTTAGTTTTTGCCATGTATATAACCCAACTGTCTCTGAATTGTAAGTTGCTATTAGACTGCTGTGCTTCAGAGTTTGCTGTTTCTATATCTATGTCCATAACATACTGTATATTTGTCAGGTTGGCAGCTTGGCAGGCATCTTTTGCAGTCTTGCATTTCTGCATTCCTCACTCTGAGCAACCAGACTCCTGACTGTCAAAGGTCATGTCACTCCCACCCCCAGTGGTATCTCTCAACACACACTGAAGTGGAAATGACAGACATTCACAGCATCTCTTTGAATCTAAAGTTTATCGCCCACCCCCTGTGAAATATTCAGTCTGTCAAATGTTATTTCAGAAATCTTACTAATTGTTTATATTCTAGCAGTTTGTTCTAGTTTTGCGCTTGTAAATATTCTTGCAAGACAGAAAGCTCAGGAATGTGCCACCGTCATGTTAAGACGACAAACTGTTGGCAAACTGATGAAGTTTGATGAGCTTAAGCTGAATGAAATCTACAGAAACACTGAAAGAGATAAACTAAGACATGATTAGATAAGCCTAGATTTGAATATAATGAATTTAAGTGTGAATGCAGCTCTCTGACAGTGTAATTGCTTTTGATACATAGTTTTCAGACATCACTAACTGTGCTAGAATTTAGCAATGTCTTCAAATATTACTGAAAATAAACTAACAAATGCTCAAATTGATTTAAAAAAAATCTACCTAAAAAGCCTCTGAAATGTTACTTTGAAGCTCTAATTTAAGTGTGCCACTTTTTTCCGACAGCAACAATAAATAGAACAAATTTACTCGAATGTACTGTTTTTCAAGGTATACGACTATTGATCAGCGGCCCTGTTGGAGATCTCATCTTCTTACACACACACAGCCCCACACAGTTCTTTACAAGCCCCCTTTATTTGACAAGCCTAATCTTTCCCAACACAAGAAGTGACAATAAGCAGGCACAGCGGCCTAATTAAAGGGACTTTCATTCACATTAACACACACTCTCTCTCTCTCTCTCTCTCTCACACACACACACACACCCCTCTGATGACCCATTAGCTACACAATGGCCAGGACAATGCTTCTCTGTCACACACACACACACACACACATTCTGCTCTCCAGGGAGCAAAGCTGGGTTTAGATTTAGGAATGCCATAAAAGTGTCTGTGGGGGAAAAGAATGCCTTTAAAATCTCTGCAAATGTTTTCTAGATAAGACAACAAGTTGCATGTAGTGAATCTCTGAAGGCAGCGACATCTCTCTTTCATCTCTCCATATCAGCAGCTGCAACCCCCAACCCCAAAGAGCTGCACATTTACAAGCAGATTCGTCACTTATCTCTTAAAGCTCTTATCCGGCATTGTTGTGCGCCCTCTTCTCTCCTTTATCTGCATTTGACCCTGGGCTTTTTAGCGTGGAAGGGGTGTGAAAGTCAGTTTGACCTCTTGGGGTAACCTCGAACACAAATCACTGTGTGCTCCACAAAGCGCTGAGACAGAGGCCCTTTGAGAAATGAGCAATGACCACAAAATGGTAACCTTTATTTCCAGCACGATAAGCTGCTCTGAAGCAGGCTGCTCGCACGTATGCTGGATCAAAGTGTTTTTATCCAAGAGGGAGTGAAATGATGCTTTGTGAGCTGCAATGTAAAAACTTTGAGATGCAACATTCGATTGCTTTCTAAAAGACAAAGGGTGGGCAGGAGATCTGCTCGCTTGTATTTGTTGCAGGGCTTCGGGGTAATCTGGTATTGTCGGGGTGGTTTTTGAGGCCTTGGGGTCATGCTCTCTGCATCTCCGAGGAGAAAGATCCTCCACATTCTTCCTGTGCATGTGTGTGTTTGTTTGTGTGTGTGTGTGAGTGTGTGTGTGTGTGCATGCTGCCCTGCACAGCCCACTCTCTTTGCTCTTTGACTCCAATGGCCATATAAGGCAGCCGGCACCATGGTAACCGCAGGGCTTGAATAGCAGTGTCAAATCCCTGGAAGCGCACGCACACACACACACACACACCTACATACACACACACACACACACACACACAGACTGCCCCCTCCCCCTCTGCACACACTCTCTCTCTCCCTCTCCCTTGCTTTGCTTGATCTCTCCCTCTCGCTCAAACACACAAATAGGTTGGAGGAAAACAGACAGACAGGAGGAAAGAGGGACGAGGAGAGGGAAAAAAAGGAGAAGCAAACGCTGAAAAATCCAGCCTGTCTCCAGCTCGGGCCATTTTCTTGAATCATAATTTGATTTGTGGACTCTGACGCTGGTACGAAAGAGAGAGAGAGAGAGAGAGAGAGAGAGAGAGAGAGAGAGAGAGGGGGGGAAGAGGAGCACCCATCCCTTCCACCCCCACCTCCTGTTCGCCTGAGCCATAGGGAAAGGCTTCACACACACACACACACACACACACACACACACGGACGAGAAGCAGCACACAGGGCTAGGCCGCAAGTCATTAGTTCTTGGTGGGCAAGCACTGACAAAAGGCTGGAGGGAGAAGCCCGCATGAGTGCCTGGAGAGGAACCACGGGAACTATGGAGGGCTGAACAGGCGGACGCTCTCTCCTGCTTTCTTGATTTTTTTTTTTTTTTTTTTTTTTGAGTGTGTGTGTCTGAAAGGAAGCGGCACAGAGGATATTGTCTGAGCCGAGCACTCGTGCTACAACAAGCAGGGAAGAGAGAGCACTTCCTTGTGGTGAGGATCTACTTGTGTTGTGTATTTTGGAAGTGAGCACGGGCGGTCCACGTAGCCTCGTCTGCTGCTGCTGCTGCTGCTGCCGCCGCCACCGCCGCAGCTGGCGGTGCCTTGAAGAAGCCCAAGAGTACATGAAAGTGATGTTGTTGTTGTTGTTGCTGCGTAGACGTCAAGTTGATTTCCTTGATCTGGAATGTCTTCATTGTGGGTCACAATGCTGCTGCTGACGCTGAGGGGATTACAGCAGAATTAGGAGAGCTGTGTCTGCGCTGTCAGCCTCGCTGGATGGAAGGAAGATCTAGAGCGAGAGAAGGATTTATTTGCCAGCAAGGGACGCCGTAGACGCAGAACATTAATGTTCATTCTGAGGTAAGCTCAACATTTCGAAAAGGATTAAGAGGTGAACATGTAGCTAGACAGCTGCCTGACATGAGGAGTAATTGGTGTGAGCAACAACAAATTCAGTGTGAGGGGTACTTTAAGAGGGGTGGTCAAAGCCTCTCCAGGCATGTGCTAAGGCGAGCTACACTGAGGTCCTTTTTCAGCCATTACTGTTGCTACAGAGACTGTAGAGCTGGGGGTGCGAGAGTGTGTGGAGCTGTGCGGTAGAAGGTTTTCACCTTGTGTCATTTGCTTGTAAATGTGTTTTGCTCTCTTTTGTTGGGGGGTAATGTGTACTATATGTTTGACTCATTGTTTCCTGTGAAAGGTTCCTCGGATGAAACCGTTCGACCGGGCAGCGTCGGAACAGGCTTCTCTTCAACCATCTCAGGAATTGGTCCAAAGAAAAGGACAAAACACAACACACGGTAGCAACGAGTTAGATTAGGGAAGAAGAAGGAGAAGAAAAAGAAAGGGAAGGGGAGGAGGGCATTGAAATCCACAAGCATGCAGAACTAAAAGTTGCCACAGTGAAGACTGTTTCCAGGTCATAGTGGAGTGGGAGGAGACTGAAATGCTCTTGTTTTTTTCTGCCAAACACCCTCCTCCTCAATGCTTTAGCCTATTTTTTTTCTCATTGACATCTGCTTGTTCAGCCTGAGGACAGTATTTCCCCCCCATCGGTTATATGCTCTAAAATAATCACTAGACTTCATAAACAAATGAGAGCACAGACAAGCAGAAAACACTGATTCTCTCCCGGTGAAGGGAAACACACATTCGGGACTTTTGATATTTATGTTACCTTGACAGCAACCAGAAATCTTGGCTGCTCGTCCCATTTTCCTCTGCGGTGGTTCGGTAACCAAGCGATGGCCATGGTGAGTGGGGGCTGGGGAGATCCCAATGGGGGCACCAACGGGTTGGGGGACAAGGGCTACCTGAGGGGGGAAGAGGAGGACGGCTCTCCACAGGCGGGGGGCAGCGACATGGAAGCCGGAGACGACGACAAGGCGTGCGTGGTGGACTGCGTGGTGTGCGGGGACAAGTCCAGCGGGAAACATTACGGCGTGTTCACCTGCGAAGGCTGCAAGAGCTTTTTCAAGAGGAGCGTAAGACGCAACCTCAGCTACACTTGCAGGTGAGTGGGGCATTGTGGGTAATGTATTTTGAATGTCGATAGCCTGAGAATTATAAACACCCTGCTGAAAACGGACCGTGTTGCTTTGTAAGGTGCAGCGACACACGGTTATGGATTGATAGATGATAAATAGATAATGATAATAGCCGATATGAGGGTTGTAATGCATTGTAACGTTACAGAACAAACTGATGCCAGATGATTTTCTGAAAAGCTACAGCAATTAGTCGATTAATCAATAATCTAATCGCCAAAAATTATTCACCAACCATTTTGATAATAATTTTTCAAGCAAAAAATACTAAACATTCTCTGGTTTCAGCTTCTCAAGTGTGAGGATTTTCTGCTTTTCTTTGTCTTGTGTCTTGTATCTTTGCATTTTGGGCTCAGTCATATAAAACAAGTAAACTGAATATGTAACATTCAGCTCCATGAAACTGTGATGGATATTTTTCGTTATTAAAAAGAGTTGCAGCCCTGTAGATGACTCTATAATCTAAACCTATCCACATCCAGTTTTTAGAGATGCACCTATACCTCTGTTGTCATTCATTAGCCAATAGAGAGATAACATGTCATATTTAGTATGTAATTTTTTTTTCCAATGGAGCTAACTGAATGACTCACCACACACTACTTCCATAATTGCAGTCTTATGGCTGCTGCAACTAATGATTATCTTCATTATGAATTAATCTAGTGATTATTTTTAAAGTCAACTGATTAATCATTTAGTGTATGAAATTTCAAATACAAAAAAGTCATCTATCTATCTATGACATTTTTGCTTGAAAAATGAAACAACCAATTAAGTATCAAAATAGTTGCCAACTATTTTTCTGTTGATTAAGTGAATTGGATTATCATTTTATTGGTGTCCGTGTCAGGCTGTAGACACTTTGTGTCAAGTCATGTTCATCAGTGTATCAGTTTTAGTTTTTCACATTTCATTCGCCCATTTATCAAATGGTTTGGAAAGTTTCAATCCCCTCACTGAAAACTGAATCAAAACCAGAAAAACACTTGATGAGGTGGAAGCAGATGATAGCCTACAGCCTGACACCTGCAGTGAATAAGACTGTTGTGTGGAATGATTACTTAAAACTAAACGTTTGTGGCTAGGATTTCTTTCATAAATCACAAATGATCTATAGTCCCATCATCATTGCTCATTTTCTCAGGTCAAACAGAGAGTGTCAGATTGACCAGCACCACAGGAATCAGTGCCAGTACTGTCGCCTGAAGAAGTGTTTCCGTGTTGGCATGCGCAAAGAAGGTATCTGTCTATGCTGATCCATGAATCCTTCGACCATTCTGATCCTTTGGAAAGGGTGAGAGACACTGAGGGACACACAGGGATTGCACATGTGCAGTGTTGGCAATACTGCAGTTGAAAAGCTGATATGGAAAAAAAAGAAAAGAAATTAATTGACATGTAGTTCAGTGAAAAGCCTCAGAGAGTATTTTCATTACTCCCATCAGCTGCTCTTAGAAAAGAAAAAAAATCAACCATAGTTAAATTTGCCTTGGTCATTATCTTACCTTCTTTGCTCCATGAGCTCTAAAGAGCAGAGAAAATGCCACACATGGGTGTCTGGGCCCTATCATGGCGAAGCTAGCCATGCGTGTCAGCTCAATGCCATGTACTAAGTGGCTTAATCTAGTGCCTGTGTAAGAGTGACTGAGAGGGATACAGTGCTAAGACACCTGCGTCCCAGAGCCTTAAGCCTTCGGCTGAAGCTGAAGCAGAAAACCCTCTGACTTGTTGGCTCCATCACGAAGAATCCAATATGGTGATTTCACGTCAAGTGGTCTAACTCAAGCGACGCATCATTCAATATCCTGCCGATAGATACACATAGAGATGAATAACGAATAAATACAGTGCACATAGACACAGATAGAAAATGTTTTTTACCTTCCCAGTTGTTTTTTCCCTCACACTCACAGATCGTAAACCATGCTAATGAGACACATTATGGCTCCCTATAGAGAAATTCCCTTCACCTGACCATCTCCACAGGGAGGTCAGAGGTCAGGGTCAGCAACAAAGCATTATTCCTCTGTCTGGATTCAGTGTCTTGTTCAAGGACACTTAAGCAGGACAGATGCTTACCACATGTATTTGTATCCCCAAATGAATAAGTCTCTATACAGCAGGCAGCTCTGCTTTCTCAGTGTAGGCTTTAACGCTTTGTGTCATGACTATGGTACTTTCTTTATGCTAAGTGATGTTCGTAGTCTCATAGGGTGGTTTTGAATACAGAAGTAGTCTTCTGTGTATATAAAGATGAAGTTATACTGTGGTTACTGCAACAGCATGTTGTAATCCCCCCTCAGAATTAATATTACAGAGGTTTTCAAATTTTAATGGAAAGTAAATTCTTGCCTCAAAGTCTTTGTTTTATTTTTGCAGATGACCGTCATCTAGCCTGACGGGCATAAGAATATTTCTCCTCACTTTCATGCTGTTGTTGAGGAATCAGCCTGGGCTCAATTGTGCCTTCTTTTAATCTTGAATAATAGTTTCCTAATCCAGACAAACCTGTCTGCTGATAATCTGACATGCACCGCTGGATGAACTCAGTTATAACTTTTCTTCCTCTCTATTTCCGTCACCAAATCCCCTCCTTCCCCTCCTCCTTGTCCTTCACAATTCTCTCCTCTCCTCTCCTCATCTTCTCTACTTCATTTCCTCTCCTCACCTCCCTTCTCCTCCCCTTTGTACCCCAACCAAACTACAGCAGTTCAACGCGGTCGCATCCCACCTCAGCCGAGCCTCAGCCCCTCCATCACGCCCATAGGTGGCGCCAGCGGCCTTGGAGGTGGTGAGTTTTATAACAACAACAACAACGGAGGTCAGCCGGTGTCAGAGCTCATTTCTCAACTGCTGAGAGCCGAGCCTTACCCCAGCAGTCGATATGGACACCAGTACAACCAACAGGCTGGTCCAGATAACGCCATGGGCATTGATAATATCTGTGAACTGGCTGCCCGGTTACTCTTCAGTACTGTGGAGTGGGCAAGAAACATCCCTTATTTCCCTGAGCTGCCTGTTTCAGACCAGGTGAGTAGATTTGATTTCATATAAAGAGGGGAGAATTGTATTTACTTCAAATATGAATATCAAATGAATGCAGTGAACATTAAAAATGGATGATAACAGTGCAGGGGTATCTGATTAACATGCTAACAAATCCACAGGTGGCCCTGCTGAGGCTAAGCTGGAGTGAGCTGTTCATCCTCAATGCAGCCCAGTCGGCTCTGCCGCTTCACATGGCTCCTTTGTTGGCTGCGGCTGGCTTCCACTCCTCGCCCATGTCTGCCGAGCGCGTGGTGTCCTTCATGGACCAGGTGAGGGTGTTCCAGGACCAGGTGGACAAGCTGACCAGGCTGCAAGTGGACTCGGCCGAGTACAGCTGTCTCAAGGCCATCGCACTGTTCTCACCAGGTGATTGCTTTATCTGCTTCTGTTGTAACGCAAAACATAGAGATCCTCCATGCATGGTCAGCATCCACATCTTTCAAACTTCACACCTCCAGTGTTTAACACAGGCTTTCTGTTTTGTAGTCTCCAAACGTAAGCTCTTCCAGAGCTGCAGAAGGCATTATTCAACTGTTTTCACAGGCTGAGTGGGACCAGTAAACTGATCCTCAGGTGAAAAATAGTTGAGGTGTCCCTATCATAGATAAACATGAATAGGAATTGAACACAAAAGTAATATCTAAAAGTGCATCACAGAACAACAACAACAACAACAACAGTAAAAGTAACTGATGAAACTTAAACTGGAAAATGTCAACATTTGGCTGAGAGTAACCTGAGTTCTGCAGTGAAGGCTGGGACTTTACCTACTATGGCACCATCTTCTGGCTTACTAATGAAAATGCAGTAATGTTTTATGTGCTGTAGAATTAGTGCTGTTAATGGTAATCATGCAGCACTGTGCATTTTTTGAGTGAAGTCTTGTATAAGTGGCTACCTCAAAGAAAATCGCTTATTGTGAGTGCCAACTCTAAAAGCTCTCAAATGTTTTTTAAGCTAAATGACCAAGTTCTTCTGATACTTTTAAGTTGTTTTTCAGGGTTTAAATTAGTTCTTTTTCTTATTAGATACATGTGATGAGGCACTATATCTGCATGTGTTCCCCCACAGGGGCATTTTATCACATTAGTTGCTGCGATTACAACCTTCCTCTCGGCTCATCACGACTCTTTATGTAACCTGCCCACACTATTAAATAACTGCCTCCTCCTCCCTCCCTCTCAGACGCCTGTGGTCTAACAGACCCAGTCCACGTGGAGTCTCTGCAGGAGAAGGCTCAGGTGGCTCTGACAGAGTACGAGAGGATGCAGTACCCGAGTCAACCTCAGCGCTTCGGGCGCCTGCTCCTGCGCCTACCTGCTCTGCGTGCCGTTCCCGCCAACCTCATCTCCCAGCTCTTTTTCATGCGCCTGGTAGGAAAGACACCCATCGAGACACTGATCCGTGACATGCAGCTCTCCGGAAGCTCTATCAGCTGGCCGTATGTCCCAGGACAGTAGCCACCCCTGACGGACGAGGTCTCCGTCTGGGATTAATGACGACAACGACCCACAGGAAACCTCCTGACTCATCTCTATCCATCTGTGTGGTTATCAAGCTGCAGTGCCAGCTGGCCATCATACGTACTCTACTGTAACCGCTCTATTGCCCCCTCATGAAACGAGCCCTCTGTCTCCACATGGGCCTCCAGAGAAGAGAGAGGAGCCAGTGCCAGACTGGATCTGTCTTGTTGCCAGCCACATTCGTTCTGGTGCCAGGTCTCAGGCCAGAGACCAGCTCTTCATGCTGGGCTCCGATATGGCCACCACAGCCAGTCACATCACCACCCACATGCCATAGTGACTAAAGACGCCGCAGTTTCGTGTAGAGGGCAGAAGCACCCTGCTACAAATACATCTAGAGGACAAAACTGTCCCTGCCACTGAAAGTCAGCGTACTAATTTTTCCCACACTGGGCTCATTTTTCATGACTCACCATTTGTGATAGAGTGACCTTTTTATCACACAACAGATAACGTTACAGTCATGATTATAATGACTCTAATTGAACCGTCTAAAGCATCAGAAAGCTGTGGTTGCGCTGTGAACTGAATACAGTAAGGGCCTCGTTGTTGAAAGGAGAATTCTGAATTCACTGCTCTCTTACCTCAACACGTGAGGAGGAAGCCGAGGAACTGCTCAAAAGGAACAGAGACAAAATAAAAACCAAGGAAAACTCACCAAAGTCTATCACATCATCCTCAGATGATTTTTAAATAGAGTAATTAGTACGCAAAGCAGAGAGAAGGAGATGAATGGACTCTTGTGACTGCCTGACCATCAATAGAACAATGCATTTAAAGTCATTCACAGGGCTCACTGTTGCTGTAGTTAGAGAAGACTGAAAAAAGAAGAAGCCACAGTTACATGAGAACGGACTAATACCTCACTAGACATCAGAATGCTTTAGTCTGATATTTCCTAAACACAAACCTCTGTAAATGTCGTTCACCAGAAACCGCCTTCTTTTTGACAACTGCCTTGTTATTCTGTATGAATTTAGGGCACCTATGAAACGAGTCTTACGAGCATCACAAACATTCGTCTTATATCTTTTTAAAAACTCCCCAAAGTGATTTTCCCTTGTGTTTTGAATATGAGTTTGACTGACTGAATATGGTGAAAACAGCTATTACACATTGCTTGGATCTAGATTTTGGTTGTTTTGTTTGTTTTGTTTTTTATTGAGAAACGGCAGGCTGACATGTACGTAAATCCAACACGGATTCCAACACGACAAATCCAAGAAATAAAAATGAGTTCAACAAAAACACTTGGTGATCAGAGAGTTTATGACCAACACTACGTCAGTCTCTGGAGGTAATGATCCCTTGAAAATGTATTGAAATGTATATATATTGCAGCCAACTTTGTCTTTTTGCATGTTCAAATGTTGTTTTGGATCTCCTCCTTTTGCATTATATAATTCAAGGTTCATTTAAAGTATTGCTTTTTCTGTAAACTCCTAAACGTTTTTTTTTTCTTATATGTATTTACATGAAAAATACCTGTCATCTGTTCAGATGTCAAAAAAGAAGCTTATCTTCATGCCATCACAGCGGACATAACATAGAGATGTTCATGCTCTCATCTCTAAGCATCTGAGTGAGTCTCTACTGTTGTGAGTGATGTGAGACAATGTTGTAATGAATGAGGATGCACTCTGAGGATATTCAATGCCAAAATATCACACTGTCTGTGACGAGTTAGAAGAAGACGGGCCCTGGTTTGCTGGTCCACCAGGATTTACCTCACACGGGTATGTCAAGTGGCGAGTTTACAAAATCATTTTAGGTATTTTAAAGGAAAGCATAAAATCAACTCTAAACGCAACATATTTCAGCATTTATCGATGGAAGTCACAAAATCAAAGGATTTAACTCTGCTTCTTGATCTGCCACCGGGCCTTTTGAAAGTTATTTGGATGTTCTTCTTTTAGGCAACAGTTCACACAACCATGTCATAGAGAAAAAAAAAGATAAATATACAATTAATGTTTTCTTATCTTTGTGTTACTGAGTTCTTAAGTTTTTAAAATTTCATGTGTATGGCAACGTTATTAAAAAAAAATCAAAAGATGATGAAGTGTCTTTTGTTATGTTTGTTTTTTCAAACTACTTGAAAAAGTGTTGTAATTACATCTGTATGAAGAATGCCAAATAAACACTGCAACATGTACCATAAACGTATAAGTGTATTCATGTTAAAGTTTTCATGTTCCAAAAACTGAAGTGTTTTATTTATTAGTTTATTTCCATTATTTTGTCTTGTCTTTATCCTCATTCATGACACATTATCTCCATATAAAAACTGACTTTCATTAGCCACCAAAAATCTAATATTCTCTAATTAAACATTAAATCAAAATTGCCGCTGTAAAGGGAATGTCTTGGGTACAGGTACAAAAAAAAAAAAAAAAAATCAAATGTGAGTCGTCAGTCACACAGAGCAAAGTCAGTCACTAGCTTTATCCTGACAGCTGCAAAAGTAATACAGGAAACATAAGAGTTAAAAACCAGAGCTGATGCTCAGAGACTGTGAGGTCAGTATGAAGGTCGTGCTGTTACAAGTCAAACAGCAAAGCAATAAAACCAAAGGGAAATGGAGGATATATCCTCGTTTCTTTAGCCAGGTCTCACCTTGTCAGTGCTCATCCTCAGCCTCAGGTTGGACCTATTACTGAGACACTCTAACAAAGACCTTGGTCATAGATTTTTACCAAACGTTTGATGTGGAAAAGCTTTTGCCGAATTTCTTTGCTCTGCTTCTTCTTTGCTTGATAGTCTGGTGTCTAGAGGAAAGAGAAATTTAAGCAAGCAGATATTAAAATACCATTATCAATAGTAGCAATAAGTAAGTAATACTAGTAGTGGAATGATTTGACATTTTGAGAAATGTGCTCAGTCACTTTTTTCCTCCATATTCATTGTACAAGCACAAGATAAATCTTGGCAAGAAAGCAAAACACGCATTTTTCCCAAATTGAATTGTCTCTTATTATCTAATTTCACTCACCCTTTTAAGGTCTTTCAGTCGGTTATACTCCTCTGCCACACCCTGAGAATGGAAATACAAACTCTGCCACTTAATTGTGCTTGACATTCTGTCATAAACAACCAAAGTAAATTCTGAAAATGCACCATCTTGACCATTTTTAATCCTAATGACAAAAACACACAAACATGAAGGTAAACCAAGCCAGTTTGCACTGGCTTGGTTTACCTTCACTTCTTCATTTTTCTGTGGCAGTCCAACAGGCTCATATTGAGAATGAACTAAGCTCTTGGGTATAATTAAAAGGCACAGCTATGGCTGTCTACTCTTCTGGCAGTCTGCCCTGGATTTTTCCACTCTGCAGTCCTCCCTCCTGTTTTTCTCTACCTGGTACTTCATGGAGCCTTCGTCCAACGTGTCCAGTTCGCGGCTCAGCTTGTGCATCTGGTCACTGATGTCATCCATTTCAGTACAGAGGCTCTTATAGCGGGCCAGATCAGAGTCGAACTCCTTCTTGTACTGCTGGCGCTGCTCGTCTGAAGTTATCTCTGGGTACAGCCTGGAGTGGGATATTAATACGAAGACATTAAATGATTATTAAATTAAAAGTATTATTCAGGCAGCGGCAAATGCAGACGGGGATGAGCTTTTTATCAGTCTTCTTACCAGTATTAAATTAAAATCAATTTAACAGTTGGCCAACTTGCCTTAAAGACACTGGTGATGATTGCCAGTGTTTGTGGTATTACAGCATTTTCTTCTGAAATAATATGAACACTGTCTGTTCCAGGGCAGAGCATATTCTCTCTAACAAAGCTGTCATTAATTAGAAAGACGAGGCCATAAGGAAGGCAGTCTTACTGCCAGATTGGTTAAGTTGGGTTTGACCAATAGAGATTTTTAAATACTGACACTGACATTGGTTTTTCCTTGCCTCAAGCTGAGTAGTACCCCACCTGTAAAGGTAATCTGTGTGGTCCCGGTCCAACTCATTACCAGTGTCCCCAGTGGTGTAACCGGTTTCATATTGAGACTCCACCATCTCCTGAACAGCAGGCCGGGGCTTTCGGTCCTTCCTCTGTTCCCTCTCCACATGGTAAGGAGGAGGTTTCCGGACGCTGTCAGTCTCGTCTGAGGAGCTGCTGGAGTAAACTGTGACCCTGCTGTTCTGGTACAGAGGCTCAGCACCACGACCATTACTGTTGTCAGCAGAGAAACTATGGAAGATACAATAAGTTTTACTTGTATATTTGTATATATTTCCTAAGACATCCACAGCCACATTTGTATACTGGCTTTATTTTTGTGTTTAGAGAGTTTAGAGTTTCGTTTTGGTGGCTCTGGTATCTGGTGCCTATTTGTTGTCATAAATTGCTGATGTATGCATCTGCACACGGGCCACATGTATGACATGGTAGTGCTCCAGTGTTGGCAGGATGGAGTAAAATGCCTAGAGGAAGAGCAAGGTAGTGGACAGATTATTTGATGTTATATTGATATTAGATGTGCTGAGTTTAACAAATTAATGTTTCCAATCCCACTGTCTGACCTTTTGCAGTATTAAAACAATACATCATGAAATTTATGTTCCACTTGCCCTTAAAGAGCTTCCTGGTAGAACAAAATCCAACAGATCACCATAAGTGATGACTGATGATTTATTTGTTGACTTATTTGCTCTTTTATTATGATATAATCACATTAAGCATCATTGTCCTCACAGGAAGTAAGATGCGTGTGCGTTTATAGCGATCTCTAATGTGTCCTGTTTTCTGAGCAGAGATCATACTGTGGTGTTCCTGCGTCATGGACCCATCAGCTGCCGCCATCACTCACCTGTTGCTTTTATATTGTCCCTCGCTGTGAATGCTGACCGTTCTATTGCTGTAGGAGACCACACTGTTTTCCACCCTGCGGTCAGGCGCTGCTCTCTCTGATACGACGACAGTTGGTGCCTGCTGTGTGCTGCGCGCCTCTCCCACATGGTTCACCTAAGATGATGTCAAGAAGCTGGAATCAGAATCCCTTCATTTAACGTAGGGGGTTTGTAGTTTCTGGATCATATTGATGCAGAACAAGACAGAAGATCAACAATAACAAAATACAAATTATATGATCTGAATGTCTGTCAGTATTCTGAAATATATATCATATTTAGCATCATGACATATACAAGATAATCCTGAGGAGGAATCAAATGCATTTTTTTTATCCTGGACAGAAAGACCCTTTTCTGTACTGAATCTGTCACATAAAAAACATTGAAGTTCTCTACACTGATCAGCTCAGTGTGCTCAAAAACACTCTAATGAGCGAGGTTATGTCACTGCCAGACATATGCATGCAGCCAGACAGATACAAGGACACACACACACACACACAGTAGCCTTGGCCACAGTGTGACACACTGCAGTAAAATGAAAAGCAGCTTTAATATTCATCAACCCCAGAGAACAGAAGTCTCTTCCTCCAGGTTTCCAGAATGATCAGTGTCTCACCTCAAAGCCTTTCTTTCAAAAACCATCAGAACCAATTAGTTGTAAGGAAACACACTTCAATTTTCTGAACTGTGTCTGACATGAACCACATGTTAGCAGTGGAAGAGTGTGTGTCTGTCTCATCATGAACACACTGAGAAAGGTTGAGATAGGAGTGGAATTGGTGGAACAGACATTTCTGATGCTTCATCTTTCTAAACTACCAGGTAAACATGAAGCGGAGCACCAGGACTCTTTTTGTCTTTCAGTGGAGAAAAAAAAAAGCACAGTGCGCTTATCAAACAGATAATTTTGGCCCACACTAATGTTACAGCCCATAACAGCCATGGAAAGTGGAGAAAAAAATGTAAAATCAGCATTAAAAAAAACGCAAGGCCAAAAGAAAACACCCTCATACGAGACAGAGTATACCAAACACTAAAACTGCATTATGGCTCATGTAATCTACTGTCATACTGTATGATGCATCATTAATGACTCCTAGTCTTCGACCTATTTCTGGATTAGGGTGTAGTCACACAGGACGAGGATCTGGTGAGCTGATGCGAGCGTCTGGAAAAAACAGCCTGTGAAACAGATCTCATGAATGTGCAGTCGGAGGATGATCCTCTACGTGGAAAAGCTCCCAGAAACTGCAGGGAATCTGATACACTGCAGTGGAAAGGTGCTGTGACAGCTGCAGCTTTGTGAAATTCAAGTGTTATTAATTCCTGTGCTGTTCAGTCCAGCCAGTATTTGAGAAGCTGACACTTTCTGCCAAAGCTAATATTCAGAAAGAAGGAAATCTGGAAGTGGTGTAAATGGAAAAGGAGAGTTTGGTTTAGTGGTTTGATTTTTTTTTTTTTTTAGTTTTAGTTTTAGTTTTAGTTTTAGGACCGCAGCTAATGATTGTTTTTGATGTTCACTATGCATAGGATCCAAAAGTGTCTTAAAATTGTTCTAAAAACTCCAAAGGTATTCAATTTTACAACAATATACAAAGGGAAATACACAGTTTTAAGGATGGTTTGTGAAAAACCAATCCATTACGAATACATACCATTAATATTCGTTCGGCTGAGCATCAGTTTGGCTCATCATTTCAGCTTTTTTTTTAAAATAAGTTTTCAGTTCTGCAGCATAAAACATTTTCTCTCAAAATATGTTATTGAATTCACCATCCTGAGATATTAATTCTCTTTGGAGGAGCTGCAAATTCCTATTCTTCATTGCTTCATGTTCATAGTTCTGCTCTCTCCTTTGACCTTGTTCATGTTTCTATATATTAATTGGGATGTCCTTTTCAATGCAAGTGACACAGAATTTTCAAAAATTATGCAGCATTTGCTTTTAATCTAATTTTCCTACATTATTTTCTCAATTACCACAGTTTCCACTTGTGTTAAGCGAAAATGTAACACAAAACACTGGGAAATTAATTCTTTGCCAGGAGTCTAATTTGCAGCAGTGTGTAGCAGTCCCCTTCACAAACTGAATCATTTAGCGCCACCATGCTCTGTAGGGATTCACACAGCAACACAGAGGCAACTCAACCCTTTTTATACATTATACATGCCACATACATTATATATGCCTCCCTGCAAGGCAAGCATCTTCACTGCGATACACGAGTGCCCCAGAATAGGGCCTGCATCTCGATGAAGCCACTCACTACACGCTTTACAGTGATAGGCAGTATGTAGGCCAAGGCCTCGCTGGAGAAACTGACTAAATATGTTTCTTCCCTTTAAATAATGAGTCATGGTGGACATGACACACTCATAGTACACTGCTACTCTAGTAGATTAATCACTGTTAAATACCACACGGGGCTACCACTGTGAAGTACAAACAGCCCAGCTTTCACAGGAATCTACAACCATGCATACCTGCTAAGTGCTGGAGCACTGATGCTCTAGGAAAGTGGTTCCCAGACTGGGGGTCCAATTTGAAGTGAGGAGATATTTCTGGCACACAGAGACATAATTTTTTTGCAACATTAAGGCCACCAAAAATGCTTCAAATGAAACAGCCCGAAAAGGAAAATGATTCTTTGGTTGATCTACTCACAACTCATGTCTGCAGTAAGGTCATATTCCATGAGGAGGGGTCAGAAATTAAATTAAGTCTGCAGAGTCCAGGCTGGACACTTTGTACACCCATAGCTATTGAAAGAATATCATTAACAACTACTACCACTTTGGATTGTGAACACTAACATATGTATTTAGTTACATTTTTCTGAGAAAAGTCATAATGCACACTGAGCTCTTTCTTTATCTTGGAGAACAGGTAATAGTCTGAGGCTCCCAAAGCAGATGAAAACAGGACAAGGACCTCCTTAGGCGATAAGCCCTTGAGGCCGAAGTAGTGGATGCCTGCACAAAGGCAGATGTTGTCCATTTTCTCAGACAGTGCTGACTTGCAATTTTCAATTACCAGAAGCAGAGATTCCACAAAGGTTATTAACTTTAAACAACTGCAAATGTCCTGTACTGAAAATATATAAATAAATAAATAAAACTGAAAATCCTTTCCTGATGTTTTTGGTTTTTGGAAAAGTTTAGAAATACCAAGGGTACTGAGAGTCTACACTCTCAATACTCATGTTCACTCATGCTAATGGCTCTTTGAGGCTGCACTCAGACACAGTGGTGCTTTGAGCTAAATGCTTATGTGAGCTTGCTAAAATGCTCAAGGTGACAATAATAATATGCAATATCGTATGTTTAACAGGCATAATGTTCACCATGTTCACAAGTACAGCTAAATCTGGTGAGATTTTAGTAATGACTGTCTTTTGTTGGAATATATGCCACAATGTGTTAAGAGCTAAATTCACAGAGTACTTTACCATCCTCTAAAAACGTGAGAGCATGACTGCGTACAGGAAGTTTATACATGATAATATCTGCTCAAACAACCTCAAACATGAAACCTGGCTCTTAACCATGAGGTGAATTACCTCAAAAGAGTCTCCTGACTGCTTTCCTTTCACAGGAGATCATATAATGTAGCTTGTCAGTCATATGTGCAGCTGTTATCACCAGACAGGTTAATGATCAGTCAGAGTGAAACCTGGGTGTGCCGAAGATAAACAGCAATGTTCTCAGAGTCAGTAACAGCAGGCGACAGTCATGAGCACGGCACGAGAATCGGAATGATGTGTGTATATTGGCCCTTAGACGTAATACTTTTGGTAAACTAGAAAAGACCAAACATCACACTGTGAGCAGTGGGGGTCACTCTGGCTCTTGTTCCCTTATCTGGCTGAAAACAACACAGAAATAAACATAAGTCACATGGCTTCCACATCTTTTATCAGTTTGTCCGTGGTGTAAACTTTAGGTCAAAGGATTTCCAAGCAAAGTGCTCATTAACTTCCCCCAAATGACTCTGTCTTTACTCACACATTTACTTACTCACTAAAACTGTTGATACACAATCATTCCCATTCATCCTGTGTTAAATAAATAGAGACAGAGATTTTACTAACCCAGTCCTGCACGTCTTGGCCCTCTGATGCCCTCACCAGCGACTCGTCCCAGAAGATGTTAGCTTTTCCGTGGCGCCAAATCTTGCTGCGGGTCTTGTAGGCGTAGTAAGCAGACAGGGACAGAGCCAATACCACCATCAGACCCAACACTAAGGCTACCGCCTGATGAAAGAGAGTTATCATAGATCAGAATGGAACAAAACACACAAGACTAGAATAAAACAGGATAATGCAACTAACCTCTTCAGGGTCCATGTAGCAGTAGTGGTGCAGGTATTGATTGTACATGGGGAACCCCCCTGGAAAACCAGCCCCCACGCTGCCGCTGAGGCTGGGGCTGCCCTGGATGTTCTGGCACATCATCAGCATGGGGTTGTACAGCATGCTCTGTGAGCTCTGAGACATTGGGTTCACCCCAATCACAAAGATAATGTCGATGATGCCCTAAAAAGAGAGGTAAGCTAAATCACACCACTGACTTGATTTGAGAATTTCCACATAAAGTTACTATAATACACATAGTGTGGCTGATACCGATTACTGTATGTGAAAGCAGTTATTCATAGTGATGAACTCACACAGAATTATCATGGAGACCTTTCAGCCCAAAAGAGGCCAAAAAACCTGTTCTTGTAGGCTTAAACCTCCAAAAAAAATCATATTTTGGTCTGAACACTTAATGTCAGCTTATAGTCTTTGAACTTGCTGGTCTCTATGGTTGCCTCCTAACAGCTTTTTGACTGCAGTCACAGTATTCTTTCTAAATTGACAGTTTTGTCTAATCATATACAGCAAAACAATCATGCAAAGTGAAATTCATTATAGAATGGGCAGAGATTGGGCTCAATAGACCAGAATGCAATGCAGCTACAATACGGCCACAAGGTGTTTTAAGTAAGTAATAAGACTCTAGAAACCAAAGACATGAGAGAATCTTATCTCTGATCCTCCATTTAATACTTATGACACTACTACTATTTCCATCTGCATGCATTAACCTGTGAGTGCTGATGAAAGTCATTCTGGGAAGTGGAGGAAATCATTATTTTACTGATGATACCACCGTGTGAGGTTATCTGAGTGGAGACTTTTTATATAACATATGTATTACATGACTTGATGTTCCCACATTTTACACCTAGTGAGGCAGACTGACCTGAAGGACGGCTAAGATGATATCACAGATGAACACAGTCAGGTAAAACCTGCACCCCCTCATCATCCGGGACCGTGAGAAACTCCCCACTAGGAAGCCCAGTGAAACCAGGAAGTTGATGGCTGCCATGGAGATCATAGCCGACTTAGCAGACTGTGGCGTCATGTAGGAGCTGCCATAGCCGTAGCTGCCTCCATAATATCCTGATCCCGTCCCTGCGACACCCCCTGTAGCCCCAACACCGTAACCCCCGTACCCAAATCCGTTCATGTCCCACACCAAAGTTGAAGCCACACAGGCAAAGATGAGGAAACACAAAAGAACAGTGATTCCCTGGAAGGTTTTGACAAAACCCGGGGGAGAAAACCAGCGGTAGAAGTGCTGAGGCTTCTCCTCCACGTAGTAGGAGTCTGGAGGGAGATGGTAGGTGTAAGGGACATACTGGCTCTGAGGAGAATGGACGCTCCTCAGGGTATAGAGGTTTTGTGAGGTAGTGCTGTAAGGCGGGCTGTACACAGGGGGGCTATCATACATAGTGGATGTTCTTACAATTTCACCTGGAAGAGGAAGGAAACATAAGATTAAATAAACTAATTAATGGTAAAAGAAATGTCCTTTTCAAAGGCTCTCATTTCATCATTTAACTTCATATTTGCATTTTACAGCAGCTTTGAAGGTGCTAAACAGTGG
This sequence comes from Toxotes jaculatrix, assembly GCF_017976425.1. NCBI lineage: Eukaryota > Metazoa > Chordata > Actinopteri > Toxotidae > Toxotes > Toxotes jaculatrix. Next base: position 9,909,862 of record NC_054407.1, read on the forward strand.
AATTCTAACCCTGCGTTGTCTCAGTCTTCTGGAGCGATGCCTTGACAAGTGAACTGACTCTTAAAATTCAATTGAACTTAAAATTGAACTGCGAATGCAGAAAATAAAATAACTATATTCCAAATGCCTGTTTCTTAGTCCTTTTTTGTCCTTTTCAGGATTTTTGTTAATTTGATGTAACTCAGTTTTGGTTTGAAGCACTCTGACCGGCGCAGCGTGCACCTCTCTGCCCTTCATTCACCTCAGCCCATCCCTGAACCCTCTTGTCTAGTATCGCTGACCCACACTTCATCACTCTAGAGGAACTCAACCCAACAGGCTTCAATAATTCAGACAGACAGCAGATAAGAGGCGAGCCGGGGCAGCCATGCGTGGTGTTTACTGCAGGCGAGAACCACAGTCATGCTCCCTCCCTGTGCTGCATCTACAGTATGTTACCTGTGTGCACCTGCTGAGTGTCAGCCCACTGAGAGAGAGCTCCGGGGAAGCTACAAAATAAGCCCACTGAGGCGTGGAGGAGCTGTTTGTCTTTTCGATCAATCGCATAGTTTATTCAACTTTGCAAATCTACTCTCAGAAAGTAAGAAAAACAACAGCAAAAGAAAAATAACTTCTCATCACCTTCTTTTTTTAATGCACCCCCTGCCCACCCCCCAGCTCCATTCACACTGTTATATTGAAGTGAAATATTTAGCTACTGTCCACTTTCCATTCCAAGTTTAAGATCTGAGCACTTTATTTGAAACTGGTCAAACGCGTAAGCCATTTCCAGGTACTTTTTAAGTCCATTATTAATGCTTGAAAGTCTTCTCTAAACATTCAACAGGTCAGATAACCGAACGAATATGATGGGAAATACTCATTTAAACGTTCTGTAGATTGTAACACTTAAAAAAATCAGTCAATAAGAGCCTTGATGTTACACAACTTACCCAAACACTATGGAAAACGTTCTTCAGCTTTGTACCTGACCGTCTCAGCCGCCTTCATATCGCGTCATCCATGTGAGTCTCCTTCCTAACAACGCGATGTCCGCTTTATGCATCATCGACGGTCGTAAACTAAGCCATTTTCTTTGATAGTAGATTCCGTCGCTTAATCAAAAAAAAAAAAGAGTAAAAGCGAAAAAAAGCCCGTAAATGAGACCTACGGAGCTGCCTGACTCACCGTGGGCCTGCGGAGTGGCAGTGTGTCTCAGCAGGGACACAGTTCACCTACTGCTCACCTGCTGCTCCCACATGTCCTCTGACAGATAATGGAGAGGCTGCAGGCTACAGCTACGTTCCAATTCTAGAGTAAAGTCTCTCCATACTTCTACTCTTATAATCAGTAGAATAACTGACTGGTGGATCAACAAAAACAAAAAAACAACAACAAACAAACAAACAAACCTATGAGTCGTTTAAGTTATTTGTCAAACATTATCAAATTACAGCTTCTTAGTTGTGAGGATTTGTTTTCTTTTGTCTCTTGAGACGTATAAGATTTTTGTGTTGTTTAAACAAAATGAGTAACTGGAAGATGTCACCTTAGGCTTTAGGAAATCAGGATGAACATTTTATAGACCAAACAATTGACTAAGAAAATAATTTGCAGACTGATAATTATGGAAATGATTGTTAGTTGCAGTCCTGAAGTGTGTATAGATAATGGGACCATGGGCCCCTGGGCACAGATGTGTAAAAGGCTGAACCCTTGGGCCACTAACTCTGTTCAGTAATCCATTCATGTCCTGAAGGCAATCACATTAAGTTTTGTAGTGTTAATGCAATCCTGAAAGCAGACACCATCACCCACCACCACACTGTGCTGTGCTGGTTTTCTAGAGTAGATTCAGATTATTTTACAACAGCTATCAGTCTGCAGCAAACACCATTGTCCATTGTGATACTGCTGCACTAACACAGCCAAATGACCAGAAAAGCCGGAATCACTTTCCACGCAACCGAGCAGAAAGGAAGATAAAAATACATTCATCGGTTATCTTGATGGACACTGCTGCATGAGGTTAGGTGGTTGCTACTGCTACATCCACACAGTCAGAAGTCAGCAGGAAGCATTGATGATAATGTTCACAAAGGTGTTTTTATAGAAGGGACACAATGGATGTAAACAATCAGATAATGTGTGCGAGTTTGGCCTGATAGCCGTTAATTCCATAAGATAAACAAGATAGACTGTTGTTGTGTCACCATTTTACCAAGATATTTTCTATTATAGAGGTGGTAACACTGATGAAATCCTTAACAGAGGAGAATTGCATTGGATATTTAACCTGCAAATGTTATCTCCCAAAGGTCTGAACGATGGGATTCCCTGGCATGTTGTTCTTTAAGGAGCCTTGGGATCTTACAGGCCTATGTTTGTTAAGCTCAAGATACAAATAATTTATGTGGTTACAGTTCTTTGAATGATTTATGAGAGCTGCAACATCAACATGCTCTTTCCTTAGATTGTAATTTTTGTCAATAATCTTGTACATTGAATTGTTTGTTGATAATGATTCACTTGTTCATATCGTTTTCTCCTCTTTCATATTTTCACCTTTTCTCTTTTTTTTCTCTTTTCATGTAAATGAAGTAATGTATGTGACAGATTATACACATGTCAAGGTTAATTATTGAGCGACACTCCCATGGGAGAATAATTGCTCCACACCTGTGCACACGAGATGGGCGGAGCAATATCTGTGTAAGATCATGGTTGTAAGAATTGTTTAAAAAATACTCTTGATGAAGACTGAGAGGGACTGAAACATTAATAAATGGTGATGCTGAGCAGGAGAAATTTTTTTGCTTAATTGACGTGACACTTTCCAACTCACCTGCATCTGAGGTAGTTGGATGTGTGGATATCTCTCTTAGAAAAATGATCAGTATCTGTAACAAATCCTGTCTGGAAACATTTCAGACAAACCAATGTTATTGGATTGTTATTGTTGTTATTGTTACTTGTTATTTGATTAGAAAAAAGGAAACAAACAAACAACAACAACAACAACAAAAAAACTACCAAAAACAAAGTACATTTTCCCAAGTTTTTTTTTTCAAAATGTCAGTGAAAATAAAAAAAACTGAATACAATGAATTTAAGTTTAAAACAACTTTATTGTGCAAATTTTCACAAAATTCTTTTGTTAAAAAAAATTCTTTGGCAGAATTAAAATTTTAAAGCATACGCTGAATCAGCAAAGAGAAACAAAGTGTGTGTGGCAAAAGCTGATTTGTTCTGATCGCTCATCAGCTGCTGCAGATGCATCTTTCTGGTCTTGTTCATGTCTGACCATGTGTCACGTTCTCCTGGTCAAAAGTGCGGATTCTGTTTTTGATGTGGCTTAATTTGGATTTCAAGTAATCACAGCGTTCCTTTTTCTCGAGGAAGGCGGGGTCCTGCAAAACACAGACACACAAAATAATCTGATTAGTGGCTACAAACTCTATTACTGAAATCTGTCTTTCCTTTTCTCTCTTTCTCTTTCCTTCTGCTTGCTGTTGTCATGCCTGATTCATTCTGTAATGCTGGTGCGTTAAATGAGAATTTCCCAATTTCCCACATTTCATAATATAAACTATTATTTGCATCAGTGGACAGCGTTATTAAAAAAAAACAAATATTACCTGGGTGTTTACACAACAGTTGCAATTCTTATGCATCTGTGGGCTATCAGAATTGGCAAATCATTTTTCAATTGCCTCAGAGTGAGCAGGCACAAAGAAGGGGCTTACATTCTTTTTCTGCTGATACTTCTTCAAAATGCCTTTAATCCTCTGCTGATCCTACAGGAAAAACAGAATATGACATAAATCATCATCATATTTGCATCATGCAGAAGCAAAAAATATAATCAATTTGGAGACCACATTTGCCTTCCTCAAAGTGAGTCACAGAAATCATTTATATGTTATATGGAAATATTTAAATAAAGTTCATAACATATCCATCTCACCTGCTGGCTTTGTTCATCCCTGAGGAGTTGTACCATCATGGCATCCAGCTCTCTGAACTTATTGAGCGTGGCGCTGATGTCTTGGTGAAGGTCTTTGTATTCCTGATACTGGTCATTGAAAACAGCTTTGTACTTTTCCCGTTCTTCCACACAGCTGATCTCTGGATACTTCCTACAGAATGAAGGGGCATGACCAAAATATGAGTCAGCAAACCGATTCTTCCTTTTGTTCCTGTAGAACAATCTTCCCAACATGCATCGTTTAGATGTTCACTCACTTGATGTAGTCTGCGACAACATATGCTCTGGGAGTGTATTTGGATGCTGTGTCTCTCTTCAGACTGACTGGGTTCTTTTGGACCTCAGGAACGAGTGCGTGTGCACTGGTATGATCTTTGCTCAGAGACTTATCTATTTCGTCCTTGAAGGAAATGCGTTTTGGTTTTGGGGGGTCTAATGGGATGGACTGGTGAAACTCCTCCTGGGGCTCAAGGTCAAAGAAAAAGCAAATATAAACCAACAAATGAATGATGTGTGCAGGTCAGTGTCATAATTACAAGAAGCTCTTTAACACCCCTTGGGTCAAAATTTAGGTCAAACCCTCATGAAAAAAAAATAATAAAAAAATCACCACCAAGATTTAAAAAAAAAAAAAACTTTTAGCTTTGATAAGCTAAAACTCTGAAGCTGCAATCCCTCTGCTGCGAGGTGGGATTATTATGTTCACTCCTGGCCTCTCACCCTTTCTTATTTGACATCAAATATATTGGCTGACCATGCAGTTTCTCACCCACAGTTGGTGGCTGCGATGCTCGATAACACAGACTCTATTTGCAAACAGTAATGAGCTTGCTAGCAGCTGAAGGGAACAATCACAAATGCTTACAATGTAACAACAATAATATGTGTGTTTTATGTGCTCGATTCAGCACACTGTACTGAGCATGTAGATGTACACACTGACAGAAATGAAATGAAGTGAAGAAAAGAACACAAAAACACACATAACTCTTGTGTCTTGTCTGTTTGTGTCAGTGCCACTTTACACTAGTAGACAAAACTTTCTGCCAGAATCTGGCACAACAATGAACAGACATCTGTCTAGCCTAATGCTTTAAAATATTATATTGGATTTGCAGGGAATTAATTATTTGGCTTGATGTGCTAATAAAATTGGATCAGAGGCCAGTGGCCACTGCAATATAGTCACACAGCTATTTGTTTTAAGAATGAATTTGTTTGGTATTTGTTATGGTCCCACTGACAAAGAAATAAAAAATAAAATAGGAAGTCTGCTTCACCTTTAGCTTACCTCTGGCACATTTATACAAAGGGGACTATGTGGTCAATCGAGTAAGGAAATAAAGACGTTTGCAGCTTTGGGATGAATCCTGGCTGACTGCCATGGCATCAACCAGCAGAAAAAGCTGACATATCAGTACCGACAGCCTCTATGCTCTCTGCAGATTGTCTTGACTGACTTCAAATTTCATTGGATTTGGTCTGCCACTGTTGCTTTGGGGCTGTTGCCAGCACATTTGCAATCAATAACAGGATCTCTTACTGTTGCCTACAATAAATATGGCGTTTGATGTGACATAAATCAAAATCAAAATCAAAAAAAGACAAAAACAAGGCAGGGGGATGCAAAAAAAAAAAAAGATTTAGACAGCCTCCTGTCTCACACCTAAATGCAAGCAGCAAAGACAGTAAAAAGTAGACACAGTAGAGAAAGGAATAAAGTGTGGGCTGAATATTTGCAGAAACCTGCCACAGTGAACACTTTAAAGTGGACTTCTAACATTCTTCTATAGGTCTTATTGAACCATACTTCTATACTGGATTCAAAAGGAGCACTTCCCGTACCCAGCATCGTAATTTATTTCCCTCCCACTTTGAATTTAGGAGTGATGACCTTGTCTTTAATCTAAAATTTTCATAGTATTTATGAGCTGTACCTGGTTCTCAAAGTACTCCCTCTCTCTGCGCGCCGCCTCATGCCTCCACATCTTCAAACACACCAGGAAGCTTCCTAGATACATTGTCATGTTGATGAAGATGAAAGCTGTTCCCGCCATCTGACCCCCATCAACCCGACACAGATTGGCCATGATGGGGTTAACGCCTATTGTCATGTAGCACAGCCCCCCGCGGTTCAAATCATTCAGGTATACGATCCCTGCTGCCATGTAGAGCAGGAACAGCGCCACGTTAATGAAGGCCTCCGTCAGAGGCCACCAGGGGGAGTCGAGGAGGATGGTGCGATAATACATAGTCATTCCCATCACCAAGAGACACAAGGTTATGATCCAGGAGACTCCAGCTACGGCCAGGATGAAGGGAGTCATGGGACCTCTGTAGCTGTATCCAGACAAGCCAAGCCCATTGTTATATATGCCATTATAAAGTCCGTAGGCATTGGACCACTCACTGTCTTTCTGGATGTAGGCGATGACACAGGCGAAGACCATGCCCCCAAACAGGAGCTGAAGCCCAGCAAGAAGTCTGAGCAGGCCTGGCCAGGATTTCAAATAAGAGTACTTCTGTTTATAGACCTCCACCTTCTCAGCATAGTACTCTGCTGGGTGGATGCTGGTGAGCAATGACTCCTCTCCTGGGCCTTGATTGAACAGCTCACCAGTGGGGCTGTCCCTTAACAAAGGCTTATGGGAGTTATGGCTGGAGTTGCCCAGTGATTCTCCCCAGTTCCTGCGCTCAAGCAGAGGGCTTACAGGAGGGCTCACCCTGGTCCCATTGGGAAGGATCTGGATCGTAGTGGTGCTGGGTTCAGAATCACTCTCCCTGTCACTTTCCCTTGTCCATTTATGGATGATGCCCCCCCACGACTGAGGGATGAGGGATTTCAGCCTGTTCTTCATGCTCCCTTTTTTGTCACCATCCTCCTTTTCTGCATATGGTGGAGTGCTGGATGTGTGGCATGTGGAGTTTTCACCATCATCTGTGATATCATCTGGTGTGGGTGTGTGAGTAACCCACACAGGCACTGGTGGATCACTAATGGAGTTCCTCTTGCTAGACGAGGACCCGACCACACTGTCAAGCTCTTGTCTCTTGAATTTCCTTCTCCAGCTTTTCATGCTGTGTGCTGATTTTGGTAATTCATTGAGAATGAAGTAATCACAGAACCCGCATGAGACATGGAGAGGGAGAAACTGTGCAGGGAAAAAAAGATCAATTATTAGTTTTGTGTAGTAAGCATGTATATTATAATTATATGCGCTGAAATCTATAATTAACTTACCAGAATCTCACTAGCTTTCATGTTAAGTTTTTTTTAACAAGACCTCCATGCTTCTCAGCTGATTTAAATCAAAATAACTTTGTGCAAGAGTCAGATTTATTAACTTAATATTACCTTCCATTAACCTCTCATTGTATAAAAAACTTAGACATGAATGAATGACCCTGATTTTACTTTCTTCTCTAAGATAAAAATAAAATGAACTAACTTAAATTCCATTCCAGGTAGATTTATTTTCATCTCTGAATTATATGACACTCTTTTTGGCCCTTTGGGGGCAGCAGAAAGAAGATGGTACAAACAACGCTGACAAGATAACAAGCAAACTAGTTAGCAAACAGTTGCCTATTTACAATCCAGCAGATACAGAAGCAACATTAGCATTTAATCAGAATGATGTTTCTGTCCACCTTATCAGTGTAAGTCCAATATTCCTTCTCTTTTTTATCTTTGTTTTAGTTTCCAGTGACTGCTGAGGGATCTGGCTCTTTTAACTGATAAATGATCGACAATGCTCACCAGCTTGTGTCTGCCATTTGAGTCTGGGCAGATAGAAACATTAAAGTTGTGGGCCATAAAACCACAACAATGAGCTGAAAGACACTAATATGCCACATAGAGCTGAGGGATATTATTATCTTTAGGATTGTTACAAAAAACAGCAGGCAGGGGAAGTCAAAACATGAAGTCATTTGATCTGTTGTTGAAATAACAATATTGTTTATAGCAGCTTCGAAGTAGATATACTTGAAAAACAAAGACCCCTTGTGTTTTTGACAATCTCTTGTTATTCTTGTTCTATCTTGTTACGAACTTGGTGTTCCTTATGATGGACTACACATCTCAAGCAAGTTTCAAGAATCTGCTAAAAGATTTTTATATTCAAATGAACTGAAGGGAAACTGATGGATCCCTTTAATGGTAGAAAAAAAGATTTCTAAACATACACCTGCACTGTTTGTGAAAGTGGTTAACCAAAACAGTGCAAAGCCGCAGAGCAATCCTTTAAACGCCTCTCAGATTCTCTGCTACAGCAGAACAACCCAGAGAGGGACCACGACATGACTACAGTACAGCTCAGACTCAACTAATAACAGAGGAGTTTAAGCTGAGCTGTGACTCATGGCGAGCTGCTGCATGAGCTCTTAATACACAGCAACCGTCATGACGGTGTCACAGCTTATCAAAGTGGAAACACATTAACAACACAGAGTATATTTGTTCTGAAGACAACGAAAAAAAATTAGCTTTCCTTACCTGTTTGACCCTCGACTTGTCTCACTGCTCAGGTGGACAGCCTCTCGTGGGACTTTTAATTAAGTGTTTTTAAGGTAACAGGAACTGATACCTACTGTAAAATGGCTGCCGTGTTCACCAGGCCCACTCAGCTCACCCTCCTCAGCCTCTCAGGTGACTCAGTCTCAGTGCTGGACGCTCAGTTCCACACATGCAGGGCGATTGGCCAATGTGTGTGTGGTGGGGGGGGGGAGTTAAAGCTTAAACATTAAACCTGAACCGCCCCTGTGCTGGTGCTGACTGGTACTACTAGGTTAATCTGTGGGGGAGAGAGAAAGAGAGAGAGGTTACACTGTTGACATTCATAAAACAGGAGGAGAGGAGGTGGTGAGCTGACCTGAAATGATGCATGTAGCCCACAACAGGTGCTTTCAAAAGGGCCCGGATGGCCATTTAAACGGCTTGGTTTTCAGATTAATGGTATTTTATTGATAAGAAATGGGTAAAAAGTGCACACGCTACTCATTAATACTGCCTCAGAGGCTCTTGTGCACATTTACCAGCAGAGCATTGTCTAGTGGTACTTAAGGTATTGTGGATATCACCTTAGACCATCAAAAACATCCAGGAGATTACGTCTATTCTTAGAGACAAGCATGTGTTTGATATCAGCAATACGTGATCAATTATATCTCATATCTAAGATCTGTGAAATACTGCTTTATCATCCCATCATTTATGAATAATTCATTCTCATCTCAACTGTGTCTTATTGTTCTGTTGTCACAGAGGGAGCTGGAGTGTTTGGCACTAGAGGGCAGCAAGCTCCTGTGCTTCTCACAGTCAGCTCATCGCCACCTCTTCTCTCTGTCTCTCACTGATATTGGTTTGTCTCTTTATCTCCTTTAGAGGCTTTCTCTTTTCTATTTACTGTACCTTTTCTTGTTTGCGCTGTTTGCCTCCCTGGTCTGCCCTCGTGAAAATCAACCAAAATTTGTGCTCTAATGTCAAATATACAGTGTTTCTTCAGTTGTGTGAAAAGAATAGAATAAAACAGCTGATAAATTGATAAAAACACATCCTGATATTGAGATGTTATAAAGTTTCAGAGGAGCAAACCTAATGGAACCAGTATCCAGTCTCACTGCAGCACTTTCCCTTTAGCAATGACTCTCTCAGCTAAGACTTAACCCTCCACATCTGACTCCAGGAATCATTGCTGCTGTATAATGTGACGTCACTCAGTGCCAGCGATTCTTCCAGAGCAGCACTGATTTTCATGTAGAAAAAGCTCAGGGCAAGGACATCTGTAGTGCCCCCCCCCACCCACCACCACCACCACCACCACCACTGCCCCCAACCCCCCCCCCCCCCCCCCCCTTCTTTCCACTCCCACACACACACACATACACTCTGCAGTACTCATAGCCAATACAGTACAGTAAACACATAATGCAACCCACTCTCTCAAATGAGTAGTGAGTCCCACAAGTGGCCGTGGCCCGGGGCTACCTCATCTGGTGCTGCCGTGCGTGTCCCCCTACTGCTGGCGCAGGTGCCTGCTCAGCTGTAAATAATATGTGGAACAATGCAAAACTCATGTAGAGTTAGGGTATGTAGCCTGTGTATATATAAATATATATGACTATAAAGCAAAAGCCTAATAATGTAAATAAAATAGTAACATAAATCAATCAACTCAGTATTTGAAATAAGCTATGAACTTAATGTTTAATTTCATTTAATATATCTCCTCTTAAAAAACAAAAACAAAATTAGCACAGATTAAATGATGATGTTTATACACCTATTATCAAACATGTTTTATGAGATAGATATGGAACAGCATGTGTGAGTAATGCAAATATTAAAGTTATTACTACACATTTTGGAAATTACACTTGTTTACTTAGTTTTAGAGTTAGTACTTAGAGTTAGTTTATAGGAGACTGATAGTTCAGCACTTGCAATGTTTTGCTTTCGCTAACACCACATGTGGTGATATGTCAAGAAATCTTTTAAATTCCTTTCTAAGGTGACACTTTCAAATCAATAATAGCCCGACTTTGACTTTCTCATTAAATGTTGATGTACTGGATGATCAAGCATTAACAGATGAGGCAGTGATGAGTGACATCATTCTTTAGTACAGGTATCAGAGTCTGTATGGGGAAAGTTACTGCTAAAAATCATACTTGATGTGAGATGCGATCATAGATTTGAATTTCCAGCGTTGCCTGAAATGATTCTGTCAAGTGGAGGACACATGGGAGGCTACATGTATACATTGTGTGTGTGTGTGTGTGTGTGTGTGTGTATCTGAGTGTACACATGCGCATACATTCTGTAGATACATACGCTTTCACGCTTGAAGTCCTGACACATGGCTTGAGGGCTCCAAAAAGGGTTTTTTTTCCTTCCTCCGCAGCTAAATGAAGCAGGGAAGCTACGGCAGCCTCCAACAGACAACCTCATTTGTATCAGTTCATTCTGCCTCAGATCTCTGAGAGAGAGAAATGGGCAGCACAGGAAGAGATACAGATAGACGGAGATGGAAGGACAGAAAGAAGAAAGAGAGAAATGATGGATGCTGAAATAAATGACTCTCGAAAAAACATTTGATGGAATGAAAAGGCCCTTCACACCCACTCTCCACCACTACAGCACCGTGCATTAAAAAAAGAAGGCTAAAAACCAAGATCAATACTCCCATTCTCTCTGATTTACCAAAGTGTATGCCAAACCATGTTAGCTGAAAGTGATAGGGAGGGCATTAAGCATAATGCAGCTGCTAGCTATTAGCTGCCAGGGCAGAAAGGGAGAAAAGTGGGGGCTGTCATAAATTCAATAATTGACTTCCCCTGCCTGCCGTAAGCTGTCCCCGAAGAACCTTTTTACACTGTGGGATGATCCTCAACACCCTGCAAGCTGATTCCTTCCCCCTGTCCTTCGCCAGTCCGAGGGTCATTCACAATCCTCTGCAACCTGCTTCCTTCTCTTGTCTTCTCTCACCATGGGTGATCTTCAGTACCCTCTATGGGAGATCCATGGTAATTTGATGCCCCTTTTCTTGCCTTTCTCACTTAAAAGCAAGAATAAGTCATGGCTGGATGAATTAACTGTGCTCATTGTAACAAAGGGAATAATGGAAGGCTTACCTGCTCAGGAGACTTTCTTAACTGGGTATCTGTGACTAACCCAGGGGCCAGTTTTCCCATTTTGTCGCTCTACCTTGAACTATGAAAAAAAAAAAAAAAGATCCATTAGCACAAAATCACAGGTAATCTTTATCATATTACAGGATCAAAACAATACTTCATTTAACTATTATACACTCATGGGAGGGATGAGCAGCAGAAGAGCTGTGCCCTGTGTTTCCACTGCTGCATGTCTTTGGGGTTGTGTAGCAACAACTACAGGGTGACTGACTCTGCCACTCTTGCGGGATATCGGTCTGCTGCCAAGTCCCTCCTGATTTGGCTGTAATTAACCAGGCTGAGCCTTGTTTGTGCATGTGGACATGAATAGTAGCTTGTTATTTGACCATTAATGGCTGTGTGTGTGTATGTGTGTTTGTGTGTGTGTTGTGTACAGCCCATAGTTCACCTTGGAACAGCGCCTCAGCAGCTGTGTGTCCTCTGGAGCGGTGTTTATGTTTATATCAATACATCCTCCTGTAATCATGTTTTAGGACGTCCCTGCCTCACAGTTTTGCAGGAAGAGACGCGTGATGTCTGTATCTGTCAACACATGTGCCAACCCTCCTCTTAGTGTCACAGTTGGCTGCCATTTCTCTTTTCCTTTGGGTGGACCTTGTGTGAGAAAGCTTCAGACTGGAGGACATGCATGGCAGGAGCTAAGACTGTAATTTTGAGTTGATTTGATGGAAAACAAAACATGAGAGATTATTTCAAATTAAAGGTTTGTCTACAGCTGCCAAAAAGAAGAAGAAGAAGAAAAAGAAGAAGAAGAAGAAGAAGAGAGTGACGGTGATAGCTGAAGATAGTCTTTAATGATTTCACCTTGGTGGCTCTCCTTGCTAGGACAAAAGTTCACCTGCAAAATGAAGGAACAGCGAACAGTATACAGAGAATATGTTAAACCCATTTGCCATCCATTAAAAGTTGATTTATTCCAGTGCTACTACGTACATTATGCATCATGTGGCAGTGTACACAGAACAATGATTGGGTTACATTTCTTCACTTTTTGGGGTTTTTCACTCTGTTATTGTTCAGTAGAAGTGTGTTCTGATGCCTGCTCTATGAGGAAAGCCTACTTTTTTTCTGGATAAGAAAAGACTCTGGGATGCGTTTATCACTTTGACTCATCTACCATCATCAGAAATAACATCATGAATGTCCCTCACTTCACTACAAAATACTGTGTATTTTTTTTTCATATTTTCTAGTGGAGAAAATCAGGTCACTATTAAATATTGGAATGGTGTTTTGGCAGGTCTTTGTTGGTGACAGGATAAGGACTGCAGAAAGCAAACCTTTACAACTCGATTCAAAAAACAAAACAAAACAAAATTAAAAAAACAAAAACAAAAGAACAACAGAACCTGATCATACCTCCATCAGCAGAAGAAAAGAAAAATGTGATAAAATGTTATCTTTTGATTTGCCAGAATTTCAGACCCTTCATATCCTTTATAGTATTTCTACTGATTACCTGCAACATGCTGTGCATTGCACCCAGCTACTGTTACCCCTGCGGTTCACCATTTGTCCCGTTTACTTGGCGACATCTACAATGAAGTCATATTTACAGGACACCTACTCTTGCTGTTCACAACCCCCCTGAGTCAAAACAGACGTCTGTCAGTAAATGAGATATGGCCCTCATCTTTCTCTATTTTTCAGTTTACTCCTTCCTGCTGCCTGATGAACGATGAAGTCCTTAACACCAGCACTGTTACGTCTCTCTGGGGAAGACACTCTAGCATCTGTGATCCTTTCTGGTGTTGCTGAATTTTACACACTGAGTGCAACATGGAAAACAACCTGGGGGTTCCCCTGCTTCTTCCTTTCTTTCTGTGTCTTTTTTTTTTCATTTGAACCAATCAAAGGTCTTTGCTGCGGGCCATTTGGGAAGCCTCTTTATGTGAGAGGACTGATGTTCTTAATGATGACAGATGACAAACGCGAGGCTAAAGCTCCGATGTAATGAAGAGGTGGAAACCTCAGATATGAACAGGCAGGTGAGGTCGTAATCAAGCGGATAGTCTTCCATTAGCCACCCTGACTCATTGGATGACACTGATTGAAACAGAGACTGTAATGGCATGATAGATCCCCTCATACTGGAAGGGTGGAGTGTAGCACTGTACGAGAAGTGGCGAGAGGTGGGGGCAGTAAAGAGTCATGCTTCATCAACTCAAGTTGAAAGGAAAAAGGCTAATATTCATGCTTGATTAAGTTCCACTTGTAACAAACTCAGTATGTTCTTAAATGAAGTGCTCTCTGGCCAGTCCAGAGCCTGTGGGAGAGTGGACTCTCTGCCTCAGAGGATTTGACTCAGACCTGGCTCAGCCCAAAGCAGCTTGGAAATAATTAAGATCCAAGAAATAATAATGATCCTATTTATCTGCTAGCTTAAGGGGGCATATAGATGATTTTTAGCACTAAAATCCTTTTGGGACTCAGATTATCTACCATTCAAACTACTTTAGGACAGCATGCTAGCCCGCTAACCCGCTGATTACCTGCTTTTATTGTGCTTTTGAAAAAACACTTCTTCACACAAATCTTAAATATTTCTTTTCAGGTCAAAAATTAACTAGTCATTACAACTCTAGGATACGTCATAAACCATGCCTTTGAAATTTTAAATATTCCAATTTCTTCTTCGTCACAGTGAATGTGTTTCAGTATTGTTTTGAAACATGCTTGATATTGGCCTGATATTGTAATGTCAGGCTAATATTTCAGGCATATTTAGGCCTGATGGTCTATTTAGCTCTGATATTCAGCCTATATGAGCCTGATATTGTAATTTTAAAGGAATAGTTTGCTCATATTTGTTTTCTTGCTGAGAGTTAGAAGAGAAGATTGAAATCTGTACACTAAAATCTGTACACTAAATATGAAACTCCTAGTAGCCAACTAGCTTAGCATAACATAAAGATAGAAAAAAGGGAGAGCCAACTTCCCTGTCACGTTATAGCGCATTTGTTTAAGCCGTACAAAAACCAGTGTATAAACATGTGGTTTTATGGGTGGACTACTTCCTGAAGTCTTGCAATATTTACATTTCAGTTTTTGCATGGATTAAACAGTCTCTATGCTAAGCTAAGCTAACCAGCTGGTAGCAGTAGCTTCACCTTCCAAACACAAGAGTGCCACTGATCTTCTCATATAACACTCAGCTAGAAAGCGAATAGGTGTAAGTCCAAAAAAATGTCAAACTATTCCTTTAAACTTGCTGTGGGAACAATTCACTGTTCTGTAACCATCAAAGTTTCTTCAGCACTTTTATTTGTATCCTTTCAGGATTCTTTCATCATATGGATTTTTCCTTCACCTCATACTTTTAACATGGAATGCATTGCAGAATCACATTACTGCACCTCTAGGTTCTGCAACTCTAAAAACCCTAGGCAACCCAGTTAGAAAAAAAAATTAGTAAAAAATATCAAAAGAAAGAAAGGCAACAAACAAACTAAAGTAAACATAATGAAATCAAAACCATGAAAATCATCAAGTCATCCGAGGAAGATTGTGTTCCATTATCATTCTTGCACAGAACCATGCATGGGGCAGGGTTGGATTCTCAGTTCAACCAGTGATGTGTGCCTGTGTGGCCGTATATACCAGCAGACCTCAAGCCATGCCATTATCTGTAGACCACAGGAAGCTCTAATTAGTGGTGGTGAGAAAGGTAGACTACTACATATTTCATTGTTGTGTGTCATGAGTGTGCAGCATTGAGCTAAAAGTGAACTTGTTCTCAGATAAACACACTCACAAATATTCTCTCAATCTGTCTCACTTTCGCTTGCTCTCTGAACATTTTTCGTCTCTCACTGTGTTAGTAGAAATAGAAAAAAAAAAGGTTTTCAAAACATTTAGAGTTGCTGTGTAATGGAGGCAATGTTATGCATTACATTAAGACATTTTCTTTAAATTTTTTGGAGAGGAATGTATCTGAAAAAGGAATGCAATGCTGTATTTAGACTGTTAACATCGTAAAAAAGCTCTGAAATTAGTAATTAAATAACCCTCTACTATTTATACATTCAGGCACTGAAAAATCACATGTCAATATGTAACTAAAAAAGATAGTCGCTCTCATTTTTTCCTTGGTAAGAACAAGGAAGCTGAAACCTTGAAGTTGGCAATTGTGTAAATTTTTCCTACCCAGTAGTAATGCCATATGCATCCCCTTTGCTCATCTTTTGTGTGACAGTTTCCCATCCCCCCCTTAAGTGCATTTTCAAACACTGACCCGAAGTCAGAGCTTTCATAGCCTCTCCTAAAGCTTTCACCCTAACCTATGGGAAAGAATCCATGACACTAGTCTTTTGAAAGGGAAATCCAATGGTTTGTCTCGCTCTCCTCACCAGACAAACGGATAGACGGACGGATGGGTGGACGGATGTCGTCCATGGCCTCAGAGGGCCGAGCAGGTGAGCCGAGGCCCTCAGCTCCACAGACCAACTTCCCCCCTCATGGTTAAGGACTCTCCGGTGTGATAGCCAGCTCTCACCCCAGCGACCCTGAACTCAGTCATTTTTTTTTTAACTATACAAGGGCTTTTACAAAAAAGCTAACTTGAACAGCCATACAATGGCTAAAACATAAACCATATCTCTACTTTATCTCGGTTTTTCAGTCATTTTTTAAATTTTTTTTCTCTTTTTCTGTTTTTGGATGCATTTGTGTTTTTATTTGATTTAAGTCTTCATTTGCCTTTCTTTGTTCTTTTGGAGTAGCTCTGATCCAGTCCTGTGCTGAGAGGCTCAGTCACAGAGGGATTGGATTTTGGATTTGATGTTGGGTGTGGAAGGAGAGAAGGGATGGGTTGGGGTGGGGGGCAAGGATCAGGTCAGGGGTCAGGATATGGGTTCTTTATTAGTCCAGACATGGACTCTCCAGCGGTTACAGGGACAGCTTTGGATGGGACAGAATGAGGTGGCTAGTTGGTTGGAGAAAGGTGGGGCTCAAAGGTGATTTGCAGAGGGTTCATCAAGGTTATCCGCTATCAGAGGAGGTGTGTGGTGCCGTGGAGGGTGAACGCCGCCTCCGGGCGGTGGAAGTCCAGGATCGCTCAGAGCGTTCAGAGTGCTCTGAGGCTAGCGAGGCGGGCCGAAAGCGGTGAACAAAGCCGTCCAGGAAGTCCTGCTGCTGCTGGGTTATGGCTTGGGAGATGAGGCAGGGCAGCGCCTGCAGGCTGCCCGTCACCGAGTCCAGCTTGTCCTCCAATGTGCCGATGCGCTTGTCCAGCTCCTCACTGCGCTCCTGCAGCTCTGACACCAGGTCATACATCACATTCTGGGTCTAATGAAGGAGAGAAAGTAAATGTGTTTCAGGGAGGTGCAAGAGCAGGAGGACAGAGAAGGAAGCGGAGGACAAGAGAAAGAAAAAAAAGCTGTTACAACTTAATATACACATGGAGAAATGCAATAAATGAAATTAACAGAAGATACAGTATGTATACATGAAATGGTTCATCATAGACTGCATGAGTAGACAGGTTAAATCTGACTTACTCTGTTTAAAGAGAGAGAAATAGAAATACAGGAAAGCAATATACAGGGTAGATGTACAGTTTCAGCAAGTCAGCATAGATTTTATCTTCCCACCGATTTAAGCTACTCCAGTCCATTTATAGCCAGAGAAGGTCTTTAATGCTTTATGTATTTGCTTGACAGAACTCATTCACATAATGAAAAGCATCTCTATTATTTAGGCATTTATTGTTCCAACTGTAGATGCCTTGGGGCCAGTGTTAATGTTATGTGGTAACTACATGTATCGTCTATTCATTCTATGACAATTTTATATATTATAAAATATGATGTAATATATTCTACTCTATTCTTTATTTCGACATTGTGAATTTCATGTGACACAATCCAAATTTAATGGGAGCATAGCTCAGCAGATGTCACAGAATATTTCATACCCACTTAGAGCCTTTTTCAGGCATTTGTCCACCTCAGATATCAAAGGGTTACTTCTCTATAGGGCTTGAAATGAGCCGTTGAACTACCGAAGGGCGAGATGGATCTGACCATCGAGCAGAGTAAGGGCAAGTAAACACACATTAAAGGAGCTGGCCTTAGAACCTTTTAAAATACACACTGGAGTGCAAATGCCATCCACATCAAATGAGGCTGCAGTCATGCACCTCCCTTTGAACCCCCTTTCTGCTCTGCTCCGGTGGGTCAGCTGACGTGTATACAGCAGGACAGAAGCTGCTGAAGAATGACTATTCACCCTCTTATAGCCAGATACTGTTTACAATGTGTGGTTAGGTTCAGGTTCCTGAAATGCTGCTGACTGTTGATCTACACTGAACTATGAGATGATCTTTAATCTTTCACTCTTTCTTAAGTCTTAACTTATTGTTTAATAATTGTGTCTTTCTGACTATATACCTAGCTCTGGCATTTAACATACCTAAAACTGTAAAGGTCATGGTAACATGAGGACTTTGACATTACAAATCTTGCCAGTGGTTTTGTGTTGGTTGTGGTCATTTGTCAAGAAATGTAGCAAGGAGCTAGCAAAGGCACGGGAAGAGGAAGACTGCCAGACAGAGAACGTGAAAGTAATTCAGGTCTTTGGTTCTTCCCAGTTTGGCTTTGCAAGTGTTTATTGGGGGAAGTAAAACAGTGGATGCAAAAATAACTTAATTTACAAGATACGTTTCGCCTCAGTTGAGCTTCAGACAAAATAGATACTGTCTTGCCTAAGTGGGCTTACTTTCCAGTCTTTATTTTACTAACTTTGTTACAGTTATGTCCTGTATCTTTGATTATATGTGACATCAGAATGGTTTAATCGTCATATCAATACAAGGAATTATACAAGCAGTTTTTCTGTCATTTACATAGAGAGAATAAAGAGCAGGACTCCCAGCACACAACCTTAGGGAACCATACAGCTTACATATGTGCATGCTTCCACCTGCAGGGACCCTCCTGATTAATGAATATCTAGTCATCTAAAAGCAGTTAATTCCACCCTAATGGCCTTCAATTTAGATAAAAGAAGAATATGGGAGTCGACTGTGGCATAAGCCTTAGCTGAAAATTTAAGACATTGACATGACTTGATTTAAATCTGCAATTATTGTTACAGGAGGGAAAACAAAACAAAATCAAAAGTTCAGAGTACAGGAACTGCAGAGCAAAAACACAATTGTTGTAAAAGATATAAGAATTTGAATTCTTTAAGGTAAAGCAGCAGACCTACCTTTGCCAGGTCCACCAAGGTGTTGGCCTGATCATTGAGTTTCCTCTGCTCCATCTTCACACTGCGCAGTCTGGGTGGAGGAACAGGAAGGGGGAAACAGGAAGAGGAGGGAAGGAGGAAGTGGACAAAAGGGAGGGGGGAGGAGGCGAAGAAGAGTGGAATAAGGCAAGAAGGGGGGAGAAGGGTGGTTTGCAGGAGTGGAGTATAGAGAGACAGGTTGTTTGGGGTCATGAAGGGGCAGAGAGGGCCAACAGGGAAGAAAGGAGGAGGAGGAACAACACATTTTTTTTTATCAGGAGTGCTCTCTCGCTAATGACACTGAAAAGAGAGAGGACAGCCTGCATGCATTGTAAATGTATGTACTTTACATATCTATATATATATATACACATATATAAGAATATATATATAAATATATATATACAAGCATTCCTGGTCTTGGTCAATGCAATACCAACCAAAACATGCAAAACTGTGGAAGCATACTACACTCATTTTGAAAAAAATATAAAGACTGTGTCTGTGATCTTTTATCAGGGTCTTTTTCTTGCTATAACAAGATCTTTTTCTCATAATACTTTCAGGAGGGAGTTTTACCATAAATGAGTTTTTTTTTTACTGCAATGAGGAACAGTCTTGATACAGAGAGATGATCTTGTTACAACCCAAAAAGAATCTGTTTTTGAACAGAAGCAACAAAATGTCATTATAATGCCAAAAAAACGTAATATTACTACGGCAAAACATGATGTTTTTTTCCAACACAGAGTGCAATATGCTTCCATTTCAGAAAAACCCCAAAAATCTGTTTGAAATTAAAACATTCTCATCTCTTTCCACCCAAAAGTAAGACATTAAAAAAAAAGAAAAAGATGACATGCCCTTTGTCAGGACTTCATATATACACACTGGTCATTCTGTAAGCGTGCAGTGACTGTGAGTGACTTTGTGCACAATGAAATGTGAGTTTTTCAGTGCTGGAATTTGTGTGTGTTTGTGGCTATGTGGATGGGTTGATGTGTGTGTCTCTGTGTGTGTGGGTGCCACAGATAAAAGATGAAGCTTGCCAGAAATAAACTGTCTAATGACACTGTTGAACATACTGCAACATAGACATTTCAAAATAAGTTGCGCAATGATGTATTGGACATGTTTTGTGATGGCTCAACATTGTGCCTCCTTATCTCTAATCAAATGCATTATGGTGCTGTAAGAACTGTTAACGCTGATGTGAATAATGTGCCATTGTTAGCGGTGGCATCACACAGCCATCATCAGGATGTGTGAGAGGAAGAATTTCCCTGTTCGGCAAATTATGAGACAGGATGACATTCAAGGGCATTTATTCATGTGCAAATCAGTATATCAGAGCAGAGTGAGACTGCTCGCTTACAGCTCTATCTCTGCGGGACACTGTTTCAGCTCATATGTGTCTGTTTGCTCAACTCTGTTATCCCTTATGGCTGTCGAAGAATTGGGGGGTAAAAGCTGAAAGCGCTACTTATTAGCCTAAGACATTGTGAGTCTACGTCTTGTGCTGTGTTGTGTCTTTTTGTTCTATGTCATCAATGTCATGTGCGAGCTTTGTTGTTTGATCTCTCATAGGAAAGGAAAAGAAAATCAATACTGAAACAACCGCAAACATTTCAACCTCATTAGAACTACAGTACATTACAGTGTGTGTGTTCACGTCATCACAAAACCATCAGGAGGTGCAGGATGAGTTCTGTTGATGCAGGTTAATATAGCCTCCAGAGCAGCTATATTAATCATGGGCAACATTGTACAGTACGTTGTTGATGATTATGAACCGCTGGCCAGGCCAACAAAGCTTCAAGCTCATTCTGTGCAAGATGCTTTATCTTTCACACGTTCTCTCCAGACAGCCCTCCACTATTGACACTGGTGGCAAAATGTTGATGCTTATTTTTGTTTCATTCCATTCAAGGGGGGATGGGAGGGAGAGGGAAGTAAATGGAACACTGAAGTAAAGAAAAACCAAAAACAATTCAGCATCCAGCATTTTTCTTTTTTTTTTTTTCTTTTTTTTTTGGTAACAAACGCATTTTTTCATGCATGTCAAACGCAGACATGGAGAGAGGAGGAGTAGGAGGATGTTGAGGAAACAGTAGGAGGAGGATACATAGAAGACTCAACTTACTTCTGAGCTCTGCAGTGATAGAGCAAAACAAAGACAGAACACAGTACAGAGTTTTAACCCCACAACATTCACGAAACGAGTGAAACCATTACACTTCTCACCGTAAGCACAGGGTAAAAGGGGGTCGGAGGGAGAGGGGGACGGGGAGGGGAATAGGAAGGACCATTACACTAGATTGCAGTG
Source organism: Toxotes jaculatrix (assembly GCF_017976425.1). Classification (NCBI taxonomy): domain Eukaryota; kingdom Metazoa; phylum Chordata; class Actinopteri; family Toxotidae; genus Toxotes; species Toxotes jaculatrix. The sequence continues at coordinate 9,931,077 of NC_054407.1, forward strand.
TTTGCTTGTGTATGTGTGTGCGTGTGAGAGTCTACGTGTGTGAGCATAACAATCAAAGGAAATGGTTGCCTAGGAGGACATTGTAACAAACACTAGAGGTGATATAACCAAATACTGACAGCTACATTTCATCAGTTTAATAACAATACAGCTACTGATAATACAGCCAATATATTCTGTACCAGTACTAACATTAAAGATAATCACATGGACTGAAAATCTTCAATAACATGTTGTAGACTTAGTTTTTGGGCATGCTGAGAGATTCCCCTTGGTAGGATGGTGATGAGCAAGTCATATCTGTCAATGATTTTATTTTACATTAGATTACACAAAAACCAACGCAGTGCAGGACTTACTGGTGAATGGCTTGGAGAAACTTGCGCTGGTGTTTCCGCACCTTGGCGTGATCTATCTTTTTGACCAACTTGGTGTGTTTGTAGATGAGCCATGTTTCCCTGAGTACATTGGCAGCTGTGTTCTTTACCTGAGAAACAAGGTTGAAAATGACAGTGTTAACAGTACAATAACACGGCCACAAAATATATCTGAAAACAATTACATTTACACAACAGAAAAAAAAAAAAACATAGCACAACTCAAACTAGAAATGCAGTTAAAGGAAGCGACTCACTCGTTTGCAGAGTTGTGTGTCCATCATGAAGTTGTGGACGTGCTTCTCAGCCTTGGTCAGCTCCAGCTTCCTGGCTACCACTGCAACCACCAGTGCAGTGCAACCAGCGCCCTGTTGCACGAAGACAGACAAACACACACACAGCAATAATTTCTTTATGAGCATTTTTTTTTTACTTTATTAAATTAATGATTAAACGAAACTGAGATCCAAGAACGAAACTAAGCAAAGCTGCTCATGTTTGACAACTTATGCCAAACAACAAATGCTTCCTCTTGTCTTGGAATGTTTAATTATAAACAGTAAGTTGCATTTGGCTGGTTTCACTTAATGTTTTTTTTTACTAAAACTCCACCAGCTAAAAGAGCAGTGAAGCTGCTGAAGTGCTTTTTTTTTTCAACATAAACAACTAAATATCAGGAAATTTCAGGTTCTTTTTTTTTTTAATCAGTTAAGTGAGTTCTTGAGCAAGAAATTGTCTGGATAATAAGGAGTTGAATCTGTGTGATAATAAATCTGTTCCTCATAAAACTGTTAAGAGAGGATTCAGGTGATTTGATTTTTTTTTTTTCTTTTACAATTTCACATTAGATTATTTCAGTTTGGACACCTGACGTTGTCTCTGACTCTTCACTTATAATCTGTCATACACTGCCATGACTGTCAATCCCAAATTGCTCAAAATCCTAACACATTTAGAAAATATATACGTTACACAAGAAAAATTAGCTCAAAAGTTTCTTTTTGCACTAAGTTTAAAGCGTACATGGGAGTGAGTGCAGTGTATGGAGCAGAGGTTTAGTTTTATAACTGTTCCAGTCACAGTTGTTCTGTGAGAATGTTATGTATGTATCTGAGTAAAGAAGAGAGGAACCTACCATAATCCCTGTAAGCAAACACACGCCTTTCCCACAGTACGTGTGTGGTACCATGTCCCCGTAGCCAATGGAGAGGAAGGTAATCGAGATGAGCCACATGGCTCCCAGGAAGTTACTGGTCACTTCCTGTTTGTCATGATACCTGAAGTGATGAAGATAAGAAGAAGTGGGAGACACACAGTCAGGAGAACTGCACACAGTTTCTTGAACTTGAGCATGCTGAAGAATGACGTGGTGCTGTGCCAACCAAACAGGGGTGGTGGGTGGAGGAGGTGGAGGTGGTGAAGATCGAGGAGGAAGAAATCATGGCGCAAGGTGTTACACCTGTTCCGTAAAGCCAGTTTGGGACACAGTCTAAAAAAAAGACTGCATCAAAGTCCATTCTGAGTGACAAAAATGAAGAAAAATATCTGTTCAATGGATTTGAGACACTGTACTTCATCGCTATTGTGCTTTGCCTTTAAGTCATTTCTGTCTGAGACAGTTTTATGGAGAAATATGTTTAATGTATAGTAAACTTAAACATGTAGGCAGAAAAAAGCAAATTGTGTCCGTTTTTGATGGAATGATTTCAAAGTGAAAGAGCAAAACCACTGAACATGTGTTTCATGTTCAGTGTCTATCAGTATAAAAATCAACCATTTGGTGAGATGAATGATATGGAGCATTCAAATAAAATGGGTCTGAGGCCAAATCACTTACTATTGTCGGACATTAGCATACAGTTTCAGGAAACATGTTTCAAATGACAAAGAGAAAGGCCATGTCGTCGTAAAGTGACTAGATAAAAAGTACTGCAGGTCAGACTTGATTTGAATATGACAACCCAACAAATGTAATGTCAGTGCATCCAAAAATGCATATACTGTTGCATTAAATCAAAACTAACAATTGGCTTATTGGTCACGGTTTGCTGCAAATCTTCCTCCTTGGAGTTTATGCTGCCCCCCATCAAAAAAAAAAAAGGTTTGGCAATGCAAATCATCACTTCAAACATGTTGTTTGCTGAAAATAGCTGACAGTCATGCTTGAATTGTCGGTCCAAAGGCCTGCCGTGCATATGCAAAGATATTTCTATTTAAAAGGAAAAAAAGCCACACTGCACAAAGCTGGATTGATGATGACATTCCCATACCTTTTGCAGCAAGACAAAAGTCCACACAGAGGCAAATCTGCCTTATTCACCCACCCTCATTCAACTCGCCTGATTATTCCCAATGGGCTGTCTAGGAGGAGATCAGATAAGATTTAATTTTGCAGTTAAAATCAAATATTCATTAAACACTTTGAGACAACATCTCGCTAACATCCTTCTGACAAGACAACGGAGATGGAGTCTAATTTCTTGGGATTTTGTTAAGGCTTTTCTAAAGGGGATTCTCACTGGGCCAATCATGAATTGTTAATGACTTTGAACTATCCAGCAGTGACCCAGCATGTGGACTCAAAATGGCTGGAACAATCACCTCTAATTAGTGAACAAGTACAGATTGGAACACTTGGGGCCAGACTATGAATTTCTTAAGTTTTTCTTTCCACCAGAGAAAAAAAAAAAAACCTGAGTTGGTTCTGTAGAAATGCCTGCTCCTCCTCCTCCAAGACAGTTCATTGTTATGAAATATGAACTAAATCATGCCCTCTGCAGTTCTTAAAACTCCCACTCTCAAGTTTCTATTCATGCTCAAAGTCAGGGGGAAAAATAACTATGAGCACTTTTTTTTTTCTCCCTCAGAATGACAAAAAAGTGTGTGGTCTGTGGGATTCAAGCTTCTTAAATGACATGCAGAGAAGCAGTCTGTACAATACCATGCAGGAATAAAAAAGATCTGCAACCTGCATGCTTCAAAGCCAGTATATTGAGAGCAGGGGAGCGATGGGCAAACCTGGGGTCCATTTAGAGATGAGAACCACCTGACAAATACTGCAAGTATCACCAGGTGGAAGGGGATTGTACGTCTTCTCAGACAGGCTTTCATTTGTAAACACTGGGGTAGGACTGGATGAGTAACAAAGGAAGAAGCTCATTGAATTTGACACCCCTGTCTCTTTTACCTGCATCCCAACACTGCAGCAGCTGCCCTTTGATAGCTGCCAGGGGGCCAAACTTGATCAGCTGGCTAAATATTGTAATTACAAGTGACTAGTATGTTAATTTCATTCATCTTGTCATCAAGGCGTGCAGAGAGTGAGTCATGTCTTCAAGGCAGGCAGAAATGTGCTGCACCTTTTAGCACAGTGAACAAAGTATTACAGAGCATTACAGTAGCCTTCTCTCTGTTGTAAACATAACCTATAAATATACTTGACAGTAAAGCAGAAGGCATTTGGTTTTATTTTTAGCTATAAAATGCTTTAGAGAATGCTTCCTGTTATATTATCTGTTTTTCTAATGGCGAATGGGGCAATATTTTTTTTCAACGCACACATTTGAATAATTCTCTACTCTGGAAAAGAGTAGGAGAAAGCAATACGGGAACAGAGACAGAGGCTGAATGGGGAGCTAATCAGTAGCGTTTTAAGGCTCTCAATATACTGTGTCAAGTTTTGGAATAGCATGGAGAAGAGCTGGCACCACTTTCAACCTATTCCAGGACAAGAGGTATATAGTGTCTGGAGCAGACAGTTTTATCCCCCCACTGTTAAATTCTCCCTGACAGACACTCTGCAGAGAAAGCACTACCCTGGCATCAGTTCCTCAGAGGTTTCAGAAATGACATTATTTATCCACTGCTGTATAAAATAATACTGTAATTTACTTCCAAATGACCTCTGAAACTTTGCTTCTGTGGTGGTTTAGAGGAGTACGGCATAATTCACACAACACAACACAAATAAGGTAACATCTCTGTGTCTAAATCTGCAACTAAACAGGTCAACAACAATAACAGATAGAAACAGTAGCCTCTTCATGTTTGCTTCTTTGTCCGTTTCTTCAAATTAACACCAATTTATGAACTAATCCAGTCGGCCCTACACGTCAGAAAACTGTTAAACTACCAGTGGGATGTTTTCTGTTTATGTGCACTAATAAACGATTCCCAGCCATTTAATTTTTTAGCTGCCATTTTGTATAAGTGAGCTCATGATACAAATGACAAGTCCCGAGGAAATACAGCAGCCAAAGCTGACGACACAACCTCTGAACAAACAGAATAGTAATGATGGATCCAACGTGAAGGAGCCACACACTTCCCTCTGCCAACACACACACACAAACACACACACACACACTCACACAAACCACCAGGAACATTACAATATACACTATTTCTGATTTAAGAACAAAAGGAAAACCTTTGTACATGCAGTACTTTATAATGAATAATGAATACTACGAATGGAAAATAACTACCTTCATTCTCAATGCTTTTCAGTGAAAAGTGTCAAGTTCTTGTCAGCAATTATTTTAAAGGCTTAGGTGTCATTTTTAAATTATCTTGTTTTCAAGTGAATCACCTCACATGAAATCTGTGAAACCACCAGGAGTCTGCTTCAATGTAAGAATAATGAGGTCTGCTTTCTAACAAGAGAGCTGATCAAGGTATCAAACATAGACATGTTTCAAAAGTGTTTTGTGTCCCCCAAATACACATCTGGTAATAAGTAAGAAAGAAATATATGCAAAACTTGATTTTACACCAAATTTGAGATTTCACTTCCTTCAAGAGAGCCACAGCCTTGCTTCTGTTTCTAGGTTCCTCCGCTGGTCAGCTGCAACCGCAAAGGGAATGACTTTCTCCACATTCAAAAGATACTGTTTAACATTCTGCAGATATCGCCTGCACACAATAACAGCACTTCCCCTCTTCCTCCTGCATTTTGATTTCACATAAACAAAAACAAATTTAAAAGATTCTTCAACGAGCGCAAGTCTTGTTGATATAAATGAATCGGAGCACTGGCTGAGATAACTTGGGGACAAATATGTTGGGATGCTCCTCCTCAGGGAGTGTGTTAGTTGCAGTAAACATGAGCAGATTAAACTCAAAGTGATGATGACCTAATTAAAAAACTGCAAACCTAACAGTGTTTTTACAGCGCAGCCAATATGCAAAGCAAGCAAGCAAGCAGCAGCAGCACATTCAAAGTGGACTGTGGACTGTGCGCATATCATAAAATCAATGGACAATTTTATGATATGTGCATTTTATAATATGCTTCCAAGTCGAAAAAAAAAACAAAAAACTAATCAAATAAAATATCTGTCCAATTTGGTTAAGTTGAGCTAATTCATGAGGAGTTATTTTATCAAAATCTTTTTATACTATTTTAATTCCAGGACACTTTAGATAAAATTATTTTCAAAACTATGAGCATCATCAAAACCATGATCTTTTGATGATGCTTTTGTCTGAAAAAATGTCTGAACAACTATTGGAAGGATATCCATGAAATTTGACACACATATTTGTGTTCCCATCAGGATAAACTGCAGTAACTTTGGTGATGCCTTCACTTTTCATCTAGTACCATCATCAGCTCAAAATTTCCACTGATTGTCTATTATATTACTTTATATTACTTAGTGTATAAATGCCTGCAAAACTAACGGCATTCCCATCAGCTTCAGCTGCACGAACCCTAACCTTGATTAGCAAACGTTTGCTAACACGCTAGGACGATGAACAGGATAAACATTACACCTGCTAAACAGCAGCATGTACACTCTGTCATTGTAAGCATGTTAGCAAGTTGATGTTAGCATTCAGCTCAAAGCACCATTGTGCCAAAGTACAGCCTCACAGAGCTGCTACCATTGCTTGTCGCAACTGATATTGTATCTTTCAGGAACATGTAAATAGAAGTACATAAGAAACTGTTTGGAAAGTTACACAAAGCTCTTTCTAGCTTCGAGAAAAAAAAACAAAAAACTCTTCTATGTGGAGAAACATTTGTACATCTGTACTCTTCCCTTTGTTTCTCTGTAATGTTTACATGGAAAAGCTTAACTATACTGTAAGAAGGGTTTCGACTACTACTAGTCTACTATATGTCTACTATATGTGAGGTCTCATTGCACTTGTGTTCCATTCACTGGAATTCAAACTCATGCAGAGGACAGAGTACTATCTGCAGCCATAGATACATCGCTTGGCTTTGTGTCCAAGTTTAACAATGAATGACTTCATAAAACACACTTAGCCAGTCGAGGGACTCAATGTCACAGTGACCCCTCATCTGAAAATCAAACCAAAAAAAAAAAAATTGTACTTTAGCCAATTAACATAAAATATAAACTAAAAGAGAACCCTGCTGTGTGGCTGAAACTCAACGTCAGCGTTTGATTAAGTCACCTCCCTGTTACACCAGCTGTATATCTGTTGCCAGGAACTAAATGATTTTGTTTTACCAATGGCAATATGATTGCACTTTAATAAGGAGCTATGCCTAATGTATTGCTATCAACCAACAGAGATGTAAATCCAGAGGTAGAGAACTGCTTAGATTTGCTGACTTGCAGTTTTGGTAGCGGGGCACACTTCAGGCTTCAGTTGCAAGAAATGATCAAGTGTGTGTTTGTGAATCTCATCTAGACTAATTAAACTTTCAAAGAGTACACCACAGCGGTGTAACTAGTGAGATTTCTTGCAAGTCACTCTTTCACAAAGGATGAAGTAAAAAATGTCAGCTAACGTAAGCCCTTGACAGTCTTTTTGGCACTACCCTTGCAAACTTTTATATTTAAGCTGAGCACTTGAGTTAGGCCCTCTCTTTGACCTGTGGCGCGTGTCCTTCTTAATCTACAAGGCCACCAGACAGGAAGCATCGTTCATGGAGCCCTTAATCTTAATGTCTCAAGGCTGGAGTGTGGTTATGTCTCTGGTTATCAGATAGCAAGTATCCTATTACAGATGTTCCACTGAATTAGACTGGAGACACCTGAAAACAAAAACAAACAAACAAGCTAAACAATAAGTACTGGAATCCCAGTCCCTGCTGTTCTCAACTCTATAGACAACTGTAAACAAACCTGTGCTCGTGCTCGAGCTCGAGCTGAAAATAAGTTCACAACAGTCCCCATGTAATTTTTTAAAAAAGGTATTTTGCTCCCAGAAATAATATGCTCAGTGGAATTCCTCATACACTCAGTAGTGTTAAAGTTTACTTTGCTGAAAACCATCCAACCTTCAGGGGACATTTTGATACACCACCACTCCACCTCCACTGCCAGCTCAGAGCAGCTAACCATTTTCTTTCATGTTCCCAGTCTTCCCAATGCACTGAGCACTACACAAAATATCTTATTTGCTGTACCTCTGCCCACAACACCACACTTGCAATCTGAAAGGTTATCAACTACCTCCTTAATATGTGCCCACATTCAGGTGCCCCATTAAATACCTACCCAAAACATTTTTAAGGTTTTCAAGTTTCAGTTCCTTCTTATTAATTCATTGACCCAACAATGTCTGATACACTATTGGAGTATACAAAGGTTTCATAGCACTGACTTTGTTTAATTGCTCAGTCTTAGAGCACATGCTGCACCCAGTGTTTCGATTACATCAGTATAATATGGGTTCAGAGTTTCACTAACCATTATCTGATCCATTAGTCTGTTCCCCGACTCCCCAGACCTGCTGGCACATTTTGTGACATTTAGGGGATTGTCAGCTTGTATATATTAATGCAACAAAAAAGTCAAAGATACTCTTTATCAGTGTTTATCAGTGATGGCAAGATTTTAGTTAGTTTTGTTACATTTTGCCAACAAGGGAGACTTGACTCTGCAAAGGCATCTGACACATTTATGACTTAGAAATACTTGTTTGAATTGAGCTTGGGCTAAAAAACATGTTGCAGTTTTTGATTCAGTCCTAGCCTATGGCAGATCCCTAGTCAGAGCATTTTGATCCCCATCAAAGCTTTAATGTAGCTCTAGTGGTAATAGATAGTAGATTTTACCTGAGGTAAAGGGATGCAGTTCTAGAAGCTTGAAGAGATGCAGAACTCACAAGTAGGCTATCAAAAACACTTTAGTCCTATAGTTTAATGCCATACATTGACAGCAGATTAAAGTTATCATGGTATTGCCACATTTGCTTGGAAATATATACCTACACAATTTAACATCTCTTCTTCTCTGCCATCGCTCAAATCTCACATGAAAACAAAGCTAGAGAACATGAGACTCAGCATTAAGTCAATTTCTGCAGCAAGACATCAACGGGTAAATTAAAGCTGACTTTCAAAACTCAGACTAGTTTAGAAAATGCTCCTAAATCAAAACCAATTCTTATCTCTCTCAGCGCATAAACAGAACACCAGTACCTACCTAGCAACACAGACATCAGGCAGATGGTAACACTTCATAGTCACAGCAGCTACATAAGTGTTAGAAATCTCTTAAACTTGTAGGAGTAATGTTACCACGGTTTGTATAGCTTTCTGACTACTTTTTGTATCCTTCAGAAAGAAAAAAACAGTTGTAGTGAATGCAGTGCTTGCTGTCATGTGTATTTCTGAGCCAGACTGAAAATAATAACAGTAACAGACAGAGGAAGCTTTTACTTTAAGCTACTACAACCTTCTCTTGTAAGCAAAGAGCAGCACTGGCTCGGCTCATGCACATCAGTGCATATTCTGATCATATCTTTGGACTTTTATCACTTTCACATTCCTTGTTATGCAAACATGCTTTGTGAGCTCTGTATATGACTTTGCCATAGGCGGCAATCAATACTATGCCTGCAGAGCGTGCATAGTTTAAAAACAGGTTATCAGATCGAGTCATCAAACCATGGAGAATCCACCCTCGTCCTTGAGGTTGCGACAATTTGCATAAGATCCAACTGTGTTTGTGGAGGAGATGCTTATTTTAAAGATAATTTTGTGAATGATTCAGATGAAGGTAAAGGTCTATTGGACACTTAGTTTGATAGTGAGTAAGGCACTGCATGTTTATAGAGAGCTCACTTTGTGAGTCTTAGGGTTTAGCTTTAGGTTGGCATTTGTTTTGGATCATTTTTTTAAAACAAGGACTGTGTTAGTTCTGCAATGTCCGTCAGATTTGTCCTTGGAGAAACTCAGCTTCTTGGAATGAATGGACCCGATTCAGAGTTGTCATCATCAGTTAAGCCAGTGGAATCAAGGAGGCATCTTCTGTTGCCACCCAGAGTGTAATGTTGTTGCATTACATTATAAATATGAATCTACTGTAATAACAAACTGAAAGGGACATCAGCACAGTCAAAATTGTGTCTATTCAGAGACGGATCAGTGTGTTTGCATTTGTAGTCTGGAAACTGCAAAGTTGTAAAATAAAGCTGAATATTTTATATAAACTTGCGGTTGGTGTGAGACAGTTCAAGTTGCACTGGTGTGTGTTTCTCTGGTTAGACATCACATTCGGACAGTCTGTTCTTGGCTGGCACTGTTTGTATCTTGTGGCTAAGCGATGACACAATCTGGATGTCAGACCTTGGGTGTAGGTGTAGCTGACTAGTAACTCAAGCCTGATAATCCGGTGCTGTGCTCTGAGGGAAAGTCAGCTAAACTTTCTGAGAGCTTGTCTTTAACGTAGCCTACGGGTCCCCTCGCTGGAGAAAGCGAGGTGAGAAACAGCAGTCTCACATCGCCTCGAAATAGAGCGTTTTGTTTCAGATAACAGAGTTAGAACAGGAGAGGAAGAGAATTAGATAACAGCTAAAGAGAAAAAGGAGCAAGAAACCAGGGAGGCAGGCAAGGCATGCATGCAAGTGTCTAACTGAGGTCTGGCCGGATTGGGCCTGCTTCTTATGGATAACGGAAGGCAAAGGGACAGGGAATCAGTAGTAGGGAGCGATGACGAAAAACTGCAAAGCATGCCACGTTAGATGGGTACAGTAGGAGATCTGCAAAGGATCAGTCAGGGGTAAGAGAGAGAGAGGGAGGGAGCCTTATGGTAGTGAGGGAGAAGCCAAAAGAGCTTAGTTAAGGAGCTTAGTTGAGGTAGGTTAGCTCTGAAGATGGGCTGTATCAAGAAAGAAGGGAAAGGGGGCCAGTGACCAGCGTTAAATCCATCTACTGTAACATTAGCATTCCTCCCAACTCTGCCCTCCCTCCACCCCTCCATCCCTCTCTGTTCCCCTGGTTATGTGTCTTTCATTCCCCCCATCTAGGCATTTTCCAGGTAGACTCCGTGCTCGTCCAATCTCACATCGTACTGCCCTTCGATTGGCTCAGGAGCGTGGTCAATGTGACAGTGTAACGGCGCATTTAAAAGAAGATACAAAAGTCACAGACAGCACTTTGGGAAACAAGCGCCTCTTTTTTTTTCCCCTTTTATTTTACTTGAAATGATGGGATTGATAAGTAAACATGGAAGCTTGCATGCTGTTTCCATGTTCACAAGAGGAGGGGACAAAGGGGGATGAGGACATTCGGTTCATGGATGTAAACAAAAACTGGAGACACTGCTGTCAGCACAGAACAATCTCCTCCTTCAAGAGTGTCTCCATTTAAGAAACTGGAAACTGTGCAATAATGGAAAGCAATGCCCTCATTTACCTGCCTAACTTTGAACTGTGTAACACTAGTGATAAACTATATATATTTAGCGACCTAAATCATGCTGTGCTAGATAGCGAGACAGACCCCAGACCAAAATGACATTAACTAATACGCAAAATGACTTGACATTTGTCCTCTCCTTGGATACACAGACCTTCTTTTGGCTACAGGAGACAATTTCTAGAGCAAAATCTTTGCAGTAGAAGAAACAAAAGTCCGCGGAAAACCACTACAACACTGTTCAATTAATTTTGTGAAGGGAGACACATAATGGGATGGTAATGTGTGAACACAAAGAACAGAAAGGCTTTTGCTCCTCGACAAATCTTTGGAGTTGCTGTTAAAAAGACTTTTTGTGCAATATAGATCTATAACAATTGCATAAGGAGAGGGAGAGAAAAAAATGAGAAAAGACAAATTGCCCTCTGGCAGACTCGTGAAGGTGACTTGAAGGAGCTGCTCCATTTTAGCACAAATTTCCTCCTCCACCTCCTCCTCAAGTCCCTACCGGCCTAACACACAACAGTTAGCAAAGAGACGCTTGCTTCAAAGTGCTGCTCACACCGTTGGTCTCTCCTGTCCTCCTATAGCCACTAAAAGCCTGCAGAAGGATGGTGCCACTTTCATGCCAACTAGAGGGCCTACCTAATCCTCCTTTGCCACACTGAGTTTGGAAAGGATCATCGGGTAATTGTTTTAGAGGGGCTGCCCCTTCTCCCCACTACCACCCCCACCCTCCAAACCCCACTCGGGGCAGCAGTGGCGCCAGCTCGGTGCAAAAATGATAAGTTGGTTTTTCCACGGCTAGAGAACGAGGACTCACATGGTATCCCTATGGAGCAGCATAGTGGGGAAATAGAAAGTACAACAAAACATTATACAAACACACACACACACGCACGTGCACACACCTACATGTGCATGCTTGCACCCAACCGTAGTAACACACATAGACATACATACACAAATCCACCCCGCTGAACACACGTTATTCTGAAACTGAAACCAAAGGACTGACGGCATGCACTGCTCATGGAAAGTGTGTCACAGTGTGTGTCAGTGTATGTGTGAGCAAACAATCTACCAAGACTCTATCAGAGATTCTGTGGTTCTCATCTAATCATCTATTTAAAATCCAGATTTCCAAACTGGCACCAGCATACTGTACTATTAGGGGTGTGCAGCGTCAGATCTCCACCGTGGTCATTTTTTTTTGGTGTAAATCATATGGAATTCCTGCCGTACATAATGAGGTACTAAAGACCAAATGATGGCATTGATGTTAAATTACTGGACAATTTAGGATATTTCATGGTTAAATCTAAGGCTGAGATAGCGAAAGAGAGTGTGTAGCAACATATGAACTTTACTATATAGAGACACTACTAACAATACTCAAACGGCTGTTGTGTTGTTTTTCTTTTTTGGCACAGATGCAAATATCAAGACCTCACTGTCCTGCCTCTGTGTTCCAGATCACCTGATTGGGTTCCACCCAAGGAGGTTTAAACCCACCAACCAACAGTTAAAGGTGCTGAGGGTCCGAGAGGATTCAGGGTCGGGCATGTGTGGGGGGTAAGGGTGGGGGTGGTTAGTGCCAGGTGTTAACACAGGAGGATAGTTAAGAGGAGAGGCAGAGGAAGGGAGGGAAGGTACTTAGTAAAAGCAGGCGAGGCGAGCTGCAGGAGGACACTGAGCATCTGTAGTCAGGGCCTGGCTGAAAGACTGAGAGCAAAGCCTTCCTCTGAGCTGAGGCTTAACTTTTACAGTGCAGCACATGTACAGTATCATATTGGGTCTGACAAGAACTGCTGCTATAGATCTTCTTCCACTCTCCACCCACCCTACTCAAGCCCCCTTTCCACTCCAACTAATGCAAAAATGACTTTAAAACATCAAAGCTGGCATTAATGTCTCATTTCCCTATGTAAATGCAAAACGAGAAAGGAAGAAAAAAAAAAAAGCTTTTCATTTCTCCCTGCCTCTTTCATTTTCAGTCAGAATCGTTGCTGCCCCCTTGAGACGAAGCGCGATGCGCAGTTTTGGGGAGAAAACGGGTTAGGGGATCCTGGGGGCTGCTCTGCATTACCAAAACAAACCATTCAGCAAACAAACAATTAGACACTCATGAATTATGGACAAGCCATCTAAAATAGCAATAAAAACAAGGAGTGGGGAGTCGTGGAGCAATTGCTGAGCTAATGAAACGTATGTCAGGGTGTTTTTAAACACTCAGGCAGTGGAGTAGTATGTGGGCGTGTCTGTGTATGCCTTCCTGTACACTTGTGTAGAGTATTAACATGTAACCTATCCTGATGATTCCACACATTTCTGTGGACCAGTGCAGATGAGCGACAGAAAACAAGGTAACACTGAGAAGCGTGGGACAAAACAGTGACAGGAGTGAAGGAAGGAAAGGTGTCTAGTAATCCACAACTTGTGATTGTGCGTGAGCCATTTCGTTTTTCAATTTCGTCCATTATTCGACCTTTACTGACAACCCTGTGTTTACCTCTCACAGACGCGCACAGTCCATGCAGCAATGATCCAGGAGGATATACTGAACACCAGCAGAACAGTTCCTGGGCAGATGGTCATGAGGGTCTTCATGACAAAGCGTGTGTTGAAGTTGATCTTGTTGAGGGCGCCGATGCTGCGAGACGAAGCGTCCGTGAACAGCTTGCTGTGGAGTAGCATGACCCGGCCGATCAGGTAGAGTCTCAGGAACATGGGGATGGAGAGGATGATGTCCACGTCAGCGTCGGCCACTGACGGCGTGTAGGTAAAGGCCAGCCGCGCCGTCCAGGTGAACACATACTGGCCCGGGATGGGATGGATGGCACACACCAGCAGCTCTAGCACGATGAAGAAGATCCGCTCATACGTCATGGCTATCCTCCAATCGTCCGCACCATTGTCGACCATAAACAGCTGAAGAAAAACAAACATACACCAAGGACGTCTCTTAGCACTTTCTTCCATATGCCACTTTTTAAGCTTGAGATTTTTTTTTTATTCTTTGAGCATTTCTCCAATTTTCATATCCTCTGCTATTGAGCTGGGAGACAGATATTGTTTGGACCAAACCTACAGATTTTATTTGAAATTCTAGTCAAGCTCCCCAGAGGTCATGCTGAAAGCGGTTAAAATGGGTGTAAAATGATGCTGAAGACATCTAGAAAAGCTCTGTATGTGGGATGTAATCCAGAGTAACTTTAAACCAAGCTGAGCAACAAGGAATGGCTTAAGATGAGATGCAGTAAAATGCTGGAAAGAAAACAATCCTCAATATACATAATATTACACATGTAATGCAATATAATGGTGTACAATACTATAGAAAATTAAAAATACACATCATAAATGTATTATCAGCATCAATTCATTCCTTTTTAACACAAAAAAATATTCAATTTCAATTAAAACTATTTTTAGTTTAGCTCAGTTGCCAAATCAGAAATCTTCTTCCTCCTAGTTATCAATATTACTACCATCATTATCACCACACTCATCCCAAAAGCTGCTAGTATAATAAAATGAAGTCATTTTTTCCTGTGGTAGACTCACCTGGATTTCCCGGGCATGGTACATTATTATAAGACCAAGCAATATAACAGTGGAAAGGCTGATAAGGCATTTCAGTGCAAATGAGTATGAAGATTCCTGTGGTGAGAGAAAAAAAGAGGAAATAATATTAGAAATAGCCATGTTAAATTAAAGCAATTAAGACATTTGTTATTAAAATACACAATCTAATTTTATACATAGGAATAAAAATATAAACTGTTCCTAGCATTCATTATTCATTTTCATGTTTTCATATGTTACTGCTTAGCAACAAGGTGAAATTAGGTAGTTTAGCAAAATAAGTAGAATTCAAGTGAAAGCTGAGTGCATTTTTTGCTGTATCTCACTACTTAATTTTTCAGAAGGTTTAAAAAAAAAGGCACATGAGTAACAAATATCCCCAAATAAACCTGTGCATACACATAAGCACCTTTTTGCAAAAGTATATAGACCTACATAGGCACAATAGAACACACACACACACACATGTATACACACCATTTATTAGTTTAAAAGTCTAAGTGAGACCAGATAATGGGGTTTTACACACAAACAGTGCAGTCAGGATGTTACTAAACAATGCAGCTGCAGGTGTAGGTGCAGCCTGATATTATCTATGGACGCTGTTCCCCACTATCTAAACTACCAATTAATCAAAGCCCAGCGCTAACTGGGGGACTTTGCATTTAATGGTAGGTGCAGAAAAGGCAAGGGTAGCATTAGCAGGGGGGCCACCACAGTGAGCGTTGCTGGAGATAAATAGGCCAGCTGGATGCTAATGCTGCAGTGTGTGTGTGTGTGTGTGTGTGTGTGTGTGTGTGTGTGTGTGTGTGTGTGTGTGTGTGTGTGTATGGGGGCCATAGATCTAGGAAATGAGAACCTGTACTACTCAAGTCTCCCCCTCTATGTTGGTAAAATGCCATTTGATAAATCAATTTAACAACCATGGTGTAAAAATGCCGCTCTGCAGCAGGCTAATGATCACAGGGTTGCTATTATAATAACAACACAAACAAATGACAAAAACAACAAGTGGAAATAACATTCATAATTGTCAGTGCGATGACAGTGAGAGCTGCTCAATATTACTCTGTCCTTCGGTGGTCCATATTACAGAAGGTATTTTTAGCTATCAACTAGATTGCTTTGCCCCTCAGGTCAGCGACATGTTCGCAAGACATCCTAATGTCTGAAATTGTTTTGAGAAGTCCCTGCTGAAATAACATTGAATAAACCAATTAATCCACCTGCCAGAGGTTCAAGGATTTTTCAGTCCCAGCGCTCACTGCCTCTTAACGTGTTTCGCTCCTTCAGGACTCAGAAAACCTTGGCAGAGCCTCAAGTGTTTGCTGTGTGATGTGACCATCCGCAGCACATGCTACCTGTCTGATGTGGGGGGAGGGGGGTGCTGTGCCACTCAGGGATGGGAGGTCATTTCCATTTCAGCTGAGGTCAGCTTGATGAATGGACTGAACCCCACTCAGTAACAGTCACAGACAAACCTATTGACTTTCTTAAAACCCCATAAATCATCCTATAGATTACCACACCGACTTAGTATATTGTGCAGACGCACGCGCGCACACACACACACACACACACACACCTATGTGTAATCAAAAACACATTTGAAAATTCAAATACATCTCTCAGAAACAACTGGAGAAAAATCTAACCCTTGTGAAAGGAAAGTCAGTTGTTTTGTACGTTTTAGCCCAACCCTGCAACTCACATACAGAAATTAATGCTTATGATTTTCATAACTCATCAAAAGCTTTGATTTGCCCTTACATCTGAAATGTCAGATGACACACAATATTTTTAACAGTATAGATCAGACATTAAAAGATTTTTGGCAGGTGACTAAAAATTTGGATGTCAAAGCATCCTTGAAAGCACCAGAGTTTTGAAAATGGTTCTTTCTCACAGCTGCAGCACCATGTGACAGTAATGTAACTTGAGATACAAAACCTCAAAAGCTAATCTAAAATCGCTTTTTAAAAAAAGAAGTGCTTTGAGCCCCCTTCCATACCGTACGGTGCTGCAATGTGTTTGTCTAAAAAGGGAACAAACCTCTCTTATTCTTTGGTAGTTCGCAAACAAAGAATTAAAACTACCACCACCCACAGATGCAGCAGCGACAAATTCTGCATTATAAAACAACTTGTCTTCCCAACTGTGGTTAGACCACGTTATTCTTAGTATATTCTTATATATCCTTAAAACATTATGTATCACAGGTTAAGTTTCAAGACACTACAAATCCATTTTCAAACCAAGGTGAAAGAAACAGAAAACAACGGCTGCCTGGAAGGTAGACAATAAATAGAAAATCTTGTATTTTGCTTTGGACAATAAGCAGCATTAATGTTAAAGCTGCACCATAGAGATGTCATCAGCCAAGGATGGTAAATGACTTACATTTGATTACCAGAGCCATGACTCTAAATGAATACTAATGCTGGATGTGTGAACAGACGGCTGTTTGCTAACATGTTAGCCATATCAACTTTATGGTGCTATGTCATCAAATGTCTGTGATGTTTCAACCCCAAGTGATCAACAGTACTTAGTTGTAAATAACACAATTTATAGTTAATGGACTCAAACATGCAAAACCACCTATAAGGTCTTCAGTCCTGTTCAGATTTTACCCACGTATAGACTGCACTGTTACTGTAAAAGACGGCCTTATTTCCAGAGATGAAACACACCTGTTCTGTGACCTATCATATACTGCAGTGCACTGCAATGTCAACTCCCAAGTAAACAGCCCAGTAACTACTGTAGGAGAAGCTGCTGCGAGTGCACTGAGTGAGCCATATTCTTCCGTAAATAGCCTGACACAGCAGACCTGATTGGCTGACACAAAAGGACAGTGGCAGGTCAAGGGGTGGTGACCTGGCCACCATGACCCTGATTCTAAACTGTCTGCTGGTGTCCTTGCTAAAGAGTCCCCCACTTTTCCTATAGTTTGCTGTTTCATCTGCTCTCAGGCCGTTTGAAACATCTGGAACTTTATTCCCATCTTTTATTCCTATTGACCTTTCTCTTCATCTCTGCGTGTCTTTATCTCTCTGTCTAAATCTCTCTTTCTCCACACACTCACTCACTCACACACTCACACACACACACATATATATATATATATATATATATATATATATATATATATACATTCGTCCTTCTCTTCCCTGCACCATCCCTCTCTCCATCTCCCGCTCTCCTGCTGTGAGGTTGTGATAGATGCTGTCTTCAAAGGGAATGACAGACAACCACAATGGTACCAGAGGAGGAACCAGTCCTCTGGCTAAACTCCAATCTGATGCCAATAATTAATTAATTTTCAAAACCAGGTCTACAGTCAAGAAAGTACTGAAAAAATGTGAGACTTAATTAATCCAATTGATAGATTATTATTATTAGCCACTGTGCAGATCACATGATACCTTTTTATTTATATTCATGCAATATTCCCAACACCTTTGTTAGATAATGTACGTCAGTGTCTGTGCTAATAATCACTCTTCATAAATCTGACAGCTGCCAACCCCACACAACTCAAAAACAAACAATAGCATTGACAACACACAAAGCTCCCACTCATGCATCACACACACATGCACAACCTACCTTAGTGTAAACCCCCCATGACAGTTCCGTCTCTGTCACCATGACAACAATCCCAAACATCCCGAAGATGAGTGCGTAGTCACTGAGTCGCTTTCGCTTCTCAAACAGTGCCCTCCGGTGGCCAAGCTTGTAGCCAATGTCCCTATTCTTCTTTTGCGGCGCCCTGCCTCCACCATGCCCGCTGCCCTCCCTGACCAAGCTCTCGTTGGACGCCTTGCTGGGGTCTTCGCCACCGTTGCCCTTGGACACCACCACCTCCAGGCCAGAGCTGTGCAGCGTCTGCAAGGGCTGCGTCTCCGAGTCGAGCTCCGCGAGGTTGCGGCGCGACGAGGACGCCAGGCTGCCCACTAGTGGTCTCACCACTCCGCCATTGTACTTGCAGGTGTTCATGGCTATCTGAGGGAGTCGGCCGCTGCTCTCGGAGAGGGAGGGCTTGGATCCAGCATGGCTCAGCTTCTTCTGCTCAGTAGTGGCCTGTGAACAGGAAGGAGCGTGATAAATACAATACTATCACAACCAAAAGGGTGTAACAACTGACAGCGGGTTGAAGAGACGCACACAGGTGGACTTTAAATAGAGCATTGATGTGGGAGTTATATCTCTGTGGCTCTGGAGAGGGAAGGATCTAGCAAAACAATTTTGGTTATAAAAGCAGACAGATTTAGTGCTCAGCAGGACATGTGGCAAGCGTACAGTATGAACCCAAAATATCAACAGTTTTTGTTTGAAAGTCCCAAATACTCAAGGTCCAGCAACATACACTCAAGAATACGCTCAAGAATCGTTTACATCTGTGTTAATAATCTCAGTTTTACACTTAAACTACAACAGTCAAGGCCTCCCCTCGCATTCTTCCTTTAATGGACAGTATGTTGTTGTGTACCAGGTCTTGCTTCAAGAAAATGGCATCAAAACTAGATGGCTCAAAAACAAATAAATAATGAATGGACTTTGATGTATA
Source organism: Toxotes jaculatrix (assembly GCF_017976425.1). Taxonomy (NCBI): domain Eukaryota; kingdom Metazoa; phylum Chordata; class Actinopteri; family Toxotidae; genus Toxotes; species Toxotes jaculatrix. The sequence goes on from NC_054407.1 coordinate 9,950,242, forward strand.
AATAAAACCATATAACCAATAGTGGACCCTACAAAGTGCAGAAAATTGAATCTTTGCGCTGCACAAATTTAGATATGAATGATTAATGTCCGCCGTGACCCTGTTTCCTGTCAGAGAAACACTCTTCCCCTGCAGAGATGAGCAGCGGGGCTTCCCAAAAGAGAGCAGAGAAGAAGAAAATGTGGAACTTCTCCAATCAGGCGTGCGACAGAGACCAAACGTGAGATTCACATTATTTTACGAAGAAAACAAGGAAACCCATTTCTTGTGAAACTAAAAGGATACTGTACACTGTACATCTTGTGCCTGTTGAGGTTCAGGGTAACTTCAGGGCAAGTTGAAGAACACATTGTGATGCGTGCAGGTAGGTATTTCTCATTTGCATGAGATAGAAGAGAATCCATTAAACTCCTTTTACTTAAATCATCTGCACATTTGTTTTCCAACCCGATGTCATGGAGACTCTTCCCTTCTTACATTTAGCCTTCTATCGTTTCTGCTCTCCTTGTCAGATAGGAGACACAGACAGAAAATGTTCTATCCATGCAGAGGCTGTAGAGCAGTCACCCCAGAAGCATCTATCTGCCTGTCTATCCCCTGCCCTTCAGAGACTCCAGCAGATTATCATAATGGGTTATGAAAACTTCACATGGAACAGTGCTTTTTCCGAAACAAGTCGGGGGTGTGTGATAGCACCACTGGCCCTTTTTATTAGCCTTGACAAAGCATGCCTAATGCCTTTAAATGTGCTGGTGGGAATAAAGAAGGGCGGCCCTAATGGAAATTTACTAACTCTGGTCCTGTGATGCTATCGTCTTGCGCATATTGTGGCTCCATGAGAACAGGACTAAAGGTTAAGGATTAGTGCAGCCCATAGTGTTTCTAATCCCCTTTTCTGTATTAAATTGCTTTTTAATCTGTGCCATTAGGACCCCTCTACACTTTTGAAGACTGTGCAGTGAGTGAACTTTTGGTTTGAATGACAGGAACTACTGTAGAAAAAGATACTGATATGCCAATAGTGGTCACGATGCTGGGGTTTTTTTATAAGCGGATAAAAATAGAACAGAGTGGTAAAGGTGAATTCTTGCAATTTACAACTTACCGGAGTAAGAGTAAGAGATGCAACTATGAGAATCAGTCACTACATATTTAATTCTTTCACTGTCACGCAAAATTATGTAAATTATAGATGATTTCTAGATACCTTGGATTTTCTCGGCATCAGGAACAGCTCACGAATAGGACTCGATATCAGTATCGAAAATATCACTGAACATGAAGCACAGATGTTCAGCGACTATGACAGAAGTCCAACAACAACAGTTGCCAAATCATCTAGACAAATATTGTTGTCACGGTAAATGCATGAACTGGCTAAGCATAATAAGATGGTGTAGATATATTGATGGGTTGAACTCAACGGGTGTAATTGAACAAGTTTTGATGTTTTTTAAAGTCTTTACTGGTTCAAGCTCTACAGCAGATGAGCCTGTCAGTCTTTTGAATGTGTTGAATCCACGGATAAATGGCACCGAGCAACTCCAAAATATCATTATTCCTTTGGTTTTCAGCATCACAACATGATGTCACTCATTCTCAAAGGAGAATTTCCTGCTTTTGTGTAGGAAGTGAATAACTCTGTAGTATTTTTAGTCTCAGTCAAACTCTCACAGCGGTTCTGAGATGCTTGATATGCAAATACGGGTTCTGGACTACAATATGTGAGACAAAATCCAACACAAGCTACCTCAAACAAAGGCCCTGCTCAGACCTGGCGTCTCCACGTGCGTCTCCAGTGAGCACCTGTGATCGGATCTCACTTCCCCTCTCTATATTCACATAAACACTTAACACCACTTCCGTTTGCAAAGACAAAGTGTGTTGTTATTATTATTTTTTTTTAACAATGGACACAAGTAGTTTGTGCTTTGAATGATTTCATTTACTTACTTGAGCCGAGAAGACGAAGCCGCACTGGAAACATCCAATCAGAGAATAAAGGTTTAAAACAAATAAAGAAACCGTCAGGAGAGTGACTGATGAATGAAAGAAGGGTTTGCTGCCTTTTCATCTTTACACGTTAAACTCAGCTGGGTAGGGAAAACAGGTACCGGTAAGTTTTAAGCTGGAATGTTTTCTTGCATATTACTCAATGCTTAGGTTGGCATCGTGAACCAATCAATATACCTTAAATGTCAAAATGGCAACTGCGACCATTACATTTGTTTCTATTGGCTCTCTTGCATGACGCTTGCATGACGATTACGTGAACTGCGAATATTGGATTTCCTCTCCTCAATTGAATAAAAAAAAAGAGAGAAGTTAAACAGTATTGACCAGGTGCGCTTCAGCTGCGCTCCACCTATGAAAGACAAGGTCTATATTTCTTTGCCATGTTCCAAGCTAATCAGATAAGATGCTTTGAAGCACTTGTAATATATCTCTATGGGATTTTAAAAAAAAAATTCAGTATCTTTCTGGATCTTGGTTGGTGGATTGGTGGCCTCGCCCATGTTTATAAAAAGTTTCACCATGTTAAGATATAACAGCAAGTCAAACAAGATAACACACCCAAAATCATTAGTCTTATTAGTTCAAGATGTCGATTCATAGATCAGAGTGACATCTGTGACTGTACAACAGATGACTCACAGGTCTCTATTACGGTTAAACATAAATCCATCCTGTTCCAGACTGGACAAACACATCAAACATCGCATGGGCTTTCAGTGATTTTCACCTCAGATTTGCAAACTGAAAACTTAAATCTAAAAAACATGTTCAATCTACAATCTAGCTTTGGATTCCTCCTTTAAATACCAGAACCACAAGCCTTTTAAAGATAATTTCCCCTTAAAATGTTTGACCTAAAAGCTGAAAAATGAGACTCAAAATATACCCCTAATTTGGTTTCCAATGACCAATTACATGACCATGAATCAGAGTAATATAGCCATGTTGTGACATCCATGGGGCAAAGTAGGAGCCTGACATGTAAAAGGAGAACATCCCGGGAAGTGTTGCTCCAGTAAGGTAAATGAACAGGACTGATGGTGGACACCAAGTGTACAGGGCTGCTGTTACATCCTCAGATATAGTTACCTGTTTCTGGTGTTCATTCGTCACTGAACCAGGTCAGGACTGACCCAAATATGAGCAAACTTTCCATCAGTCAGTTTGTGTGAACACTGACACATATGTTTCTGCATTTCTTCACATCAAGGAAAGATTTGGTGAATAATATACAAGAAAAACAACAAAAAAAAGAGAGAGAGAGAGCATCTGCACAAGCATATCAAGGAAAGAGACATAAGACATGACTGGCAAAATACCAAGATGCATGTCTGACTTTTTCCACTATAAAACACAAGAGTTTGTCACTGACTTTGCAGCAGGAGTCCTCATGTCCCATTCCAAAACCTCAAAGCACTCAATCACTTCCACCTTCTCGCCCACTTGACCAGCTACCTAAGCCCCGGGCTCTTTTCGCATTTCCCCTGCAACTCGACGAAACAGTGTGGCGGAAAGGCACGGCGGGCCAGCGTTGCCCTTGTCGTCCCCTGATGCCTCCGCAGAGGAGACACGGGGAGGGCTGCCTGTCCAGTCGACCAACGGCTCAATTTCATTCTGAATGGCACGCAGCATCCAGGCTCTATGAAATGGAGCCTCATAATCAAATTGAAAAGCCTCAGTGCAGAACAGTTTAAATGAAGGCAACTCTCAGCCTCGCTCTTCTCCCTCCCTCTCTCTCTCTTTCTCTCTCTCTCCAGCCAGCTCAAATCTAATAGAAAATCCTCCTTCTTCAGTCTTGTATGCGGCTACTGTGCTGCAGTCTTGAAGGTTTCTATTCCCTAAAAAATGGAACTGTGTTGTATAAAATCAAATGTTTTCAATTCTGTGTTTGTGAGTTTGAGCATGTGGATGCCAGCCTGTTTAATCGTGTGTGTGTGTGTGTGTGTGTGTGTGTGTGTGTGTGTGTGTGTGTGTGTGTGTGTGTGTGTGTGTGTGTGTGTGTGTGTGTGTGTGGGTGGGTGGGTGGGTGGGTGGGAGGATGTGTGCATATGTGTGCTAGTTGAACAAGCTGAGCCTCAGCCAGGCATTGGATTAGGTCGGATATTGACGCGGACAGTGTGCAGCAACGAAACAGGCACGAGGATCAATTGTTTGTGTAAAATCTGTGAACAGTGGACAGATGCTGACAAGGCTGACATGAAAGGAGGATCACGAAGAAAGAAGAAAAAAGAGGGGGGAAAGCGACAAAATAAGGCAGAGATCTAGAAACTGAGGGAACATGAAAGACAGAGGGGGTGAAAGAGAAAGAGATAAATGAAAGAGAGGGAAGACAGCTCCCTGTGGGTGTCTCTGCCAGCCCCTGGAGTGATTGAGAGCTGCAGGCTATACTCTCCAGTTTGTCCCTGCACACTAGATGCTGTCACATTTCTCTGACAGGCCAGCAGGCATCAGGGCTCCTCCGTCCATCCCCGACCAGCATGTGGATCATTACTCAGCGCTGGTAAAGACAGAGGAAAACCAGAGGCTGCGGCCCCGCATTCATAAAGGAAAGTCCTCCATCAGAGCTCTGTGTGTGCTGCGGTGATGGAAATAAACAATATATACTTAATGAAGAGCATCAAATGTTCAGAAGTGGAAACACCATAGGTGTTCATAGCATGTCACTACACCATAAACTAAAAATTATCAGTGTCTGAGTACTTTGCAGTAGTAGAAAAGGTGAGTACCTGTGTGCCCTGTCTTATAGCCCCACATTTCAGATCCTTATATCCCTTTAGGCTGCTGCTGCTGCCTAAAATGTCTGCTTCCATTGGACAATATGAAACTAAATGTAAGTTTGAGAAAAACACAACAGTCCCAGAGACTGAAGAGGCAGCCGATGTTCAAAGAGTTTTCACAGAATATTCTAGCACTGACTTTCACATGTCTGCTAGGGTCAGTAAGTGTGTGGACTACCGCATGATGTGCACTGAAGTGAGCCGCTTGTATGAGTGTATGAGTATGTGGGACATGACTGGAATATGTATGTTGAAACACATGAAAAGCACGTTGCCAAGTGTGCATGGTCTTATTTTTCTCTTCATACATTTATTCAGATTCCACCAGTCCCACGTCTACGCACGTCTTAGTGTACATGTTGTGCATCCTCAGTGTGTAACATCACTAATACTGAAATGGACCAAAGTGATGTCTTCACAATAGAGTGGAGCACACATCTCATGCAGTTGGCTGCTGGTATATTTTAGAGACCCTGCAGCTCTAACAGAAGCTATGCAGCTGTGTCGCATCTCACTTCATACATGCTGCTGTATATTGATTTAGTGTGATATTGGCCATTGAGATGTTGTGTTATAGTTGAGCTGTCACTACTGAAATTCAAACTAGCTTTCAAAAAAAATGTAAATTTCAATCTTTGATGATCTGTTCTAATTCAAAATTAAAAGTGTATCAGACGTGGACTTCAACACAACAGAAAAAAATGTAGATAAAGGTGAGGCTGTTTGTGACTTTGTAAAAACCTGTTTTTTCATAGTGAGCCACTGGGGAGGCAGTGGAGGCTCTGCAGAGCAACGTTAATTCTATAACGTAGGTCAGGATTTGGCTGCGTGGGTTTGCGCTTGAATTAATGATTTTTTTCAAAAAGCAGTAGCCCTGCAGCTTAAATTATGCATTTGTTTAACTGAATCCTAGAAATGGATGTCATTTTCTTGACTGATCTGTCCGGATGAAATGAACAATGGTCTGTTTGGCCGTATGCATATTTGTTCTCAGAGGTGGTACACACTCTAAGTTTGGATTATATTTTACAAATACATCCATAATTGTACCCAACATAATGTTGCATTATTAATATTTTGTAGTATTTGATTCTGACCCCACTTATTTTAGAATGAGTCATTTGTTTTCCAACTTTGTTGCCTCATAATTACACTCAAAATTCGAATTAGCAAATATGTTTTGTGGTTATAGTTCCCAACTTAAGTTTTTTATCAACACGATGAGGAAATGTACTGAATATATCTGCAAACTGCTGTTATAGCTGGACTGCCAGTACAAAATGTTCATGTAAGGTTATAGCTTACACTTCTTCTCCCTAAAATTTCTGCTTCTGGTATCTAATAAATTATTTACTATATTTATTTATTTATTTGTTCATTTTTATGGTTACATTAAGGTAACATTACATTACATTACATCGAAGCAACGATGGGCCATGATGACTTCCCACAATCTTTCCCTAACCAAGCGTCTTCATAACTTAAACTTAGGAACAGGAGGAACGCAGCACACAAACCCAGACTTCTGCTGTCCAGTGCTTTGAACTGATTTTTCTTGTTATTGGCATGGCCACTTTGCGTGAGTGCTTGAGATCTGGAACAAATGAAACATCTGTAATGGAAGATGCATATTTCATAACACTGCTGGTAAAACTTTCAAGACCACCACCACCAGCTTGTTTAAATGCACACTGTCGTTTCTTGAGGACGATTAGTTGCAAGTGGTAGAGGTCAGCTATGTACTGTGTGTTACTTGTGGCCTCAGTGAAATCCCCAGGGTGAAGACCCAGCCCGGCAACTCAGAAACAGAATGTAAGGCAACAATGAAATCTGCATACAATAAATTATGACAGCATTTAAAAGAATCAAGTTCAGCACTGCAGTCGCCTCAGGGATGCTATAACCTTTACTGAGGCAAAGAACTAGACTAGAGAAAATATGGGACAATGGCATTATTGGCATCATTTAAAGATCACATTCACTCATACTATGAATCATCTGAAACATGATGTGGCCATAATTAGTTTGGCTTTTGTGTATTTACGCAGTGATAAAAATATACAGTAATAAAAGAGAGAAGAAAAACTACTATGAGCAAAGTAGATAAAAAAAGAGGACTGAAGAGGAAGAAGTCTCTTTTCAAAACAAGTAAATAATGCATGATAAATGCAGGGTTGTGGCTACCATAAAACAGCTGCTATGGATGTTTAGCATCAAAGGAAAAAAAATAATAATATGATATGAAAGTTTTGTGTCCAAATCACTGTTTGAACAATCACTCTCCACACAAGCTGCAGTTAAAAATGATGGTAGTTTAATAAAAGACAATTATTGGCCTCTAGCAAAACTCAGCCTTCTTTGCTTTCTCTCTTTCTTTTTATTCTTCTTCAATTAGAGATTTAAAAAAAAAAAAACAGAAGCCAAAAACAAGACCAAATCTCCATGGAGAAAAAAAGGGCACAGGTACATGCCTGTGGGAATGTGTTATTGTTAGGACTAATAACACACTGTGTTCAACAGAGACACAATGCTATTATAATTAGGACCCAACAAGGTTACTTCATGTGTGCTCATGTGAGTGTGTGTCTTATAAACTAGGTCCTGGGGAGATTGGGGTTAGAACTGAAGGGGGTTTACTTTCCCTGTGGGACACCTCTGCCTCATTAGAAGCAATTTTAATTTCCAGCAAATTAAAGTAGGGGTTTGTTAGAAACTTGATTTGTAGATCAGGGCCATAAAGGATGGGCTGATCCAGTAAAATGGTTAACAAACTGAACCTTGACCTTGGTAATAAGTGAATGAGATCAACCCCCGAAGTACTAGTATATAGTATATTAGTATATTTATAGTAGTGTGGTTAATAGTAGGGCGTCCTTGTTTTAACTTACTGCAGAGGTTTTCAAACTGTGAGCCGGACCTGGTAGGCACATGACAGGCGGCTGTCAAAATCCGTACTCCATCTCCAAGTTGTCATGTCATCATCTGCCGCTTATCGGCCCAGGTCACGGGTGCAACTCCCACCCAGCCCACAATACACCGAAGCCCTACGGCACCTCCCACAGGTGGTGAGCCCATGGGAGGTGGTGCCCTCCGGAGTGGGGTTCAAATTATCATGTTTTTAAGTTTTCCTCACTATCAGAGTAATGTAGTGACAGTTCTCTGAAAACCCATAGGTATGTTGCTCGCAAACAGGAACAGCTAACAGCTAATTTGGCACACTTTTAATGGTTCCAGCTTGTCACACAAACATAAACTAAAAAACTCATACATACAACATACCCCCTGTCTACATCCACCATGGGGGATGAGGAGTGTTGTGGGAGTCAGAGTTGTCTCAGTTTTGTCTAAGGAACTTACACCTATCAGAAAAAGGGGCTATTGCTGTACTTTATAATAAAGCAAAGGTCTTATTTAAAAAGTGGTTATTTAATGAGTGAAGTGAAGGCAGCACTCACTGTTGCAGAATATTCTGGAAACAAGTAAATGTCCCTAAACCAAAGATGGTTACCCAGCCAAAGACTTACGACTTGTGCAGTGGCTAGTAGGGCAAGTCAAAGGTCTAAGTAAGGTTGTTCGCTCTCACTGGTGGTGAAAATCATTCATACATGACATGACTGCAGAAGAGGCTATGCCAGATATAAGCATAGGAGAGCATCTTAGGCAGGTGTGTGAGCTTGAGTGTTGATATCCATAAAAAAAAAAAAAGACAGTAAAAAGAAAGGAATGACCACTATGTTAAAATGGAATTAAATTTCTTTGGGAATGTACCAGTTTTCTCTGAGAAAATGACAATTCTTAAACTCTAAAGAACAAAAAGACAGGTGGAAGCACATTTTTGGGTACAGAATAAAAGAACTCAGAAACTTCAAAATCAGACAAGATCCTTGAAAACATTAAACTGGTCTTTGCTTGTCACTGGAATTTGAAAAAGAGCCTATTTCAGGTTGGGTGAAGGCACAGTATAATGACAGGTGAATATCTCAGATACGATATTCTCAGTGTTGATGTTGGCGTGCGAATGCCTCCATAAAACCTGCTCCTTGAGGTTTGACATTGTACATGGAAATGGGGCTAGAAGAGCATTTCAACGTTGCACTAATCAGCTCTCTAAAGCATCCTCTTTATTTTAGCTAATCAACAGTATTGCTCCATTCGCCTCCATAGACTCCCATTATGGTTGATTGCTTGATTGATGCCAGATTTGTGCTGATAACCCCCTCATAAAGAGGCAGACCCAATCCTTGACACATTCCCACACAAAATCAGACGTTTGAGAGGAGGTTCGGGCCAGAAATCATACTCGCTCTCGTGCACCTCTGACATGCCTTAAATATTTCACACACACACACTCATTGATTAAGAACATTTGGACATGTGGACAGGAGGAGCTCAGGAATAGACCCAACCCTCTCCACCAACTGAGTTCAAAAATACCATTATACCCTAGTTTATGAAAGATGAATATCTTTTCTCCAGAGATTTACTCATGTATATCAAGATGTGCACTGACTAGATACGTTTACAGTGACGTGTAAGGCTGCCTGGATTTTTCAGCAACATCACAACAAAAAGTTAATTTGAAGTTGTGTTCACACTAAACATTTGCATTAACCACATCTGCAAAATGTTCACAGTCAATATTTTTCCCTCTCCTGACATGTAGAGTGTGATAAAGGCTTTCAGAGATGCATAGAGCTTGGAAACCATAACAAATTGTTATGTGAGATAAAGAATGGTTCGGAGATTTAAGAGATCAATGCTGACCTGAAGCATGAAATGAGAAACAAACAAAACCTATAAAAGTGTGTGGCAAATAGCAGTGTGATAGAGTGTGACTGTAGGCACCTCAGTGTGGATTAATGTCACGCACACACCGTCCATTATCACTCACATGTACAATTATCCTCTCGTATGTATACTTTTATGGGAGAGTCTAAGATGAGTGTAGTTATGTGTTAGAGAAAATAGTGGATATGATTGCACATGTAAGAGGGTACAGTAGTGTGTGTAGGAGAGCACAGCGTAACATTATGTAACACTATGTGCGAGAACGAGGATGAATTATGACCTAAATGGCCTCTCGTACCGACGTCCTTTTTTTCCAACTAATCAGAGCGACCAGTAATGCGTGTGGTCAAGGATACGAGATGCACACAAACACACTCAAAACCCCAAACACACCAAACCACAAACGTTTGAAATATAGCTTAGTCTATGTGGACCCTGAAGACTAAACCATCTTCATTAGGTGACTGTTCCCATGGCGGCTATTTGACATCCCAACAGGACCACCTAAGCCATATATTCCTCACAGAGATTATCACCCTTAAGTGCTCCATAACCCACACCACAATCCCACAATCTTTACCTCCTATCGAGCTGCATTCACCAGTGTGAGAACCAACAACGGCATCAATGTATAAATGCCACTGCCTGACAACTTCTATTTTCATTGTGAGGTGATTGTAAGTCATTTGAAAACGAGCCCTCTGTAAATTTAGGCTAAGGCAGTTTCTTTCTTTCCCCGAGGCAAAAACATCAATAGCAGAGAGAGAAGCCAGGACAACCTATAGCATAGGACAGATCGATAGCGCAACAAACTCAGTAAAGATTGACTGGAGAGTTGCCTAGAAACGTCCTGCTTGAGATTTATGATGGGAGGAGGACGCGCGCCAACAGAGGAAGCTGGAGGACAAGAGAGGGAGAGAATGAGAGTGATGGAGAATCGGAGGACTTCTCGGTTGGTAATATTTCACCGATGGAGAATAAGGAGAATATTTCAATTTTAAACACCAATGAATAACATTAATACGTTTCTCCTTTGCACTTTTGTGCAGTTTTTTTGTGGAAAATAAACACCAGTGGAAAAAAAAAAAGTTTAATCTCAAACTGTTAGCTATCGTCCTTCTTCGTCTCTAAGATGAGACCTTCCCAACGAGAATAGAGGGGAAAATGATATCTACTGAAGCAGACAGTGTATGTTTGACATTCCAATGGGAAAATTACTGAAAAAGTGACAAGATGAAATGAGAAGATATCGGGTTTTGTTGCTCCTCCACTCTTAACTGAGAGCCCTTACCATATGTCACCCAGCTACCAGCATGCTCTGACTGCTGCAGCAGTCGTCCATAGACTCAAGCTAATTGAATATCCTTATCTGGCTCTGAACCCCGCCCCCCCCCTTTTTTTTTTCTCTGGTGAAGTGAAACAGAGGCCAGTTGGAAAAGCGGCACATTTGTATTCACCCACAGAGGCTTCCAGAAAAAAATGTGACACACACCACACACACATACACACCTACTGTACTTTACTGCACTGCACCTAATCTTGTTTTCAGGTAGGTGAACCATAACCAGACCTCACACTGCACTGTACTACAGTCACGAGTAGATGTCTTTCAAGCTAGTCTATTATGTCTCGCATGATAAAAGTTCTGGGAATTGTGCTAACAGCCTCAAGCTACAGTTTCCCTCCATGATTTTTTTTTTTTTTTTTGGTTATGAAATTAAGTGCTGCAGTTCTCTAATGCCCCTTGGGCCCTTTAATGTAAATTGATTCTATTAAAAAAAAGAAGAAGAAGAAGGGAGAGAAATGGGAGGCAGCTTTCTTCATGAAAGGGTTAAAGAGAAAATGGCAATGACAAAACGGGAAGTGCACAGACCGCTCACCCATTAAAGGGTTAACAGTCGAAGGGAGCCCAATAATGGAAGCTGGCGCGGCTGTATAGGAACTACAACACGCTGAGAGCCAGACACCATAGAAACCACTAACATAAACCAGAGAAAAACACAGGGAGATGGAGTGAGGGTGGAAAACAAGCTCTACATTTCACTCACGTCAGCCCTGTGAGAACACTCACAAACCGAATCTGACGAATAAAAATAGCATTCGTTAATTGTTATAAAACAGATGCTTTTATCCATCCACTTCCCAAACAGTACTGGAGACACGTGCACACCCGTTAACACATACGGTACGTTCACCCTCTTTGTAAACACAACTGAGGATGCATAATGAAGCACGGAGCCCTGGTGCTGTGGCTCGAAAACAGTCGTTCTTGGAGAAGAACTACAGCACACAGGCAGCCATACAGCAGAGGATTCCTGAAGAAGAGGATCTTCCACATGACTAGAAGCTGCAACAGAGTTAATGTGGCCTTTACCATCTGAAGACAAGACTGTGGCATCCACATGATAATGATATACTAAAGCTATCCTCCCACTCATTTACTCACTCACTCTCTTTCCCTTTACACATAAACACAGGTACAAACCAACATGCAAGTGCGCACAAATACACAAAACACATGAGGCTGCATACATGCACACGTACAAGAAAAATGTCCCATGCTGAAACAGATGTTTTTCTGCAGCTTACATTGCCTGTAGTCAAACTCGGCAAACCCACAACTGTGTTATCCATGAATGCTGCTTCATATTCTCCAGCTAGGTGATTTGAGGTAATGAAGGGGGGGTTGAGGGGAGGGTGGGTGGGGGTGGGGGGTGGTGCTGACAAAGCTGAAGGAAAGCAGCTTCATTCAACTCATCTTCTGTTTCAGTGTGTAAAGCTCGTGTCTTGGAGAAGCGCCACCGTGGCTGGTGATAGCAAAGGACTCACACATGTACACACAGTAATTTGCATATATCACACACGCATACACAAATGCCTCCTGATTAGAGGCTGAGCTCAGTTTTTTTATTCCCATAGAACGTTTTTTTTTTGTTTGTATAAAGGTAACAAAAATAGTACTCACATTTTCTATAAACTGCTAAAGGCAGGGTAACAAAGTCTTTTTGTTCTTCGCTGAATATTTATCAGTGAACAGAGGAGACTGTGATTGAGTTTTACAGGGGAATGGTTGTGTATCATGTGCTGTAAATTAAGTAGTAGGGCAGCTCAGGGGATCAGCAGTCAAACTCTGACCTGAGGGCATAAAGACCTGATAGGAAGGGAAGGGGGGGGCGGGGTATCCAGTGAGAGAGCACAGAGCACAGCAGGGTACTCATCGCGAATATACACACATGTATTCACATGCACGACTACGACCCTGCAGCACAAAGCAAACACGCTCGCTATGGAATTTCACAATGGCAGGAGAAGCCTTCCAAACTTGCATTTTCAAGGGCAGGCTGCAAGCGAAGCGTTGGTCGATTGTGTGAGCAAAGTATGATGAAATCACACATCTCTCACATCTTGTTAATGCACTCTGCACCCCTACCAAACACTGTGTTTAACAAATATTTGAAAACAGCCAGCAGGCAATATTGAAATGACTCAATGAGCTCACACGTCGATAGATAGTATTATAAGATATGTAGAAAGATGCACACACACACACACACACACACACACACACACACACACACCTGCACATTCACACACATCATAAGAGTATGAAGCCATCATTGTACCTCTGAACCGCTCCAGCTTTGTAATGAATGACAAATATCTGCTTACAGCTGCATTACTCATACTCTCATACTCTTTTGTGTTGTGATCATGCCCTAACGCAGGAACAGCCTCAGATCAATAACCTAATTAGCCATAAGGCATATGCATTGCGGTGATACATTATATGCCTGACATCCCTTGGCTAGAATCTCACAGGAATTACCATATAAATGAACTGCGGTCATTTATTAAGCAAAGAGCCGTGGTGGGGGACTTGGCATGCTGCTGAGTAAAAAATAATAATAAAATAAAAGTAAGTTACAACACACATTAGAAAAGAGAAACATCATGAGAGGTCGAGCAGTCAAGTTACAAATTGCGTTGACTGCTGGCAGAGCAAAAACATCTGCCATGCTGTGACTCTACCCGAGGAGTAAGTACGCAACGAGGCTCACGGCGACTGAGGAAACCCCCATCCCCCCCCAACCCCCAACACTCTTTCTTTCCACTCTTTGTATTCAACTGGACTGCAAGTAATTCAATACACCTCTCCTTGTGCAGGCTCACTCAAATGAAACGCAAAGCGAATGAAGTATATCAAGTGGAGCAGCATTTGAACACCACTTACAGTAACATCAGTGTTTGTGTGGGCTGCCCTGCAGTGTGTGTGTGTGTGTGTGTGTGTGTGTGTGTGTGTATGTGTGTGAGAGAGAGAGAGACGCGGACATGGGTACAAGCCCGTACTGTACGTGTGTGTTAAAGGCAAGTGTGAAATGAATTGTAAATCCAAAAGATAATCTTGTTCTGCACATGATTCTTTGACCAAACTCAATACCCCCGAGAGAGACTGCTACACAATACCAGGCTGATCTCTCCATAGCAACACACATGGTAACACAAGTCTATTTCAGAGCGGGAGCGCAGCCTTGCACTTAAATACAACGGACCAAAAAAAAAAAAAAGGAAAAAAAAAATTAGGGAAAACAGCGATCAATTATTAAAAGAGCTTCATGTTCATACTTACTGCCTGTGTTGTTGCCTGCTGCAGCTGAAACTAAGAGGCTCCCACAGCTCACACCTACCTGCTCTTCATTCAGTTGTGTGTGCGTTATCAGAGATCTACAGCAGTGCCACTCCTTCGTCATACACAGACGCTGAGAACCAGAATCTGCCCCTTGTCTGACATTTAATTGTTCAGTGGTGTGTGTTTACTTTCAAGGTGTTGGCTGCCCTCGCAGGCTCGGATGCAAAAGGCAGTGGAAACACGGACGCCTAATGAGGGAATAACAAACGGAGGCCCTGTAACAACAGCGGAGAGATGACCGATAGAGAAAGTTTAAATCAACATAATGTTTCTCCTGGCATAAGCCTGCGAGTAAATCATAATGCTGTAAGCAGATCTGTCGACATCAATTGTTCCAAGCTACAGCATTCAACGTTACCTCAGCGTTATTCCAAGAGCCAAAACAAACACAACTGATAAGATAAAGTACGTTTTTCCTCTTAATTTAAAGCAACAGGGGAGGAAAAAAAAACAAGTGTTCTGGTAGGAATCACTTACAATAAACAATCTTACTTATTTGAAAAAACTGAACATTGAAAAGGAAGGCAGCACATATTCCCTATTAAAAAAGGGAAAAGAAGCTTTTGCTTTGCTCCTTTTTGTAGGAAACACTTACGCTGCTGTTCATGTTTCTGGGGGGCGAAAAAAATCATTCACACTCTACTTTACAAAGCTTTTACACACACAAGCACCACTAAACACAGCCACACTAAATCCTCCAGACAGCGTCAAAGAGACACTAAGTTGGTTGCAAGTGCCACTTTGATATATACTGTGTTGACCTTTCCTAGATCATATAGGGTGATTATACGCGTGTTGGACTGCAGTTTGGCAGGAGCTGCACAAAAGGCTTTACTGTAATAGCTTCCCTCCTCTTTCAAGCCATCCATTCTGCAGTGACACATACAACCTTATGTTCTCCAGAAAGGTGGGATGGCACTTGTCTGACACACACACAGTTACGGCTAAAGGAGAGCAGCTTACAGGCCCGGTGCACCCCACAAACATGGGTGATGTGACAGGAGGAGGAAGCATTGGCACCGAGCTATGAATATTCCTGTTTCATCTTTTTACTTTTAACCCTTGATCTGATTTCTTCCTTTTGAACTATGTAACAGTAGACCTGCACTGTGGAATAACTAGTAAATGGAGAACATGAAGCACACAATTAAATTATATTACAGCATCCAAAATCAATTAATAATTGATTTATGTCATTTTTAAGCAGAAATATCATTCTCCAGTTTCAGCTTCTCAGCTGTAAGGATTTGTTGTTTTATATGATAGTAAAGTGATTATTTACAGACTTTGGACTGTTAATCAAACAAAACTAGCTATTAGAAAACATCAACTTAGGCTTAGGGAAACTGTGACAGACATTATTCACTATTTTATGATCAGCAAATGAATTGATAAATGAAAATATTCGCTGGATGCAGTCCTAGTTTGTGGCTGAAACAACTAACACTATTTCCTAACTTTTAAAAACCAATATAATCTTCAGAATTAATTGATTAAAGAAATAGTTAACCATTCCAACTCTTTCTGACTCTTAGCAAGAAAGCCAATAAGCGTATTTCCCAAAATGTCCATCTGTTCCTTTATTTGTACAACTAATCAACAGATTAATCGATAACAAATGAGTTGTTATCTGTAGCACTAAAATAGCGGTCCATTCCGTCACCCACAATGCACCAGGAAGGATGCATCAAGCTTGGGTTCACACAAATCACCTGTACTGTCCCAGCAAGAGACAGAAGCCACATTAATGTAATTTAAAAAAAAGAAAAAAGCAAACAGGCTTAAATGTGAATAGCAAAGTGCACTTCCTGTTATTGGGGCATTTGTTGCCCTCTCATTTTAAACTCTGCTGACATTTTATTCACTTTCAGAGTTCAGAAAAAAAGCACTGTTCATTTCAGGCCCTGGACGACATCAAATCGGACAAATTGTAAGTGATTAATCACAGTTTTTTCACTAAACACGACGTGTGTATGCTTAAAAATCAGCCTTGTTAAACAACAGCAAATCCACCAGTGTTTATGTACTACGGTGTCCCTGCAGGGGATATCACCATAGCAGTAAGTGGCAGGCATTAGAGTACTTACACAGCCTATCACAATAGAAGCAGCAATGCACCTTTCAAAGCACAATGTTATTGAGGCAGGACACAATATTGTACTACCTGCCATCAGTTCAGTGGGCTAGCTATTGAGTTTCAGGGTGTGCTGGGGGGTACTGTAATCGTATACACTTTATCAGGCTTGTTCTGTCACAAGCGTTTTGTTTAAGGGATTTCAAATGGGGGCTGGGGTAGGGGCTGTCTCATTAAGGGCGAGTCGATCCCACAAATATCCGTGAATAGATAAGCATGTCTAGCAGTATCAAAATACCTGGCACGGATGGATCTGAGCGAGTGGAAAAGGTTTGGTACTTAGGCTGAGTCTGTCATGGGAACGCTTCTAAGATTCTGATTTCCAGTTTCAGCATTAAAACTGAATTATGTCATACTTGTGCAATGAATTAATGTGTACAGTAGTCGCGCTGTAAACTATAGCAGTAGTTTACAGTGAGATTTAAATGCTAAGTATCTACAAAACAGAGAAACAGAGAAGACAAAAGTCAAACAGCCATTTTGATCGTTTTTAGCACTCATTTAAGTTGTTTAAGTTGTCGTATTGATTTCACAGATCATTTTTCCAGCTTCTAATTTCATGTTAACCATCAAATCAGTTTGAAAAAGACCAACAAAAAAAAAAAATCTTCCAGTATCATAATCAGAATGGATTTAATGGACGTAACAGTCCTACAGCTTGTTAAAATCCCAGCTGCTTTAAACAATAATGAGTATTCACTTGGACTATTTTTCGACCTATAAAAGAGTCGCTGTAATGAGGTTTTACACTATAATTAGTACAATATGGGCTCAATAGCATGCAATAATAATAGTGTCACAACATCCTTATGTTCTCAACAAGCAAGATTTTATTGTGGTAAATGGTTAGTTATTGTGTATTTTTTTCATTCTTGGTTACTTGTTGGGCAAAACGAAGTGAAGGTCATAACGGGTTGACCTGATGCAGTGCAGGTAGCAGATTAGAAGAAACTGAAGCCCTGAAACGTATAGACATACGCTTCTCATACGATGTTATAATATTACCTTTATGTATTTGGAAACCACATGGCAAACTATATTTTAGACGTATACATCTGAAGAACTATAGTTTTATGTAACTAGGAGAACTGGCTGCACTGTTCTAGACTTTGCTCAATCATGTCTTGGCTTTCTTTTCTTCTCCCCCTTACCAAAGCACCTTGTGATTTTCCCCTGAAAAAGAAAGGTGGCAACTTCAAGAGAAAAGTTTACTTTCCCTTCAGTCACTTGGTCATTTTGCTGTTCTGCTGATGCTCCAAAATTGAGCCAAAGTTCAGAACAGTCATGTCAAGGTGGTTCGATGTACCACCTTTTGCTACTGGTGCCAGCTCAACCCCTGAAAACAGCTGCAGCATTTCAAAAAGGAGTCTGCTGCTCTTATTTAGATGCTGCACCCTCATCAGTGTCGCCTGTTCTTTTCCCTCTTCTGTCCCGCAATATAAAAACTTCACCTCGAGTAAATGCTGAGGGAGGAAAAACAAAAGCAAGGACTAAACGAATGAAGAAATAGCTTTCAGAACCAAAATGAACATCTGTACGACCAATAATTAACCATGACAGGTCACCAGATTTGTCAGTGGAGATGACTGATGGCACAGTAATGTCCTCTTGTGACGTGTAATCGGCAAGATTCAACAACAATGCATTTTAACACCTTGCTGTTTGATTTAGCTTTTTCTGGTTCACCTTTCTTTTTAAGATCCAAACTGTGCCAAAACAGTCTGTTCTCCCACACTGAGCTGCCAGAAAGACCATTCAACTCACTCATTTATCAACAAAATATTGAACAAATGTACGTGACAATGATCTTTTGTGCTCAAAAGCACTTATTTTCAGGTTTCTGTTCTGATTTCACATCATTTGGCTCAAACTGCTTTAAATTTTCTCTCAGAACAACCTTTTCCTCTTTCTTTCTTCGTTTTTTTCTCTTCTTTAACACATACACTTTCCCACTTGTTACCACACTTTTGTTAAACCTATGATTTCATTTTCTGCAGGGATATTTTAACTTCTTTTACAGCCCGTGTTTGATATTGTGTCCTTATAAACGCATATAATAAAAATACATCAGGATGACATAGTATTGAACTGTGAAAGTCAGCTCCCCGAGCAGAACATAAAGCACATACTACTGCAGAAAGTGAGTTTGGAAGTATGTTGAGCACCAGGCAGCAGCTGCTCACACTGACAGGTACAGGCCTAATGATATAAAAAGCATTATGTCGGAAGCGGTGTCTGGAAGCCAAAATATTAAAATTCCCCCGCTCAGAGTCCTCTCTGTTCTGTGGAAACAACAGGCGCTTTGTTTCTAATTCAGCAGCCAGGGAGCGTCATTTGAATATTTTCAGTGTGCTACCCAAAACAACACACTGCAACATGGAACAGGTGTGTGTGCGCGTGTCTGTGTGCGCTTCCGCGATCGCGGTTTTTGGTGCGTGCGTGCGCGCGCTCGTGTGACCAAACGAAACAAATAGCAGGTTAGATGAGAAATACCACGCACTGGTCTAGATTTACCATAGTTACATCAATGTATTATTATTATTTAAAACTGCCTAACATTGAATGACGATTCAAATACCCCACCTTCACATTCACACACACAGACACACACACACATACACACATACCGCGCGCGCGCACACCATACACAGTCGAATGTGCTCTATCAAAATCATATGACAGGCGTGGTCATTGAGTGAAAACGTTTACACCACTTTGTTTTTGTCACTGGAGGCTAATTAGCTGCGATAGAACACGAGAAAATGTGGGAAAAATCTAGGCTACCTTATGGAGGTCGATGCGTATCCTCTCCTCTCCTTTATGCGGGCTCTCTGGCCACAGGTGATAGCTCGAGCCGTAGTTGGGGCTGTCTTTGCTGCTGTTGCTGCCAGTCGCAGACGAGTTCCCCGCGTATGCCTGTTGTGTTACCGGGGGGGTTACGCGGGAGTCGCGGTTGTGTGGCTGCGCCTGATCGCCTTGCACGGCGATCCTCCCAGACTTATTGCGGTCTTGTTCACAGTGCTGCGGACGCTGGGGACAGAGCCCCAGTGCGCCTTGCTGCTGCTGCCGCTGCTGCTGCTCTTGCTGTTGCAGCAGTGGAGCCTGGTGAGTCCTACATAGCTCTCCTGAGCCGCTGGCGCAGTAGTTGATAGGCAAGCTGCTCCCCACCAGTAGCTGTTGCTGCGCTCGTAATTGTGGGATCTGCTGTTGCTGCTGCTGCTGCAGGTCCTGAGTCTGAGACTCGAATGCTCTCCTGTTAGCCTCGGTTGACTCACATACATTTAAAGAGCGCCCTTTCTGCGAGTTTGCACGGATTCCTTCAGGGGAGGGGTCCCTCTGTTGGAGTCTTAAATGACTGTGCTGTTGATGCTGTTGCTGTTGATGCTGTTGCTGCTGCTGCTGTTGCTGCTGCTGCTGCTGCTGCTGTTGCTGCAACAACTGCCTGTGGTCTCGGTGCCCTCCTGCTCCTCCTCCTCCCCTGCAGCGTTCCACGATGCTCGCCTGTTGGTAATTATTGGCACTCCTTCGGAGACGATCCCCCCTTTTAGATTCCCGGGAAAACAGCAGAGAGGAGGAGGACGACGTTGGTGGCGGTGGTATAGGCGGCGGAAAAGGTGGGGAGGGCTGCGGTGGGAGAGGATCGACAGGATGGTGCTGATTTTGAGAAAGGCTCGCCTCCTGTTCGGAAAAACTGCAGTGGCAGCTTGGAAAAACAGGCTGCTTCTCCGACTGCGGCGGCGGGGGCTGCTGCTGCTGAGAGCCGGCCGGGGCCCAGGGATCCTGCTGCAGGTGCGCCGGCTGCCCGGTGCTGGGTTCACTGCCTCGGTGTGAAGGTCGCTGGGCGGTGTCGTAGCTCGCCAGAGGTAGAGGGTCGCCGCTGTGAACAGGTCTCCGAGTGGGCTGGCTTAGACAGGGGAGCTCCTGGAGGCTCTGGCGGTGAGCGGCGGTGGTCGAAGTGCGGTCTCGGTGGTGAGAAGAGGGCGGGGGCGGCAGGCTGAAAACAGGAGCGTCTGGGTCTCGGCTCTGCTTGCTGCTTCCTTGCTTATCGTAGGGGATTTGGTGCTGATGGACAGCTCCCGCGTACCGATGCCGCATCCCCTTGATCGCCTCGTCTCGCTGTGGTTGCTCCTTTGCCGTGCAGAGCTCCGACACCCGTTCATTGCGATCAGTCCCAGCAGAATAGGACCGACTTGTATCATTGGTAGGTTTGACCAAGACCTGCCTTAAAACGTCACTGTACAGCCAAAACACCGCCTTCGACTGAATATCGGTCCATTGCCTGCTATGCGCACAGGTTGCAGCGGATCGATCACTCCTTAAGGGTGTTAGGATATTACAGGAATGGGACTACTGAGGTGTAGAAAGGTGTTTAAATCCACCTCGTATGGTCGATCATCTTAATCCACTCTGGACCCAGTAGATCCACTTTATCAATGTTGCCATAACCACCCTGCATAATCAGAAATCACTTTTACTGCTACGTCACCCAAACAGATCCACAGGCCTGTCAAACATTGTGCTTTGCTTAGATACGACCTGAGCGTCTCTGTAGTTTATCATCAACTCTGACTGATCACACTCCCTACAAAGTTGGATGCCCACAAACTGCCAGCATTAAAACAAAATCATGAGGTGAACAACAATCACACTCTTGATATCTTATTTCCAAAGCACATCTCCACTTGTTGGCCCATAGAAAACCAAAAGGGCTGTAACGATTACCTCATGCCATACAGCCCTGTGTCTCGCAGTCTGGTATTTAATAATTGATCAGAATATGCCTGGTTTTGTATTACCGGGCAGAAAATATTTAGATTGGGTGCACCATGCAGAGGCTGCAGTCGGCTCGCAGTGTGTGAGCCGCTGCTCTCTGCTGTTGCATGCTCTCAGTTATAACACGGTAAAGGCTTTACTGTCACAGCAGTCAGGAAACCGGCGAGATGGAGACAGAGAGAGAGAGAGAGAGAGAGAGGGAGAGAGAGGCGCAGACGGCGCTGTCCGCGGTGCTGAAGGAGTTCGGACGCACATCACCAAAAATAACTTCTGTTGTGGTGTCAAGTAGCCAGAGGATGGACAACTGTCCATCACATGTCGATCAGAAATGTCTCGCAGCTTTGAGGATTATTCATTTGATCAAAAAAAAAAAAAAAAAATCTTGGGTCAAAGGATAAAATCTGATTTTTTTTTCTTCAAAAGTCTGTCTTCAGAAAAGTTTGTAAAACAATACTCACATGCGCGTATGCACACTGGAAAATGTACGTCATGTCATTCATGGCCATGTATGTAAAGACTGTAAGACAGAGAGACCAAATCCACACTATGTTTTCCCAGCAGGTGTTTCCTCACTGAGCTGCAGTGGAGGGGCAGTAACACAAAGAGGGAAATTTGCACACAAAAGAACTGTAACTTTACAGATACTCCCTTGATTTAGCAAACCCAGACTGCTGAAGCCTCAGGTTCTATTGCTTCAGCTGCACTTTCGATCAGATCGCTCAAGTCATCCTTACAATACCATCAGATAAAACAAGAATCTCAGGGAACTGTTAGACACGTAGAAATAAAACAAAATAACAGCATAAAACAAGAGGAGAGATAAGAGCATCCTGTACAAGTACTGGCTCAGTTGAACCACTGAGGGACAGACAGATGGCCTGAGATCTATCACAACTACGTCCCTGTTCAAAAGCAAACTGAAAACTTTATCTGTCCTTCTATACATACAAGCAGGTTATCATTGGAAAATATAGGCACAAACAACAAAAACACAGAATTTCAGCTCAAGAGAGAGAAGCTGAGGCTGAGCCATAGAGACAGGAGGGGATAGAGATGGAGAGGGAGCCAACTTTTACATCATACATTAGCCATTCTTAATAAGTAATAATCCTTTCCTTAAAGCTGGCTCAGCCATTTGGAGCTTTGATGGGTCTAAAGACTGCAGCGGTGGCACACTTTGCCTAACCACTGGAAGAAAGCTGAGGAACACTCTGTTTTATAGCGACGTGAAGTACTGCAGGAATCTGGAGAGTAGAGCTCCGGCCAGGGCTGCATTAGAAACCTGATCATTTTCATTAAGTAATTGGTCGCTGTGACCTGTGTGAGTTCCTTGGCGAGATGGAGTTTCATTTGCTAGTTTGGGAAGCAATGTTACTGCTTCCACATGAATAATTAAATTAAACTTTACAACTCCTGGACACACACAAACACTCATTCACCAACCGGTCATGTACGCCAAAGCCCACATTTTCTCTCTATCTTGCTCCCACCACCCACCCTCCCTCACTCTTTTTCTCTCTCTCTCTCTCTCTGTCTCACACCCCCACAACCCTATACAACACTACAATATTTCACTCAAACAGCCTCTTTCTAGCAAAAACTGCCACCAGAATTTAGTGCCTCTTGGATTTGTCCCATGCAGCCATCAAACTTGGCTGACTCCAGCCATGTTAAAAAGCATATTGTGTGTCTCCGTCCCCGTTGGCTCCTGAAGGCAGAAGCGGCGGAAGATCTGTGACACTAAAATAGTAGAGGAGGAAACATGGAGGAGGCCAATGGCTGCAGCACGTAACATAGGAAGTAGATAAGGAGCCTGTAATTACAGAGAAAGAGAAAACCAACCAGGGCGAAGCAGAGCGATGTGTAAGTATTTGTGTGTGCGAGAGAAAGAGAGAGAGAAACTGATAGTGTGCACACTCGTGTGTGTGTGTGTGTGTGTGCGTCTGTGTGTTAGCGAAACAGGACAGAGAGGAAGAGATATCTAAAAAGAGCAGGTGCGCCAACACAGAATAGATCAAAAGAGTTCAATTGAAAAGAAGAGGAAGACAAAAAATGTGTTGTACTGTGAAGTAAACCAAAAATAATTACACACAGGTACAGAGATTAGCCTATTATCTGAACACTGGAAGACAGGAAGAAGTCATTTGCGTATCTATGACCTCTGCTCCTACAGACAGTCGTATGCCTCCGTGTGTGGTCTTTTACTGTTCTTAGGATCGTACAGTGTTCTACATAATGTGTCTGTCAGGTTTTAATGAATATCAATCAGAACAGTCCATTTACATGATCACGTTAACTTGCTGTGACTAAGACTAAATTGGTGGGACCTTGATGTGTTGCTCAGAGACACTTATGAGACTGTCCCTCTAACCGCCAGACCACCATTCATGACGTCATTGCGGCATACATTTTGTTCTTTTCTCATAGTGATGAACTGCAGTCCATGTTTGTTTCATGTTTGCTCAGCTTTATCTCATTATAACACTCATAACTACATAAGTACATAAGTAAGCAGAAATTATCCAGGGGACTGTCCCTGTCCCTGTTGAAGGGTTTTCCCTTACTCATATTGACAGTCTAAGGATAGAGGGTATGTTGTACAGATTTTAAAGCCCTCCTTCTTTTAAACCATGTATCTTTAAAGCATCAATTTCTTTAGTTTGTCTGAAAAATGTAAAGTCTCCAAACTTGTTATAATACATTACAATACTGTACTATTGCTTATTACAGGCTTATTTGTTCAGAGTGTTATACTCTGATATTGTGAGGAAGAAAGAAACAAAAAGTGTATGTGTTGTTAAAAACACACAGTAGATGTTTCCAAAAACACTTCCTCTTGGCCCTGACTACAACTGAGAGCAAAGTGAGACCCTCCATTGTTTTTCTTTGCCTTGTTATGTTATAAGCATGGAGCGGAAGGCAGCCATCTTGAATTAGTCTGTCGATTCACTTCACGTCATGACTGCGGCTGTCGTCTCACTCAGCTATGACTAAGTGGAGTGATGCCTCAAGGATAGAGTGAGTTTGAGGCTGCAGGAGCGACAGCGGGCCTTGGTACAGTGTCATGACCAGTGAATAATGTTACACATATTCAGTTGGACGGATGCGGCTGGCCTGCGTGAATGCTGATATGCTCTACACACGATAAACAACCTGTGATCCCAGAGATAAGAGCTGAGTCGTGACTCAACCGGTGCTGTGGCATCATGGCACGCTCAGTGCAGCCAGCGCGAGTTGATACCGAGGCCAGGATCGAGACACCACGTCTGGGAGATACAGGCTGCCAGCCACAGCAGCGGCGGTGACAAGGCCCTCCGCCCATTGTTAGAATTTATCTCTGACAGCTAAGATCATTAGTTAGATTTGCTCCAGCTACTCAAATGACTAAGCAGCTTTGCCATCATTCAGAAAGAGGCAGGTATAGGAGGAGTCACTGTTAAATATCAGCTGACATGTTAGCATCCCAAAGTCCCATAAATGAGTGGAAAGACCTGCGCAAGGCGGACAACTGTGATGAAGTGTTTCCTATTACCGCCACAAGCAACGCCAAGGTGCAGGGAATGATGAAGTGGCCCATGCAGGCAGCAGCTGTAATGCACAAGCATGCCAGGCTACATCCGAGATGAGATGTGATGAGATCCCATTGAAGGAATAAGGGGATGCTCAAGAAGCATCCTGGGTAATCCTGACACACAGCCATAAGCTTAGAGGAGGAGAGGGGTGAGTGTTCTCATCCATCTCAGAGGATGAACAAGAGGGCAATTAGTCACCTTAGTCCACACAAAACACCCCCCACCACACACACACACACACAAACAAATACCATCACCACCTAGTTACGGATGTTTCCTCTTCAGGTTGCTAAAGGAAGGGCTATCACCTCACAGTTCTCTTATTTTACCACAATATTACATTTGTTTCAATTATGAGATTATGGATGACAATACCACGAAACCCTTGTGGACAGGGACAATTGTTTCCACAAGAATGACAAAAAAAATGTTTAGAAAGAAGACAACAGTGATTCAGAAAAATTAATATTCTAAAATCTTCACATGGAAACAACAACCCTTCCCGACACATTTGAAGCTTGTTCAAAGATTTGTTTTTCATCTCCTGACTGAGACGTGATCTCACTAAGCTTTAAAAATGTTTCAATACGTCATACTCTTTCCTATCTCTAATCAAGGTGTGGCAGTGTTAAAGCAGCAGTGACAGATGGGTCTTTGGGTCTTGTGTGCTGTTGGCTGTACATGACGTCTTCATGACTACACAACAACAAACATATGCCTTGTTTTCTCAGACGTGGCCTTGGCAGAAGCATCGGACCATCAACCTCTGTTCTCAGAGCACAATGATGTCATAGCATTAAATGAAGCAGCTGATGATGAGGGGAAGTGGACAAAGAGAAAAAAAAAACAGGGCAAGGTCCATTTATTACACGTGTGTGTGTGTTTGTGTGCGTGACGAGCAGTGTGCGTGAGTGCCCCTGCATGTAGGTGCAAATATGACATTATGCTTATGTGTGTGAGTTCAGAACATGTGCACATGTGAACACGTGCATACCTGTGTGGGCGGATGGGACCAGCGTTTGACAAGAGAGGTTCAGTTTGCCCAGTTGTAAAATATGGTGATGAGAGATAAAGAGAGGAGAAAGCTCATCACTAATGCAAAGGTTCAAAGACTCGGTCCTCGTCTCATCATCAGAGCCGCAACAAACACAAAGGAGATGACCAACTGACCCCCTATATTCACCACCAGCAGGCAGAGATGGACTGTACACTACTCTATAAAAAGCATGTCTTATGAAACACCCTTTAGAAACCCTTTGAAGAAGAACACACACTTAAATGCCTTTCCTGCTTAAACTGATCACCCACCTTACACCATCTGCTCAAGGACAGAACATTGTAAATACTGTACACAGGCAGCATAGGGGCTGTCAGGCTGATCTGATGTGGGGGAATATCCCTTTACATTCCACACTGCACACCAGAAACACAGAAAGAAAGAATAAGAAAAAGTAATGCACTGGTGCTGTAAGGTGTGAAAATGCAAATGAAGTGGGCTGTAAAGGTTATTAGCTACAGATATTAGACCCTGCAATTGCAATTTCATCATGCAATCTTTTCACAGTCCTCTTTTCTAACTAATACTGATAGAAAAGAAAATGGACTGAGACGCAAGGAAATGAGGAAAGGAAAGGGGGTAAAGGAAAGGAAAGGAAGAAGGAAGAGGCATACCTTTTATCAGATGGAGCTTGCACAGGCTCTCTCTGCTTGCGGAAGACGCATCAACAATGATTATAAATGACAGCAAGACGATCAATAGTCTCCTACTAAGAATAGGGGCTCTCCCAGTCATTGCGGTCTCCTGTCGCTTGTAGCATGGAAAAACGGGGAATACACGCTCTGATTTTTTTTTGTTTCCAAGCACATGCTCAGCTTTTTGTTACAGCTATTGGCTGCTCCCTCCTCTTTCCTTTTCTCGTGTATTTTTTTTTTCTCCCTCTCCTCCACCTGTTTGTGCTCCGAGGAAACCCGGTTTCTGCAACGTAAAGTCCTTCGTTTTAGCTTTTTTTTTTTTTTTTTTTTAAATTTTATATATATATATATAAATATGTTTGCCTTGAGTCTGCAGTGAAATCTCATTTCCACCTCTGTGACATGAAATTAATTATAGGAGGGGCGTTAAATCTGATTTACAGGGGATCGATACAATTTGGACTTTTATCAATTCAGGACGATAAAATAAAATCTGACACGGTGCGGGTCTCCCGGAAAAAAAATGCTGATGGGAGCTGTGACAAATCAAGAAAAGCACTGGAGGGAGGTTTTATGACCTTGTGTGCGCTGACGCCCCCCCACCCCCTTTGAATTGATGCGGGGATTCCTGATGCTATTTTTAGCCCCTTGGTCGTGGAGAGCCGTGCGTGGGTGGAGGAGAGAAAGAGAAAGCAGCAGGAGGAGGAGGAGGAGGAAGAGGAGCAGCAGGGAAGGGATGAAGAGGAGGGAGAGAAGGAAGAGAGGGGAAGAAGAGGGGAGGAGAGGAGAGGAGAGGGGGGGGGTAGGATTTGTATGGGGGGGGGGGGGGGTTCCCATGCGGACTTCAACTGCAGCAGCATCAACACAAAGCTCCCCGCTGTGAGGGCTTTGAATCGTGACCAGACAGCCAGGAAAAACAGAAAAGGGAGCGCCGTGTCATTTTCTCCACACAGGACGGTACTGCTTTCTTTGATTTAGCATGATTTTTTTTTAAAAATATACACCAGTCTTAAATTACACAGCTATCTTTGAATGAGATTGTGGAGAAAAAAGAAATCATGCAGAATAATAGTGTGTGTAATTGTATTGTGGGAGATGAGGGGGATATGAAGATGCTGATCAGGGTGAGTGTTCAAAAAAAAAACAAAAAAACTAAAGTAATAAACCTGTAATGGCATTTAGATTTATAATGCACTGTATTTCCATAGCTATTACTAATCCAGACCTATATATCATATCTATTTGTCATTTACTGAACTGATTTCAGACCTTTTACGTCCAAAATCATTAAACGAGAAGTCACGATTAGAAAATTTCATATTTACTTGGTGTTTGTTCCTTAGAGATAAATCTGAACAGGCTATAAATATGCACACCTGATGGTGCTTTCCCCGTGTGTCTATTATAGACATAAGGCTTTTGCATTTCTTTAACTTTGGGGGTTTATTTATCTAATCCTATTAATAGCTGGACAGGATATTCTTGATTTGCTGGGTATTGTGTTTATTTTTGCGTTCACAAAGGCCAACTAATGCACACCATTAATAGCCTGAGCACTCACATTTCTTTACAATACGTGCCCTACAAATTAAGTCATACAATTAGCCGCACAGACTGAAATCACGAGGAACGTCAAGGGACGCCTGGCATATGGGGAGAGGTTTTATTATTTATCACCAGCGGACTATTTTTAGCTCCTGCTGCCATGTTGGCGTCGAGGGTTTCCGTCACCTGCAGGTCACACGGCGGGGGGAGACCCAGGCACAGGCACTACCATAGACCACCACAAGAAAAAAAAAAGAACGAAAGAAAAAAAAAACCTGCAGGCATCAGAGAGGACTCCTCCAGCTGGTTGCATTATTCACTCAGGCACTTATTCAGAGGCGTATAATTACTGAGAGAAAGACGAGCAGAAAAAATTGCCGCAGAGGGGAGATATATATATATATATATATATATATATATATATATATATATATATATATATATATATATATATATATATATAAAACATATATATATATATATTAAACATATATATATATATATATATATATTAAACATATATATATATATATATATATATATTAAACACACACACACACAAACAACAGCCTATTCAAATGTTCAGCAACCACCAATGATACTCAAAAAGAATGATCAGTAAACTTTTAATAATAATGCTATTGCTTGGCAGAAGAATCGGCCATTTAATGATTCTCACTAATTTAAAAAAAAACCTGGAACATCTGCAGGCAGGTTTTCCTCTTCCTGCTTGTCGTCTGGCATATTAGTTAGACTTAAAATATAAAATTCATGAATGGCTTCATTGTTTTTCGTGTGCGTGTGCCATTAAGCCTTAGAAACAAAAAACAGGCTGCACTGGCATCTTCTCTTTCATCATTGTTGCATCATTTACACAACTGCTTCAACCTCAGGTACACTGCTTTGCATTTAAAATGGTTAAGGTATACATAAATGATCTCTTCAAGCGCTTTGATAGCACACAGAGAAGTGGGAACCTTTCCTGGAGACAAACAGATACTTTGTTGTATTTCTATAAAATAATTAGCCCTCATTTCCGGTAACAAGCAACAAGGAACAAGAATTCATCAAGTTCTCACTACAGAAAAACACTGGCACAAAAAACTATATAAATAGCTGAAAGGATCTTGAAAATTAATTTAATGGTGCACTGTTCCCTCCTAAAAAGGGAAGTGAGGAGAAAGAACAGGAGCAAGAGAGGAATAAAACAAAAGTTAAAATAAATAAATAAAAAAGAGGGTTGTCTGATTGAGTGGGAGACGTGGGGAGACGTGGGGAGAAGAGGGAGAGGGGAGCACGGAGCAGGAGACTGAGTGCATTAGAAATGATTGGAGGGGAGCGTGATAGAAAGAGTGTAGTGGATGGGGGTAAATTCAGATGTTCTGGATGATAATACTGCCTTGTGTCCTAATGAAAAAACCAGATGCTTATCTGGCTGCTGGAAAATGCCGGGCATCTTTCCCTCTCTATCTCTCTCTCTATCCTTGGTGGGGGAGCAAGGCCACTTTCTCTGCTCTTGAATGGCCCCAACTCTCTAAACAGAGAGGGGGATTAGCTTCAGCTTCTCCTTACGGCCAAAGTGTCCTCGAGGTGTGGAGAGGCAGCAGGTCTGTCCCTGCTGCCCGTCGGTGTGTCTACCATCCAGCTGCTCTGCATGGATGTCTGGATTTCCTCCACCCTGTCTGCCTGCATGTCTTCTTATTCATCAGTCTCCATGTGTATGTCAACTCGCCTGTCTGTCTTTGTCTGGCCAGCTGTTTGTCCAGTCTGTGTATTATTTGTATTCCATGTGTATCTTTGTGCTGGTCCAGCTTTTTTCTCTGTCTTCCTCTCTGACAGCCTACCCGTCTCTCTCATGTCTCTCTGCACGAGGGCACTCTCTCTATTTGACTACCTCCATTTTGTTGGACATCTTCGCTTTCTCACTGCCTCTTCCCCTTCGTTCTGCTTCAGGGAAAAAAAGTGCAGAGCAGGAGGATTCAGCCACACCCAGAAGCAACAATACTTTGTTGTTCACAATGCAACATTTATAAGTTTACAGTTCGACCGTTCTGCTTGTGTAAATTTGGGTGACTGTGGCTAATTTAAAATGGAGCTGAGAGAAACACAGAACAATGACACAGAGACACTTCTAATTAAGGAATTAAAGCAGCTTAGCTTTAATTTGTAACAAGGTCTGTTCATCTGAGAATTTAAGTGCATACCTTGAATTGCCTGTTACAGGATGCAGCTCTAATTCAAAATTGACGTCACGGTCATAATCTGCAGTGGACCAACTATCAGCTATTAGCAGCACTGTTTTAACCTTCGAGGGACATGGTGACATTTTAAAAAATTTGCTCTGTTGCATGTTTTTTCACCAAGCCCTTATGGCGACAGAGTATTTTTGGCAGTTGCCCCAGAGAGTCGCTGTCACAACTATTCATTTTTTTTTTCAATTCTCAGTGTAAAACCATGCAAGCAAACAAAATACAGAAAGGTGCTGAATGCACTGTAATTTTTGTTTTAGATCTGCATTTTTTTATGGGTTTGTGTGCAACATTTTTTTTTGTCATGGACACTTTTGTTTCTTTAAATTAAAGTTAAGTCCCAGGTTGTGATCTCTGGGCATTCAAGGCCAAACTGTCCTAAAAAGGCAAAATGCATTAAATGCTTATTTCTGAGTCAAGACCTGAATCAGTTTTACCAGTTCAATAATATTAGAATATTGTATAATTTCTGTGAAAATAGCTTTTTAAAAATTTGCAGTAGCCAAGCTCCCAGCAGTAAAAGCTGAAAGCTAGTTGGGAGATAATCTCGACTAGCTAAAGCTAAAAGCTAAACAATTTTTTTTCCTGCCTGTAAATGAAATATACCCCTTTTAATGAACAGGAAATTTGGTAATTCAGTTAGTTATTCACATAACTAAAGTTGTGTAGCTAAATCCAATCACAATGGAGAGAAAAAACCTCATCTAAACCTGCTGATGATAACTATCCTAGCAGATTTCAGTAGCTGTTCTCATCTTTTCATTCTGGCGAAATTCATGGTAGCGACGTTTAAATCACATATTTAAATATACAGAATTTTAAAGTGATTTATTCTGTGAAAAGGCATAAAAGGGAGGCACTACAGCCTTTCTGTTTTATATGCAGTCAGCCAGCCTGAAAATTTGAAATCCATTTTCCTCAACTTCAATGTTTCTGTTTTTGTTTCTGCGTCTGTAGGACAGAATGAGCAGGTGTTTGATCTAAAACACAAAGTTGTTTTATCACAGTAAATTTAAAGTAGAAATCTGTGTGAGGCCAAATTTTGTGTTAGGATGCCCCTTGTTGAAGAAAATGCTTAATGCAGACACTATAACAACAATCTAATTGGACATAAAACAATAGTGACTTCTTGTTTTTAGTTGACTGAAGTGCAGAAGCTTCCTCTTCACTAACGTACTTCGGGCCTGATGCTGTTTGTTGGTAATGGGCCAGACAGATGTGCTTGCTATCCATCAGCCCACAACATCTTCCACGTGTCACTAACAGTCTATTTCCCCGTGGTGCAGCCTCTCTGTAAAATGTGTCATTTTATTGTTCTGATTTCTCTCTCTTCTCTGGGGAATGGAATATGATTTCACAGAACATTAAGTGGATGGGATCTAAGGGAATAGTGTAGGGACTGGGGATGGAGGTGGCTGTGGCGCTGGTGGAGAGCGGCAGTGATCTGGCCTAATTAAGCCCTCCACCCATCTCCCTCCTTCTCCTACCCCCCCCCCCCCCCCCCCCCCCCATTAAAAAAACACCCCCTACCCCCCATGCTCCCTGACTTTCACCATGCAGTGTGAAGGACGAAGGAGTATTCCTCAAATCATAATCCGCCTGACTTTGGATTAGTCTAGCAGTAGCCTCAGTGCTAAGGTACATGCATCAGCATCCTGTGTCTGTTTAACCCTGTATGTCACCTATAAAGATGTGGAGAGAGTAAATGCACACATTGAGGCATCTAAAGGTAAAGGGTCATGGCCTTGCAGGGCTGAAATTATATGAGGTGAAGAAGCCACAAATCAAAGCGCTGCGAGGCATCTAACCACTTTCACCTCAAGTACTGTATAATGTAATGTGCTGTTTGTTTATATGATGCTCCCTTTCTTGGTTTTTACATGTATTTCATATGAAGGCATCCACCTCATGTTTTCTGAATAGCTCTGACCCAGGGATCACTGCATGGTTGAATGAGGCCAGGTGGGTTAAAGCTAACCATGTTTACCCCATGGCCTGCACAATTATCACCCAATCATCCCCTGTTATTAAAAGTACTGAGAACTCCTCAGTACCGAGAAGAAAAGGAAGACCCGCAGAGGTCACACAGGGACGAAGGCCCGGGATACAAAAACACATGCTCTAAATGCACCATTCAAATGACAAATGACTGTGAGCGCTGGCGTCACTGTCATGGAGGCACGGGAGAGGCAGAGGGAGGGAGGGAGTGCACGGTTGGAAGGAGGGAGGGAGTCCTGCAGCTACAACACATGCCCCCTCCTGCACATCGGGCACAGGGCTCGGGCAAGCATAGGCTGATTGATAGCGGTGCCAAGACAACACCTCGTCAGGGGCCCGGTGCACAAGGGTGCCTAGCAGAGCAATGATGGACGAGCCCGTAGACACTACATAAAAATCGAACCCGGCATATATAACACATTCCCAGCTCCCTTTCTTAACCTGTAATGTATAGTGATAGAAATTTGTTTCGCAGTCCATTGCCGCAGACAGTGATGGATGCTCAAAAGAAAGAGAGGGAAAGGGGAAGAGGAGAGAGGAGAGAGGGGGATAAGCGGGCGGGGGTGTGACTCAGAGGCGTGTGTGTGTGTGTGTGTGGAGACGCACTGTGGGACCGGTCCTCTGTTGAATGTTTTGCAGCTGTACTTCTTGTTTTTGATGCTCATTCACAGACATGTAAACACATGTATATGGAGTTTGGGAAAACTGTTGTGTTATGCAGTGTGTAAGCTGTCTGTTTTATCATTTGGTATAAACTTTTCTGAAAACATCTACTGTTTATTAAGACTGATATAAAGTCAGTATCCCATACATTAGTGTCAACTCTGTATTATTATTAACTACATGGTGTTTACATGTACTTGCATCTTTGTAATGGCCCAGTGATTTTAGGGGCCCTCCGTGCTTCAGCATGACACATTTAAGTTCATCTCATGATCTCTGACTCATATTGCCCTTATCATACTTCTTACTATGTCTATTAATAAGAAAAACAGTGAGATGTTGTCGTGTGTGTACCCTGCATGAGAACAGCTGGCCATCCATTAACACTTGAAACACACAGTGCACACGTGTGCTGTCACATGACCCATCATCACATGTCATACTCTCCCAAACACATACGCACACATGACCTGAAAGGCTTGAGTGTGCCTCGGAAATTTATAAACAGTTTTCACACTGTGGTAAACTGTTAGCAAAACAGTGTTTACTACATCTGAATTTAAAAGGCCCAATACATTTGTGAAAAAAAATTGTTAAATAAATGTATGCTATTATTACATCTTTTAAATGTTGGATTATTTTTTGCTTTTTAACTTCATTGTAAAATGATAGCTGAAAAGTTTTTGTATATACATTAATGAACTGGTTATAACCTCTGTAAAAGTCTGTGTTTTATTCTGGTGGCAAGCCCCAGCCTCCATGCACATGCCCTCCCATGTGTGCACTGTTTATACCTTCTTAATGTGGGCTCACATACCTGCATGTGCACACAACAACACCGACCACCTCGGTGCATCGTTAGCCTATCAGATTGAGTTGTCTTCACCAATCTCCCAGCAGCTGATGAATATTAGATGGGAGTGGATAATACCTCGACAGAGGAGGCCTCCCCCCACCAAGGCAAGAGAGGCTGCACACTCAGCAGTGAAGCGCTGCCCACTGAGACCAGACCCAGGCTGCAAAAAGATTCCCTTGCAGTTGTGAGCAGGAGCCTGTATAATTGTGGGTGGATTTCATGTAACTCAGAGAGCGAGAGGAAGTGTGTCCATGTGCGAGTGTGCGTCCATATTTGTGCATTTGTGTGGCAGAAAGAAAGGGAGATGGATGACAGAGAGAGGTATTCATCTCCATCTATCTCCATAAACCTCCAATTGGATTTTACAGCAGTTGCTTCTTCATCATGAACTGCGATGGATTGTATTTCAAAGCCGAGGCTGTAAGAGGAGGATTTCAGGGCTTAGATTTTTTTAGTCATGTGTGAGAATAACAAGGAGCGGAGAAAAGCTGTGCATCAGAGATTTTGTACATACATATGTATGCATGGTTTTGGAATACAACCCGTAGATGTGTTGTGTTGTACTGTCTGTATGTGCACACATGCTGCTGTGCACATGAGGATGAATAATTGAATCTAGAATTACTCAGCATACATTCGTCACAGAACAGCTTAAGAGCTACTGTCTCATGTTTGCCCATTTCTTAAAACCACAATCTGTGATGCAAACATAAACAAATGGGGAACCCAACAACAAAAAAACTGAACTAAAAGATGGGAACCTCTTATAAATCTCATATTAACTCATATCAACTTTATTGTATATTTTCATAAAAGGACTAACTCTAAAACACAAGTAGATGAATTTTTTTAAGGTTTTTTAAGGTTCAGATGCTCTAAAGGGTGTGATAATTATAAGAAATATTTGTGAAACTTGCGTTAAACAAACCTGTATTTTTATCCAGATCAGCTATGAAATACAGAGTTGATTTTTCATCTGCAGCTCTTCATTAATGTATATGGAAATTCTTCAATGTATATAGTCAAAAACATGACTGATTGGGACTTAAAGGGAAGAGTTAAAGATTGAAGTTGTTTTGACAATGTTCCCATTATGTCAAGTCAGTCCCTTTTTTTAGAAAGTGACTAAAGCTCTTTCTGGAGATTTGAATAAGCAGAGTGGTAAAACTGTGAGAAAACACAGACTGACACAGAATCCACATACACAGGATTACACAGGCTGTTAAATTTTGAATTTGTTTACATCATTGCTTTACTTTACATCAAGATCATGAAGAGCTGGACTTGAGTAACTGATGCTGGCACATTACAAGAGTGTTTCATTGTAAATGACTGACAGGTTCATCTCACAGCAAAGTATGATACAGGCTCCATGTTATCCAGCCATAATGCAAGGAACTAAATGGAGTTCCCTCTGCCTCAGGGAGTAGAGAGTGGGCTGCCTACTACTCTGCATCAATCCACATGAACCATCAGGAATCACCATGATAAAAGCACTCGTATTGTAGCTGTAATAAAGTCTGGGTAAGATACCGTAAAAGGGGTATTTCTACATTTGGGGAAATTCACTTTTTTGTATTCTTGCTGAGCGTCAGATGAGATGATTGATATGACTGATGTCACTGTCATATCTGGATGATAAATATGATTGGCAAATATGTTTCGTCACAGTTTCCATCAGCAAAATTAAAATGATGAATCACCAGGAAGAGGAGCTCCAATCCAAAAATATACTGATTCGGTCAGTGACAGTGCTGAGCAGTACTCTCAGTTCAGCTTGAGTATTCTGTATTAAATATTTGGTTGTCCATGTACTAAACACCTCTACATGAACATATTCATCATCTCTGTAATAAAACATCTGATTTAAGTTCCCATAATCTTCACAGGTATACAACCCACATTGGTATCAAAGGTATTGACACTAGAAGCAAAGGTTTATGTAGCTGACAAAAAATAAATATAATAATAATAATAATTAATAGTGAGTTCCCACATCTGTGACATTTTCTCTCAGGGAAGTGGTTCACCACAGGTTCATTTTTATATAAAGGAAATTCAATTGCAAATCCAACTGTGACATAGTAGATTTCCCCTATTCAAAGACACTCAATTGTAAATAGAAAAGATTTTCACAACCTAATTAACATATCGAAGGATCTACCCAACAGATGGTCTTGGATAATGTTCAAGGCTTGGCTCAAGTTAGTGCGATGGAAATGTCTGACACGGGAACTGCTTCTCAGTGTGCTCATGGCTACTAGATACATGTTATAATCATGAATAAACACTTGCCTCATCTCCAGGAAAGGTTTTCTTTGGAGAGACTCCAGCAGGGGCAAGCTAATGGTTAAATTTTAACAGGCTTGTATTCTGTTACAAAGATTGATTTAAGACTGATTTAGTTTTTCTGCAGTTTCTGCAGAGTGGGTTGTGAAAGTGTCTTGGTCAAAAATTCTATATCCTGTGATACAATCCAGCCATTTGTAATTACTTCATCATGCCTATGTAACGAATCACTGATATCCTACCCTGATGTTGGCTAAGGCTGAGCAGCCAGGTACATTACCAGTCTAAATCCTGTAAAGCCTTAAAGCTGGAGACAGGGCTGGGTCAGTGGTACAGTAGCTGGTGGAAAATGCATTAGCTGATAAGACAGACAACCTTGTGTAATAGTAATAAAACAGTGTAGGCTAACAAGCTAGTCACCCATCGTTTCTAAGGATTACAGTAACATGGAGACCGAACCTGAGAGCGAATGTGATAAAGTCAGAGTTCAAACAGCTTCACTGCTGAGGAATGATGAGGTGAATCCATTGTCTTAGGTCTTCATTTTATTTTAATTAAGTGAAGTAAATTTTGACTAGCTAAACAGCCAAGAACACAGAAAGACGAAACTGATATCAACTGTCCATAAACTCCCAGTAAACCTTTTACATCATCTTACACTACAAATATACTACTGAAAACAGTAATTACATTACTGTAATGTGCTATTGCCGAACACTGTCCATGATATTATACTGTATTTGGCTGGCAAAATGCAAGACCTCCATTTTCAGTATAACTGTTGTTAAATGAACATAGTCAATTAAAGTGCAGGACATTTGCTTTAAAACATTACCAGGTGGAAGTTATCCAAAAAGGGTTTCAGCAGCTCCAGATTTTAAATTTGGATACGTCTTGGATATGTCTGACATCAGTGATTTTTTTGCTTTGAGTTACAATAGTTCACATTCACAAAGATTGGGTTTTATACCTTTTACATTTTACCTTTTATGAATAGATAATCTAAGAGATTCTGAAATTTAATGTCTCTAGATTCTGTTGTATTGTGGAGTCAGAATGTGGGAGTGAAACTGAGAGACCACGAATTTGACCCAATGTTTTTACTTGCTGAATAAATTAAAAAGACATGAAACTGAACGAAAGAAGGAAGTCTGATACTTCAAACTCATTAACATGCACATTAACATGGCGTTGGTCAGGCCCCGAAACATCACCTTGTCTAACACTGGAAGAGAAATACACTGGCTGATGGAGCTCCTGCATTGTGTATTGATGAGCCTGACTGGATAGGATGACAGCACAAAGTGAAACCAGAGACCCTCCACAGAATGAGGCAGAGAGGGAGGCGGTGACAGTGGTGGCTGTGGTGGTGTGATTTAGCATTTTAACATTATCACTTAACAAGACAGGCCTGGCACTTGGCCCCAGTGTAAGCCCAAGGAGAGCAGGAGGTAAGGGAAAGAAGGATGGATGTGAAAGAAAAAACAGAGAAGTCCTCTGCTCCTGGGCCGGCTTTACCTGACTTATTCACAAGAGAGCAAGAGAGGAACATCTAACGACCTGGAGAGAAATGGAGGAAGAGAAAACCGAGAAAGAGGGAGGTTGGGTGGGAGGGTGCACTTCCACTAGAAACTTAATTATGCATGGCAGGGCAGCTGGAGCAAAAGAGAGGAAGAGAGAGATGGATGGAGAGGGAAAGAGGAGAGCATCCACCTACGCAGAGGAATGAGGGGGCAGGTGGAGAGGTGGGGGAGTAGGAAGGGCAAAGGAGACAAAAATGAGCAAGAGGTGGTAGTGGTGGTGGTGGTGGTGGTGGTTTAGCAGGGGGTGGGGGTTGGGGTGGATTGAGGGGATGTTTCTGTCATGCTTAAGGGTGGTTGTGGGCGGTGAAAGTTGCAAATACACAGGAGAGCCCTCTTTGTGGACGGAGCTGCAGGTGATCCTACATTAACAGTTTAACTTGTCAGAAAACGGAACAAGCACATAATGTGAAAATGAACGTGGGTCATTACTCAGTATTCCATAAAAAGTATATCCTGCAGTACATAATACAGTGGAAAAACACACTCTGAAGCATCATTGATTCATTGCTACTTGCACAAATGTACTGAAAGAAGATTAAGTGTCTAAAGCCCTGTTAGCTTAGCTTTTTGGGCATAGTGGTACTTTGTGATGAATGCTAACATTTGCATACTAAAAAGCTTACGGTAACAATACTAACATACTGATGTGAAGCAGGTATGTTTACCACATTTGTCATCTTAGTATAAAATGTTAGCACAATCATATTTCATAATTAGCACTTAACACAAAGTACAGCTGAGGCTGAAGGGAAGGGCATTGCTTGATTTCATAATGCCACTACGTAAAAAGATGGGCTCAGTTATTACAGTTGATTCTGAGGGAAACGTGAATGAGATTTTGCTGAGATGTTTTGGTCTGGTAATGAGAGTGTAATGAGAGACCAGCAAACCGACATTGTCTTTCTTAGAGATCATCACAATCCTGAAATATTATTTTCTTTAAGTATCTGTGTGGCATTATGGTGTCAATACCAATAGAGCTTTCCTCCTCATATGCATTTAGCTGCAAACAAAACCTTCTGACACAACCTGTTTCATGTGTGCGTGTAGATTTAACTGCTTTTTATGCTACATACAACTTGAAGGCTAAATATGAGACCAAAGACCAACTATTAAAAATGGATGATTTTTGTAGAAAAGAAAAACAAGACAACTAGCTTGTGTGCTCCACCTTCTTCTTCTTTTGCACCTGCCAGGTTCAGGTGAATCCTCTTTAAAGGCACATTTGCCTCAGAGGGGGGGCCAAATCCTGAACCATTAAGCCTCTGTATTCGTTAATGGGTCCACTTACTGGAAGTGACAGAGAAGCAGCTTTTCAATTTCTTAAAAAGCTGCCTCACTGTACTAAGATACTGTTCCTGCTGTTGCTCTGCTCCTCTGGGCTTAAGTATCCCACTGTGTGTGAGTCTCACACACACACACACAGAGAGAGAGAGAGAGAGAGAGGCAAACAAAGCCCAAAGTATGCAACACAGCAACACATAGAACGTGCACACAAAGACTCAAACACACATGCACATACACACCTGAGCTTGCCAGGAAAGCCATGCACTCTCATTCTGCCTTCATCACACACCCTGATGGGGTGGAGAACTGGAAGTTACACAAGCAGCTTAGCCCTGATTAGGTGAAGTGTATTGAATGGACTGCTCATGTTTTAACAGCAGCCTCCCCCCTGAGATGGACCCGGCTGATAACAGTGACAGGAATATCGAAGGAGGTGAGTCAACATAATGCAATGTGTGTGTGTGTGCGCGTGTGTGCGTGTAGTTGTATGGCTGTACAGTGTGAGGACCGGTGTGAATCTTAAACAGTTGAAGTGAGGACATTTTGGGACAGTGAGGACATTTTGCCCGGTCCTTACTTTCTGTAATGAATGACAAGAATGTGTGTGTGTTTCCATGAATATATTTAAATCACGTCACAAAGTTCGGATATTTGTTTTGAATCTCAAATATACAAAATAAATATTTTAACATTGCAATACATATAAAAAAAAAAGTCATAGCTACTCCTCCACTTCATTATTTAACTCTGAAACAATGTTTTCCTTTCCTCTCCTACATATTCACAGCAGCATCTTTTAAAGTGTACATTATTGAAAATATGTGCCACACCAGCTAAGTACTCTGACTCAGGAGTATTTTGTCAACATTACTTTAGCGACAAACAGGCCAGTCACACATGAGTGTATGGAGGGATGAGATGGAGGGAGTGATGAACGGAGAGAAAGAGGTGCAATGGAGCAATTGGGAGCAGCTGCGAAAGAGCAGCTGGAGTAATGGTTTTTCTGGGCCTGCCCATCGCTGTCTCTCCCCTGTCTCGTTTTTCTCCTCTTACTTTTTTCGTACTCAGTCACTCATGCACTCAGACACACATGCATTTTCCATCTTTGTCAGTTGCCTCTTTGTTCAATACACTGGAGCCAAATTGTCTGTTTTGTGTGTGTAACTAGTCACATTGTCTAATTATTTATTTTTCTTCATTTCACATAGTGTTAATTAAGCAAAACTGCAATTAAATATATTTGTCAATTACCTTTTTTTCCCCACAATGAAAAAAGAGGTTTTAGCCAAGAGGTTTTCACCAAAGCCAGAGGTTTTCACCCTCTGGCCAAAGCACAAAGTTAAAAAAAAAAACCTAGTGTACACTGTCAAAACTGAACAACCAAAGAGAGAAAGCTCGAGGTTTACTCAAGGGAGGTTACCAATAGATAAAAAGAAAAAGAAAGGCAAAAGGTAGAAGAAGCTTTTTTTTCACTAAATCAAAAAACAAAATGATATGAATATGGGTCTGGGTTAAAGTACCTTGAATGCAACACAATCTATAGATTCTTAGTTATACAAAACCATCAGATTTGGCTGCAAGCAGCAAAACAAAGCATCGCAGTACCTGTGCTGCGCTGTGGACCTTCAGCTCTGCAGCTGCAGAAAACTTGCCTGCAGTTGGTTTAGCGGCTGCTGCTGCTGCCACACTGCCCTCTACCAGCTCAGCTCTATTAGTTCAGCTTCACCACCTCTCAGTGGCCCCAAGGTTGTGACAAAGTAGTAGTTAATATCTGTGTGTGTGTGTGTGTGTGTGTGTGTGTGTGTGTGTGTGTGGTGTTGACTGCATGGGCTTCTATTCTTTCACAGGACAGATTAAGCGGATATAATGACATGCATATGGAAGACCATATAGGGCAAGAAAGTAATTAAGGAAGTTGAGGCAGTAATTGGCTTTGGTTCAGAGGCCAACAGCTATAGAAATCAGGGGACACTTTAAGAAGAATAAAAAATAAAACTGCTGTTACACACATGACCCATTAAGACACGATTTACAAAACTTACAAACTATTTTATATGTATATTTTTTATAATATATTTGGGAATGTATCCTTCACAGTAGTCCCCCTAAAGAAACAAAAACAGGTGTAGAGAGGATAAAAATGCATTCTGGAGAGCCAAATATGTAAGATCATACTGACAAACGTACTGTAAAACCGCCAGAATGTCAAGACAAATGGTGATAGGACAATCGGGAGGAGGATGAGGAAGGCATTAAGAAGTCTGACAACCCTGAGAAAGTGACTCTGATTCTGTCCAATGAACATCTCTCTGCCATCTGAGCCACAGCATCACTCTTCAAAAAGCTAAACACTGTAAATTCTTTTTATTAACTCACACAGTACAGAGTCTTTTACTTGGCTGTAATAGAGTTTTATCCTAATATTATAATTTATGAGTCTACATAATGTGAAGGTTTTCCTGGCAGCCTGTAATTTATTAGATAATATACTGTGTGTATATAATAATGACTGTCTCAGAACGTATTTTCAGCCACTGCATGGCTGTTAAGGAAATCTGCAAAAATAGGTTTGAATAATTTAAGTCACATAGACTACATTCTAAAATCAAATAGATTTTTACTACTGTTTTCCCTGGGGGAAAGGTTTTTTTTTCAGTATCGAATAGTCACAATGCTAAAGATAGAGAGACACAAATTCCAGTCATGCAGCAACGAAGATCAAAGGAGATCAGAGCACATGGAGAAACAACAACAGAGCTCCGTTGGAAGTTCTGTCTTCCTCTTCCTGTTCCCCTGGGGGCAGCGTCTAAGCATGCGTAGCTCCTGAAGCTGTCACTGCTGGTCAGGCTGTCTATATGTTGGAAAGCACAGAAGAAGACAGACCTGTCACTTCAACAGTAGGAGATGGCAGATGGTGCAGCTGGAAAGATAACCAAACAGCACGATAAATGATGATGAGCTGGTTTACCAGATTTGAATTAAGGATTTACATCTTGACTGAAAAGTGTGCAGCAGTATAAATGTCTTTTGTCTTTTTTAGAGCTCTCAGGTTCAGGACTATGACCATGTACATTCAATAAATAGCGGGTTTCATGTGAATCTGATTGTCAAGTTTCCAGTCAAGACTGAAACAAGGCATAGAGCAGAGACAAAGACCCTGTTACTGAGGGTTTCTTTGACACAACATCTGACAGTTTATGTTACGTAGAAGCATGCCTGGAGCACTGACAAAAATGGACACACGAAAACAGACATGTCAGTCATCGTCCTGGCTTCTGCTCCCATACGCACATGTGCTCACTGGTTACAAAATAAAACATGCAAACACTCTTTAAAAAATGTGCTTTAATAGATAGATAAGTATAGACATGGACTTCAGATGGGTTTCCCAATCTTGTACTCCCACACACGCACCATTTATGCCTGAGCACATGCACACAGTATATGCAAACACAACCACATGCCAAGTATGCACATGAAAACATGAACCACATACACACACTTACACCAAGTATAGCTATATCTTTAGCCTTGACACTTTTACTGTTGGAACAAGAGCACTGAGAGCCATTTCATTTACATGCAAATTGACACCCACCAGTCCACACAGACACACACATGTACACTCTCCTGCCTGGCATTGCTTG
Organism: Toxotes jaculatrix; assembly: GCF_017976425.1. Taxonomy (NCBI): domain Eukaryota; kingdom Metazoa; phylum Chordata; class Actinopteri; family Toxotidae; genus Toxotes; species Toxotes jaculatrix. The sequence continues at coordinate 9,992,798 of NC_054407.1, forward strand.
TGTGTGTGTATGTGTGTTCATGCATGCCCGTGAGAAGTGTAGCTGCTCTGCTGGCACTCAGTGAAGGTGCTATTCTGTCCTGCTGCTTTTCCTGCTAACTAGAAACTAGGCACAAATAGATACAAAGACAGAAAGAGTGATAGAGGCTCTGATTTCATTTTCATTATTTGGTTTAGCAGCTTTTCAGTTGACAAACCAGGCTTGAGGAGAAGGCCATCAAAGAGGCTCCATGCAGCCGTGTGTTTGTTATCTCATGTTGGTACTGAATAATGATGGGCTGAGGCCTAGACATGTCCTCTGATCAGATGTCCCTTCTTGTCACAAGAAGACAAAGGATCACTTGAGGTGATCGAGCATTTTGCAATAATGACCCTTGAGAGACTGATTGTCACCGCAGCAAGAGAAAAGTGGCAGCAATGACTGGACTTGACACAGTAACATTAAAATTCAAAAGTAACATCCTTGAGTTGGCAGAATGGACCAACTCCTCACCAGTGTCAGCTGAGACAGGTAAGTCTTACTGTCACAGGAGGGAAAGCAGTGCAGAGAGGATGTCATTTAAAATCAGATATCTGTCACTCTCTGCTGGCTGACATGAGACACTGCATAAAACAGCTCTGTCAAATCTCTTCCTGCCATGGCCATTTTTTCTTTCTCTTTAAAAGTGCATGGACATATTCCTTTTATTATGAATGAAATTTCATTTCTGTGTTAGCACTTTATTTTACGAATGTGTTATTTTATCATAATTTGAACAAACTTTTCAGGACATTTCCTGGAAATAATTTAATTTGGCACTAATAGTTTAGAAAGTGAGTTTATAAGCAATTTTCATAGGAATCTCCTTGAAACAGCTGCTACCACTAAACAAATTAAATATTTACACAGCATGAATGTATTATCAGAAATAACTTAAAAATTGCTTTCCATCTATGTTGCACAGGATGCTGGTCTGTGGACAAGTTTTACATCTTTGCATGTTCAGCTAACTAAAAAAAAACTATATAAGTAAGAGTTTTCAAACTGTGAGGTTGCAAAGGGTCACACACAGTGTCAAGGCAAAGAGTGAGATGAAAGGGACAGGTAAAAGCAGTGGGAGGCTTGTTATTGTAGTTTGGCCCTGTGATTTGGGTAAGCCCATGGGGGGGGGGAACGCAAGGTACAGGAACTAACACGGGGAAGCAACACAGGTAGAGAAACAGACAGACTCAGGACAAAGACAAACAGAACAAAGGCCGACAATGAGACTTATATTCATGAGGTAATAGGCAACAGGTGAAACTAATTAGGGCAGGGCAGACAATCACAAATGGAGGGAAACTAGACAAAGATGGGAAGTAAAACAAGAGTCCAAAAGCTCCAAATGTCCACAAAAGAGTTCAAAACAAAACAAAAGGGTTCAGAAAACAGTGTCCTTAGGGGCTGGTCATGACACTAATTAGCTACTAGTGTTCGGCATACTTTTAATGGTACCACCTTCCCAAAATGTAAAGTAAATGTAAAATAATTTTATGTGTAATTTACTTTGAATTTATAGTTTCATTTTATATTCATAATTTGATTTCTCTCTGTTGAAAAGATGCTGCCCTCAAACGTTGTAGTATCTATTAACTTATTTACCTCCTTTCTTACTCGTTGCCATTATACAGAATGCATGATGACAACAGGATCAGGAACACCGGCTTAGAAACTGGTCTATTGTTTAAAAAGGGTATGTATGTAGAGCCAATTTCATGGGTGGCAGCAGTTTGCCAGATGTATCCAAATGTTAAAAAAAAACATTACCAGACTGTTGTACTCTCGAAGTATTTGTAGTTAAAAACCTTCCAAACTGAATTATCTTCTTCAGACTTGATCTAAATTTAACATTCATCTTCGGGTGTTTTGTCTGATAATGCGGCAAATAAAACCAATTACATAGAAATGAAGTGTACGCACAACGAAATCCATCCCTCCCCAAATAAAACCAATTAAACAATCAGTCACTGTAGGCTGATTTCATTTGCTATTAGGAGTCATTTAGGACGGCTGCAGTATAGAGTGGCAGATAATCAGCACCACATTTGATTATCTGTTGAGCGAATTATACACCCCTCAGTGTGAGGAACTGGCCGGGTTACAGAGATTATTTCTGTTATTATGGAGCTGAATGGCTGAACCAATGGCCTCAATCTGATTTAGCGCTATCAGAAAGAGCACCAATGTTGTCTTATAGTTTGTGTGTGTGTGTGTGTGTGCGTGTGTGTGTGTGTGTGTGTGTGTGTGTGCGTGCGTGTGTGTGTGTGTGTGTGTGTGTGTGTGTGTGTGTGTGTTTGTGTGTGTGTGCATGTGTCAGCCATTTGCTTTTTCAAGACTGGTTCCGTTGCAACTTTGATTTTTCAAGTTAACAATGAAACAGCAGCACAGTGTTACTAAGTGTTGATTTTTAGACTATTAGAAGAAGAAGAAGTGAGAAGTGTTGATTGGTGCCGGCTGATTTGTGTGGAAAACATGCACCAGGGTTGACTGATTTATCCTACAAACAAATAAATTTTGACACCTGTAAAATTTTATTTAATTCAGAGTTGCTAGGAATGAATATTGATGATGTTGTTGTAAGTACTAAGATCAATGTGATCATTGTCTCATGTCAATCTTCCAGGAACTAGCAAACATCCCTAAAGTAACCCATTATCCTGAAGGTATCGGGTTGCAGGATTGTGACCTTTCACTGATGAAAGTTTGGAAACCATCATCAAAAAGTTGATAAAACACAGATTAACACAAATAAAGTTTCATAAATAATCATCAAAAGCTTTATTAGAGTCTAGTTTGAGGGGTGCAAATGCACTTTTTTCTACAATAATGAAGAGAGAATAAATTATTTCAGTACAAAATAAACAATCATTTCAATGTGACAGTCTCTCCGCAAAAACCTGTGTATGCTGTGATTTTATTGTTTGTCCTGCTGTGACATTGAAAGGAATTCGTTAAATATGATCAAGTATCTGCGATTACCGATATGCAGTGTTTGGCAGAGTGCTACATCACTGGAAATATAGCAAAATCATTTCATCTGACTTCCCATGAATTAGGCAACGTGGTAAAGGTCCTTTTAAACAAACTTGCAGCACAGACCAAAAACACTTCAAGACAGTATTTTAGCATGTGATGGGTAGAAAATTAAATCTAGCAAAACTGTATCAGCTCTTTCATGCTGCATCCTTTCTCGCAGCAAATGTCAGATATTCTTCCAGCAGCTCGCCTGATCCGAGAGGACAGAGGGTACCAGTGAGGAACTGGGGAGAAGACAGCCTTCTCACCAGACTCTGGAGGGATGTGGATCGTCTCAGTAGCCCGGTGCTCTTCTGTGGAGGTGTCACCGTCCCCTGTGCAGAGGAGACGGAAAGATGTGGATTTTAGAAAGACAACTGGAAAACATGGAAGAATTCCTGGTTTCAATTGGAAACCTCTTGAAACTCCAAAACTAAAAACTAATGGGTACTGAAACACAAATGCCACTAGAAAGTTGAGAAATGTCACATGGAGCTCAGTGAATACATTAATAATTTAATCAATTATAGTACTGCAATAAGTGAGCAAATAGCCCATGAGAAAATGTATTTTGCTGGGTTGATGGATGAGATGGTCACTCAAATCAGAAGAAACTCAGGAGACACAGCAGGAATGTGCACTTCTCAAATGTGGCTTTAAATGTTTAAAATGTTAAATATCACTTACATCTGTACAGATGGTGCGAGCAGCGGCTCTCAACCAATACACATGATGTTTAAAAATATAACATGAAGGACTTACAGCGAGGAGTGAGCTGATGTTGGCCCAGTTCTACGTCCGGGGTGCTTCTCCTTAGCCGTGAGTTACCACAGGATGAGACGGCCAGACGTATCAGCTCTCTCCCACACATCTTGATCCTCTCCTGTGCATGAACCACACACACTGCAGCCACAAGCACCGCCATCAGAGACACCAAACACTTAGCAGCAGACATTGTGTGATGCGTTACTGCTCCTCAGGTGGCCAGTGGAGGAAGGAACTGACCGGGCGGACAGATGAGAGGTGAGCTTGGGAGTGTGGAGAGTAACAAGGATGCGTGGTGACTTACGAGGTAAACTTGAGGGGGTTTATATAGTCAATGTGTGTTACCCAAAGTGGCGGTTTCAAAAATGCTGAGGCCACGGGTTATTTGAGACATGTATTCAGCCTTGGTGAAAGAAAAGCATGTCCTGATCTAGAGCCCAGCGTGATAGTGATGCGAAGTCGCCCTCAAGGTTGAAACTGTCATCGAGATAAAAACCTGGTCTTGTAGTGATCTACTGCTCGGATGAAATACTGTGAAATATTTGCAGCCACTGAGCCTCGCAAGAGCATCACACAGCTCTTTGGAACCCAACAAAGGTCCTTCTTTGAGAAAAGTAGTGAATCCAAGATGGATTTCAAGCAGTTTAGATGCTAACAAGCCCTGTGTTTACAGATCTTAATGTGGTTTTAGCGTTATTAACTTGTTTATTTCACAGATGTGCTTAAACTCCTGTTTTTCACACAGCGTTTACATATGTCTGTTTGAAAATGTGTCAAAACATCATAATTCAGGTTATTACAGTGAACAATTTTCCTTGACTGTGAGTTGCTTTTACACCTTATCTTGACACGTCTTGAGGGATGGGAGCTAATTGGAACAGAGTGCGAGTGACAAAAAGATGTCAAGGATACTGACGCAACAGTTCGCACACATGGTCACCCGAGGCCGTACTGTAGTTGTATAAACAGAGATGACTGTTTCATATTTCCAGCGCTGATGAAAAATATGAGAGGTGGCACTTTAATGTCTTAAATGTACTTCTGGCTATGCTTGGCATTTTAACCTCTAATGACGATATCACTGGTAAGCAACGATTGGTTTGTGATGCTCAGCTGCTGTGCTGAGAGCAAGATGTGGAGTTGAAAATATCAGTCTTGTTAGTCTAATTCCTTTCACCTCACTGATTCCTATCCTTTATTTCTTGTAGAAGGGGGTTAAAGTCGATGGTGTTCATTAATGGCATGGTAATCGAGCTAGTTCACACAGATGTTGAACTAACTAGACTTTATTAGGCTTATCATATTACTCGCCACTGTGCCGCTGACTTCACAACAGACTCCAGGAAACTGTTTACTGTGAACTGTCACTGAAGGTTAAGTGGTTTCTGTTTTGTTGATTTGTTTTCTGAAATGTCACTGTGATTTTGTTTTGGCTAATTTCTTCTCCTAGGTGTTGTTTTGTTATGTACCTCAGGGCCACCGTAGTTGTCGATGCAAAATCGTCCACGCCTTTCTAGAACAAAAGGAAACAACTGCATTTCAAATTCTGATAAAATGACAGTATACCGCCTGCCCAGCACTAAGCGGACAGAGACAGTTAGCAACTAGCTGGTAAACACAGAAGAGCAGTTAGAAGCTGAAGTGCCAAAGACAGTCATCAGGAGTTGGTGGAGACCAAAACAGAGCTAAAAAGAGAGTAAATAGTGGTCTAGTCTGCTGGCTGTTTCAGTATCACCTCTTTGCTAACACTTGCTGTATTACTTAAAGTTGAAATGTGCCTCTGTATTATTCTATATTGCTCCATAATATTCTATATGTGCATCTGTCTGCCTGTCTATCTGCATATGTCTGTCTTACAGAACGTTCCCTGATGTCCCCCTTGACTGCATCTATTCCTGTCCACTCAGTCCTGTCTGAGTCACATGAGACAACCAAAATCTCTCAGTGCTCTTGAGTTTTAATTGACGCTGACGACACTATTAAACCACTGGCATCTTTCCCATTACCTTATCCTATAATACTATTAGAAAGGCAGCATCGTCCCTCAGACGACTGAGACAGGTGCCTATAAATAGACATCGACTTCAAGTCTCTTGTATTTAAAGGGAAATGCTATGAGGAAGAGATTTTTTTTTTAATTCAGCAAGAAATCTCTTTTTGAGAAGTAAATGTTTTATACATAATAAAATCAGTGTTCAACACAGTTTCCAGCCTGTGTTGCATTTGAATGTTTTGTTTTGTTTTTCTGCACAATAACAAAAAATAGTGACACATTTTACAATGTTTTGTACAGTAACTGAGTATATATATATATATATATACATACATTTATATATATGAAATTAAACACAAATCATAAAATGTCCTTCTTTTGTTTGCTCTGTTTAACCAATGTAATTTTTAACACCTTCATACAGTTGACCACTGACTCTCCAATCAAAACCTTTGAAATCTTTAGGCTACAATGTAAACAGAGATTGGACATCTTTCACTTGTGGACAAATCCTTAGTCTTTGACGAGTATTTCTGTACTTGTACTTTCTGTACAAGGAAGCATTCATAATGTTATACTGATAATTCATTCAGTAACTCAATGAACATACAATACTGTCTCTAATTATGTCTTATGTGGGTGGAACAAGGGTCTAATACTTCATAGAGCTCTATATTTGTAAATCAGAGGTTACCAGTGCAGGTGCAAGGTGTTTTGTTATGATCAGAGGCACAACACATCTTCAGCACAGTTAGACACAGGGTGTGAATCAGTGGGTGTGCCAAGGGCTTATTTTCTTTCCCTTGTATCTGTATCTAGCACAGACTGAGCAGCAAATAGGACATATTAAATGGGATGAGATAATACATCTGCTTACTGTTTGCTTGCTCCAGGGCAGGAATTGGTTTAATGATTTTAGCCGAATGGCCAAACACAGCAAGCAGCACAGTGCAGTGACAGTTTCCACTACAGAACTGAGCTATGTTGGATCCTGACAGCTATAGTCCAAGAACATGGAGCTCAGTTCTCAAGGATTGTGCCAAATTCTGAACTGCTAGATGACGATTACAAGCACCATTGTTTCTTATCTCAATTCTCCTGCTTGAAAGACCTATATAAGAAACATTTGTCTGCTATCCCTCGTGAATGTGGCTTGTAAGCACTTAAATAGCACCTGGTCAGATTCTCTGTGCGCCCAAAATAGCACAGGACTTGATTGACTTTTGCCCTTGACTGAACAGGCAGGAGGTGCAAGCGCAAATCCTTGTAATCCTTGACCACAAAATTAGACCCGTGCTCTTGAGCTCTACTGACACATCCCCTGCTGCGCCTATCCTCCCACTAAGGTACAGTCAAGAGCATGCTGAGTGACTGGACAAAAAAAAAGAAAAGGTGTGCTTTTCACGAGAATGCCACTTTGCTGACATATAGCACATGGGAGGGCTTTGCACTGATGATGCTGAATTTTTCTCAGGTGAACATAGTGTGAATCTGTGAGGCTTGCATTGCCTGTACACATGTATTTTCTTGGCCTAAAAAAGCGGAAGACAGTGACTACAGTCCAAAGTGATGTTTGACCAGCTATTGGCCAAAAATCTTATAGAAGAAGAAGAAGAAGTTAAACTGTCTATTGTGCGGAGTATCAGGAATGTAAAGTAACATGTACGAGACCATGAAGTTGTCCAAAATAGTCCATTAATAGCACTTCCAATGAAAATAATTCTTCACAAGCATCCCACTCCCTTCAAAGTGATCAGTGTAACATTGCTTCATCAATAATGTTACAACTTGACCTCCTTGTGTCACACATCTATTTCAGTTTAGTCAGAATTAGTTGCAGCCAGGTGCTATTCTTGGAAACAGATAACAAGCTGTCCAGCGGAAGCATCTTCTCTACTTGATCAAAGAGTCATCACAAATTGCATGCAAACAGTACCTACTATGAAGCTGAGGCTTAAAGCTTATCTCAACTTGTTGCTGCCTCCATTTCCCCCTCCTCTTAGATTGTTTATTTTAAATCACATAGGCTCAGAGTTGGAGGCAGATGGGGTCTTACACTTTCTAGACCCATGGGTGATAAGGCCATTTAGGGTTAGCAAGTTCACGACTAGGCGGCTTCTCTCAATCCTCGCTCTCACGGATAGTTTGCCTTCCACTGGGCCGATAATGAATCTCATCGTCGGAGTCTTCTGGCTGGGGTGCGAAGCAGCTGTCAAACTTGCGCCTCAGACGTTTCTTGAGCTGGAAGGTGCGCTCTGTGTTTGAAAATGTGTATTCCTGTTCCTTCAGTTTGGCGTAGTAGTCGGAGAACTTGTTGAACAGAATGGAGATGGGCATGCCATTGAGGATGATGCCAAATGAGATGCAGCCAAATGCCACACAGCGGCCGAGGTAGGAGATAGGGACGACATCTCCATAGCCCACAGTAGAGATGCTCACCTGTAGGAAGAAAAGAGTGACGTGAGATTTGTTAGATATGTTTTTCTTTTTTTTTTACATTTAACATAAAGATATATCAAACATTGCTGTATTCAAAGATACATTCTGTATCTTTGAATACAGAAAAGAGCATTGGCAGCTCCCTTATTTTTCTCCAGAGAAATCCTCATGCTGATTTCCTCCTGCCCCAAAATGTCCTTTCACCGTGGCTTTATGGGAATCCAACAATTTATTTGTTTCTTTTACTGATCATTCATTTGGCATGTTTGCAAGTTTAGAATACGCAGGATCAAATAAACCTTCAGAAATGTACTGCAACACTTTCCATCTCTCGAATGCAATCACTGTGTCTGGCCACAAACGAGACGCATTACGGCGCATTATAGAGGATTAGACACATACAAGTTAACAGCTGCCACCGGATAAATAAAAGCCAAATGTCCTTAAATGAGAATGAAAGAGACAGAGGAACAGGCTGATGATGTCCAATGACACCGAGGTTAGTACATTAAAACCAAGAAAGTAAAATATTGTAAAATTGTTACTGTTATTATTCTGACCATCACATCAAATGTCAGACAAAATGAATCTCTCATCTTTACATATGTTTGCCTTGTGAAATTTAGTTATGACTGTATAATACCTACTTAATCAAACAGGTAATAATTCAGTGATTTAAAACAAAGAGCAAGGCCGATGCTGGTGTTTAACTACAGGACAGTTTGGTGGCACACACCAGCTGTTTCTTCACATTTGTAAAGACCATGAACATGATTCTCACCGTGTCATGTGTCATGATCCATACTGACACATCTACCATTAGACAGCCAATAATCATGAGTCCATCATTAGAATTTAAATAAGAATTTAATTTTTTTATCTTATTCTTCCTGCTTGGGAGACTTATTTCAAAGTCGGTTTAGCCAGCGATGAATTCACAAAAATGGATTATACAATGAGTCTTTGAATACAGTCTTATCATAAATGTATTGCTTGATGAAAAGTAGCACGGAACATGATTCGGCCCTTCCCTGTGCACTGTCGTCTTGGCCTGACTAGGCAGGCCTCTCAAATCCCAGTAGGCCTAATCCTTGACACCTGAAATGCACCTCACTGCTTGATCATACTGACGCACCCCCTACTGAGCTTCTCCTCAGTCTCTTCAGCGAAGTCAAGAGGAACAGCTTAGCAAGGTTTATAACCAAGTTAATCCGGAAGAATCTAAGTAGCAGCCATAAGAGCAGGTTGTATCCTCTAAATACTGAAGACACTATTTCTTGCTCTATTAATAATAATTTAAACCTCAGTTCAAATGAATATACAGTCAAGCGCAACTTAAGTTGGGTTTTGTTGAAAATGTAAGAAAGGGAAAAACTAACATAGATTGTTACAATATTTGGACCCAGCAAAGTTCAATGCAAAGTCTCTAAAATACCAGCTTTTGTCAAAAACTAAACCCTACTTGAAATGCATTCCTGCTATTTTGCATTTAGGCAAAACCCATCTGGAGTTTGAAGTTTATCCTACTCACCGCAGCCCACCACCAGGCATCTGGTATGCTGCTGAATGGCGTCCCAGGCTGATCCACCTCCACAGAGTGCATCAGAGCAGAGAAGGTAAAGATGCCCATGGCAATGAATAGAAACAGACAGCAGACCTGAATAAAGACAGAAAACTATATGTCAACACTATGCCCATTCGTTTTTGGTAATCAATATATTTAGAAATCTTGGACTACCAATCAGGTCACATGACAATGTTATGCTTTATTGTACCTCGACATACCAAGAAGACCTGCTTATTAAACTGTATGTATTACACCAAACTGTGCATACAGGATTTTTAGCAAGAATGGTCTGAATATAGCTGCTAAAAACGACTAAGCCAATAATGACATACACAATCATTTGAAAAAGGTTGAGGTTTGTTCCCACGCAGATGAACCCTGTGTCACATGCATTATATCTGTGTCACCACAGGCGGCAGCACTGCGGTTGGGGAAGGGCAGTAATTATTTTGACAAAAGAAAAGATGAAGGGCATCTTGAATTCTTACACATGCTATGTAAACTGCAGATTCACACATTTATAATGCTGTTGAATAACTTTATAGATCCTCAGCTTGACTTCTGACATGACTTCTGAACCTTTTCCGTGCTATATTTCCTCCCACAAAAGGAAGTTTCCACTGATCTTTTAGGGTTCCTGAACAAGCAAATTGCCAGTGTGAACATCAAACCTGCATTAACAGATTCTAGGTCACTGGGAGCCTGGGGGAAACCAGCTACAAACACAACACCGGCATAGCATCACCTTATGAAGCTGATATGGTGAACTTAGAAAAACGTTGTCTATTTACACAACACATTGAAAAGATACGGAGCAAAGGAGGCATTAATTTGGAGTCATGTTTCTGGCCATCTGGTCAGCAAGTGTAGTACTGCACTGTCTGTCTGTCAGCTGTTAAGGCCTGGGCAGGTTGCGTGCAGTACGTTTATTAAAGCTTTTTAACTGAAAATAGTTGCCTGCTGCAGCTGGAAACAACTCTGATGAGAGCAGTGAGACAACGTCAAAACGATAACTGTACAAGTTTCAGGCTGGAGAATCAAAACAATGGGTAAATATCCACCTTTATATACAATTTGTGATCTAGTGCTATAATAAAATATTGATTATAGCTACTTTCCTTTAACTCAATCTGTAGTTGCATGTGTTCCATTGTTTTGTGCATGACAGGTAAAGATGTGTATATTTCATATCTCTGTATGAATTTTCTTGTTGGATACTCCTCCATACCTGCTCAGAGCACTGGCGGATGGTGAAACCAAATGCTCTCATGCCTGTGGAATGACGGGCAAGCTTCAAGATACGGAAGATGCGCATCAGCTTGACGACCTTGAGCACCTTGCTGACTTTACTGACCCTTGCCATGGCCTTCAAATCTTCCTGTGCACCTAAGTCTTCTGAATCTATAACAAACGCCTCAAAAAGGATTTGGATGAAGTAGGGCATAACAGCCACCACATCAACAAAGTTGAGGGCACTCTTCACAAAATGCTTGATGTTGGATGTGGTAAATAACCGCAAAAAGTACTCCAAGGTGAAGAACAGGATGGAAGCAATCTCTATCCACTCCATGTAGGTTTTGCCGGCGAGTTTGTACTCCCTGAGTTCTTTCACTGTATTCATTGTCATGGCAACAATAGAGATAAGCACAAAGAGACTGGAAAACACAGCAAAGGCTTTGGCTGACAGTGAAGAGTAAGGATTCTCCATCAAGTCCCAGAGGGCCTTCCGAAAGTCTCCAAGAAACATGGTATTGTAACCTTCGTCATCCTGGTGAGGTTTAATCTCATCAATTAGCTCTTGGTTGACCTTCAGTTGATCTCTGATGTCATCCAGTTTCTCCTCAAACAGAATGCGACAGCACCTGAGTAGAAGAAAAGGACATTTACTACCAATTTATACAAGAACTACTAATTCAAAATCATGAAATACACAAAACAGACCAAATTACACAATACACATAGTGAGTAGGATATCAAGTATCTGCAGCACACCTTGGAGTGTCCTTGAGTTTCAGGCCCCAGAATGACATCTCTTCCTCAAAGTTGACAGGGCAAAGGCTGTCCATTACCCACAGGACATTACTGCAGTAAAAGTGGAATATGTAGTGGAAAAACATCGGGTCCCTGTCAAAAAAGAACTCGTTGTTCTGAACATTGTAATCGTCACAGAGCGTCAGACGCTTGACCGGATCATCACAGAGGGCAAGAACGCCAATCCTGGTTTTTGGGTGTTGGAGGACCAAATGTTTTGGTATGTGAAACACCTTTCCACCCACATTGAGGTTGACAATGTTTGATTGCCTTGGTTTTGGTGCATCTTTGCTCTGCTCCTCTGTTCCACTGTTATTCTCATCAGGAGTATCAAGGTTGTCCATAGATGTCCATGGTTTCACAGAGCTGTCCTGTGAAAAAGGGAATTCACACTCCTGTTCTTCAATGCTTTGTGAAAAACTTACTTCCCGTTTTATGGTAGCAAAAAGACTGGAGCGACGCTTTTTCAGCACTTTCATCTTTGGCTTTATAGTCTCCATTGGTGACAGCTCCTCAGAAGACAAATCAACAGAAAGGTTCTGCGCCAAGTTCAGATCAAGTCAGAGAAAAATAACAACAATATTCCACAAGATCTTCATTTAAGCAAGATGTTGTCCTCGGGGAAATTCTCTTTTCAGCTTGAAATAAAGATAAAGTAAGAGCTCTCGTGCTTGTCTCTCAGCGTGCAAGAAGATCAACTGTATGAGTTAGGGATTCAGCCTCTTCACTGATTCTCTAATCCTATTGCTGTTCTTTCTGGCCAAACACAAGTTAAAAATACTGTTCACAAGGATTAGTGTTGTGATTTAAGGCTTTGAGTTCTGAGAGAAGAGGAAAGGCAGAGGGAGTGGTGTGATGGCTGTATAGCACTGCTAACAAGGCTATGGAGAGCTTTCTCACAGGAAGTTCATACGAATGGTAACGGTAGATTACACAAGCCAACTTCAGCCATAGTTCTTCTGCAGTTGTGCTGAATAGTATAAATAAGCACTGATTTGTACTTTACATCAACAGAATTAAATATTTGGTATAACTTTTTTTTCAGGTTTTTCTCTATATTCTCAAGAAAGACTTCAGTGTATCTTTTCCTTTCTCTTATTTATAATTAAATCCCTGTTTGGCATTAATTAAAATAAAGCCAAGTCAAAATAACATCCAGTTTTGATAAAATGATACTGAATAAGGTAACAAAAATACATTTAAGTGTAAAAATTCTGGAAAAATAAATATGCATTAAAGGGGATATGTATTTTATACTGGCAGTTAGCGCATAGATTATTGACTGTGATCCACGAGGACGCCTGCTCAGATTTTTATACAGCAATGGGATAAATCATGCAAAGACAATTCATATATTACTTTACCCATTACACACACACACACACACACGCACATGGTATGGTATGGCCCAAGTTTCCACCCATACACGTGTGTGAATGGTATTTCCCAAACTGGCGGAAAAGGAAATAGGAATATAAAACAAAAATTCTATATTTTTAATGTAAAATTTTTACTATGTTTATCCATTTGTTGGAATTGGTCTTATTTCTAATTCTATTACAATTTAATTAAAATTGTGAAATTTCAATAAACCGAAAGATTACAGTTGGGATATATACCGTCCGTGCACCACGTGACTTCCTTTCCGGTCTAACCTGACAACATGGACGCCAGCCGCGTGCAGCCGATCAAGCTCGCAAGAGTAAGAAAATGTTTTATATTGTGCAAATAAACGTAACCAGACGGATAGACAGCTACAGAAACAACTAATGTATCATACGAGGTCAAAATATCGAAGCTAAATAAGATTTTACGCAGCGGTTATCGTACGGCAGGTCGGCTCTTGTGCCTCCATTATGGAGGCCTTTCCATGCCACAGTCTCTGCTGCTTCACCGTCAGCCTGGTGACTGTGGGCCGCCACTCCACCATACATTTACCTTAAACGTTGGAATGTCCATCTAATTTTCATTTTGTTTTCAGGTCACCAGGGTGCTCGGAAGAACTGGTTCCCAGGGACAGTGTACACAGGTATGCTAACATAGCTAATGTCTTAGCGTCGACGTCTTCTATTGAATGTAGAAATACTGTTTCTGCTCGATCCCTTCTTATAGTTCACTGAGCATAAGTATATCATATCCTCAAATATTTTAGTTTTAGATGTTTTTTGTGTCATTTTTCTTGCAGGCTGCCGGCAGGTCTTTAAAAGCCTTACGTTTAACTTGATGAGCCCTGCAAAAACACAGTCTTGTAATCATGTGTGTTTCACTTGGCTCACAAAGACAAATTTCTCCAAGATCAGTGAAGTTGGAGTTGAGCTCTGCTTTGCTGATGGGCTCAGGCTCTTCACTGTGATAAAGAGAAATTGTCATTGAAGCAGAAATTCTTACCTGAATACCTCATTATTAGGGTTGTATTTGACACTGTGTTAATACAATTGATTGCTTAATCTATCAAATAAAACAGTAAAAACCTGTCAAGTATTAGGAAATGTGGAAAAATGCCCAAACAGTTTTCTTTCTTTTTCTCTTTTCTTTAGTATGTTTAGTATATTTAAACTCATGTTCTGTTATGGGACTTGCCAGTCTAAGTCTTCTGCTTTTGCACCAACAACACCATGGCGAATTCCTTGTATGTGTAACATACCTGGCAATAAAGTTTTCTGATTCTGATTCTAAAGAGCAGATTGATCAATCAGCTAATAATTTTAGCTCAGCACATTAATAAATGTGCTTGCTGTATTTTCCCCACACGTATTGTTGGGTACATGTTAAGTAAATGATACGTCAGTAGTAGTAGTGTAAACATTAGAGCGTGTGTCAGATTTTAACTCACAAAAAGGGATAACTTGGGTTTAATGTAATCTCACTGTGATTTAACTGTGTACCTGCAGGTCCGTGTTGAGTTCATGGATGACAGCAACCGCTCCATCATCAGGAACGTGAAGGGCCCAGTCAGAGAGGGAGATGTGCTGACACTTCTGGAGTCTGAAAGAGAAGCCAGGAGGCTGCGATAGGTGAGGGCACAGCTGTTTCTGTTAGGCAGTTCTCTAGCCTTGCAAAATATGTAAATGGAAGCAGGCAAGACATTACAGGTCAGTTCTCTCACTGTGGACTGATTTACTCCTGGAACACCAGACAAATGCTAGGGGCAGGTGGCTGAGTTTAAAAAAAAAAAAAAAGTACTCAGTCCCATCAATTAAGACAGAGAAACACTGTTGATTCACAATATAACAACGTACCTGAAATGAGAGTCCAATAATATTTCCCTGTTTACACAGAATCATTCAAAGATTTTGTTGAAGTGGACATGGATGTTGTTGAGATGTGGTGTGACTGATCTCTTGAATCTTTGCAGTGCCCGCTGAAGCTGTGAGGTGCCGGTCCAGCGCTGTGGAGCAGAAGACACCCTCAGTTTCATTTGCAATGGCCTATATCTCATTTGTTTTGAAATAAATTTGGTTATTGAGATGAAATTGTGGAAGTCCTGTATTTATTTTTTAGTGGATATGAACTTCTCTTTCGCCCCCTCAACATAATTAACAACATTTCTTGAAGCTGCTACAATCAACTGACTTTTGTCTGACACAAGTCAAAAGTTTGTTTTCTGGTCCTTTGTCAGTAACGGTTAAAGTATACAGGCAACATGCTTGCAAACCGATGTGTAAATAAACTCTGGATATTGAGTCAGGGTGTCAAAGTTAGAGTGAATCCTGTTTAATTCAATAAGGGCACTACTAGGGTAAAATCAATGTTCTATAGTGGAACTGTAATCCAGAGTCTTGCTACAAGAGAAACCTTTAACGTAGCTGCAAAATAATCTAAAGATGTTCCCCTTGAAAGGATCAAAAACCACAGTTTATTTTATCTTGTTTATAGTGTTTTTCTGAAAGCATCTAAAGTATAAAAAGCACTGCAACATCTCTGCCTGCTGAAACGAGAGTAGATTATTTTTAAATAGCCAAATGTCATGAGAGCAAGTTGATAGTAGCCAGTGCTCTACTGTTATTAGTAGAACTAATTTAGTACAAGTCATTCATCGCAGTTTTATTTCCACAATTGCAGCTGACATTTTACTGTGGTTCAACATATCTGCATGTAGAAGAAAAGGACATTTTTTCCAACCAGATTTTGTGCAGTTCACATTCTGCTCAGCAGAGGGCAGCATCACTCTTAGTGGATTTTAGGAATTTCGCTCCAGTGACTTCAAACTGTCAAAAGCTCACTTCACCCAGTCTTCACATGACACAACAATGATGAGCAATTTCAAGACAATCTTTGATTTAGAATAACTAAACGAACCACTTCAAAGCACCTTTTCCCTACCTTATTTAATTTATTAATTAAAAAATAATAATTTCTTTAATGTATTTTTAAGCATTTTAAAACTACACAGGCAGGAATTTGGCCCAGAAAGCATAATATATGATATATGACTGTATATGGTACACTGTAAGTTTGTGCCTAAGAACACAGTACACAATACAGAAGAAAAAAGGGTTTGACAGCACTGTGATTGTGTCTTTATGTGAGCCACTAAAAACATCAGCTTGTTACATATGGGCGTTCAGCACTAGCAGACAAGTATACATATTTACAGTCTATCTATACTCTTAATTCTTGATAATATTTTATATTTTTGACAAACTACTTGTTTCTGTTTCTAATAAAGATTTACTGGAGTCAAGGACACTTTTCCTTCACGCAGCCATGGATTATATAAGGCTACCAAATAAAAGAAAATCCACACAGCACCATGTGTCTGAAATCACTTTTCTCTTGGCTGGATGAATTCATGGCTTCAGCATCAAAGTCTGAGTTTGAATCCATGGGGATAATGAAAAAACAATATCATACTTAAATGTGGATTTTTCTTTTTTTCATGGTGTCGATTAGAATCAAAGTGTAACCAAGCATGTTTAATGTGACTCACAGGGTTTCAATTTACATTCTTTTTCTGATGAATTTTAAAATAAATGCTCTGAAAATTGAACACAAATGAGTGTAGCACAGCACGAGAGACAGATTCTGGAGGTTTATCTGGTTTTGCACTAATAGTCCTTGTGGTTAAATGCATCAGTTAAATCATGACCAGTAAAATGTCTAAAATATGAAATACTGGCACAGGGGTAGATACTTTGTAAATCAATGCACCATAGGAATTTAGAAATAACCATAAAATTCTCTCTGCACATCTATTAAAGATTTTTATGTGACAGTTGTTTTTCAGCATGAGGGTGTTTGGCTGCACTCCAGCTTGAGGTTCACAAAGGAACCCAGCGATTGTTTGAACAGGAAAGCAGGTCAGTTTGAGTTATGCGTAGTGATGAGGTTCTTTGCCTGTTGTATGTATGCATACTGTAGGCTTCATGACCTTACATTTTCCATCTTACTTTGACCTACTTACAAGGCTTTTTAACTGACCTGGTAGAGCGGAAAAACGTACAATCGATACATGATTTGAAATCAGCGCATCTGCCAGACACGGCTGTGCTACAACACACTGCCTTGATGCTGAAAACACAAATCTAAAGAATTTGTCGACTGTTAGATTGTTTTGTGTACACACGGCAGCTTTAATTTAACTTTTTGCAAGTCGAAAGGCACAGTAAATCACAACCACATGGCACATTCAGCAGTTACTTGCCTTCTCCTTTCACTGGTATGAAAATGCATCAGACCAGTTTTAACCATATGAGCCCAAAATCCATCAATACACCATAATTTGAAAGTGTTGAGTCAAAGAATGAGATAAAGAAAGAAAAAAAAAAAACTGGAAAGTTCACTTTTGATTGTCACGGTTAAATACATCTGCATATCCATGCCAAAAACAACACAGGTGTACCCATGTTCCTCTCACAGTGCAGGATTGCAGCTCCAGTTCCTGAGCTTATACATTTTACAACAGTTTTGACCAGGAAGGCATCAACCAGCAACATGAAGCCAAAGCGGAAAACTGACACCAAGCCACAAATTAAATTCTGGCAGCTATTCATTTAGCTAAAGTGAGACATGAAATTCCAAGTAGAGCATGCTGACACTTGACAGCTGGAATCAGTGAACCAGAAAGAGAGACGGTACGACAGTAATAGAAGCAAGAGAGTGACAGAAAATCAGCTTTTTAATCCCCTTAATTCTCACAAATCCAGACAGAAATCAGGGTATAAATCTGGCCTAACGGTATGTATCTTGCAAGAAACCAATGTCTATGCTATGATTCATCTGCACTATGTGTGTACAGTGCTCCTCTAAAACCCCATGAGCATAAACAAATGAACAAGTTGCCCAGTAGTCTGTGGTTATCGTGCTGCTGCACCCTGAGGCACATCGGAAAATAGTTTTACAAATGCAACAGCCTGGGTCTGACCTGATCTAACAAGGACCTGCACCCGTTTTATTCTCATTTTGACCAAAAAGACAGAAAATAAAAAGATAAACCAACAGAAGGAGAGGATAAAAGGAGACAGGGGATTCCAAGTAATATTATTCAGCAGGTTTCACAGCCAACAACAGCTCTGTGCTTGAAAACAACTTGGTGTCACCTTACTCTCCCCATCACCATTCCATACCCACCCATCTAGACCTACGGGTGGCATGTGTTTACCATCGCTCCATCTCCCCCGTCTCTCTCTCTCTCCCTCCCTCCGTCTCTCTCTCTCTGAAGCAAAAAAACATACCAGGTTACAAACAAATCTATCCCAAGGCCACTCCCTGTTTGTCTGCATGCCACCAAGGTCTAACTCAGCTGGAAGAAAACAACAGCAGTGGACATGTCTGTCTGTCTGTCTGTCTGTCTGTCTGTGGACAGTATCTGGTATTTGCAACATTAAGCCAGACACACAAATATCAAGGACATTGTACCTAGATCTGCAGAAGTGTAGCTCCTATTAAAACACAGTTGGTATAAAATGTTTGCTGCTTTCTAAAATTAGACTGAAATAACTACATAATTTACCTGAATCAATTTTGTATCTGATTTTATTTAATCATATCATGCAGGACAGATTATGTACCCACATAGCTACAGAGTTTATTTAGGCATTTTAGCACTTGATCGTACCCAAACAACAACTCACAAAGCAGCTAATCAGGGCCCATATTTAAATCCTTAAAACAATGTTCCTAAACTCCTTTTGAAAATCTGGTCTCTAAATCTCAAAACTATACCTCTAATACCTACAATGAGACTGAAAAGTAGGTCAAATTTGAGGTGTTTTCTGTCCAGTGTGACACATTTAAGTTCATCTGCCTTCTCTCAGTGATCAGTGGTGAAAGCTGGGGAAAAATCTGAATTAGTAGGTTAGCTGTTCATGCATGTGTTATATGGTTCTGTCACTTGTCGTGATGTATATCACTTTTTAGCATCTTTCAGCTCATTATTTTGGTTTTCTGACCCCCACTCAATATCTACCTCAGAAATGCAATAGGTTATAAGTATAAAGTAACATATAATGGAAATATTCAATACTCAAAAAGTACAGTACTTGAGCTAATATACTTTGACAGCGGTCTGACTAATATTACAATTTACCTTTGGTTATTGCTAGTGTTTAAAATTCCTCACAGATTATGATGCCCATAACAAATGTACTGCACAGGTTGAAACTGGAGATCATCTTGTCATGCTGGTGTAAAGAGGCTTGCTGGAACTGGGACTTGGCAGGAGGCTGTGAGCTTTGTTTCTCCCATGCTGGTTAACAGGATGTGCAGCAGGGAGGTCAGGGAGCCTCCAGGGGGAGAGAGGCCTGTGATTTACAAACTCTGATCCCAGCTACGACCTGGGTCACGGCCCTCAGATTTACAAATGGGGCCCATAGGACACAAGGAGGGGATGCTAAGAAGACAATCACACCAGAGGTAACTAGAAGACATTCCCTGCCCCTCTCTTTCTCTGCCTCTGCTGGTTTCTGTCCTTTTCTTTCTCAGTCTCCAACCCTAACGATCACTGAACTTCAGTAACCCTGCCTCTCCACAGACTATCTTTGTATCCTGCCTTTCATTGCAGAAGGTGAGGCCTGTCTAATTAGGCTCCAAGAGGACAAGCCAGATTTTTACAGGGGAGCTTTAGAAACAACAACAACAACAAAAAAAAGCCTGAAATGAATGGTTGAAGGTTAAAAGCTTGGCATGCATAGCACATCTCTCACTTAAATCATGTTAATCATGTTTGCAAAAGCACATGGCTTTGATTCATCTGATCTGCAGTCCAGGAAATAAAAGTGCATTATATCCAGGGTGCTCAAATAACAAGCAAGAGAAACATTTTGTAACAAATATCTTTGAAAACAGACCTAAAGAGAAACCCAGAGCCAGACCAGTGTACTGCAGAAATGAAAAATACATAAATAAGACCAGAAAGAGTAAAATAAAGAGAAGACAGCTCGAAGGACGACAGCAAAAAAGCCAAACACAGCTTGGACATTCTTGATTTACTTTTATGTAAGCGAAAGTGCAAAAGGGGGGAGACTTCATTCCGCGAAGGTCAGAAAAACAAGCCATCCATTTATTTTTTGAAGGTTCTGTCCCCCACAATGCATACGACTTGTAAAATATCTTTGCCCACAATTCTCTGCACAACAATGTCCCAGCACAAACAGCAGGTGCGCAGACAGACATAAAAAGGGACGGGCTGAAACACAGGCACAAACGCTTGGCTGTTGAAAATAATGAAGCCTGTTGTGCAGGGATGGTGAGGTGGGGGTGGGGTTAAGAAAGAGGTGTTTTGAAGCTCAGTGGTACACGTCCTTTAGTAAACACTGTAAAAGCAAAGCTTTGTGGACTCTGGCCCCTGGACTGACATGAATACTGGCACAGGGTACTGGTGGTACACAGTTAGGTATTGTTCCAGCGGCAGCAGTGTTTGTCTGGCACTGAGGGCAAATCCGATGTGATCAGGTTTGTTTTATGACTATGGTATATGAGGCCGGTAATTTTAAGGTGACAGGTAGCATCACTATAGGCTCAATTTCACCTGAGAGGAAAAGTATCTATTTCTTCACAGTCTTCACCTGTTAACTCAACACTACTGAGTAAAATCCACATGACAGAGATCAATATAAGAGATGCATCAGTCTTCTCACTTAACTCTTGGCAAGCGAACGAATAAGCATAGTTCCCAAAATGTCCTAATCTTTTAACATATAAGCCATATCTCATCTTTTGATAAGAAACAAAAGTTTGCAGTAGTGACAGTGACTCAGTAGTGTTAGGATATTATCTGGGTTAAAGGTTGTGTTGATGTTCTGTCTTTTTTGTTTCTCTCTTGAGTGTTCGGGGTTTGTTCTGTCTGCTTCAGAAAGGGACAAACTGTGTCAATTTGAATGCAAGTACAATACGATACACAGCAGCCAGTGACGCATGATAAAAATAAAAGAACGTACTGCAGGGTTAAGGTTCAGTGGCAACACATTCTGGTTTTATGTATTATGATCCTGGAATAATTTGGCACATTTACAGAAATTTCTACAGGTAAAACCCTGAGCTGCTGACACACCTATTGAGAGATCAAGATACATTCAGGACGCACAGCTGCATCAATATTTAGCAGGAACAAACTTAAATGGAATTTGGCAACCCAGGCACAAAGAATGCATCAACTTAAGTAAAGGTTCCTGAGTTAAATAAAATAAGACAAATTGCCACAACAGGCCATTTTAGCTGAACCAAAATTGCTGCACATGCTAAAGTAATAACTGCAATCACATGATTGCTTCTGGTAATTCCATCCAGAGTTTTGCAAAATAAGGATTCCAGGGCTGCTTTACCTCCAAAACTCCAAAACATCCTGTTGCAACCCTCTCCCTGGCTGTGAAAATATAGAAAAACACCAAAGCTGAGAGCACTTTCTGGGACCACTTAATCTCAATTAGATTTCAGGATTTGAGATTAACACGGGGGATAAGGGATCAGTCATTTGAGATTATAAGGGCTTTTAATGGAGTGACTCAACAGATGGTTAGAAGTCATGGTCTGACAGCTGATAATTCTTGAAGTGCATCACTGGCTTCTCCATTAAATGTTTTAGTTAAAAAAGACTTCCTGTCAAACTCTTGCTTCAACCTCTTCTTTTCTCACGTAAGCCAGGCAAAACCACAGCAACCAAACAAACTGCAACACCCTTCACTACAGGTAACAACAAAGCATAGTTAGACATTTTGGGAACTACATATTTGCTTTCTTACAAAGAGTTAAATGAGAAGGTCGATGCCATTATGTCTGCACAGTAAATGGAAACAGGTAGCCTGGCTCTGTCCAAAGGTAACAACATCTATTAACACATTACATGTTTTGTTTATTCCATACAAAAGCTGAAGTGAAAAAACAAAATTGTTTTTGGCTTTGTTGTCACCATGAGGTTGCTGGGCAATAGTTAAACCGCAACGTGTCATTACAACATTTTCATTTTTGAAATAATTAAACAAATTTGATATAGCATGTTCATTTTTGAGCTTCAGAGGTGCCAGTAGGCAGATTTTGTTACCTTTGGACAGGGCCAGATTTGCTGTTTCCCTATTTTCCAGTCTTTGCTAAGCTGAGCTAAACATCTCATGGCTATAGCTTAATGTTTAACAGACAAACATGAGAGTGGTATCAATCTTAGAATTGCCTCTTCAACACAAAAGCTTTTTGAAACTGTATGTCGCACAACATGACTTCCCGAAGGTGGGTGGTTTCCAAACAAACATGTACAGTATGCTGTCCTTTCTGGAACAGAAATACGAGACATACGTGAATAATCTGTAAAGAAATGTCAGTGCTAAAGGGTGCACAGCTGCTGTGCTACAGTTATAGGTCAGAACCCCTCCTGTTCTGGAAGAACACTTTGTAACTCAAGCCTTCTTTCCTTTTCCTTGTCCAAACCACCAGCTGCTTAGCACTTGACAGTAAGAGTCTGTCTGCCAATACCCACATCTTTCCCAGAACAGGCCTCATTCACAGTAAGATCCCTCTTCAGTTTGAGTGTCTCCTCCATCTGACCTGCCTCCACCTCCACTCCTGTTGATTAAAATTAATGGGGCAATGAATTAGTATCATTGTGATCAGTAACCTACACCCAGCTGCCTCAAGTGCCCTTTACTCTGTGGTAAACATAGTATGCGTGCTTGAATGTTTCACAGGAGGCCAATTAGTTCATGGGAATCAGGCTTGATAACCAGGATACACAGCACCAAGGGGCTGATTTTTGGGGACAAAGCTGCGTCCTTTAAAACTCTGGAGAGACTAAACATCTACACTTTATCACGTCTGAGGCTTTGGGTCCATGAAATGTTAAATTTAAAAAAAATAACTACATTTTTTAAAAGGGTTCGTGAGACCTAATTTAGCGCCCACAGCAGCCCCATATGAACAGAATCCCCAGACAACGTAAATATGTATTTGAGTTATTTACAGCTACTGCGTTTAGCATGGAATGCATCCTTGACCTTGGTAATTTGTTTTGGTCTCTAGTGGGATTTTTTTTTCTCAGTAAACAGTATATCACAGCAGGGTTCAGTGTAGATACATAAACGCATGCTTTCGATATTGTTGAGCCACAAATAATTCATAATTTGCTGTATGAATTCATTACTACAATGTTAAAGGAATATTTTGATGTTTTGAGTGATGTTTTGAATATGTTAATTCAAGGGTTAGATGAGACAACTGATACCACTCTCACATCTGGACATTAACTATGAAGCTTCACACAGGATACCGTTAGCTTAGCTTAATATAGTGACCAGAAAAAGGTGAAACAGCAAGGCTGTTGTTTCTACACATGGGTTTTTGTACAGATTCATTCATTCATTCATTAACAAACAAACAAGATGTAACGTATATAAAGGATATAAGATATTAGGTGGATTTTCTTTAACCTTTAAACAGAGCCAGGCTAGCTGTTTACCTGTTTCGATTGTTTATGCTAGCTTAAATTCATATTTAACGGACAACACAGAGTGTTCTCGGTCTTTTCATTAAACTGTCATCAAGAAGAAATAGTTTGACATTTTGGGAAATAAGCTTATTTATAAGGCAGGACAGAGAAAGAAACACCTAAATGTGGGGGGAAAAAAGTTAACATGTTTTGTCTTGTGTGTTTAATCTGTGCAGAGGTGTAAAACCACCAGACTAGCTGTCACCCCGTGTCCACTGTTTATACTAAGCAGTAAGTAGATAACCATGTCATGGTTGTAACTGCGTATTTAACTGATAGATGGTATCAATCTTTTCATCCAACTTTTTGCCAGAAAGAAAATTTCCACTGAGTGAAAAGTGTCTCAAAATGTAGCATCATTCCTATAATCATCAGTTCTAGTTCTTCAGTACAGTCTGTTCTGTCATCAGCTTCCTTGGTGATTTGCACAAGAAAGAGACTCAGCAAGTCAAGTTGGGGCTTAGTTTTACAGCAGTTGTGTAACTCTGGATTTCCTGTCTAGAAGTAAAGAAAAATCAAGGCTAGAAGGCAGAAATGACTTAAATTACATGAGCATGTACTCACTCAAAGGGACACTTTCTTGAGTGTTGCCTTTCCTAAATGTAGCTGCACTGCAATTATCCCAAGGATCAAGTCTATTACTGTCTGCAGTCTTACAAAGGACTTCATAAGTTTGAGCCTAACCCAAAAATACTGTAAATCGGTGCAGATTTCCACCACCATAAAAAACTGACAACATACACAGCTGCTGAGTTCAACTGCAGTCTGTATGTATTTACATTATCCATATTGGGATATGTGTACATTCTGTACTTTTCGGCTTCCTGCCAGCTGGGACACTCATTTAGTGCATGTGCAGTGAGAGAGCTGAGGGAAAAGCACGAAGCGTCTGCAGAAGTAAAGACGTATAAGGGATGTGAATCGGCAGGAGTTTGTTCCTTAAGACCAGTTTGAGAAGCAGAAGTATCTCATGGCAAACAAATACCGACCCAGTAAAGCAGAAGCAATAACAAAAACACATGCATTTGTATCATGTAGCACATGTCTGCGCATGTGTAAGCTGAACATGAGATGTAAGGAATGTAAAAGGAGATGATAGGAGAGTGTGCATGTGTGTGCATTTACCCATGCAAGACAGACACATGTAAGAATGAAATGTGTGTATGTGTTGATTAAATTCTGTGGTCAGCTGCACAAACATGGCACTGTGACACATGGACAGTAGTTATGTACTCTTTTGTCTTACATAACTTGTCTTATGTCACAAAGTTTTTGACCTCAAAGAGGCGAAACTGCTACAGGCTTCTTATGTGAACAACTCAAATCCAAAATTGAAACTCGGGATGTTACAAAAGCTAATCAAATGCAGATATATATATATATATATATAAGGGCAGAAGTCAAACATTTGTGTGGGAACTGAATAAGTCTCTTGATACATGCTGATGCAAATTGGGGACCATCCTTGTCCAAGGACAGCATTTCAGAGTCCACACAGGAAATCTCTCATATCCTCTCTCATAGCCTTTTCTCCCTGCCTGGGCCTGTTCGTGCTGAACCAAAGCAGAGCTTAAAAGAGTCACACTTCATCTCTCAGAACTGCTGGAGGCTAAAAAAATAAATGAATGAAATAAACTGCAGGTTCTCATTTGCTTCGGTGCCATGTCACATTCAGTATGCAGTTCCTGGGGCAACAATAGTAGAACAGTCACCAAAGGGGCCTCACTGGATAAATGAGCAAGGGGTCAAGGCTGAACAAATAGGAACCTCATGCTCTTGCTTTTCACCACTTGGAGGCAGTAGTGTGTTTTACCTGGTCCTCATCGGTTCCTAGCCCAGAATGGAAATTGGGAAAAATGGTTCAAGGCAAACGCTCTCCTCTGCACGTCTGTGTGGTGCATGAGTGTGTATGAATGAGGGCACGTGTATGTGTCAGCAGGTTTGTCTGTCCCCTCTGATTTGTTTGTGTGATGGCTGAAAAAGAGGAAATATAATTTATGTTCCAATCACAGACTTCTCCATGAAACAGTGAGGTGAAATCACAGTTAAAAGGTCAATAGTTTCTATCCTTAAAATGAAAATATAAAAAAATATAAAAATGATTAATCAGTGGTATTTTCAAATTGGTAAGGAGAAGAACAGGTGCAACTGCTAACATTACTTATGGCTGCATTCCAATTAGGTGTACCCGTTTCAGGGTCTCAGAATTTTGCATGCTGAGTCACTGGGACACTTAATGGACCGGCACCATAATGTCAGTAGTAACATCTGTGCTTTTCATGCTGTGAAAGTGAAAATGTCCACCTATGAATCAGGTTTTGAGAAAAAAAAAATCCAACTCTCAAATCCAATCTAGCATACTGTACATTCCTGATCACACCCAAACCAAAAACTTTAAGCAATATTTTTTCTTTTCATATTTTTTCTTTCTTCATCACTTATTAATATGGCTCGCCTAGACAGCAGCATCCATCCTTCCCTGCTGTTCACCTACACCTACCTCTCCAGTCCATCCTAGCTGACTTTTCTACTCAATCACAAGACAGTCATATGCTCCATTCACTAACCCTGAACCTCAGTGGCCAAGCAGTCAGCTAAAAAAGGTCACTGCATGTCTGCTACTAATGAATATCTCATGATATTAAAAATGAGGAAAGCTGGGCAGGTTACTGTAGCTGACTCAAAGATATGTGATGTAGGCATGTGCACATCCCAACACATGGCTTACAGTATGTGTGTCACATTGAGTGCCTCATTCTGATGATGGATCTGTTGTAATATTAAGTATATTTCACATGCTGATATCTCAGAGGTCTGAACACGAGCATGGAAGATGTAGAAAATGTATATAGTTTCTTTTCTTCAGTCTTCTTTATTCTAGATTATTTACTTCAATCAAATAAATTCAGATATGTATTTCTGACAAACACAAGTGGAAAAATCAGTAAATATAAAGCCCAAAATCCCTAGTAAAACAGTCCCAAATGGAAAAGATCACAGTCTATCCATGGGAACCAGCGGCTCTAACAGGCTCCAGCACCTGTTTTTTTATTTTTTTCTTCCAGCCTCTTTCCATCTTATTGTACATGACTAAGTCTGGGGGCTGCACTAGGATTTACAGATGTTCTGTGTTTGGAATCTGGGTAAAAGGTCACCATGCCGGCTAGAGATGGGAGCGGCCATTTTGGGAAATTGAATAAGCAGCTGTGGTGAGGCGTGGATCCGGTGATGTTCAGTAACATACGACTGTGTGGCCTTGTGAGCACGAATGAGAGGATGCAGAGGAGACAGATTCCTGCAAGCTTCGTACATTACGACAGATATTAAATAAATAAAACTGAAGTTTTTTTAATCCATTTGTTTAGTCTGTTCTAAAGTAAACACATTGCCTACTGACAACCTGATAATTAGTCGAGAAGTTCTTGTTGTTTGAACTGGTTTCAATTTTCTCTGGATGAAATCCAGCGGTGGAAAGTAACTAAATTCATTTATTAAAATACTGTACTTACGTTCTGTTTTGAGGTATTTGTACATTAGAAAATAGTTTTATACTTTATATTATCTGACAGGAGATATTAGTTACTTCGGAGATTAAAATAAATTTTACATAAAAACATATATTCTAACAAAATATGGTGCATTATTGAAACAGCAATCTGAAACTTGTACTTATGTAAAATTTTTAATCCATGACTTCTATTGATACTGGAATATTTTTATACTGTGGTATTACTACTTTTACTTAAGTAAAAGATCATAATACTTCTTCTACTATTGATGAAAGGATTTAAAACGATGAATGTGTTGTTACATTATTATGCAATTCTGTCTGGAAGGTCATGACTGAGACAAGCATGAGTCATCCGATAATTACAGTATGAGTGGAACATCAAGTCAAACTGGATTTCATCTGTTACAGCTTGAAGTACCAACTGCACTGTCAAACAACAACATCACAGTCTGTCAGAATTTTTTTAATCAACTTCAGGGCCATTTTTTTTATACCTGTATACAGAAGATCGTATTTCGTCAAGCTCCTAAACAAACAGCTCCTCCTGACTGACACACAGCTGTAATTTCTCTGATCCACCACATTCAGCCACATTTTTCAAAACATGAGAGGCATCTTTAATGTCCCTTTAAAGCAAAAAAAAAGTAATGTCTGATAAAACACAGACACAAAGGCCTCATCTTTCACAACCTTACTGTACACTCCATTCACATCCCTGCCAAGTTCTGTAATGTCCCCAAAGAATGCAACAAGGCACGTACACTCTTCACATGTACAGTCACGACAATCATATAGCAAGCAGCCATAAAGTTCTAGCTATTACTGTGTCTGTTGGGCAAGGCAGGTGTTATTCCAGTTTGCCATGTCGCTGCTTGTACCTGCTCCGCATAGATACCTTAAACCACTTGGCCTTTCCTTTACCTGTGGAAAACACTTAAGCAAGTGTAAAAACATGTTTTCATTTAACGATAATCCTGCTGAGCTGTAGCTTGAGAAGGATGTGAACCATCACTGCAGCTGATACACAAGTCTGTCAGTTTGAACAAACAAAAGGAAATCTGTCTGCATTAACCCTAGGCATGAAAAGGAAAAGATTACTAAGAATTGAATGAGAAAAGCGTATCTTTAACCAGAACACAGCAGTCTTTGGTTATCCTAGTGGAAACCCCTGCCAGGGCTTTGGAAAATAATGCATGTTTGTTACATTCCAGACGCATAAGTGAGGGTGAGGGCTGTAATTCCTCTGCACTGTGTTTCCCCTCTCAGCACCGTCAGCAGTCTTCCAGTTACCTTTCACCTACTTAGTCTGGGCTGCAGACAGGAGAGGGTTAAACCAGCTGCTTCTTTGTGGTATGGCCCCGGATCACGTATGCCCTGCAATCTCTGTTTAAAAAAAAAAAAAACCCTCCCTACAGCCTGTAATGTGGTCATTCTCTGTGCTGTGAACTTTCCCCTAATTCTCACAGTCCTCACAGAACAGATCATTGCTGAGGAGCAACTCAGGCCAAATCATTCGAATGTGGTGTCTCTGACTGACTTCATCCAGGAAGAGATAATTAGGAAGCCCTGATGTACTTGTTCTACCATAGGTGTTCCCCTAGGATTTAAAGAATCTTATTTTAATTACGCTTTCATCTGTTTATCTCTATCAGCTGAATAAAATGACAGACGTGCTTTATTCAGTGGAGAACAATTTAGATTTTTAAGGTTAATAGGACTGTTGATTAAAGAAATTATCTCGTCATGAATGTTAGTCAAAATATCTTTTTT
The DNA here is from genome assembly GCF_017976425.1 of Toxotes jaculatrix. Lineage (NCBI taxonomy): Eukaryota > Metazoa > Chordata > Actinopteri > Toxotidae > Toxotes > Toxotes jaculatrix. The sequence continues at coordinate 10,021,818 of NC_054407.1, forward strand.
TTTTAAACCAATTCAATTTTATATAACATTATTTACTGTATACAAATTAACTTCAATCTTTTTGTTGTGCAGATCAGTCCACGTTCTCTAATTTTGCCTGAATTCTCTATGAGTCTTGTGAGGAAATGATCAGTTTAATGCACAGATTCCTTGATAATACAAAAACTTGAATTGCACGAAACTAACCCCCAACGTACAAAACAACACATGATCCTAACAGACACAAAGATAACAAAATACAGTAACAGCAAGAAACAGAAAATACAGTAATAGCAAGATCGAAAGACTCAGTGACCAGAAGAAAAGATTTCATGAGTTTATGATGTGAGGTTAAAGAATGTGGAATACAGAGAGAACTTCACTTTATGAATGTGTGAACTGCTGACTTGAAGAAGGCTCAAATTCTCCCCTCAGATAGGCTTCATCTTTCATTGGCATCAGTGTGGGTGGCCCGCTTACAGCCCATAATAACACTTCCCACTTTCACTTTCATTAATTAGCCAAGCTGATTTATTTTTGCACTTCAGTTCAAAGGCTGGTTTACAGGAAATGCTGTTTACTGATATTTACTGATATTTTATGAATCTATGAATATCTAGCAAACTGTCCAATCAGGTTCAGATTTCATTATCAACCAATTTCAGGATGTTCCTGAGCTGATGAATGGATTAGCTCATCTGTTCAGAAATACTACACATATTAGTGTATATAGTGTTAATTCAACAGTACTTCACAATAAAGGATTCGTTTCACTGCTGGAGGATATCAATTGTTTAGTTTCCTCCAGTACATAATGTAGTCCCTGTCTCCCACAGTGCAGAGATGAAAGCCAATCTTTTTGTTATATCATGTCCCTCCTCCGCCTCTGACATGAATAGTTAACAGAGAGGTGGAGGAGGGACAGAAACCTGAGAGTAACTGCACCCCTCCCTCTCCTTGACTGGCCAATGGCAGGCAGCCTATAGCTGAGAGTTGAGGGTTGGGAAACTATATAACAGTGGTGCTGTAGCTGTTCAGCAAAGAGCCTGAGCTCTCAAATCCAACTCAAGAAGACAGGGCAGGAAACTGCACACCTCTGCAACAAGACAATACACACTTCAAAGCAAGATTTCAACAGTTTAGGACAAACGGGAAAAATGAAGACAACACTGGCAACTCTGACTCTCTGCCTGGTGGTGCTCATGGCCACAGGTTTCCCTTTTGAAAGGAAAGGGGGATCACCCACCAGCAGCGCTGCCAAGGAGAAGCGTGTACAGTACGCAGCATGGGATGACGTGAATGTCATTGCCCATGGCCTGCTGCAGCTGGGCCAGGGGCTGAAGGAGCATGTTGACAAAACCAAAGTCCAGATGAGGGACATCTCCACCAAGTTGAAGGTTTTCAACCGCACAGTGACCGAGCTGGGAAAGGAAAGCCAGAGGCTGCGAGTGGAGGGGGAGGCCCTGAAGGTTCAGGCCCAGGGACTGGAGGACAGAGAGGGTCAGCTACTGAATCTCACAGCTGAGCTGAAGGAGAAGACGGAGGAGATGCAGCAGGAGAGGAGGACAATGAGCGAGAGGATGAGCCGGCTGGAGGAGAGGGTGGACAGCATGCTGCAGGGAGATGCAGCACTGTCTGACACAAATGCTGGTGCCAGGAACAGGAGTGATGCTCGCAACATCCAGGTAAGAATAGAAGCGTTTCTGTCTTTTTGGTTCTGATGATGACGATGTGTTTAGGATGGTAGAATCTTATTAAGAGGAGTGACACTGGGTAGTTTGAAAGGAAAATGAGGCTAAATGAGGCTTTCCACTGTATGCAAAGCAGTGTTCCTATACTTATATCTTCAGAATGTTACCACAAAGCCCTAAAAAGTACAAAATATTGTTGCTGCACTGCAACAGATGGTTAAAGGGACTCTTCGGGTTACTGGATGTACAGTTGGCAGTTAAGGTGGGGCTTTTTCTCTCAGCTCAAAGGCAATAAATCAAAATGTACAGAAGGCAAGCAGTGGGTGGTGGGCGCAGAGGAGTGGAGGGGGGCTGGTTAACAAGCCTGCAGGGCACGGAGGAAGAGTGTGCAGTACATGCAGGGAAACACTGTCGGCTGCCAGACAAAGGGATCTGCACGCATCAGCTGCAAGAATGTGTGAATAATTTTCCACAGCTGTCACACTTTAACGACCTGGAGAGTATTCAGCCCTATGACACACACAGTTGAAGGGGCTTAAGAGAGTTTTGCTTGCTTGTTGCCACTCTCTCTTTACAAAGCCTGAAAGGTTTTTATAGTGGGATGGAAAATCCAGCGCAGTGAGGCAGTTACATAACCACATCACAGCCGGTTGGAAAGGACAAATGCTTGTCATTGAAGCGTAGAAATGTCTGCGTCTCCGGCTTTTCAGTGAAACATCTGCAACTGGCGCGTCTGTTGTGTTCATTCTGGTGTTTCTTTTGGTGGTCGCATGAAGCACTACGGAGCCAGGAATAAAGCTTAAAGAAATACTAGGGAAAAATATACTAAATGGTACAACTGTGTTATTTTTCTGTCAGCTCATGCTGGAGGCTCAGAACAGACGCATTGATGATCTGATGGAGAGGATCAGACTCCAACAGGAGAAGCTTGACAAGCAGAACGTGCGCATCAGGACCCTGCAAAGTCAGGTGAGCGAGCGTTACAACCAGCAAACGGACATCTGTGACTTCCACATCATAGCAAGAGTTTGAGTTGTGTTTATTATTTTGTCATATTTTCCGCATCACGCAACTTTTTTTTTTTTCTTCAGATCCAGCAATCACGGCAGAGACCCTCCCCGCGGAGCAGCAACGCCGACGCGGAGCAAGGCGACTCGCCAATCGGTAAGTAAATCCAGAAAGCGTCCAAAATCCCCCCTCCTGACGCGGCCTTAAGTCGACTGGACAAAATCTGAGGCCAAATGTGGCAGGCCATCTGTTTAGCAAGGCTATAAAGAAGCTTAAATCACGAGCAATTAAAATCAAAGTATCGATCAATTCGGGACGCGCTCCTCTGTTCAACTTGACACAAGAAAAAGCAGCTGGTGGACCTTTGGCGAAGACTCTGTGTCTTAAAGTCCTAAAGACATTGTTCGGTTCATACAGGATAACATTAACACAACGACACGAATAAAGTAAATGGGGTAATGCTGTTTAAAAAATAAATAAATAAATAGGGCCAACAAAACAAAATCTTTATTTCATGTACCACAGACAAAAGTCTGTTGGGGTAAATATAAGTGGAGAAGCTAAAACGGGAAATGAACACTGTCAGAGTAAGTCTCTCTGGTGTCAGTGCCCCTCATGCTGTAGTGTACAGTAATTGTAAGAGGCAGTAAATGATGCCCTCAGAGTGCAGCTGCTGCTCCCATCTGAAATGAACTGTGACTGGACCCACAGTCATAATGACTGCTTTCATCCAAACTGTACCCGACTGGATACGCACCAGCTTGGGGAAGAGCTGACACACTCAGCTTCCTTGCCATCATTTTATTTATTTTCATTTTTTTTTTGTCTCACTTGTGGAGAGTTTATTCTTGGTGGAGGATGGGAGAAAGAGAGAAATAAAACCAGGAGGCTATACATATTGAATAAGTGGACTGTGATAATAAATTGGAGTAAATTTGAACTTGCATCTCTGTCTCTGATGGCCACAGATGAGAACTAGGTGAAAGGTGGCTGAGGCAACATTTGAGTTCATTCAGCCTATGAATCACAATAACACCTCAGAGCTCTGACATCAGCAGGATTTGAGGAATGAGGCAAAAGAAAGAAGTTTCTCTGGCCAGGTTTCAACTGGGGGAAAGTTCGCTGGTCTGTGAGAGTGTTCAGTCAGGGTCACACAGCTCAATGGGATTACTCACACTGATCATTTATGTGGTGTCGGGCGTAGATTTGGGGGGGGGGGGGTGCTGGAAAAGGCAAAGGGAGGCTTTGTAGAAATCCAGCATGCAATGTTGCTCAGATTACTGTCCTTGTGCCTGAGCCAAGAAAAAAAAAAAAGAAAATTGTGGGGAATACGAGGGGGGAAATGGGAAAAGGTGGTCTAAATTTATCTGTGAACTTTGTACAGATATCCTCCACTGTTTTGAAGACCCCCACCCCTTTTCTTTTAAGACACCCAACCTCTCTGTGTAAAACAAACATTTGTACATCCCTCAAGAACCAGCAACCTTTCCCCTAGATCTGTCAGGGAGTCAGACACCCCCCCCCCCCCCAACTCCTCCACCTCTTCCACCTCAGTCATCCTTTCCTCTCCTCCCCCATTCCCTACACACAAACCCCCCTCTCAAAACCTCCCTCTCCTTCGTCTCTCCCATAGTAATGAATAAGAAGTGTGCCAAAGTTCAGGAGAACCCCTGACCCTGAGGCAGACTACAGCCACAACTGGCCACCAAGAGTTCATGCCTCTAGAGGAAAGGTCACTACACGCAAATGAGGTTTAGTGGCTCTGTGATCAGCTGGTGTGCTCACATTGAAGCAACAACCAGGCAAAATATTCAACAACAAATAAGTCATTCAGATCACAACAAAAAAAAAACCTTTTTTTTTTTTTGCGTGTAAATTTATTAAATAGCATCATGTGATGATGTCATCCATAATGAAAAAGGATTACTGGAGGGGAGCTATTAGTCTCGTGCCTCATTAGCCACATGACCGTCTCAGTTAGCTCTGGAGTCCCCCCATTATTTGTGCTCCTGCTGTCTCCGATGTCCCTTTACGGCAACAGCCCCCGCCCCTCTCTCACAGCCACCAACACCACCACCACCACCCTCTGATCACTCCCCATGCATGCACCAGCCATGCACTCCTGCATCACCAAGTGGCTGCTGTGCACGTGAGGGACGTGCGACAAGCCAAAGAGGGGAGGAGGGATCAAAGACAGAGGGAGGGGAATGGGGGGGTTGAGGAATGTAAAGGCTAGTAGTGTGAAACTCAATAGACTGAAAGGCTTAGCAGCTGTAAAGAAAGGGAAGTCTGCTTGGGAACTGGGAGAAAGGTCATATTTATAACCAAGAAAGTTCTCACTCACTCTCTCCCTTGTTAAGGCTAGGTCAAAGGCACTATCGGCTACACATTTATATCTCCAGACTTACTGATAATCTCCCTTTAAGAGATAGTCTTATTTGCAAACACTCGGCTCTCACAGCGCAGAGAAACTTGTCGCTGAGAGGTTCCCTAACTGTAAATGACCTACTTATGAAAGCTGGGTAGTAGTGAGTAAACAAGCTCAGATTCACAAATACCATTTTAACATAACACACAGGACAGAATAAAATTTAAAATAGCCACAAAATAGCAAACATGCCCAAGAAAAGAGATATATCTGTGACTTGCCACACTATAGCAGAACAGCTGCAGATCAAATTTATCAGCGACCCAGGAAACTGTCAGCCTCGGTTTTACAGGCAAGTGTTTTTTTTTTTTTTTTACTGTCCGTCACAGTAACAGTGCAAAGGTTAGAGGGAGTAAAACTGAAGAAAAACACATCTGTTAAATGTGTCACGTATAAATAGCATGGCCAGCAGTGTAGGGGAAAGGTGATCACACTGTTCAGACTGTGGGTGCCTTGCAGTGATAGTGTACAGAGCTGTCTTAACATTGTTGTGTTTTCTTATCTCTTTGTTCTTGTAGAGATGGCATCAGACTGCCACGAGCTGTTCCTGAGAGGAGAGACCACCAGTGGAGTCTACACCATCCAGCCAATAAACGCAGAGCCCTTTAAAGTCTTCTGCGAGATGACAGCTGGTAAGTGGATTTTAACTTCTTCCCATTTTGTGCCCCATTCAGTGCAGCTTGGCCAATAATTGCCAACTACTCAGACAATAAGTCACTCATTTCAAAATGTAGAATAGTTCAAAGTCTCCAGCTGTCATGAACATTATCTGATCAACCTCCTTCTGTATCTCTATCCAGATGGTGGATGGACAGTGATCCAAAGGCGCCAAGATGGCTCAGTGGACTTTGACCAGCTATGGCAAGCCTATGAGAAAGGCTTTGGCAACCTGAACGGTAAGCGCAATTTTGAGTTTGATCTCACTCTTACTAACTACAGGTGTTAATTGGCCTGGCCAGGGTCAGATTAGTTCACACAGCATTACAGTGTTTACAACCAATACATCAGGAGTGGGAGGGGGGCAGGAGATGGCCTCCAAAAGTATCTTATCACAGATAAGCTTGAAAACAGAAACAGAAGCCAATGTTTCAGTTGCGGATAGCTTTCTCACCCTTTCCTCTTCTCCTCATTGTTTCCTTCCCCAGGAGAGTTCTGGTTGGGTCTAGAAAAGATCCACTCCATTGCCAAAGATGGGGGCTATATCCTCAACATCAAGCTCTCCGACTGGGGGGATGACTTAGTATCCGTCCGCCTCCCCTTTCAACTGAGCGGAGAGGAAACCAAATACTCGCTCCAGATTCAGGAGGACGGCACTTTCAGCACTTTGGAGAGTTCCCTGGGAACCGACGCCACCTCCGGCCTGCCTTTCTCCACCCGCGACCAAGACAATGACCAGAAAAACGACACCAACTGTGCCAAGCACCTTTCCGGTGAGTTGTAAATAACAATAACAATGATAAAAAAAAGCCTCTATTTCTTTATTTTCCTGGGTTTAACTTGAGCTTAAATGCAGCATCTAACCTGATATCATCCTTTGTCTTCATAGGTGGTTGGTGGTTCAGTAACTGTGGTCGCTCCAACCTAAACGGTAGATACTTCCAGAGTCCTCCTCCTAAGCAGCGACACCAGAGGAAGCAGGGCATCTTCTGGAAGACCTGGAGAGGCCGCTACTACCCTCTGAAGTCCAGCATGATGATGATCGCCCCAGCTGCAATCGAGAACAAGTCATAAAGAATAGAAAGAGACAAAGAGAAAAGGTCAAGACAAAGAGAAAGAAGCAGATTGTGGACTATTCTTTCTTTTCTTGGTGCTTGGTTGATGAGGTAGGGGTTTCCATTTCTCTGGTTGTCTCCCTGTGAGGAAGACTCATACCAGAGCCAAGGCCCTCAAAATAGAAGCTAAAAGAACTCACTGAATGAGTTCCACGTTTCCACTGCTCTGTTCTCTGAGAGATCAGCAGATTCCTTCCTTGCACCTAAAGCCACATATGGAAAAAGAGACAAAACTAAGACATGCAGTGGAACATTTTTTGTGTGTTTTGTTTTACTACTGCTGTTGTTTCCTTCTGTTGGCCTGAAGCAGGGGCCCCCTGTGAGGAGAGAGTCACAGAGCGAGTCCAGGCCTGTCTACTGTCCTGTAAGCCACAAAACATTTGCAACAAGTCGAGACTCCTCACCAGACTTGTGGTGTCAGCAGTACATGCATGCTGTTGTGGAGTTTGAATGTGGTTTTCGTAGCGAGTAAACAGCACTGTCAGTTCCAACTTAAGGACTGCTCTTAATTTGTAGAGGATTTGTGTAGGAGTGAAACTCAGGCCGATTAAGTGAGCCTTTTGAACCCAATGGTGCGGACCAAATGGTGACTTAATTAAAACAAAGAGTCATTTTCCACATGAACATGATGAGATTAGTGTTCAAAAGCGTTACATAAAGTTATAAATCACTGTAAACTAGGATTACGATGCAGAAACTGTGTTAAGTCTGATGTTGGAAAGCAGTTCATGGATCACGGAAAACCATTCCAGCCTTTTGTATAATATACAGTATAATCTGCCTGCAATTTTGAATCAAATTAAGCATATTCTTCACTGACTTAAAATTTTCTGTGGAGATTATGATGATGTTAGGTCATATTGACTACTTTTAAGATGAGAGACATGGTTTTGTACATAGTGTATGAAGGAATGTTTGTCTGTCTTTTCAGAAATATAACTGTTACTGATTTGTCGTGACATTATCTGTTTTGTCGTGACTTGAGAGTTTGTCATTGTAGATGTTCCCTTTCCTTATTTAAATGATGTAAAGAATCAATATAAATATTTCTGGTGCTGTTTGTAATTTATATTGTCTTTGTTGTGTTTAACAGATGTAAGATTGTTTTTTTAAAGAGAAAATTCCACTGCTCGGCCAAAATGAGCCAATAAAATTGATTTAAACTCATATTGCTTTATGTCTTTGTATCATGTGTGTCAGTTAAGATAGTACCTTCACATACATCAACCATGGGTCAAAAAGGTGTCTTTGTAATACTCAAAGGAGCGAGGTCTCTGTGCCTTTTTTATACACACAGGAGCCCCCCCCTCAAGCTGATAGTCATAAAGTCTAAACATGCAGAAAAAGCCGGTTTCCTTGAGTGAGAAGGACAACATCACGTCTGCCTCTGTATCAGAGGAACAATATGTGCGCCTCGTTGTAGTTCATACATAGTGTATGAAGGAATGTTTGTCTGTCTTTTCAGAAATATAACTGTTACTGATTTGTCGTGACATTATCCGTTTTGTCGTGACATGAGAGTTTGTCATTGTAGATGTTCTCTTTCCTTATTTAAATGATGTAAAGAATCAATATACATATTTCCGGTACTGTTTGTAATTTATATTGTCTTTGTTGTGTTTAACAGATGGACGATTGTTTTTTTTAAAGAGAAAATTCCACTGCTCGGCCAAAATGAGCTAATAAAATTGATTTTAACTCATATTGCTTTCTGTCTGTGTATCATGTGCCAGTTTAAGATAGTACCTTCACATACATCAACCATGGGTCAAAAACGTGTCTTTGTAATACTCAAAGGAGCGAGGTCTCTGTGCCTTTTTTATACGCAGAGGAGCCCCCCCCTCAAGCTGATAGTCATAAAGTCTAAACATGCAGACAAAGCCGGTTTCCTTGAGTGAGAAGGACAACATCACGTCTGCTTCTGTATCTGTATCAGAGGAACAATATGTGCGCCTTGTAGTAGTTCAAGGCGAACATTCTCTCAGGCCTGCACAGAATGGGAGTATAATTCAAGATGAACAAAGGCATGGGCTAATACATGACGGAGTATATCCATAAACAGTATGCCCATTATTTTTCCATCAATATACTTAATTGAAAAGAGAACTAAATCACCAACATTTCACAAAAACAAAAATAATATATATAAAAATATAGGGGGAAAATATGATCCAAATTAGAGTCAGTGTGTGGATAGGCCCATACTCATGTCTTTTTTATTATATGCTTTATTATATCAAATTCAAGTTAATTAGCCTGAAATGGCAAAATGTTGCAGTTGCCCTATTTTTTGCCATTACTGGTGGATAAATTTCTTCACAAACCATTAGCTTTAATTTAAAGATCAACTGACATTTCAACTTAGTTTTGTTTTCATTTCCATGTAAAACAATCATGGTTTTGGTTTTATTTTCATTTATTCTGTCAATTCAAAAATAAGAAGAAAATTCACTGACAAACTTTTTAATGTGGAAAATAATCCCCTGAATTCAAACAAACACACTGACTTTACCAAGCAACCCAACCAAAACTGTCTGCCTGCAGAGAATTTCTTTGGAAACTGACTGCAGGCCCAAACACACAGAGTGGCACTAAACCATTTCATGAGGCCACACGTGGCAGATCTGTTGTATCTTAAAGACTTTACCAGCTTAGTCATATTACCTGGAAGCAAACTTCAGTAGCTGCAAGGTGTCAGTTTTAATTTTCATTGCAACACTGTCCGCTTCCTCGTCGGGCTTACCGTTAATGTGCTTCATCCGCAGTGATCCTCCGAGCACTGACAACCGGTTTAGGATCAACCTCTGTAACAGCTGATCTGATGGAGTGTGTTCTCAGCTGACCTTCAAGGTGTTGGTACAGTGAGTGGAAGTCAATCAGTGTCTGGCTGTCACACAGCGAGTGATTTAAAGCTGAAAAGACAGCACTTGTTACCTGCAGAGCAAAACAAAAAAAAACATAGCAGCTGACTTAGTCAACAAACCTCTTGACAAAATTGCTCTGTGACTAATGGAACAACCGTCATCACCAGCAGACCCAAATAAGGGTTAGTTTTACACAACAAGCAGTGACTGAAGAAGAACTCAGAGCCCTTACTTAAAGAAAACCACTAATACAACACTGTAAAAACACTCCAGTACAAGTAGAAGTATGTCATTATAATTAGGAAAGTTAACCCTTAAGCCCTTAAAGTTAACTTAAAGTTCTCAATTCAGTAAAATGGCCACTATCATAGAAAGTTGAAATTAATTATTTTCAATAAATCTGCAGCTAATTTTTCTCAATTAACGGATCAGTTGTTTGGTTTATAAAACTTACAAATAATGAGAAATGTCATCACAATTGTCCAGGGCCAAATAAATTAAAATGGTTTAAACAATTCAAAGGAAAAGCAAGACCTCACATTTGAGAAAATAATATCACAAAATGTTTGGCATTTCTGCATGAAAAAATGACTTCAAAGATCAGACTGATTCATTGACTAATTGTTTCTTTTATATATATGTTTGTGTGTGTGTTTATATATACACACACACACAAGGTTTCATTTAAAGCACCACATTTACAAGTTATTCAAATGTTTTGTCCGTAAAAATCTTAACCTGTGGAGTAACTACTAACTAAAGTTGCTAAATAAATGTAGCAAGTAAGTAAAAGGTGCAATAGGCTATTTGTCTCTGCACTTACTCTACTCGAGTAAAGTAAATATACCAAAAACGTGCACTCAGCTACAGTACTCAAGTAAATGTGCGTAGCTAAATTCCAATTCTGACAACAGGAATTCCACGTCTCACATTCCACAAAAGTTCCACATTTAGGGAAATATGCTTATTTATGTTCTTACTCACTCAGCGTAGATGAGAACATATAACTGTACTCTTATTTCTGCAAGCTAACTAAATATGAAGCTACAGCTAGCAGAAGCAGTTACCAGGCAACTAGCTAAGACACCAGGAAACAAATGGCACTGCTTCACATCAAAAAGTCCACCACTTAAGCCTACGTAAAACCATAAACTGAGGTTTTAACACTTACAGATAAAACAAATGAAATAAAACACGTCCGTCCGTGAGCTTTAGAGGTACTAACAGGCAGATTCTGTTACCTTCTTACTGTCCAGAGCCAGGATGGACAGCTTAGCTTTATGCTAAAATAAGCTAGCTGGTTCCTTGCTCTAGCTTTGTTAATTACCATAAGTGGTATCAGTTTTATCAACGAATTGGTCTATTTTCCTGAGTCTATCTATCCCTATAAGTTTTAAGAATCAAAGTCCTCATATGTAGCACTGCAACCACCTGCTTTTTCATGTGCTTCTTTTATAATCACAGACCAAGGTGGGGCATTGCTCACCTATGAAGAGTACTCTATTAATCAAAACGTAACCATGGAAACTGTGCTGACCACAAGGGAAGAGGCCAGAAGGACCAGCGCGCATCTGCTGCTTTACCTGTGAAGGTTTGGAGTGCTTGAAAGCCCATGATGTTGAAGGGGTGGTGCAGGTTTAGTCAGGAGCAGCTCAGAGTGGATAGGAGGACATGAAGCAGGGGTACAGTTGAGGTTTTGAGTGCAACATTGACAGTAAAACACACTTGAGATGAATGTATTTTCCAGTAAGGCAGCTTGGTTTCATCCTGCTAAACATAAAGACAACAGGTTATGCAACTAACATGCATAACCTGTTACATGCTAAATAAGAAGACTGCAGTAAAAGAGAGCATGTGATTGATTCATACATTTATTCATTATCATGTACAAATTGTATTCCGGTGGTACAAAGCTGTTGTAAGACTCCAGTGCTCACCCTCCTGTTGTCTTTATTGCAGTAAAAAAAGGAAATACCAGCATGATCGAGAGTCAAGAGGTACTTTGGCAAATATAAATTATGTGTTAAGAAGGCAAGCAGACATCCCTTAGCAACGTAACGTGAGGGGGGCGGAGATGGCGCACAAATTTTCAATGAGTGGCTTCTGTCAGCACTCATTAAAAAAAAGGAATAAAAATCCATAAAAATATTTTTATTTTAAACAACACACACTTAAAACAAGTGGACAGAGGAAGAGCCTTGGTTTTCTTCCTTTCTTCATCATTACACAAACTGCCAGGTACAGACTCACAGTATGTATGGATATTGCAAAGTCTGTGTGAGTGTGCTTGTGAGTGTCTGCATTTATGTATGAGATAAACTGTATTTTACATATAGTGTGTGAGCTCATGTCCACAAATATGTTTATAGATTCCATTTCATATCTGTAAACTGTAACCCCCGTTTCTACCACTGACTCAAGTGAATAAAACAGGTGGGGCGAGGCGGGGGTGGGGGGTGCGACATGACAACATTTGGCAAAAAAACATCATGCTTGCAGATGAGGATGTGGGTGAGCGATGAGTCAATGTGACACAGCCTGCAAATATTTCTCCATATGTCCTTGTCTTTGTTCAGCTTTCAGGGTGAGACACCAAATCTCTGTGCTCGTAAACCATACCCCAGACTGTACATGGACAGGGGTGGAGGTGGAGGGTATGGAGGAGACAGGGTGAGCAAGCCAGTAACAGAACAAGACACAGAGAGAGCAAAAGAGGGAAGTGTGGTGGAGAAGTGAGATGACTAGTTCATAGGAGATAGTGGCTTGTGGCTGCAGTGTCTGATAGTCTCTCAGTAGACAGTTGGAGACAGGTTTAGGTTCAGGAGAGCGGGAAGAGTAAAAGGTGGGCGGTGAGCTGGAGTAAAGGAGGACAGAGGGGAAACTAGACTTCACTTCTCTCCTGTCGTCTCATTTCAGAGGTATTGTTGTAGAAAGTGCAGCAGCATTATCTCGTAGTGCTCTCCAGACTCAGGGCAGCGAATACTGTGTCGCTCGTTGGGGTAGACCTGGAAAATTGAAACAGGGTAACCAAATTATGATGTGTACTGCATGAACATGTCCTATAAAATCTGTGCGATGCTGTATGCGATGCTAACCTGAAGCTGGTAGGGCTTCCCAGCACGGATTATCTGTGACACTAGGAAATTGGTGTGGAAAAAGTGCACATTCTCATCTAGAAATCCATGAAGAATCAGCAAGCGATTGGGCCTGGAATGACAAGGATGACGCGGTTACAATATGTGCTATACATACAATACGTTAGAATACGATAAGCTTCCATACGACAGTAAGGTGTACAGAAATATGTCTGAAATAACACATTGCTCAATAGCGAAGAATGAAAGACTACACATTCCTTCACGATTACTGAAAACGAGCCTTCACAGATCCAAAGAAATTTATAGAAAGCTGAAATACTTCAGCTGCAGGGCGTCAGCAACCCTTTAGCTTGAATTCAGCCTCAAAGAGCAGTGCTCCGACATGCCGTTTGTCAGGCCCTCAGGGTCTCATTGGTCCCTAAAAACTGGGGCTTTTCAAATATGAATAATTTCACCCTTGCAGATTGTTACAAGAAATATGAACCTATAGAACAACCCCTGAGACACAGGTATTTAGTAAAAGAATGGCATCCCTACGTGTAAAATAGAAAACCAAAACTGTCTTTGGTTTACACATGTGAAAGAATATGAAGGAACTTGACAGGAAATAGGACTGAAGTCATGATTAGACACGTACAAATATCTATGCATCTACACAGGAAGTGCAGTATGGGTAAGAACAGTTTAAATCTCGCACAAACAGGCACTCCTGCCAATTCATTACAGGTGTGTGTACTGACTCGCTGGGCAGCTTGTCCACGTGCAAGGCCACAGATCCTTCCTCATAGCCCTGCTGGTTGTTCTCAGGCACATCCATGTATCGCTCTGTGTAGCCAGTGTCGTAGGCCATCCACACAGTCACTGGGGCACCTGCGATAGCCAGCTGGTGGGGAAGTACAATGGAATCAGATGGAAATGAATGTAAAATAAATCATTTTAAAAAATAGCATCTTACTATCGAAAAGTGTAATTTTGCTCAGAGAGCAACTCAAAAAAGATGGTACAGGAGGGAGGTCATTAGCACCATACTGTAATACTGTCCAACACAGACACCATGTGGATGTAAGTGGCAACTACACCTCCAGTTCAGATAGGAGACCTCATACTTCAGGAATTAAGCATGTAATTCTCTGTTTAAAGTGGATGACACACTGTGGTATGCTTTCTTATTTCTGGCTAAAGGAGACAGCAGAAAACACTCACTGACAGACAGTGAGGGAGCAGTTTAAAGATAAAAGCAAGGCAGAAGGGTGAAAAGGAATCCTAACCTTGAAGACATTGGGTCTCTGGATTAGGCCCATGAGTGAGAGGAAACCACCATAGGACCAGCCATGGATAGCAACGCGGCTCAGGTCCACAAAGTTAAACTTCTCCGCCACATACTGCAGCCCCTCCACCTGGTCCTCGATCTCCACCTGACCCTGAAGAGAGAGAAGCAAATCGTGCGACATTCAGTCCTTTATCTGTTTTCCTACAGGTCTATTTACTGACAATGCATTCTTTCAATTATCTGACTCTTACGTTACCATTTTGTTTTTCAGTGCTCCTTCAAATTCAAGGCCCCTCTGACAGGAACCCCTTCCATCAATGACGACCACAGCATAGCCCAAAGAGGCCAGCGTGTTCAGACGGAGGTACTTCATCCCCTTAAAGGAGTTGTTCACCAGCTGCACCTGAAAACACATTCACACACAAAATGTTCTTCAAAACAGATTTCAAAGCACGATCAAGTGATAGGACTTAGTGTTTTGAATGCCAGCCATGACAAGATCTCCTGTGGCGTAATGCCATGCGATCAGAGCACAGACTCAGGCCAGAATAGAGTGGATATAGCCACGAACCTGTGGGCCTCCGTACACAAAGAGAACAGTCGGGTGTTTCCTGCCAGGCTGCAGGTTGTGAGGCTTGTATACCATCCCATAAAGCTGGAAGCCCGACTTCCCTGGAAAGTCAAAAATCTCAGGTGGATTGTAATCTCCCGGGCAACCTGGAAGACAGATTAACACGTGGACACTGGGTTAGGAATTCACTCACTACTGACAAGGCAGAAACATTTGGGAATGCACAAGACAGTAAAGGATTGCCCTCTGACTCCTGGTATTGTTAATCAGTCATAAACAACAATCAGCTCTGACACAAAGTGCTAATGATGATGTGTGTATCTGAGCACCACATTATCTGATTGCTGTCAGGACTGTCTGGAGGACGGCCTTGTAGATCAAACTCCTTGATCTAATCAAAGTCTGACTTCCTCTGCACTATGGATTGTTTCAAAAATAAAAACCACAGATAGGTGGCCAACCTTCACACTGAGCCAGACTGCTTTCTAAGAAAAACTAAATGAGATCAATTATGTAAATGCAATCTCTGCATACTGGATCAGAGTCAAATCTGTGTGCTAATTTACTTACTTTGTTTTTTGAAACATCAAGTTTGTAATTTATCATGAATGCTAACTGAACTGAAATAACCTCAACATTCTTAGACTTTTTGAACAATAACAAAAAAAACACTACAAACAACATTTACAAACAAACAAAGTCTGCATCATTTTGAACTATGTTAAACAAACTTTTTGTTGTTGGAACAAGCTACTTCTTGTCTACATAGAGCAATACAGTTGATGTTTGATACTGTCTGTGTAGACACAATACAGACAAGGAAAACTACAGTATGATGATTGTTTACATCAGATTGTGTTTACCTGGTGATTCCATCATGCTGGCCCAGAACTCTGGTACCGCGTGTAGGGGGTCACCCTCTGAACTGGTCAGTTTGTAGACGTGAACACACGGAGGCGTACTCACGTTACTGTAGTGGCTGACAAAAAAGTCAAAGTTCTGCAGAGAGAGACAAAAAGAATGTAAATATAAAGAATTATGGATTAAATAGAGTAACTATGCACAAGGACAATGAACAAAAATGCTTGTGTGTGTGTGTATGTGTATATGTATTTTTTTTTTTTTTTGCCCACAAGCAGCAAAAAGAATAAAGGACTATCTAAAAGCAACACTGTTTGTTCTAACAGCTGGCTGAGAAAATAAATGAACTGACTGATGAATGTCAATGTCCCAATACATATTTTTGGACCAGTATGGATGTTTTTACCTGACTAACAGAGCAGCTATGTGAGAAGCCAGGCTTGGTTAGTCTGACTACATCTCCAGGTGAGTCATAGCTGACCACGTAGAGGTGGTGCTCCAGAGGAGTGTCTCGGGTGCCCTGGAAGTACACCAACTTTGTTGCTTCATTCACCCAGATCTAGCAGGAGAGAGAAAATTGAAAAAATAAAATGAAAAACTTTACAAAAGCCATTGAAACATCTTCCTATCAACTGACTTTTTAAATCTGTACTATGTTAAAATAAAAATAAAGCTGACTTTCAGTCCCAGGCATGTTTTAATTCTAAATCTCTGCAGTTCAATTAAACAGTTCAGTCAGAAAGTATTAGGACAGTAACCTTTTCATTGAGTTGGCTCTGCAGCCCAGGGAATTGGTTTTGAATCATGTTTGGGTCGGTGTTCATATCCATGCACAGTGAAAAATTTGGATTTTTTTTCTTAGTTCTGCAATTTTTGGACAATGCAGCAGCACCATACTCCCGAGGACCAGACTGAAGACAAAAAGCAAGAAGAGAATGTGGCTGCAGCCACATTCTCTTCTTCTCTAGAAACTGAAAGACAAGTCCTTCGCCTGATGTAGATATAAACACCCCTCAAAAACTGAGTCAGGATTTAACATTTCAAAACCAATGTACAGAGTCAATACAATAAAGTATATGTAACCGTCCAAATACGTTCTGAGTATGACTGCACTCTATACCCCTATATATGTTTTATACATGTGAATATTATATGTCTAGCACTGAGGGACTTTGTCTAACCTTGGAACCATGTCTTGCCAGAACTTCCCATTCTCCACTGGTCAATGTAATCTCCTCCTTGATTGCACATTTGAAGTCTCCTGGAGAAAACAGATAACGGAGTCAACAAGCTCCTTGACATACCAAAAACTCTGACGTAGTTCAGATGAGACAAAACAGTACTAGCTTTAAAAACGCGCAGCTACATGATTATTTGACAGATATCGCTTCAAACAAATGGAGAAGCATCTCCTCGTCTCTTACCCTCTATGTGTTGGTAGCCCTCTGCCCAATGGTAACAGCCCAGTTGTAACAGGGATGTGATTTTATACAGGTGGCTGAAGCCTGTTTTAGACTCATTTACCCAAATGAAAGTAAATTCATCTTCTGTCGTTTGAATAAAGGGATAGAATATATCATGAACCTGCGGGAAAAGAAGAACAGTTAGCCAGTCTAGTGAAAACATAACCTTTCAACACTCACAACCATGACAATTGGTTAATTAGAAACAGGACAGGTAACAAAAGAGTGTGGCATGTGAAAAGACCTACATTAATCCAGACATCCGTGGTCTCTTCATAGATTATGTATGGCTGTGTGGTACTGGGCACAGCCTCCAGGCTCTGCAGCCTCTGAGTTGGGTCATCTGTGACAGGGATGAAGAGGGCTGGAGGCAGCAGGACCAGCTGTAGTTTCCTCTGACTGCGGTCCAGTAGCACTGCCCAGCCACTAAGGGAATACAGAGCAAACAAAACTCAAAAGGCTGTTTTTTACTTTAAGGCTATTTGATTACGGAAACAACAGTTTCATTAGAAGCATTAAACATAAGCATCTTTCCCATTAACATAATTTTTTAACGCTAAAGAGAATATTATCCACATGTCATGTCATGTCACATGTCTATTAATATCACAGTATCAGAGGTCCCCAATACCAGATTGTACAGCATCTTGTGGTTTATTTTGAGAATGACAACATCACTGATTCAACAGAGTCAAAGTTTTGACTGTAACACTCACTATTTGCCGTCACTCGTCCATCCTACTCTGGCAATGTATTCTGTCCCAGGAAACAAGGAGGTGAAGGGGACGACCAGTTCTTTATCTTGCGTGCTCACAATCTTTAAGGACAACAACCATGCATGCACATTAGCAACATCTAATTATCATACTGGAGGAGAAGGAAACGAAGGAACGAAGGACTCACTCTTCCTTGATGGTCTGTCTTGATCTCTGCCAGTTTAAGAGTAGCCTGGGGATTTTTGCTACCTGTAAATAAAGATATCAGGAAACCATAAATAATAGAAATGGTCAATAAAGCTATTCAGTGCTATGAGCCTGTGTGAGCTCAGTGTATAGGGCTGCACTGACCTGTCCGAGGATATCTGTATGCGTCTGCTTTCCGCTCCTCCAGTGCCGGAGATGGCACATGAATAATCTCTACTTCCGTCTCATCCACTTCTTCATACAGAAGGTACACTGTTTTACCTCCATCAGGGTCTGACAGGGGGAGAAAAACAATTGATTTGAGGAGAAATACAGAAAATAGTGTATGCACACAAACATCACTGGCCAGTCAGTTAGTGATATTCCTTGAGTACACAAATGACTCAGGAATCTAAGATACTAATTGCTGACCTTCCACAGCTGAGGGACTCCACCAGTAGCCAGTGAAACGGTCAAACTCTTCCTGGATGACAAACGTTGCTACACCTGCAGACTTGGGGTCCTCCTTAACATTGTCCACACCTGGAAAATATTAAATGAAATAGGGACAAAAAAAGCATGCATCCATGTAATGTTACTGATATAATAATAAAAAAGTAAATTATATAATAGCATACAATTAGAACTTGATATGAAAAAAGGTGGAATATCAATTATATTTCTTCTATGTTGTATGAAATGAGATGGTGGTACCGGAAAAAATCTAATTATCAACTAGCAAGTTAAGTAGTTGTTATAGGATTCAATGCACTACAGTGAGTTAAAGAGGGTATTCAATACAGAGCAAGCAAAGCTGTTCAACACACAGCCTTTTATTGCCTATTCAAATAACTCAAACAAAAACCAGAGGCTTCAGACCTTTGTGGCAGTAAGTGAGCCTCCTTTCCTCGCCAGTCTTAATGTTGGCTATCCACAGATCATTATTGTTGATGAAGGCTATGAAGTCAGGATCTCCAGGACAGAACTTGGGGTCCATACGGGTCCCTGAGCACTGGGTCTTGATCTCCACCGGCTTTACAGGAGCAGACTGCTAAAACCAAAAAACACAATCTCAGCCACGGGGAAACAGAAGCGAGTATTTGATGGATGAAAGCATTGTCTTAAATGAAGGCAGATTCACTGACACGCTTTTGCTCCAGCTTTTGAAATGATATCTGTGTTTGTAGGAATACAGAACCATGGGAGTGAAAGACCAGTGGTTCACTTTGTAGACCGCAATGCTTTTCCCAATGCTCATCAACGTCCAATCAATTGGACAGTTGATGAGTTGGACAATTCGTAAGTACGAAAGCAACAGGATCTTTACATATAAGTAGTATATTTTTATACTAATTTTACTCATTTATTTTTTGCCCAGTTTGTTGTCTCAAGATGTTGTATTTTGTTAAACTCAACAAAAGGAATAGGCACCAACTACCTATATCCCTAAAACCATGGATTAAATACAGTCTAATATACAGTATAATGCATGATAGAATTCATCCTCCCCACCCAGAAAAGACTTTAGAGGGAATACGAGAGGGAGAGTCAGAGAAACATGAGACAGGACTTGAGCAATTTTAAGGTAACTGTTTCAACATTAGAAAAGGCACAAACATAATGCACAAGTGCCAAATTCTGGAGGGTCCTTAAGATGCACCACTCACAGTAAAATAACCTGGTCAGTATCCCAGATTCAAACCAACTGCATCATGTAAGATAAACTGAAATCACAAGTTGAGGATCATTAAGTCAGGAACAAACAGAAACTTAAAGACTCTGCAATATCAAAAATTTCGACAGAAATGTTTTGGTAGTTTTGTGACACCCTTAAAAGAACCTGTCTTGAGTTTCATACAGCCAGAATTTATAGCAAAGTTGTCATCCATGGCCAAAATACAAAGATCAACAACATGTTGTAAGGGCACAAAACCTGAAGCCCTGAACAACAGAAAACAGAATATGGTCCCATGATCATCTTCCCATGATATTTGTTATACCCCATGGCAAGCTGAGATTTTATACACACATACACACACATTTATGTGTACATATATAAAAGTACATTTAACACTGAAATATTTGGAACATTTTTATCTACAGCAACATATTCCATGCACACAACACCGCATTGATTATACCAATAAACGCAAACGCCTTGATATCATTCCTCTAAGTCAAGTCACAAACAGGAGTATTCAATGTACCAGTGCCGCCACACCACTAAACTGTGTGGAGGTCTGAGCTTGCAGACCTTTACATTGCTCTGAATCAAATCTGTCCCAAGTATCTAGGTATTTCAAATTGGAAAAAAAAAAATCCGGAGTGTACTCACAATGAAGCCATTGTTGCCTCCATCCTGACAGTAGAAGAGGCTATTGCTGGCCTGGAAGAGGAAGAGGCCTGTCTGAGCATGGTAGTCATAGGAGGTGATACCAAATGCTCCCAAACGTTTACGCTCTCTCAGCAACTCCTCCTCTCGAGAGTAGGCCCCTTGGTGAGGTGTAGCCTTTGAGAACCAAAAGGAAATACAAAGGATATATATAACATTTTTGATAAACTGAAGATATTTTATCTGTATAGATTTACTGGTAGACAAGTTGAAATGTTCTAATATAGATAGTATAATTACTGTAAAACATAGCTGACAGAACGAAATTCAACTGACCCATCCCCCAGAGATCAAATAACCGTATAATGGTTGTACAGTACATGCATTCCTCCCATAGCTTCTACCACGGCTGATTAATTTTTCGAGTTTCAGAACATATTTCGGTTGCTAAAAAAAAGAGCGATACAGCCACGCGATCAGGGACTGCTTATCTAAACCCATTTGTAACACACATCAGCCTGTGCTGTTTGGTACTGGCACTGCACGAACAGGAAGAGACAGGGAATTAACCTGGAAGTGATCCAGCATCTGTTTCCATGACAACACTAAGAGGGCCTCTTTACGGATCTTCTTGGGGATTTCTGAGTAGAGCAACGAGTTCTCTCTACTCCCATAAGGCATCCCTGGTAAGCACGCAGAAAACAAACAAAGGCAATTTATACAACCACAACACATAAAAAGGCATGTGCTAACTGGAAAAGGAGAAATTCAACACAGTGACTGTTTTAATGTCATGAGGAAATCATATCCTGCTGCCTAGAGGAGGAAAACATGACCGAGGTCAAGTGAAAAGGGTACAGAGAAGAAGTAAACAAAATGCAAATCATAAGCTGATACAGGGGATTTTGTGCAGCATTAAGAATCAGCTTACCGAGGTAGTACAACCGGTGGGAATGGGGTCCATTCTCATCCTTCTTTTGCACAAACTGGAAGTCATGGGGGGCCTTGTTAGCAATCATGCCCGAGTACTTCCTGCTACAATGGATAATGTCGCGAAGGCCCTCCCAAGAGTGCTTCTCCACAAAGAACTGAGATGGGACATCCTCCATCTCGACCACCTCCGTACTGTGCGAAAGGCCGTCCACAGCCGTCATGCTCACTGTCACACAGCTGGATGTTGACATTAGAAAGAACTCATAAGAGGTGCAGACATCCAGACACACCCGCACTAGTGCATTCCTTTGAATAAAATTGGTTAAAACATTTACTTATCCATCTTCTTAAATAAAGCAGTTAAAAGGAGATGTAACATAAACCCAAGGTATCATACCGTACCTTTTCCAAATACCCTCTTTATTGTCACAAAGTTTGACCCTCTTGACTCTATGCATTCACCGGTCAACACGCCTCACTCCAATGCTGTAACCTATAAACAAAAAACAGGACCAATATCATTCAGAATTCCTTAACAGAAAATAACTGATTGAGTTTACTATGGCAACACTAAGGGGAACAGCAATTCCTTTTTATAACAGCTAGGTATGAACATACTTTTGCATGCACCAGTCTTCTTTCTTGGCTGATAAGACTTTCATAACTCAGGGACAGTTTTACATTTTTTCTTTTACATCACTCCTCAGTCTGCAACAGAATGATCAAAATGTGCCTCAAGGAGAAAAGAATAGTAAATCATTCATTACAACTTTAAAGTATACTGACTCAGAAATGCAGAGACAGATTTTATAACCTCAGACCAGAGTGCCAATTAAGGAGCATGATTTCTATAAACTCTCTCATGTGAAAAAAAAAAAATGTCTCCAGCTCTGCTGCAGGTGAACTCCAGTCTTACGGGAATACCCCACATTCCTTCCTTCATAATCCTTGTTGGGTGAGAGATCAGTATGACGCAAACAGCAGTGGGAAAAATCACACACACTGAGCAACTGAGGTGCCTTTCTTAGAAAAGTGTCTGATATTGTAGAAAGGCACCTTAAGTCTGTGTGTAAGAAACACTGAGCGCACAACAAACCACACACAAACCAGCATATAGTTTAGCTTCTGCGCATCTGTATGAGGCGTGGACTGATGGAAGCGTAGTTATGAACAGAGATAACCCAAATGTAGATGTGACTATTTATCTGCCAGTACAAGAGGAAGTGCTTCTAAACTACTGGCTGTCTTCTGCCAAAACCCTCCCCTGAACATTAAACATTAAATTAACGTGGTCTCTGTGTTATTATGTAAAATATGCTAAAATCTAAAGAATTACTCTGCAACTTTTAACGTTATACATGGAAAGGCCCCATTTGGTTACTCGAGAGCCTTTAGCAAGCTTTTTTGAAGGATAGGGAACAAGTCGGGTGAAAAATAAAATACCGGTGCCGTTAATGTTAACACTTAGCTAGCCTACAATAGATCTTTGTTCTCGGATTTCAACTACTCAGTTACACTGGGAAAAACACCGGCAAATGCATTATGAGTTGATTATTTTAACGGTGCTAGCATTACATTTTGCAGTGAATGATGAAACCCCAAGTTGTTAGAAAATGACAGTTGTGAAACTGTGTCTATGTTTAAAAATCCTGCTTGGATACATTTTGACATGACAGCTCTCCTCTGTCATTTTCGCTCTGAAGCTAACTAGCTACCTAACGCTAAGCTAGCTAAATGCTAGATAGCCGCTAGCTAGCGGTTGCTGGTTTTCTGTGAAAAAAAGAAGAAAACTGACGCTTAGGCGACCGTCCTTATGAAACAAGCTAAAATTAAGTAAAATACTTACCAATCTGGCCACTGTTTCTTTAACCAAGTTCTAGACTGTATTAGCTTGGTGTCAGTAAACAGATTTTCCAACTGCTAAAGGTTGTATCCATGGCCCAGAGTGGCCACACACAAAATGCAGCTGCCTCTCAGACCGAAAAGAGGAGGAACCTTGAGCCTGGTAGGAGTACACACCGGTACGTTTTCAGGGCCGTACTGCCGCTTTCAGGAGGCGTCAGCGACGGTCGGTGCAGCGCTTAGTGCGGCAGGATGGTTCATGACTCATGACTCAAAGAGTGATTCACGTACTTCATTCATTTGTTCTAACAATTTCACATGCACCAGTTTGGACTGCACACAGACTTCTGCCGTCTTGTGGGAAACCCTACCCAGATTAACCACCACAGCAACACCAGTGTAGGATAACTGCACATCGCCCAAAGCCACTATAGATTTCAATTATTTTCACAAACAAATTAATCTGGACTGTATTAAAGTTTTTAAATGTTCTTTAAAACATAACTTCATGTTCTGCATCTTTGTTGATAATGAAATGTGATGAAACAATCTTTTCTGAATTTAACAATACAATACAAAGCACAACCTATTCTGCGTGTTCTTTAAGTTATTTTCACCTATACTGTTCATTGAGACACCTCAAAGGGTCAAAAACTCAAGCTTGAAGATAACACCTGTACACAAGCCATTCATCTTCATTTTGAAACATTATGCAGAAGAAAGGAAAGCAGACAAGTTATCTGGAGCACCCAGTTTTTTTTTCTTTTATTTATACAAAGAATACAGCCATTCTACTTCAGAGGGATGAAACGAGAAGAGTGTGTGGCTCCAATACCAGGGCGACCGTGCTTGACGGGCTTGTAGGTGATGGAGAACTCACCCAAGTAGTGACCACACATCTCAGGCTGTGGAGAGGAAAAACAGTATTATGTTAGTAACAAGACAAACACATTAGTTCATAAACAGTAAAAGTACACAACACTAAAGTAGGAGGTGGTAGTGGTGAGAAATCAAGCCAGAATTTTATTTAGTGACTGACACGCTATTCAAAAGAACTAAGATCCAACTCACACTTTAGAAAAAAAAATCTTACTTAAAGTAATTTGACTATGATACCAGAAGTGGCAACTATATATACATTAAACTTCAAGCCATATATCAGTGTGTTCTGATTTAGTAGCTGTTAATGTCACCATGGTACTGTATAATATAAGATGGATTAAAACCAGCCAAAATTTGGGGTAATGTGGTTTGGAATTTGTTAGCCTGCATGTTCCAGAAGGCAATGTTTTTGGCAGCACTTCCATTATTCTGCAGCATCCTACTTTCATATTAAATAACAAAACCATAATGTTCTAAGTTGCTTATCACATGGCTTTGAATGTTCTGCATACTGAAGCTGTAAAGTTTTAGGCTGTGTTCTACAGAGAGAAATTTAACATGTTCCCCTATGGGGACATCTGAGTGAAATGGATGACAAAGAAGTAGGTACGACTGAGGAAATTTGCATGACAATGCATAATAAAGCACAAGAAGGATTAACTTAAAATTTGCCAAAAATAATATTTCAACATCTGTATCACCTTGAGTAATCTCACAAAGGTTTTATTTTTCATATCTATAGTTCTGCACTGATGGCGCTATATGACAATAATGTATTTACTGTCCATTTACATGGAATGATCCCTACATCTGTTGTCATTTGCAGCATCGACTGAGCAGGAGGATTTGTTTTTACCAACTCAAACTGTATGCCTAATGCTTTGCCCCCAAAAATAAAATTAAAAATAAATAAATAAATAAATAAAAAATAAAAATCACAGAGACAACTGAGCAGGAATCACAATACCAAATACGGTACTTTAGACCTCTTAGTGTACAGTTCATCAAAGAAGCCACATTGCCTTCACCAATGTAAGCTTTGTTTGAGTCTGTTCTCTGAACAGATGATGCTCATTATGTTTTAACCTTACTGTTAATTTGTGACGTGCTTTCTTACAAACATAATGGATGTGGAGGTCCCCAAAAGCCCAGATTTCAAAACATACACACGTACTCTCACACCTAACTGATGGCACCTCACCTTGATTTCAACCTGGTTGAAAGTTTTGCCGTTGTACACGCCAACCATGGACCCGACCATCTCAGGCAGAATGACCATGTCCCTCAGATGAGTCTTCACCACCTCTGGTTTCTCCATGGGAGGAGCCTCCTTCTTTGCCTTGCGCAGGCGCTTGAGGAGGGACTGTTGCTTGCGGCGCAGGCCACGGTTCAGCCTCCTCCTCTGGCGGGCGCAGTACAGCTGCATCAGCTGCTCACTACAGAGGAAGCGAAGACAGTGATGTGAATAAATACCCCTGACAACCTTAGAAACAAGTTGCTTGTAAAATGCAGACACGCAGTACAGTTCAGGTGCAGATGTTGAATGAAAAATCCTGTGTCCTTTAACAACCTTTCCATCCTGTTAGAAGTCACACAAGTACCAATTTCTACAAATACTGGGTTTGTTTCCAGCTCAAAGTTGACAAAGCATTTCCAGTTTTAGTGTGGTCTCCAGCCAGAGGTCAGACTCGCAAGTCAGAATTTCTTTGTTCAATTTTAAAATTCACAAGATCATGATCAGCTGTGTTTGAAGGTGGCCAGCAAGGTTCATCAAATTAACATCTGGGGAAAATCATACTTTCAGTGAGAGAAAGGCTGTTGTGCCTGATAGAAGCCTCTCGTAACACAATAAGTGACAACCAGATTTCAAATGACAAACATTTGAATCAAATGAGGCACAAAACTGAATCAAATGAGGCATTCAAAGGACCTACATTTCAGATTTTAGAATGATTGACGTGCCAAAACCATAAAGCTATTTCTGTGAATACATACACATCTTGCAAAAAAACTGTCTATATACAGAGAAATTCTGAGACGGATTTAACACCCACACTATTTCCATGAAGCGAAACCTCACATTCCAGCCAGTGAAGCTAAGTGTAGCTACAACTGGACACAATGCAGCATCGGCAGTGTGTCACTTACTAGGACATGTCCAGAAGCTGGTCCAGGTCCACACCTCTGTAGGTGAACTTCCTGAAGGTACGCTTCTTCTTGATCTCGGTATCGGCCTGGAAGAGACAAGACGTCCCCGGTCAGTATGTAACTTACACAGCATTAACATTCGGCCGCAAATAACGACTGCGTTCAGTGTCATGGATATAAAGCGATAGGACAGCTTAATAAATCTTACAATAGTGCTATACGAACATTATAAAATGAAGTCACGTTTAACTAATAGTACAGGCTATGTAGAACCAACGGGTTAGCTTAGCCACTGACGGCCATAGCTTAGGCTAATACAGAGCCTACAAACGTAGAATTATCTGACATTTTGAGCAACGATTTTCTGATGAATGACCAGTGAACGTGTGTAACTGTTTGATGACAGAGCGTGGTATCCTAAACATGTACTCTAGAGCTTGGATGCATGTAGATTGTAGTTTCACAAGCTTCTCGATCTGTTAAACACCTACCATCTTGCCTGATGTTCCGGGAGGGAAAGAACGGCCTGAATTCTCGTTGGACTGATATCGCGCGACTTGAGGCAAACATCCGGCGAAGGGCTTCCGGCGTCAGTCCCTTTTGTGAACAGCAGGTAGTGCAGTTATACCATAACTCCAGTTTCTGTCCAGTGTCGAGTTTCTACCAACGTGTCTCGTTTTGATTGTCGTTTCTGTACATTACTACTTAGCTCAGTCTTACTCCTACATGTCAAGAAAACAGACAGTTAAAGAAAAAACATTATGTTAATGATTTGTATGTTTGTTTTTTAACGGACCTGTGGCTTTAAGGTTAAAGGTAACTACATCTACTCAGGTATTAACTACAGTTTTGAGGTACTTGTACTCACTACAGTATTTCCATTTCATGCTATTTTATCTCCTAATTCAATACATTTTAGGGGGGGTATTTTACTCCTCTACATTCACCTGACACTTTACTAGTTATTTTCCAGATTGAACTTTTGCAAAAACACATATGGAAAGATCATAAAATAGAATACAGTGTTTAAGATTAATTCTGTGATGAAAACCTTACAGAGAAGCAGTGTAGGGTTGGGTGCCTTCTCACATTTATACACATTGTATGTCTATGAGTTGTTACCAGCTCCACCAAAGCAACATTCTCACATGGTTTCATTTAAACAACTATTTGAGGCTCAGAGTTAAAACTCTCCAATATATCACATAAAGCAAAGTTGAGAGAATATACACATTTGTACAAAAGAACTTTGTTTTGTTCTTTTCTTTCATGCCCCGTTAATCATCTCACAAGCCCTCAGGTTTATCATGTGGCCACTGGACTAAACCGATTAATTTTATTTAGACTAACTCCACTTCAGCCAGCTACAACGGTAAAATGCTGCGTAAACAATTATGCCTCAGTATTAATCTCATAATGTCACATATAACAGTTTATCAGTCACAGGGGGCCACTTTTCTGCAGGATAAGTACTTCTGATACTTTAAGACCGCTTTGCTGAAAATACTTTTTTTTACATTTACTTGTAGTAAATGCATTTACTAAAGTATGGGACCTTACTTGAGACCATCACATTTTCAGGGTTAGAGTTAGCAACCCTGCAGTAACCAGCCAATTATAACAACACATACAGTATTTTCCAATTCCTCTACTGGCATCTAATCATTCAGATGGTTCAGGGTTTATTTACCAAAGTTCAGATATGTCCTGTCTGCCTCCACCCTGATACAAGGGTGAAGGACTATCTAATTTGTATTTATTCTAATTTTGCCAGTGTTAAAATGTTATAGTCCTTTGTGTCTGTGATATATCAGCTTTGCTGTTGATGAGAAAGTGAAATGTGAAAGTCTGAAAATCTGATCGTGGGGATTATTTTAAACTGGCTTCCTTTATTTTTTTGTTATGCAATGTTGTTTGAAAAATGTATAGTCTGCATTCAGGATGTGGCTTCAACCAATTTGAGATGGGCACAGTTGTCTGCATAACACAACAATGAAGATGTAATTCAGTTCAGTGTAATTCAAACTTTGATTATTAAGTTTTTGAAATGTACACTTTCAGTGCTCCACAAATGTCATCCATCATCACTGTTTTGGAGCACAGGGACAAAAACACTCTAAACCTGGACAAAAACTATCTGTGTGACTGGATGCCACAGAAAGCCACGTGTGAAAAGGTTTCAGGTGAACCGACTCTTTAAAGCGTACCATGTGTCTGTTTCACAAGAAAGAAAACTTGCAGTGGTATACTGCGCTGTGCTGTAATGTGCAACTTCAGGACTGAATGCAGAGCCAGTGTTCCATGGCCCTTCCGGTCTTTTAACACATCATCTCTGGTCATATTATTTGCCATCTCATCACATATCATCTCTTAAAATCTCTGATAAATATGCCTCAATACGGCAACTAAAGGATGTCTGTACATTATCTTTATTACTCAACAGTTCTACATCCCTGCAGACTAAGAGATGAGTCACAGGCCTGTCCTTTGTGCTATACATTACATGGGTATTTTTTCCAAACTGAATCAACACCAGATAATGAATACACATCTTTATTACACCGTATTCACAAAAAAAAAAACATACTTCTCAATTCAAACATTTTTTTTCCATTGGCATAAAAATAACTCCAGAGGAAAAACTACAGTCCAATACAAAATGTTATTCAGAGTTAAGGTACAAAATAGCCCCCATTCAAATCACAAATAAGCATAAATAATAATCTTACTGATCAAATATAATCATAGGATTGGTTCACATATCAACCATTATTTAAGAAGGATTCACTTAAACATTACTCAATGACATAAAAAAGAATCCAGTATTCTTGCTTGGAATGTTGCAAACTTCACTTGAGTATTATTTTATCCACTCCCCCACTTCACTGTCTTTAATCCAAAGAAAACAAGCTCAACTCCAGTTGGAGTGGTTATACAAACAAAGGAAATATTTCCTCCATTAAAGAAAGAAAAAACTGAAATAAGTGAGAGAGAAGAATGTAAGATGGTTAAACCGGTTTGTTCTTTAAAAAAAAAAAAAAAAAGTTTGTTCCCTCATCTGTTTGAACAACTAAAACATTTATTTTACTACTGCATATGTCAATGACCAATACTGAAGGGAATGAAGAAGATACTTAAGAAGTAACAAACACACACAAATGTACATTCTCATTCATGGGAATTACAGAAATAAATTGATGAAGTTTACACAGTCGATACAACTATTATAGATAAGCACAAGCATGGGTGTTTTGATCATAACATGCGTTTCCTGCCAAAAAAAATAAAAATCCCTCCTTATGTTTCACTTTTAGTTTCATGGTGCCCTTACAAAAACCTAGGGAAATCTAGTGGGGCTTTGGCACATTAAAAAAATATCCCTGGGACAGAAAAGCTAAAAGCTAAGCCAAGAAGATTGGCTTTTGTGGTCACTTTAAATACTGAAAAAAAAAAGAAAGGAAAAAAAAAAAATCACAGAAATGCAGTTCATGATATGTGTAACATTGGTCTTGTACAAATAGGGCTAAAAAAACAATTTCATACAATACTAAAAGGATATGACCCAAAAAAGGTGCATCATCCTGTGGATATAAAAATAAACTGCCTGCCTTGAGGTCTTCTTGCAGAACATGCCTCCTTTGTACGATCTCGCTTTCCCTTCCCCAGCTCCTTCCTTCCTCCTAGTAATCTGTCCCATCGTCGTGGTACACCTGCTCTTCCTCCTGGTAACCCTGGTAACCCTCGTCTTGGTAGTCTGGGATATAGTCGCTGGTGCCCCCTGCCCCGTTCTGATCATCTGCAACATCTCCAGCTTTAGGACAGTACTTGGCGTCATAGATCTGACGTCCCAAGCCGAAGTTTTGACCGCTCTGGTTGGCTCCGTGGCTGTAGCCCATCTGTAGGGACATGGTGCTGTTGTCACACTTGTCTGTGCCCAGCTTCTGGTCGTAAATGGCACGTCTTGTACCTGGAGCCGTCATCCCAGCCTGTAGTAGAGACAGACAGATAAAATAAAGGAAATGAGAAACACATTTAATTCACTTTTTTCCCTACCATTTTATGAGGTTGTAACATTTATATTACAATTATCTTTCCCATACAGGCATTAGAAAGTTCTAAACTGAGTACTGATTTCACTGAGCCCAGTTTTTACTTGCTGTAGAGAATCTAGGAGTTTACAGGTTTCTACAAGACTAAACATAACACAAGTTTACAGCAGTGAGAGGACAGGAAATGAGCGATACCCTGAGGCTTATTTCCGCTGAGGTCCTATAATACCAAGTTTATGAGAAGTTGGGGTTATGTTGCGGTACCTGACTCGCCCCCTTGTTGGTTCCCATTTGCAGACTGATGGTTGTGTTGTCCATGGGGGGCTGGATTTGAACTTTGGGGTCATATAAGTGTCTCCTGGTGCCATATGCATTCATCCCTGCTTGGCTGGCACACTTGTTGGTCCCCATCTACAGAAAAAAGACAAAAAAAAACACCACAATAAATCTTTTATTATTTTTTTTAACAGATACATAAAACAAGAGTGTGCTTTAAACAAAATTGCTGCACTTCTACAATAACACACAAAAACAGTGGTAGAGTGTTGCATAATAATTCAGGCAAAAAACAAAAACAAAAACAGTTTCAGTCACCTGTTGTTAACAGTAAGTTGTATTGTAACCTTTCCCCACTGTTCAGGTAGCTCTCATATCTACTTGACATCTTTCTTGGTGACAAAAACAACAATAACGAAACAGAGAGGCTTAAGAGAGGCTGTGAGAACAATGGGCCGCTCTTACACAGAAGTATGCTAAGCTTGACATGAGATCATGACATGAGTTTCGCAATAGTTTCGCCACATGCAGGGGTGAGATCAATTTTGCAAGAATGTGAAGTGCCTTTCCTCTGTCAGGCCCAGGCAAAGCTATCAAATTAATAAGCCATAAAGGATTGTGTGGAGTACTATTACACAGCCCAATACTTTTTTCCCCCCTTTATCGACAAATTGGCAAAACTTTATTCTGTCCCACTGGATTATTTTGCCGTCCGGGAAGGCGAGTATCACTGTCAGTCCTGTACCAACATAAACTTCATTTTAGGTTGAAGTGTACGCGGACTTTGGACTCTTTTCACATTTCAAAACCTGCTGCTCACACAGGAGGTCTCCAAACAAAATGTACCTGTAGGCCAATGACGCACTGTCCAGCCTTCATCTTCTCCTCGTCAAACATCCTCTCCTGCTTGTCAGCGTACTTCACCCCGATATCCACTCGTGACTGGCAGCCCTTGGTCTTGGCCTTAAGAGAAAATACAGTGTAGGAAGGTCGTCATGGTGGATTTCCTAAAATCCGGTCACACACATTGAGGTGATGGCAAAACATTACTCAGAGTACCAGTGTCTCATTTGTAAGACTCACCATGCTGGCCAGCGCAAGCAGCGTTGTCTGGACCTGCGTCATGTTGCCACTCTCGAAGAGGTCGTTGGCTTCAAAGATATCGTGAGGCTTCAGACCGTACACTGTGATGGCTTTGATGAAGTTTGTTAGGTTCTCCAGCTAAAAAAGAAAAAAAGAAGAAAAAGATCAACAACAGTGTTTATGCAGAATTTATAATGTCAGATGTGAGATTAATCCTCCGTTTACACACCATCTTAATGTTCTTATTAATAAGATGCAGTCGTTTATCTGTAAAAACAGTGTGTTGTCTCAGATATGGGAGTGTGTTTACAGTGACTGGTTACACCTCAGTGAAGAAACCAGTTTCAAAATGTGCTTACAACACTGCCAACATGCAAATATAACCGTGACCAAGCATGATTCAGTGCGCTGACATCCCAACTGGTAGCACACATTTCTCACACATCTGTTGTGCTTTAAATGTTTGCTGTTCGTCGACCACGCATTAAAAGCACGTCTCTATCTGCAAGTGGCATCACTACCGTCAATGAACCAGTCGTACCAAAAAGCACAAAGTGATGTCATTGGGAAGCAATTAGCACAATTTCACCACACCTTCATTTAAAAGGCATGTATCATCAACTGACTCACCTGATGCCAGTTCAGCGCTGACTGGTTGACCTTCTTCACTGAGCCTGGTTGAAGTTTGTTGATAAGACTGTGACAGAAAAGCAGAAAGAAAAGAGGGAAATAGTTGAGTTTTCCAAACCCCTGTACATGGAAACATGAAAACAAACGATCAGTGTGACGGACACTCGATGGTCTCTGCTTACTTGCACAGAATGACTCCATTCTTCAGGCCTTTCTGGAAGTCCGGGCCAATGGAGGAACCGGTGATGTCTTCGATCCAGATCCTCAGCTCCTCTTCTTTCTGAAGGTCATACTTCTGTGCGATCTGATTGGGCAGAGAGGCAAAAGATGACGTGTGTCCCCCACAAGTAGAGACAATAAGCAGTAGCTCATTAGATGCATTCATAGAGTTTGTCATGAGTTTGTCACGCCACTAAAGATTTCTAAGAATAAAAGGCACTGCTTACTAAACTGTGTCTCTAACAATGACAGAATATATTAAAGTCTGAATAATCATATGTCACATAACTTGCTATCATTTGTCCTCAGAAGTGTGTTGTGACTGCATGATATCATGTTTCATGGTCACTCCTGAATTTTGCTTGGCTCCAGTGTAGTATGCTATGTCTACAGAGGGGTTTTTGTCTTATTTAGTCCTCATAAAAAAAGGTGACACTGACATGACCTAACACAACACACACACATACACACACACACACACACACAAGGATATCCTGTTTGTTAAACTGCTAAATTCTACACAGGAAGGCAGCGGCTGAAAAAGGGAGGGTGGGTGAGCTTTATGCGGCTTAACAAGGCACAAAGATCGACCTTCTTTTAAGGATATCAATTTTAAGGTGTTACTTTGATTTATAAGCTTGTTTTGATTGAGTGGCATAGGTGTAAGAAATGTGTTACACTGGCACTGAAAGAGGCCATTCAGGAAGTGTATTATGATCACATAAACAACAGTTCAGTCTGCTACCAGAAACATACCAGAAAGCAGATATTGGGGGGGGGGTAAAAAAATCAATGACTGCATTTCTTCTCCTCCAGTATAGGACAAGGTGTCGAATGGGCTGCGTGCAAACTATCAACCGGCTAACAACCTCCCTCTGTTCCCCGAGGGCAATCTGAAACTGAACCGCAGAGCTTAACCTACTATATACATAGAAGCTGGCCGCACTCAGCTCACAGCTGGTTGTACTCTTAAGGAATTTCTGTCTTCTAATTACATTTCCTTCATTCAGTTATCCCCTTATTAAAAAACAATACTGGCTACTTTAATTGCCCACAAAGAATTCTACAGATGTAATTTACCGAGACAAGCTGAACACAAGGAATTTATTCCACAGTGCTCGGATGAAAGAGATGAATGAAGCAGCGAGGGTGCAGGATTGTGTGTGCTGAGCCAATGAATGAATACAGACTGTGAGGACACTCCAAAAAACCAAAAAGTTATATACACTGCAGCTGTTTAACTTCAGTTTCTAAACTTCTTACCGGTAGATTTTCTGTGTCCATGAGTTTTAAAGCAAAAAGGAAAAAAAAAGAGGAGGGGAGGCTGAGGAGTGTAAATGCCTAAATGCCTCACATTTCACAGAGGGGGGCTACGTCACCAGTGGCAGGAAATACCACTCCAGCATCTCTTAACCCCCCAACCCCTCACCCACCCCCCCCCCCCCCCCCCTTCAAGGACGCCACTATTAACAGACAGAGGAAATCTACATGTTTTCTTTACGTCCCGCACTGTGGAAATTTGGGGAGGGGACCTGACCCTTTCTCTCCCATACAAGGGCACGGCCAAGAAACGCAGATGAAAAGCTGAAGGTGAGTCAAAGAAACTCAAGGGACAAGGCCAACTGAACACCAAACACATCTAAACGCAGGTTAACTGCAACTTAAACCACATTTGAGGAAATCAGAATCAGAATAACTTTATTAATCCCCGTAGGGAAATTCTTACTGTTACTTAACTCCCAGTTGAAAATGAAGAAAAGAGGAAATCTTTTAGAATAAATAAGTGAAGTGAAAACTAAATAAAAGTATAGTATAATGAAAATAAGTAAAAGTAAATGATGGCCAAGCTAATGAACAGTCTCACACAGTAACACAGCATCTATTCCCTGTATTATTAAAGGGAAAGTTGTCAAGGTTGTGCACAATAACATGGTCAGGAGAGTAATCTCCCGCATCAGCCCTGGTATTTTAAGTGGATCCGGGTGTGCAGGGATCTGCTCAGACAGGTCTAAATAAACAAGGTGCTTTCCTCACCAAGGCCCCACTCGAGAAAGTTACACATTACCCAAAGAGTGGGATTAATCTTAGAGACTGGTTTTGGTTTGAGTGCCTTCGGTCTGCACAAGCGGCTTGTTGTACAGACTGAAATGTGAAAGAAAAATCTCCCCTCTCGCACTGATTTGACATGATACGAGGGAAGAATTGTTTTCACCACGAGAAGCAGAACGACACCTTACCACAAGGGGGGAAGTTGAAATGTCTGAGAAGCAATTTAAAAAAAAAAG
The DNA here is from genome assembly GCF_017976425.1 of Toxotes jaculatrix. NCBI lineage: Eukaryota > Metazoa > Chordata > Actinopteri > Toxotidae > Toxotes > Toxotes jaculatrix. The sequence continues at coordinate 10,056,404 of NC_054407.1, forward strand.
AAAGAAAGACAGACACAGGAAAGAGTAATAACGTGGATGGACGGCATCCAATCCAGGGACTAATAGGTGAATTACATTAACTGCTAATGCGGGTCACAACGCCGGGCAACAAGCTGCACGAAGAACAGAAAATGCTGGAAAAGGGGGTTTAACAATTTTGCCACAACGACATACTTCTTTGCCAAGAGGGACAACGCCCATAGTCCGTTTTTAAGTTAGTCTCCTGCAGAGGAAAATGAAAACTAAGCCGTAAAGCGCTAAGATGGATATAGACTCTGCAAACTACTCGAACTCGTAGGAAAGTTAAATGGAAACAGAAAGTTAGTTTAATGTTTAAAAAAAAAAAACTTCAACCTCTGTGTTGACATTGTCTTTTCATCCACCTCTGACTACCTTTTTAACCTGGGCACGCGCATCAAAATGGAGGCCAGGTGACTTTGATAGTGGCGTTCCAAGAAAAGCACAATGGTGATGGGAAGAAAAGTTCAGTACAACTTACTTGATAGGGTGAATTAAAAATATATTCACTTACCTTGTTTTTCACCTCCGCAGATAATCCGTAGGCAGGACCTTTGTTAAAGGAAGCCATTGTCAAAGAGTTGTGATATTGCTCTTAGAGTAAAAGAAAGTAGAGACACTGACTTGGGAGTAAAAACTGCGCTAAATAATCTTCGACTTTCTCTTCCAATGAAACGTCGGTGAGAACTAAATACTTCCTTTCTCTTTTACGGCCGCCAATTAGAGCGCTCCCACGGTTTCTATCAAACGCAAAGAGTCAAGATAGTTCACTCGTGATGGTACAGCAATATACAGCGCGGAGGCGAAAGCTTGGAAGTGCCTCTTATACGAGTGGGACCAGAAAAAAAAAGTAGGCTTCATGAATATTCAACACAAGACTTGAGCAACATGTAATATTAGGACTTTTACATTTTTTTTATTTAAAAAGGAAGGGGGCAAAAGTCGAAGAAGACAGAGGAGAGACCCACGTGAGGTTAGTTAGTTAGTTATTGCTTTATTGCTTCAGGTGGCGTCATCTAAAAAAACATCCAGTCTCTAGTCAGTTGTGATGCTAAATGTTAGGTAAGCGACATGCTATATACAAAGTCACCTACAGCCCTGTGCAGCCACAGGGGATGCCATTATATAACCTATATCACAAACTCCGTACTCATTCAGACCCAGTACAACATTCAAGCTCCCACCCACGGCGGAAGTACGCAGACGGGAATCCTCTTGCTTCTCCTGAACACTCTTTGGCTGTACTCTTCGTTAATCGAACCTAGGCTCCACCTTTCCCCTGCTCTTCCTTAGGTCGCGATTGATATCAAAAACTCCTTATATGGAAGGAAACTTCCCAAATTCCTGAATGGTGGGAGTGATCCACGGGTCCCACCCTGCATACCAGACGTGCAGCGGACCAGACAAATTGTCGCATTTTTTTGAGTCACTGTCGATTTAAAAAAAAAAAAAAACGTTTCGAGGAACTAAACTAAGCACAATGAGCTACTGAGTTGACGTAATGTCGGTGCCATGGGGGTTTCAGATAACAGATACAACTTCTCTTCGCTTGCCAAGATTTGTAAAACTCCTCCAGGATAATGTCCGGTGATTACACTTTGACTGCAGTTTACAGGACAGGATTGTTTCCTTCTTTATATCATTAATGACACTGCATAACTGAACCTGACTAAGTTAGAAAGACTGGGAGTTCTTTTCATGTCACAGGGGATTTTTCTGTCTTTTCTGACTTTCATGTCAGGTCCACACAGTAATAGCAGGACTGGTTTATACCACGTTGCTTCATCTGGGAATGAAAAGCAACAACCTTCAGATGGAGCTCAACTTGAAAAATCTATCTAATGTGAGGATCCTGAGTCTGGAGCACGTTTTTCTGTAAGAAGTCAATTTTACTACTTAATCCTGAAGGCAACAGACTGCTATTCAAACTACATGACAACGTAACATTACTGACTGTTCCTCCTAACATAAACATCCGGAGAAACCATATAAATAATCACATATGTATATTTTCTCAATAAAGAAAGGAAGTTCCTTACAAGTACCTGTTTTCTAACAGGAAGCCTGCTCACTGTGACACATACCCAGCTGTTTTTCCAGAGAAGCTATAATCTAGTTACAGACAATAGTGCTATTGGTAAAGAGAGACACTGACCTTTGGACAGTCAGGAAAATCCAATTGGTGTAGTTAGTTACCTTAAAACTTGGCATTTGGTTCAGCTAGTCTGGTTCCACAGAGCATTTTAATGGTTCTTTTAACACCAGAATTGTGATTTGTGTTGGAAATTAAGTTGGGTGTTATCATTGAGTCAATGCATGTTTGAGGTTAGGGAATTTCTGACTGAGAGGTTTTGTGCTGAAAGTCACAGAGAAGGAACTCAGGTCCCAGGAATTAAAAGAATCAAAGGATGTCCAGTAATAGCAAAGCACTCAGAGATGTACTTTATCTAAGACCTCCTGTAAGTGAGGAGCATTTGTTTGTGGTCAACTGTTTTCAGACATCTGCCAACAAGTGTCCTGTTTTCTTATTAACTAGAGCAGAAATTAGGAAAAAAACATGTTCAGATGATTGATTTATCTTTTCAGCCATTTTACAAGCAAAAATTCTAAACGTTCACTGGTTCCTGATGCTTTATGTGTGAGGGACTTTGTACTGATGTTTGGATTGAAAGAAAAGAAAGAAACTTAAGAAATCATAAAATCATGTTGAGCTCAAGGAAATTATATTTGCATGTATTTTCTGACATCGACAAAACAATCAATATATGGAGAAAAAAAGTAATCAGTTAATGAAAATACTTATTGTAGCTGCAGGCCTAATGTCAACATCAGCAGATTTCAGTGAAATACACATTAACCTGATGGCTGAGTTTGAATCCTTCTCCACAGATTCTAACCAGACGACATGTAAAGTCTTGGAGAAGTAATAATGACGTGAGTCCAGGTGTTCCTCCTGTCTCTGACAATGTGTCTGGTCATGATGACAGCTGTACTTCTCAACTTTTATGTGGCAGGTAATTACATCATACAGGTGAGCAGAGGGCTCATTCAGAGTCTGAGAGTAAGCTTACAGGAAGGGATGACCGTCACTCATCCTGATAACTGTACTGAGATGACGTCAGCTCAGTGAGTCACGGCAGGGGATTGATGTAGCAATGATACTCCTGAGTCTATCAAACTGTCAGACACGTAGAGGCCCGTATGCAATCTCTGCTGAGGTTAACAGCACCAGTAAAAATGTCACTTTGTATACACAAGGCAGTTTCTTCACAGAGGTGGTAACAATTCCAGGCTTCCAGAGATGGAAGATGATCACAATCTGAAGTATGATGGTTTTATTTGAAAATAGATGGGCTACTATTTTTTTAGGCTCTATAAAAACAACAAGTCTGATCCATTAATTCCCACTGAACTGAAATTACTCACTGCATCCCACTGTTACATCACATACTGATGCAGACGGAGGAGACGAATAGATACTGGGCGCCCCCACATGGATGAACTGGGTAAGTACATACAACAAATTACAGCAGTGTCTACTGTGAAGCTCACAAAAAAAAGCAGAAGTACACAGAGCTCAGACTGACCATTTAGTGCACAATCGCACTGCAAAAGAGCCACCAGTCAGTCGACTGCGCTGAAGATTTAGATCATTTTATTTTTCAAACAATTGAGAGATGTTAAACACAGAACAAATAAAGATGCCCCAGTCAAAACTCCAGAAAACAGATTCTTATCAACCAGTTGTAGCACTTTTCCTTTATTGCCAGCTGTGTTGTTGTGCAGTTTCTCATTGTCTGCAGCTTCACCCTTGCTTGATCAATGTGTACAAAAAGTTAACAGAAACGGTGCATATACCAGCTTCATATTGATCATGGGATTTGGAATTCTCGCACATACACCCAGCTCCACGGACAGGCGTGTTTTTTTATGCGGAAGCAAATCCAGATTAACCATTTACCAAGGCACATTGGTAGGGATGAGTGACTGAAAAAAAAAAATGAACAAACAAACAGAGAGGCTGCTTAAAAGCCAATCTTAATTCAAATTATGTGAGAAAAAGTGGTAGTGACCGGAGAGTATAAAGGGAAATTCAAAATTAAGTATTAGTTGTAGCATGGACAATGCCTAGAAAATCTGACGCGCACAGCTTTCCTTCTCCCTTTTATGTCTGCTGTTTTTAAAAATGGAAGCAAAATAAATGCTACCTCAAACGGCATCCTAAATGTCTTCTAAACTCTTGAAAGCAGCTGAAAGAACCTTAAATGTGTCTGAATAAACTATCGGCACATAACTGTAACTTGTGGGAGCATCAGTCACTATTCACACTTGAATCAAGTCAGCGATGAAATGACCAACAAGTTGTCAACTTATGTACAAGTGCATAAGAGGTCTCAGTCCTGTACATTCAGTAAGGCTGTTTAAACTTAGAAAAATATTGTGAAGGAATTTCAGAAGGCAAACAATATCTAAAGGAATGGAAACAAAGTGAGTTCCAGCATTCAAACATTTCCTTGTTTTTCTTTTCTCTCAAATGCAAGTATTGATCAGCACCATCTGATTTGACATTCTGTAACATTTTAGGCTTGGGAGAGAATTAGTGGGTGGTGAGAGTTATCACTGTGGTAAAGTTCAAATTCTGAAGTAGCACCACACTATTTTGATGAAATAATTTGAAACCAAATAATTTTTCAGAGTAAATTTCTTCTTGAGAGCTGTTGAGTTTATATGGACATGTAAGAGCTGTGTGATAAGAGACAGAGAGAAAGAGCAAAAGTGGGTGTGAGGTGGAGTATGGAATGTTAATAACCAAATGCATCGGCTAATCTTAAAGAAAGGCCATGCAAAAACATCTGTATGTCCCCTTAGAGACAGAAGATTTAGTTGACAACATTGTGATGCAAACAAGGAAAAAAAAAAGAAGAAATCTTTTTGAACATTTGTTTTTTGATGAACTGGTCAAAAATAAATAGATGTATACATGAGACGAAATTTATAATTTACTCTTTATATCTCACATAAAGCTTCTTGTAACTGCCAAATACGCTCCAGTATTTCATACTCTGGACACGTTCAGCTCTACCTGTGCTAGATGAACTCTTTCAACACCTCTTCTGGGCACCACCATGGCGATCTGGACAGGACAGCTAAACCCCAGCCTTCCCTCACATTTAACACTAGATTGTAATTCCTCATTAGAAACTAGACGGTAAAAGAAGAGGGCACTATCATCCCAATGAGCCTGAAACAGGGGTACAATTCAGAACATTAAAAAATTCACATCATAACACCATTTCTGGTTGTCTGGGATAATTCTGCCCTCTTCTTCTTGGCTTTCTGTGTTAGTACCAGCACTCTGCAGCTAGGGCCTCATCATTCCTGTGGCTTTCAGTTTGAAAAATAAAACAGAAACAGCCCTTGATATTACAAACTCAACTATTCTTTCTTTTTTATTCTTTTTATACCAAAACCTCAATAGATTATCACAGAAAGAGGAAGAGGCATTGGGGGGGAGTTTAGCAGGCCTGGCTTTTGCCAAACTCACAGTGGACAAACAAAATCACAAAGTATCTTGTCTCTGCAGAGAGACAAAGAAAGGAGTGGAGAAGGACAGCAACCATCCCAAACCCCTCAGTCTAGGCAAACATATGGCAGGATGTTCAATTTGCTTTCATCCCCATGAGGGTCCAATGATATGCACTCTGTCCAATCATACCAGGCGCCCTTGGTATCATAACAACCATTCACCCCTGGCCAGTGCTGTGTGTGTATCCTGTCCAGGTCCTCGTCTGTCACCTCGCGGCTCACGCCTGGTAATTCCCCTACTGAGCTGTCCGTCTGCAGAACATGCGTCTTCCTTGATGCCTTAATCTCCTGCTCTTCCCTTTTCAGATACTCTGACATGAAAAAGTGTGCACTAGGGGCCTGGACCCCTGAGGAGGTGAGCACATTGCTCTGAAGGTTCAAGTAGGACTGGATGATTTCATTTCTGGACAGCTCCTTCCAGTTTGTCTGGTGGAAAGGGTTAGGGCTAGGGCCTGGGGCAGGGGCAGGGGCAGGGGCTGCGGCAGGGGCAGGCTTTGGGGCTGGGGCGGCAGGCTGTTGTACAGTGCTTTCAGTTCTCTGCCTAGACTCAGAAGGGTCAGGAGTGGGGGCTTCCTCTGTTTGAGAAGGTTCTTTATGTACCAGAGGTTTGATCTGACCTGTGACAGGGTCAAATGTTAGTCTGCGTTCTTTTAACCGTACAGGCTTAGTCGTGTCATCTATTTTCTGGCCATCTAAGTTGACAGAGTAGTCTCTAGACCTGTACTTCCTCCTTTTATGCTCTGAGTTAGGGGCCGTTGCCCCGTCTGTGTCATCAGACACAGTCATGACTCCCTCAGATGTCGGTCTGTGTGGTTCTGAGTTCTGTTGGGGGAGAGAGGTTGAAGGGGAGACTGACGGGGATTCCAGTGTTGCAGATATGTCTTGTGGTGGGCAATGAGGGGAGACTTCTGATGAACTGGCCCAGTGCATTGAGGACCTATGAGAAGAATGCGGCAGCTTGTCAGCATAAGATGCTTGGGCTGGGGAGGACACGGGCTGAGGCAAAGACAAGGGAGAGTCCCTAGAGGAAGGACTTGGGACTGGCGTTCCTTTTGGTGCATATACCGAAGAGCGCTTGGTCACTGTGTCCTGCTTCATGCTCCTTGGGCTGGTAGTGAGGCCACGGGGACTTCTGGCTTGGTAATAGCCCCCTCCTCCTCCTTCATCCAATCTGGCCTGTTGCTGCATAACAGCAACCTTGATCAAAGAGGAAGTGCTAGGTAGTTTGGCCGCTCCAGGAGAGCTGGGGCGAGGCTTGACAGCATTAACCGGAATTCTGTTGATTTTATCATTATCAAGGTGCTCTATTCGAGATCTGTCAGGAGACGGGACAACCTCCTGGTCAGGCAGGGCATCTGGACTGCCCGCAATCCCATTGGTGGGTGGTGGTGAAACAGAGTTATCATACGACGACATCTTGGAGATTTTTTCTGGTAAGTGCACTCCACTGTCTCTGTGCTCTGCCCGGCGCTTGCGACTGCTTGATTTTTCAGCTTTAGGTGAGTATGTGTTGTGAACATCATTTCTGATTTTGACTTCAGTGACACCCTTCCCTGACACAGAAATGTCAGGGGGAGAGGCATCTGTTCTGCATGGATGAGAACTGCCATTGGTAGACCCAGGTACACTCGCAGGCACAGCTGGCCCAGGTTCAATCAGCTTTCGCCAGTTTCTTAGGAGTTTCTTAGCACGTTTAGCAAGGTCTTCATCCTTGGTCTTCTTCCTTACATCATTGATCAACTTTCCTAGTCGGGTTTCCTACATAAGTAATGTGTGAGAGAGTCAGTCACAAATTAAACAACACACTTTCCACATGACATAGTAGTTCTTGAAATATTGTCTTACCTCAAGTGCTTCTTTGGTGATAGGGTATTTTTCAAGACAGGCAATTACCTCCAATACAACCACCATATTGCATATCTGTTGGGAAGAAGTACAAGTACTTTAAATTTCTTCTCCACACATATATTTGGTACTAGAATAAACTCGCCATTAACAGAGGAAATTTCAGTGAATGTGACTGTTAAATGGTCATTTTACTCGCACTTCTGATTTATTGAGGAAATCAAAGGCAATAGATGATTAACAAAGTCTACCAAAATAACGTGATGTCAGAAACACTCAGTACAGTATGTGGACAAACTCAAAGCTTTTGAATCGTGCCTGCAGGGTGTGTATGGGGTGCAAGTTAACGTTAGCTTTCACGTTAGCCTGGGAAACATTAGCTTGCCTATCTGGTTCACAGCGACAGTACAACGCTGAAAAGTAAAGATGGAAAAGTGTCAGCTCAAAGAACCCTGTTCGTTGCAAATGTTTTATCAAAAAGTGTGGTATGTGGAGAAAAACTCGAAGTATGAAAAATCACAAACTTTAATCTAAGCGAGTTTCTTAACCCTGTCGACAAAGTCAATCAGCGTCTGAGTGTCGGCAGACTTACCTGCGCTAGCCGAATTGGCTACCGCTAGCATCTAACTAACTTGAGAAGGAAGAACCCGACTATTTCCTACAACGTAGCTTTAGCTATTCAAGCTAAATGTAAGCTAGCTACCTATCACACTTCGTTAACATGGAATTTTTGGTATTAAACAGTATACAACGAAACGGTGGCCAGTTGGTTGCACGTGTAGATAATTTAATAGTAAAATAAGCATTCCCGGGGAACATGTATGCTTTTCTTTCGCACCGTTAAATACTCTAAAACCGCTTCGGCGTTACGGCTAAGCTAGCAGTTAGCATGCTATTTGAACCAACTAACGACAGACTACGGTCTAACCATGGCAACACTGCTGCTAAGTTAGCTCATGAGCTGTCAACTGAAGAGCTCGGCGTCTCTTCACGTTTCGTAGACTTGCTCGCCCAGAACATACAATATGCATTTTTCAGAAACAATAAATCCGTTAATTGACAGCTGTTTGGTGAACTGCCTTGTGTAGTGTGCTTTGGTGCAGGTAAACAAGCTAAAGTTCGCCAGGTAGCCTGCTAGCTTTAGCGTTACTCACATTGCTCTGACTGTCGATGGCCTGCAGCAGCCGGTCCCTCATCTGCTGCGGGGTTCCTGAGACCGTTGTCATTGCCTGTTCGGTGCGATCCGGAGGATGGAGGGAGGAATCCTCCAAAATGTAAACCGGGTGACAATGGTGACTCAAAAGCCGCTGCGGTACCACGTCAGGCGTCCGAACAGCATATTTTTCTGTCGCCTGTAAGGTAGAGGACTCAGTTTGTCTCACATGGAAGTGGGAAATGTGTGCGCTGTGTTGGCCGCTGGCTGCTGCCTGCTCGGCGCTCTAGCAACTCACTACCAGCTGCTGGATCCCTCAACGGCCTCCTGCTGCATGCTGGGATACGGTGTCTGCGCTTTGACGTCTGCACGTAGACAAGTAAACATCCCTGCCGTACACCTACACTCATGGGTAAGCCCCAGTGCTTCTTTCTAAATGCCTTTGTGATCTGTAATCAATTATTTTTTCACAGCAGATCATTGGACTGAACCATTGAATTTGAAACAGCCTGTGAAAGTCTGTGAGTCTATAAAAATGTCAGAAAATAGTGGACAGTTGCCATCAGTTTCCCTGAGCCTATGGGGATATTTCCAAAACACTTACACAGTCCAAAACTCAAAATATAAAGCAGAGGAGTGTAGCTAATCCTCCAAAATAATGTCTGGTATTTATTACCTGATAAAGTCTTCTTCAGTTCTTCAAAAAGCAAAGCTGTTGTTGATTAGAGCCCTCCTTTTTCACTCCTCCTAGGGCACAACATTTTTATATTTCTTTCGATAGTTGCATCAGTCACCAGCTTTCTATCTCTGTCTCTCACTCACACACACAAATACACACAAATGTTTTATATGGATGTGTTTATCACAACATGCAAGTTGCTATGAATGATGAATGTTGCTGACTTCATATTACAGCATTCCACCAGCAGATGGAGACCTGCAGTTTCTAAAATTGTGTGGAACTCAAAGAGCACAGCCGGGGGTGGAGGTGGGGGTTGAGCGTGGAGCAAGTTAGGATGGTTGGATCAGAGTGGTTGTAAAATACTCATGAGTCATTTGAGGGCATCAATTATGGCGACGTGCGAGGAATTGTCCTTTAAATTTGAACCACTGAATGTCGGTGTGAGGGGATCAGTCATACTTAGTTTTAGTGCACTCAGTTATGTTTTGTCCTAGTTGCTAAATACATACAAACAGAAAACTCAATGCCCACAATATAAACCAATAAATTAAAACCATAATCATGACCCCTACGTAATGTAAAAAAAAAAAAAAAAAAAAAAATCAGAAATCTTACCACCAGTTATCTTGGTCTTTACTCTTGTCTTACCCATCCCACATGCAAAATGTCCACTATCTACTCTATGTTTGTGTGGACAGAGTGGGAGAGGCAGGGCAAATGCTGGGCGTGAAGCTGTGCAGTGGGTGAGAAAGTCTAAGTTATGCCAGTTATGGGGGCTGCAATCATCACACAACTACTACTTTAGTTCTTCGTCTTCCAGTGCTATCTGTGGACCACCTAAAGACAAAATAAGATGAAACAACTCTGCTTATTCAGATATATTTATTCTCATTTCATTTACAAATAATAATGCAAAGATACAAAGACATAAGCCTTCACACGAGAAAAATACATCAGGTACAGTTCAAACAGAAGCATATTTCATCTTGAATATAGCACACATTTACAGCCAACTTGGATTCTTTTGGTCCGATTTGACAGTTAAATTAGAAAACACACAATTTGAAGAACAAGGTTTGAACCAGTCATCTTTTTTAAAGGGTTAGCTCAAAAAAGTACCAACTTGCCAAGCTGTGCTGCAGAATGCTAGATTTTGCATATTCTATGAGCATAATGTTTCCTGTTGCTGTGAGTGCACTATGGGAGCATAGTGCACCCCTTCACGGCAGTAAAATGCATGTGCAGCGTTTGGAATAGTATCACTGTACTCAGAAACAAAATACATTATATAACAATTTAGCTGCCATTGTATGAGGCTTGAACCAGCAGTGGGCTGTCCTCAAAATGCACACAAAGGATTCATAGATATGGGTAATCCACTGAGTGACCATACATGACTATGACTCCATTTCATCTTCCTGATTCAGGTTGTGTTTTAACATTATGTCACAAAATCAATCTACATATATCTATGTATATAAACATATATATATATGTATAGCCTGACTATACAGTATTTGTATCTGCTATTTCTCATGTTATTTCTTATTGTGTGTCTATGTTATTTCTCAGACAAGATGTATATAGTTATATTCTCTGATATAATATAAAATAGTGTTTGACAGCAGATTTATAAAATAAAGGCAAAACTAAATACTTAATTTAAAGTAAAATATGTCTAAACATGTCAAGGTATTTTCTGACATATTTTGAAATTCAGTATCATGCAGAAAAGAGATTTCCCAGGTAGTGGACAGGATATATCAGTCACATCTCTTTAAATTAAGCTGCAAGACTTTCAGTAATTATGTTCAATGTAAACAATGCATTGATAAGTTCATAATTTATGTATGAAATAATATGTACCGCAGTAAAGTGTTTTGAAAAAAAAAAACAAAACAAAGGAGAGGATGTGTTTCAACAGTTAGGAGGTTAATACGTCTCAGTTTTCTCTCATTTATGGCTGTTTTGAACTTTGGCTTTTTGGCTTAACTTTTGATTTAAAAGCAAAAAAAAAAAAGAAAGAGAATATACAGTGCTGATGACAGATTTATCATAAAGCTAAATCCAATAAAATCTAAACAGTACCTCTTCTCTTAGAAAAAAAAAAACCTTCTGACGGCATGTAGCTGATTATGCTCAATACATAGAGAGGGGAATTTACGAAGAATAAAATTCTGTAAATTAAGTAAAAAGTGCTTTCAGGGCCTCAAAATGCATACAGATGAAGGAAATATAATCAATTCATAAAACTTCAAAACCTCATGAACTTGAACGCAAATTGAATTATAGTCACACTATTGAAATTACATTATTGATTCACTGTTAATCTACACTGCAAGTGGTTCATGTGTAGCCTGTTAATCTAGATACAGTATTTAACTAAGTTGAAACGTTTTATGAAGAGAAAAACAAATAATGCTCTGTTGTAAACTCTTGTCTCTGTAAACACTGGTGTAACACCAATGGATACCTGAACGTTGATGCATAAAAAGGTGGCAGTAACGGGCGACACATCAGTCAGAGCTATCTACATGACCACAAAAAGGTTCAAAGAAATATCAAAACAGAAAATGGACCTACAAAGATGTCAGGCTCACTATAAAGTCTGAGGCCCAGCAGAGAGTATAGAGCCACAATGACATATTGCAGCAGAGTATTTCTCAGTGCATTTTCTCACTTTGACATCATATCACATAAAAGCACAAAAAACATTGTTCCTATATTAGCAATATACAAAGCTAGTCTACACCATGACATAATAAAACTCTGTGGGTGTTGCACAGAAAATAAGCACATACTGTATATTGCAGTGTAAAACATAGTACAGAACAACAGCTTCTACATGTGCATAAAAGGCTGATTACCATATTTCTGATGCTTTTAGGCTTCACGTAGCACTTACTTAGTCTACCCATGACGCTGAATTAAAAAGAGACAAAAGACGATTTTACCACACAAGAAAAACAAAACACTTAGACAAACAAAGCTGAACCCACCCTTTTAACGGACATAAAAACCCAAGCCATAAAGGGGAAAACATGTCCAACGAGTCATGCAGTCACAAAATTATCAAAATAGAAAAAAAAAAACACAAGCAAAAAACATTAGAATATCTTTTAAACAGGAAAAAAAAAATCTTCACGGTCAATAACTAAATTTCAGCTGATTCGATCACATTTTCCAGAACATTTTTGATTCACACTGTGTGAGAATAATGGTGAAATATGCTGGAACAGGAGGACCTTGACACACATTAATAGACATAATGTAGCAGCTACAGAACAGGCATTTTCATAGTGTGGAATATTGATGAGAAGTGACTATATAGTGTCCTAGAAAATACATTGTACTCCTTTTGTGGGCATTTGAATAACAATTATACCTGGACTGAATTTCAATATGGTTTCAGTAAAATACATTTCAGGGATTGATTGATCCCGCCTGGCAACAGTTTTGTGATAATATGCCCTGAAAATTTTGAGACATTATAGTATACCTATATCTCTAACTATTTTAATAATAAACTCTTTATTTACTACAGTGATTTAGTTGTACTGACTCCAGCCTACTAGCAGAAAGAGCTGCAACACAGGAACATGATCGACACACGTCTGATTAGCTCTGTCCCAAAATACAAATGTTTTCCAAAATTTAGGACAGCTAACAAAATATTCAATGATTAAGTAGAAACAGCTCTTTTAAATAGACTATCTATATATGACTTTTCAAAAATAACTATAATTTATTTGAGCTTTTTTCATACTTCTGTTTTGTTTTGTTTTTTTACAAGAAGGCAAGTTTAATCAAAGACAGGGCAAACAGGTCCAGTGCACATAACAGTCACGGGGGGCGGGGGAGGTTTGGTATATAAACTCTCATAAATCAGTGTTTTAAATAAATGCATAAAGTGCAATAATGACATACGGGACATAGTTATGAGTGAATCCAAAGGATCCATTCACTGAGAAACACACAGACATCACAGAGGATTGTTTTTTTTTTTTTCCTTAAATGAAGCCACATTAATGCAGAACCAAAAACCTGGGAGACGCGGAACAAATCGATTGAGGGCACACACAACACAAGCATGACAAAGAAAGTGATATTCAGTGTCATTGTAGTAATATAACAAAGTCATATATAAAACTTCAAACAGTATGCCACATCTCCTCTGCAGGGAGAAAATAAACAGGTGAAATATTTTTTGGTCCTACAGTACATAAAGGCTAGAAATGAGAGGCAATGAGGATGACCAGATGGCAACAAGACAACTGTACAGATGTGACCTAAATACATTCTCTTTGCATCAACAATGCTGTTCTAGTATAGAGGCAGTTCAATTGTCTGGAAAAATATATATATCTCAACTACACTGAGGTCACATCTTTGGGAGTAATCCAGGAGAGTTTCTACTGTATGCCACACTCACCGAGCCTTTTTTTTCTCTCTACAAATTATCAGCCTGAAAGCAAAATGTAAAGAGCTTCAAAAGAAATATAACATGGCACCATCACTGTGCATTCTCTAAGAATCCTGCACATTGGCCTCCTCTGTATTAGGGTTCATTTTATCTGTTTCATTTTACAGTCCTAAATCAATCACTGTAGTTTTGCATAGATACTATTACGCAAAATCTAATCACATTCTGTACATGTAAAATCTAAAATAAAACAAGCCTGTAAACATCTATATTTCTTAACAAAGAATTCATTTATCCGCTCAGATCTGACTGATAAATGAACGTGAAAAATGATATGGTAGTGACAATGGACCAAGTAACGGATAAAGATCAGCACAGCTCAAATGTACGACTACAGTAATGCAACTGTGAACACTGTAGGCCAAACCACCTGAAAAACAGTAAACATTACTTATTTCTCATTTATATAATAGTCATCTTTGCATGAAAACCAAAATGTCAAGCTATTAAGGCAAAACAAGTATGCACAGTGATTTGTGATTTCATGCATAACTGATGACTGCTATTTACTATGGTAAAAATCAAAATTCAGCTTTTCCTGAAAATAACTTAGGTGGCAAAATAGTAACTCACTCAAGACTTTGCATCTTCACTCAAATCAATCTTGACCTGACTTTGGCTTCTATAACAAACCGCACAGGGATTAGCGTAAAATTAGTATTCTTGACAAATTAGTAGTACTCTGCGTACTACTGAGAAAGACCAGCGTGGCACAGAGGGAGGTTAAACTTGACAGGTATTTCCTCTGAGTCTTCAAGCTACTCTATGTTAACCTACGAGCTGTATTGTGTAGTCTGTTAAGGGTTTGCTCTGCAGACATAGCTTAGTCAGTCATTGATAGAGATACAAGACCAGGCTCCTTCTGCCCTCGTGATATTTTTATATCAAGCTCCCTAAAATAATAACTAGGTATCTGAAATAAATCAAAAAATTCAATGACAGAACCACATGAACATGATTCATACCATAACTCGCATGTCATCAGTCTTAAATCATCTCTCCGGTTTTAAAGAGAAGGGAGGCTGGCAGCAGTCTTCAGAAAACATTTTGATGCATTTTCTTACAACAGTGTTTCTTTTAAAAGCTCTCTTGTGGGGTTTGATTGGGTTGCTCGGTGTGGAATCGACGCTAAGCCCTGACGAGGCCTTTACAAACACACTCCAGAAATCTGCTCCTCCTAGGTTTAACACCCCCCCAACCTAACAGGGCAGCCACATTCACACACCTGCGCTTGAGCATGTTGTGCGGTGGTTAGAGCCGGTCGAGGCGAAACGCGTCCTCTGTCGCGGGGTCGGCAAGGACCATGTCTGGGTCGTTGAGCATGTGCAGGCCATCAAGCGTCAGTGGGTCGATTTTGAGATCATCCAGCGGGAACTGGGAGTCGACATCAAAACTGACATCTGTCGACAGCGAGCCTGTCAGGTCCTTGGGCAGGCTGGGGGGAGACTCTCCGCTCACTGAAGAGGAGAACCAAGACAACAAATTTAAATAGAAAGAACTAATAGTTCAAGGCATTTGGAAGCAAATATTTATCTGTGTGAGTTTTTCAAGGGAAGGAGGGAAGACTCCCTAATTGATATTTGAAAAGAGATCAATGGCAGAAAGAAAAGAAGAATGCAGAGAAGTCTGTATTATAATTTGATAATAATTTAGGAGGCCCGATGTCTTGACATCTTAATTATGCATTTCAGTAAAGAGGAAGTTAACAGCAGACGCTGCTGATTTTCAGAAACAACTGAAGGAAAAACTCAGCAGGGCTTTAAAATTCTGTTAAATACATCATGCATGACTAATTGGTTAATCCCTAGATTTACAACGGTTTAAGTTATTAATTTATTTGAGGTTATATCATTGATATAGATTCCCCACCCCCCTCTATTTATAGTTTAAATACTTTTTTTCTTCATTTCAAAATCTGCTATTTGAAATTGTGATTCAAAGCTGGGTCAGCATGGTTCATGTGCAGTCCTATAGATTTGGAAAATAATTGTCCTTCCCCTCATGAATGCAACGCTGTTTGCAGCCAACTGTCAAGTGTGAGACATGTCAGCAGTTTCCATGCAATGCAGAGCACGGTGTGTGCCAGTTACATTTAGAGACTGGCTCATTGCATGAGTGAGAGTTAACAACAGTGCTGAGAAATTTAGAGGCTTATTGGGTATATCAGTACAATCTAACCTATCAAAACAGCCCTGCAATGAATCATATGCCTTTAATGTTTGGTTCTGGTGTCAGAGAAACTGAACTGTCACCGTAACAAGACATGGAAGCACATATGAACCACAAGCTCCATCCTGGTCTGGGATTTTACAGTTTTACAGTTTACAGTTCGGTGCCTTAACAAGCTACTCGCAGTAAGACTCAAGAAGCCATGTGACATGTCGAAGCAGCACCTGTGAGAATGATGTTGGGGATGTTGCCATGGCTACTGTAGCCCAGCTGCTGTGAGTCTTGAAGGTTGCAGTGACCACCAGTCAAACCCATCATAAGCGCCTGGGAGTAGTTGAGGGTGGAGGTCTGGTTGTACAAGCTGTCAGAGCTGATGGGGGTTTCGATCATGTTGAACTGCTCCAACTGGCAATCACAACAGAAAGAAATGTCAAAGCTGCTGAACCTTTTCTAGCGCAACTGAATCCAACATGTGCTCGTTCTAAAGCAAGAGCAGGTGGAAAAGGCAGAACTAAACATGGACATGGCTTTTGACTAACACAGATGGCCCGTACCTGTTGTGAGAGAGCACTGGCCTGAATGGACGGGAGCTGCTGGTCGTAGAAGTCTGCGAACACGCTGCCCAGTATGGAGTTATGCTGCGACAAGAAACAGGCCAAATCTGTTTATTTAAGATGCAGGAAAAAAAACTTCTAGTGCGGACCACGAATATGAATATTCTTCAGCCAGGCTGCAGAAGTTACAGCTGTATGCAAAAGTATGGGCACCCTTGGGCAAATTACATATTTTGTTTGACTATTTTTTGACCAACAAAACATGTTATTTGCCCAGGGGGTGAACAAACTTTTGCACACAATTGTACACATTTAACATAAAACGTGGAATATGAAAAGGACACAGTCAAAGCAGTCACAACACTGAAAACACAAACCGCTTCGAGTCACCTCACAATTCTTTTGAGTTGAATTTGCTAATACGCAGCCAGTTTACATATGTTTATGCGCCTGGTGTTCTGTATGTGTATGATACAATGTTTGTGTACATATTGCAGAAGACATAGACGGCTGTGCTCAAACACTAACGCAGCTTCAGTGTGTGCTGACAGGAAAGGGAATGGTACGCACAGAAGAGGCACTGAAGAAACATAACATTCAGAAGAAACATTTTCATTCTCAAAGGATGTTTAAGACACAGACCCCAGACACGTGAGAGTCCACCAGGAAATTTGTATCCTGCTGTCTGAATAGGAAATGCAGATTAAACTAATCCCTAAGCACTAACACTAAGCAGTGTTTTCTGTGATATACATGTGTATACACTCACTATCACAAGAAATTAGGCATAAATATTTAATTAAGTGAACTACTTCTTCAAGATACTACAAGATACCCAAGTGCCACTTTGGCAGCATTTTCCCATCTCCAGCATACTTAAAAATTTGCACCGCCATTTTTGAAAACCTGCAAAAAAATTTTATTTTGACATGCAATAGTTTACTAAATAAATAGATGAATAAATGAGTAAATGAACAAGCAAATAAGGGATTGGATAAAACACATGAATTAGAACTATTCCATGCCATAAACATCATCCCAAAGGTCAGCATAAACATAATGCTGATAGATGGACATCCACCAAATGTCAAAAATCAGTAAGCTAAAGATAAGGACGGGGTTCGCCTCAGTTTCAAAAGGCCGCTGCTTCCACATGAGCCTCCTCTGCCGCCTTTCTGGCCTTGCTGTTTTAATTAACGTGAACCCAATGGAATGAAATTCACATGAAATAAAGTGAATCATTGAAAATATAATCCCTTTGTGACTTTATTCTCCCTCCACTGACTCATCCAGTGCAAGATAATTCTCTTGAAGTTTCTCATTTGAATGTCCTCATTGAACCAGCAACAGAAATTCTCCTGTTTCATCGTGGCCTCTTAATGTATAAGTAATTGGATCATATTCTCAGCCCGTGCTCCTCCTAGTTCAAAACCAAATTATCTGTGTGTGCTGCAGATGTCCCCACAGGGCAGAGCAGGATAATAGAGCACACAGCCTGTCAGTTGTGGTTTAGCCTGTGGATAACCTCAGGACGACAAGTGAGCCACTTCGGCTCAGGAAAGAATTGAGTTAGGTAAGCAAACAGCCAGACAAACGTACAACTGCACACGTCACTGTCGCTCGCCACGATTCTCTCTTTCAGCATTTCAAACACATTTATATGTTTTCAATACTAAATTTAAGAGTGTACATGGTGTATGTTTTAAAATTTCATTTCAAGGCAAATTTTCCTTAAAAATACGAGCAGTGAAGGATTCACAGTCCCAGTACAGTACTCTTTACCAGAGTTTCAAATCTCAAATCCTTATACTGAGGCTCACAAGAGATTAACAACCCTGATCCATGTTTACCTTGGGAGTGTTTAGTTTATCAAAAAGCACCACCCAGCAAGCGAGGTTCAGTACGTCAGGATTCAACCATGGGAATGATCAGCAGCTTCTCCTCACACCTCCCCTTCCACGCTAACTCAAATGCCCATGCTGGTGCAAACCCACGACAAACACAAAGATCTGAATAACATAGAAACTCCAGCACAGAGTCTAATATAGCAGGACTGGGGAGGAAAACAGTGGAGATGCAACGCAAATACCACAGAAGCAGCAGAGAAGGGAGGTTAGGGACACAGCTACATCACAACACATCAATGACACTGAGTGATTAAAGAGACTGGTGGTCAGATCTGGGCAAAAAGAGGAACTACTTCACAGTGTTTCACAGTCTAATCAGTATTTAATTTATCAGCTATCGCTCTACTCATAACATTGTAAAGGGTGATATACAATTTTCTTGTGTGAATTCACATGATAAATACTACAAAGTCAGTTTTCTCGCAGAATGTTTCTTTAACTTGACAACGTTTAGCTTGACCTTTTACCATGAAACAGCTATAATAATTAACATTAATTATGGTGCTGTGTATGCTGGGAAAGTTGCAATGAAGGAAAACACCTGCATATTTCCTTGTATAATATGTTAATATTTCACCCGTAGAGAACATGCACTGTGTTGTGTATAGATATCAGAGGACCTTCTTATTATCATGATTTTCGTCCTTTTTTAAACAAAAAAAAAGCAACCGCTGAACTAACATTAGGGAAAAAAAAACAGCCTGGTTTGATTTGGTTCCTCTCGCTCAGGTGCTTGAAATAAACTGACATGCTTTACTTTTTTTTTTTTTTGCCCAGATCTGCTAATGTCGACACAATAAAAGCAGCTGTAAGGGGTCAACAGAGTCCTACTAGGCAACCACAGAACTATGATGCAGGGGACGGTGAAGTTTAAACAGAGCGAGCCAGCAGCTCGCTGGTTCACACGCCCTTACTTGAGGCGAGCCTCCAGGTGAGAAGCCTTGATTGGAGACAGGGGAGGTTGGAGACTGATTGGCAGAGGATCCAACCCTACTGCGGTACTGTTGGAGGGAGGAGGCCTGATACAAGAGGATATGTTTGAGTTATTCACATAGGAGGATTAATCTTTGTCGCCGTCTGTGTGTTAGTGTGCTCATACTGGATATGTAGCTTTGTTAAACGTATCTGCGCTGCTTGTCTTACAGTAGGTTATCCAGTTTATCTTTTGCCTGCATTAGTTCAGCTGGAAATCATAAACAGCAGGAACCCTGACTGAGGAATCGCTGAAATATTGATTCGCTGTCTTCAGTGGCTGCAACCCAGAATAGTCGTATCTAATACCGGAATGAAATTAAAATAATTGGAGAATGTGAGTGAGGAAAATGATGTGAACACCATGCACTCCTTGTCACGTGAGTGCATTAATAACACTGAAAAAGATCTGGGAGAAGCAGTGAAAACTGCAGGGGATTAATTAGGAGAGGAAAAATATTGCCAACAATCCAAGCTGAGCGAGTGAATACTGTAAAACTGGAAGATCAGAGAGATTCGACTCTGCTTTCTTTTGTTCTGTACTGTCATATCTGCTCTTTTCCGTGTACTCATCCAACGAAATCAAAAGGAGGATATTTGCACAGACCAAAAAACAAAACAAAGACTTAATCAGAGAGAAATTCTACTCCGATAACAAAATCAACATGACTTACGCAATACATTACAATAAATGTGGAGAAAATGTTCAAAGTTACTATCACAGTAAATAACATAAACTCTCGAGTAATTCAGATTTAGAAGTGTATCAAATGAGAGTGATAATCTCTTATCACTCAAAAGCCAACGGGTTCAAATCGCCACATTCTTATACTATGCCTAGATAAGCTATCAAAATATTGGTAGCATGAAATACCGAATTGATAAAGCAGTTCAAGGTCTCTGAATACAGATATAAACTAGTGCCGTGATAATTACTGCAGAAGACACTGCAGAAATCCATTTTCCATTAACCTGCTGTAACCGCATTTTCTCAACAGCTGAAATTTACAGGTTAGAAAATAATGGAAAACACATCTAAAACCATCTCTGAAAACAAAGCAGTACGTAACATAAGCTAGAAAACTATAGATAAGATTCTTATTTGGGGTTTATTAAACACATTGTTGTGTCGACGCTGCAGTCCTACAGTGTTTCCTCACAATGTTTCACTTGCAAAGTCTATTACTGAGATGAAGAGAATGTAGGCCACTTCATATCTGCAGTAATCCAAACACGTTCCCACTGCAACAGAAGTAGAACAGCGAGAGCCAAGATCTGAAGGACTCGCAGTGCCTTGCACAAACATTTAGATTCCTTGATGTTTTGCAAATTTTGCTGTGCTTTAATTTCATGCATTAATTCAGTTTTTTTTTTTTTATTTTAGTTCTGTGCAAAGTAAAAAAAACTAAATTCAAAAACTGTAAAGATGCATGTTTAAACATACACTTTAAATAGGACAGTAGAATTATGTTGCATCTTTGATATAAGTGATTGCAAACAACTCAGATAAAATGTCCACAAAGTCAACAAGCCAGAATACTTTGACGAGGCAGTGTGTATTCACAACACACTGATGTCACCTGAAAACACATTTCCAGGCAGAACCAGTCATCGCCAGCAGCTGCTGCCATAAAAACCACACTGATACAATGGTCTGATACAGACAGATATGTGCACTGCTCACCGTGTTCATGTCCATGGTCACATTGGTTTGTGAGGACGTGTGGTTGTCTGACGTGGAGCAGGAGTTCATGGAGGATGGTAGCTGGACCAGACCTGTCTGCTGGAAAATAAAGAGTGGAGTCATAAACAGATACAGATAATATGGAGTCATCAAGTACCACTTCATAGTTTTAAGACTGGCTTATCACAAATTGAGTATACCGCTATCTCATTTTATATTTGTTGGCTGATATGTAGGATTAGCAGCACCACATGGCAAGGGATTTCCATTAGTTTCCCAGGGGACTAGAATGGCACACAGTAGAGGACATACCTACGCCAAGGTATGTTCTCTATGTTCTCTATCTCAGCAATGTAAAGGAAAATCATTTTAGAAAATCCTAGATCAGCGCTAAAATTGAATGTGTTCTTCCCTGAACCATGCCTCATCCCTCCACCAAGTTAGTAGTAATGGTTAAATGTTATTAAGAAAACATAACATTTCTCAGAGTAAGACATTAAGGAGGTCTTATTCTCTAGTCATGGTCATGTCAACAAATCATGGTCATGGTCATTTATTCATGAACTGCTGCTACTGTACATCAGAGCAACTCTCCATCAAAGGCTTCTCTTCAGAAGTGTTGATCCACGGACAGAGGAGAGTTTCCACACAGCTGAGGAATATTGATGGATTTGGATTTGGCTGCTGGATTTTATTTCAATGAACATTTTTTTTCCCCCAGTTTCAAAAATGTTTTAGGATTTTCTGTTTTCCTGCACGATCCCTGCCTATAATACAATTTGTGTGGTAGAGACTGACTCGCAGAGTCTGCCTCAGAGATTATCAACCACAGCTCAGAAGAGACTGAGGTGACAGAGGTCTGTGCCCGGTAATTTGACATTAATTTATTTCTAGTGATATGATCAATTTACGGAGTACTATCACAATTTTTCTGAACCAAAAAATTTCCCCTTTTCTTATTATATATTTATATGTGTGATTAAGAAGATTATTTAAACAGAAAACATACTTGGCTTAATTAATTTTTCACATTTATCCACAATTAGCTAGCCTCGTTTACAGCAGCATCAACTTTTTCAATGCTTTCAAAGTGACTTAATGTGTTGTAATCTATTATCTAATCTATTATATAATCTATTAATGTTATTAAAGTACTAACCCAAAGTATAGATTTTTAATCCTGATTACCTACTTTTGATTTAATTCTGTCTTCATCTCTAACTAAAAGCAGCCTAGAGATGCATGTCAGCTGCAGTTTTCACATAATTCTTTGTTTTTGTGGTTAGGCTTTTATTGGAAGGAAACTAACTTGCTGGCTCTGGTGAGTCTGGGATGACGGCTGCTGGTTGAAGAAGGCATACTGGGACAGCTGTTGCTCAAGGTTCATAGCGTTGATGGCCGCCTGAGGGGAGTACAGCGACAGATTAAGGATGAGGTTCCAATATTTTATGGATTTTATGGATTTTAGAACTAGCCATCTGCTCAGCTCACTGATTCACTATTATTTTACACCTTAAGACAACAAAATGTTATTCTGAACCAGTGAGAACACTTCATAGTAAATGGAGTTAAGTGGATTACTATTTATTTAGGGCAGAGAGCCGGGCTGTACCTGAGTGAGAGTGAGAGGTGGAGATGTTGGGGAGAGTTGGAGGTTCTGGTGCTGGTGGGAGTCTCCTGCATTCAGGATAAGAGGAACCATGTTGTCCTGCCCAGGCTGCATTTCCATGGTTACAGTGGGCTGAGAGGTGTTCACTCCTACCCATTACACAAAAACAGCATAAGGAAAAGAGTTTTCTTAAAAGTGCACATAGTCTGAAACTGGCACCCAACAAGTGCCAAATTCTGATACACTGCATTTAATTACAGGAGAATCTGAAATTTTCCATAGTGTTACCTTGCGTGTTAGCCAGGGTCTGTGTGCTGTTAGAGGAGCTGAACGAGGCGGCTGCTGCATCATCCGAGTCGAGCGGGGTGGGCAGCGGAGGAGGGAACTGGATGTTGGTCAGGTCAGGCAGAGAACCGCCCGTGTTGTGGGCTGCTGGTTTTAGTGAGGTGGTCAGCTGCTGGTCCGGAGACGGGAATATGCTGCAGGAAACAGACAGGTGCAGTGAACTCGACAGCGACGACGAGCGTAATACGCACTGGTGTCAGCGACAAAATAAAAGAGCAGAAACATAAACAGGGGGCTGCTTATGCAGATTACTGAGAAACACTTGGAAATGTTTTCCAAGACAAACAACTCCAGAGATATTTGGACTTCATGCATTTGGACAGTGGTACTTTTGCTAGTTCTTTGGCTCCACACTCTTATTACTTTGGCAGTCATATGGGTACACAATCAGTCAAAAGTTTCAGAACACCTCCATTTTTCCCGCTGTTATTTAAATTTACATAATTCGATGGCTCGGTGCCTCTGAAATTAAAGCATAAAACAAACAAACGATTGAAGAATTTAAAAACAAGGAATCATAGAATCTTCTTGTTGAACTAAATTTAACCTAAACTTTTGACTTATCCAGTAGCTGAACACATTCACGTTCTGTAGGTGTTCTGTCTAAAACGGAAATCAAAAAGTTTGTCCTGATACTGTTGCAGAAGTTCCCACAGATATGTTGCTCTTGCAGGTTGCTTTGCTTTCCAGTTCATCCCAAACCAGCTCCATGGGGTCTGGACCAGGACCTTGCTGGTCTTCGTCATGTGAAGCCAAGATCTGGTTCTTTTCTAATGTTATGGGTCATTATCTTGCTGTAGGATGAAGCTCTGACAAACCAATCAGTCTTCCTGTGAAACTTGCCTTTTTCTCACCTTTCTGATAACAGTATACAGTTCTACTTCCTGCAGTATAGTATCGTCTTAATAAAGCATCAGAGGCTTTAGTAACACAGTTTGTTCCAACAGTGCCTTTGTACAGACAGAGGGTTTGTGAGTCATCAACAAACGTTGGGTCACCTGTAGGAACTGTTTGTATTAACTTTCAAGGCTTTGTTTACCTCCATTGGTGCAGGAAAGTTGTAAGTTAACCAATTTCTAAACTTTTTTTTTCTTTTAACTTGGAAAGTTTACCACTGACCTTTGTACCATTCAAGGTTTCTCACTAGACTTGAACTCATGAAATTTCAATGAAAACTGGAAAAACTGCTGCGCTCTATAACTTTTATCCGGTAATGTAAATAAAAATGATGTTTAACTGTTTATGTTTAATTAATTAAATCTTTTATTCATACTTGTTCTTCAGATCTGTGTAAATACACTCTTCATTTGAAGTTGCCTGTGTGCTCTTAAACACCACTCTATAACAGTGCAGCCAGAGCTAAAACATAAATTCATTATGTTAATCAGACTTTATTAAAAGTATCCTCAGAATGGCTCAAGTGAGGAGAACAGTAAAATACTCACTGGATCCCAGGAACTTTGCAGGGCTTGGACCTTGAAATGTTCTAAAGGGGGAGAAAAATGACAGCTAAAGTACTGTGGAGACAGAGACAGCTGACAGAAAAACATGTATTTGTGCGTAGATGGCCCACCTTTTTACAGTCCCAGCTCTGTTTCTGCCCCTCTTCATCAACCTCTTGTTTAACTGCTCCAGACCCTGGAACAGTGAGCAGGAGAACTGGAGAGATTGAGAAAAAAAAAAAAAAATCTCCTCAGTCTCTTGGGTGTACAGATGCCCAGCCTGTATGAGCTTGTAATAATCACAGCCCACATGTCCTCATTTATTGTGATCGAATGATATTTAAAGAAGGTAACAGAAAACAGGAGGGATAAACAAGGGACAAGGAGTGTGAGATTTGTAAGTAAAAAAATATTTTCTTTAAAAAACTGAATAGTAATAATAATGCGTAACACCCAAAATGTCTCCAAGGAGATTTATACATATTCAACCACAGTGCTTCTGAAATTAAAATAATCTGCCTCACAAGGCCATTAACACTAAAATTCATAGGACGCCTTGATGCACCCTGTCTTCTCAGCAGTCATTTTCCTCCTCTGCCTTCAAAGCCACATTCAAACCCTTTCATCATACACTGGAGGGCACTCGACTGAACAGTCAAGAGAAAGCAGCAAAAAACCACAAAAAATAAACAGGCTTACAACAAAACAGCCCCCACCACCACCACCACCACCTACTGCACATGATAAAAGGACCTGAACACCTGAACAGCCTGGGTAAGAACTGTCACAGTAGAAGTAGACATGATTAACAGCTAAGTATGTATATGTATTTATATTTGTTAACATGTATTAACTTGATTAATGCACTAATTGTATATGGGGTAACAGCTTATTGTATTACAGTTTCTTCACTTAACCCTAAATTATATGTCATCGCTTTCTTAATGTTTGATGTACAAAGTGTCAATGTTCATGGCAACTTCATAAAAATAAAAGCCCCTTTCAGATAATGTGTACCTTGTTTTGGCTGGAGCTCCTGTGATCCTCCCGTGAAAGAGGCCTGCTGGGCAGGGGTTAGTGTGCTCTGGTGCAGTGCTGAGTCAGAGTTTGTCCTGCAGCACAGGAAAGTCACACAGAGCAATATCAAGTAAAATCAAAGAAACTTCCCAATACTGTGCATGTGTGTAGTAGAAGCCAAAACACATATCAGTGAACCACATAGCTCTGTAGCACATAAAAAAAAAAAAAAAAAACAAAAAAACATTTGAAGGAATAAATCTCAGTTGTTGCCACAATTCAGCCACGATGGAGAGTCTCCACTGGTCTGTTCCACATTCATGCTTTTGACGTATCATGTTCTTTGAAAGGATTTTGGATTTTAGTGACCAAACTGATCCTAAGTCTACGTACAACAGACGCAACTATTTCAAATGTTTGATTTTTAACACAAGAATCCATAATAATCTGAATGTGATTCTGTATTGTGAGATGGTTTGTGTTGAAAATCTCTCTGTGACTGTAATATGTGACAGTAAGTCATTAAATTTGTGGTAAAACAATATGTTTTCATTAGCATTGTCATTAAAAGTTCTATAGTGTGTTCCCAGCTTCGCTCTCGTTCTGCTGATCAGACCCTGCTTCTTCATGATTGGGAAATAATAAAGTGCGAGGTAGTGTGTGTTATTAGTTGCATTTCTGAGGAAGGTGAAGGATTTATTATGATCATATCTCACTTAGTAAACACTAAGAAATGCATACAGTCATACAGAGACAATGTTTCATCCTTAGAGGCTGTCTTACCTCCTCCAGCTGGTATCAGGTGGCGGTGACAGATATACTGAGCCATATGGACAGCTGTCAATGTGAGATCTCAGGTTAAGAAAATACAGCTGGAGAGTGAAAGTCTTGGCAGATTCACAGCATTCATCCATGTGAATTCTTTAAACACGGAAAGATATAATAAAAAGCACAGAACTGATGGTGCGTCAACCAAACCAGCATGTGATTTCAGTGATATTAATCAGGGTTTTTTTTTTTTTGCAATATACTGGGTACTGGATACACCTTAATCTAAGGCAATACCATGCAATTGCCACGTAACACGTCTGACTTTTTTTTTTTAACACAGAAGGCTGCATCAAATGGGTGTTTTTATAAGGTGACATTTTGTGGTTCTGTTGAATTGATTTGCATTATACTGAAAGGTGTTTACAGGGGGGCTGAATAAAATGCCAAAAATATTTTAATATTTTTTAATACAGTTCAGTGGCACCACAAGCTACAGTGGTGCTTGCAAAAAAAAAAAAAAAAGACTTAACACAAGAAATTTTTGAGAAGCAAAAAATAATTTAGAAAATCCTAAACAGATTAAAGAACTAACTATAATAGACTACATATGTTAGCGCAACTCCCAACTTTATCATTCTTGTTAGTAGCTTGAGTCTGGTGACGTTACCGGAGGCCTAATCAACCAGACTAATTACAAACACCTGTGTCGCTGTAAACTGGATAACTTTCTGTTCTTAAAATAGCCCACTGACTCATCAGAAATTATACTGACATTTGACAAAATCATATCATATATCATATGCTTTTAAATGAGGTTCAGACCTCACATAGAAACTAATAACACGAGGATTAAACGGAACATCACCCCAGCAACAGAGGCTAACCTCAGTCTCTACATGAGAAACAAACAGCATTAAAGGATATCTGGCGTCCGTGTTTGTCAATGGACAGGGGTTTTCGGTGGGGTGACGTGATGCGGTTCCGGTCCCGGTAGACTCTGTCCACCAGCCCGTGGTGTCGCGTCGATCTGTTCGTGTCCAGCCCTGAATTCTAACAAACGAGGACAGAGAAAAATTAGAATAAACCGATGAAACTGTGAACATTACCTTTCCGGTTCAAGTCGCCATTTTTGTCAGTGAGGGTTTCATCAGTCAGTCCACAGAACTCGACTGTTTAAAATACGAAATGCAAACAAAACAAAATCCTTTGTCAAACACTGAAGCCATTACTTTAAAGAAAAGTATTGCACTAGCTCATGCAGCCTGCGCTTTAAAGGTTTTCCCTGGCCCCAGTTGCGCTGTCCTTGGCTCACAGAGAATAAACCTGTGTTCTGAGCTCTCACATCAAATGAGATGCCTGTAGAACAGGGATGAAAGTTAATGGGGCTCGAGGCAGAGATGACTACAGAAAATTGGAAAATGCCTGTGAAATTGAAAATGAAAATTAAAAGGATCTGGAAAAGTGCCCACTTTGTTCTGTTCACGTGTGTTTCTTTAAGTATTTTCTTGTGATATTTGCAAGGGCCATCATACTGTGGCTGAGTCATCAAGGAACTGAGTCTAGATGGGGAAACAATAGTACTAACTCCCACCATCTTCTGTCTGTAGAAAGGTCTACATAGATACTTAACCTACTTCGGATTTGCTGGGCTGTTAATGGGAGGGTCTCAGTCTGATTCAACTTTGTATCTGTGTCCCGAAGGAATATACTGTATACTTTTGTCCGATGTATGGATGGCATGGGAAGGTGTCCGTAGAGATGCAAAGGACAAAGGTTTTCTACCCCAGTGCACTGCAGTGCTAGATGAGCATTTCTGCTGGGAGCTAACATTTCAGAAACTCCCTGTCTTCAAAACCTTTGGGTGCCTAGAGCAAGGGATTGTTTCCAATGCATTTTGGGTGGAAAAAAAAAAGGAACAATGGTGCAGCTTCTCTCTTTCATATACACAGACTGAAATTCACAAAATAACCACACAGAGTACATCCAGTAAGGAAAGGTTTATTTGTGGCGTAGCAGCGTACAGCCTTGCTTTATCTTGTGAGTTTTAATCCAGGTATAATCTACGGTTAACGCGTCAGCAATAAATGAAGTTCAGTGGAATTGTTGAACTGCCTCTCTCTATGCCATAAGTAAATATCATCACTGAGACAGAGCTCTGACACTGACAGAGGAAAGTATGATTCACCATGCTGTAGTAAAGCAGACACCTAATGTAGGCCACAGTATGGTATATTTACTCTGCTATTTCTATTTATTCTAAACAAAGCACTCTTGTTGCTTGCATACACAAAGTATGTTCACTTCCTGTGTAGCAGAGCATTTAGCCCAGGACACAGGGGATCTCATAGTGTTTAAAAAAGCAAATGCAAACATTTTTTATAGAGTGGCCACAGGTTGAATCAATATTGTAGGATATTATTTGAACACAGACATGAGCAGAGAGGATATTTACATATATGAAACAGCTGTGGATGATTACTGTAAAACTAAACCTAGCACAAATTAAATGTTCTCTTTCCGACATTCAAGACAAATATATTACTCTTCGTTTATAAAGCAAAAAAGAAAGAAGCAAAAGAAAACAAAATTCTAAAGAAAACTTCAATAACTGCTCACCTGAAAAGGCACATCAACAGTGCTGTTTCCAATCTGATTGACGTTTGGCAAAGATCCTCCATAGTACGGCCCACGGTTCTGTCCCAGCTGCAAATACTGAGTCTTCTGCAACTGTAACTAGGAGAACAACAACACCAGGTAAGACAAGATGAAATTGTGTGAACTTTACAAAACAATTAAATGTGAGTTTACCTCAGTCAAAGCAAGCTGTTGCTCCAGCAAAAGAAAAAAATAAAAATAAAATGGCTACAAACACACCACAGGTCTACAACAAGATGTAGTCAATGATCTTATTAATAACGACAGCTCAATGTGATTTATGCATCCTTACACTAGTCCAACTCCAAACCCATTAGTTCGTATAACTGTGTGATTATGTTGTATAGATGGCAACACTGAAACAACCATACTGATTGATGTTTTCTATATTAACCACCTGTGTGAGGTGCCCAAAGACATTTGCTGATGTTAGCACTAAATGAGAGGAACACCACATTCATTTAATCAAGATAAACAATAAATGTGTTCTTGCAAAGTTTAATGCAGCTTGATGAATTTGCAGCAGTAATTGCAGCAGTGCAGCGTGAATTTAATAACTTAAATGTTGAAACTGAGTCGGCAGGAAACTTTAGGTGGATGTACAGTAAAGCACTGCAGAGAGAACTCAGCATTGACTGAACTTGCACCTGTGAATTTCTAAAAGCAAAATTCTCTTAAGCCTTATGACGGTGTTTATATCAAAATGACCTCTAGTCCCATTTCCCACTAGACAACCCGTAATCGGTCAATTAAATTTTCTCATGCAAGCCCACTGCTCACTGTTGGCAGGGCAGAAAATCTAATAAAAACAATTACTATGCCTGCATCACTGGTGTATTTTGATAAGCCTCTGACCTCAGAGTTTATTTGTTTAAATACATGCAAACCTACTCTGTTGACAAAGGATTACATATTGTAACATGTCCGGATCAGGAAGAGGCCAGTAGTAATCTTTTAAACCACAGCAAGACAGGTAAGGAGAGAGAGAGAGAGAGGGAGAGAGAGAAAAGCTGAGGGGGGGGGCGGGAGGTGAAAAGGGTGAAACTCTAAACCTGAGGCCTACTTCTCACAAGTCTAACTTTGGCTCAGACAAGACCTTCCTACCATTTGTCCATTCACTAACGAAAATGAACTTTACAACAGCGAAGCCACAGGCCTCCAATCAAGATGGAAATCTGTCTAGATATGTATCCTGAAACACACATCTATAATTACACAGTGATTATGACACAACTGCTTAATCTTACTCTATTAGTTTGTCGGAAAATTAAAGGCATAAATTAAAATTTTGCAGTTGTATTTGTCGTTGCAGTCGTATCTAACACCTGCTACAGCTTTATGAACAGGCCTTTTTTCACAGCAGACATTTTGACTTGTCACAGCAGGAAAAGCACAGGTGTTACTAATATTATTAGAGATGGCTCCATTCTGTTCAAGTGTCCAAATAAGTCATGGCAGTGTGACAGTGAGACAGGATGCACAACACCAGGATCCTGAAACTGAAACTGGAATTGAGCCGCTATTCATTTTTATGATTTACACCTGTGCTCGTCCAACTGTGACACGTTTAAATATCTTCTGTAAAAAAAAAAAAGGTTTGTGAGAAGAATTGTTTGATTTCTTTTTTCCAGTTGCACTGACTTAATTCGCAGTTTTCCTGCAGCAGCTCCATATCATAGGAACAGCAGGGATGTATTTTGACATATTTTCCACAAGTACGTTCCTCTTCCACTCTATATACTGACAGTTAGAGTGCACAATAAGCATTGCAGGAGCTCCACAGTCACAGTGTGTGTCTGCCTATCATGTCTCCACACAGCAGCAGCCCCCACTGAAGCCCTGCCTCCATAGGATTTATTTTGGAGGCCCGTGCTGTATGTGGCTTAAATTCCACCTAATCTGTTGGCCTTCATCTTTGGTGTAAATGTCAATCATGTTGCAGTGCTCACAGGCCTGTGGACCTGTCAGACAAGTTTACAAAGCCCCGGTGCACGAACACCTCAGCGTACCACACATACAGCGTTAAAACATAATTATGTAATATTAGAAAACACTGTTTTATTTTAATGGATGATGCCGTTTTGTCTAATCGCCTCTCCTCTCTGAGCACGAGACGAGGAGATAAAAAAAAAAAAAAATCATAGCTGCATTTGGACGCGCGGTGTCAAATACGCATGCACGCCCCTTTGCTTTCTACTCGCGTGGGACAAAAAAAAATTGTAATAACTTTTTTTAGGACGGAGGTCCCTATCGTCCATTTCTACGTTACAAGACTGTTACCTCCTGCCAGCTCTGTCCCTTGTCAGCGGAGGGAGAAAAAGGCGACAGCTGGCAGGAAGCGTCGTTTGTTATTGTTTACCTATGCTGCCCTGACTGCGTGCAGCCGCCGCGCTACAAATGCATATTTGACAGCTCGCTGAAAACAAGCGAAGAAGAGGAGATGGGGAAAGAAAAAAAAAAAACAAGAACCGGTTTCGTTACCCTCGCTGCCCGGGTAATGCTGAGGTCTTTCATCACTTCTTCAAACGCCGCCGTCTCCTCTGCCTGCTTCTGGTTATGTAAAGCGATTTTCTCGCTGAATTTCCGCGGATTGTTCGAAGTCGCCATGTTTCGCTCTTCTGCTCCGTTTTCCTTCAATGGTCAGCGTCAAGTTTACCGAAAAGAGGACACCCAACTTCCGGTTAGAGATGTTGACATGAGTGCAACAAAACGCCATAGTTACTAAAATTTAAAGTGGTGTTGAGAGGTTTTTGACCACCAGGGGACAACAGAGGCTCACAGAATCACTGCCCTGACATACCAGCAGATTTTCAGGTACTTGTGACTTAGCATGTTGGCAAATATGTATATCACATTCTCACCTCATAAGACAGAGCATGTCCCATTGGACTCATGTTTCTGTCCCCCTGATGAATGGAAGGCCTTAATTCACTGGCCTTTTAGATCTGTTTTGATCTTGGTCTCCTGATAAACACAACATTATCTGTGTATGTAGCTCTCTCAATGTTTAATTTATTATTATTAGATATATATAATTAGCAACTACCCATTAACTTTGCAGCTCTTTGCTGTTTTATGCTGGGCCTGTTAGCTGGAAATGACTGAATTCAGTTTTATATCTGTTTATCCATTTATATTTGTGTATTTGTGACAACAGTGAGACTTGTACAGTATATTGTTGTGGCTCAGTTCCATCATGTTTCCAGTGAGCAGGCATGCGCAACAGCAGAAGCCCCACCTAAATGGAATGCAGCCTTCGGTAAATAATATTATTGATTACACCTGTGCTTGTCCAGCTAGGACACATCAAAATATCTGCTAATGAAAAACCTCTATGAGCTAAAATCTGCAAAGAGCTGAATAGCTGGTAATGAATTAGACTGAAATTGGGCTTGTTGTCATTATGTGTTTTTTTTATATATAAACTCATGAAAAGGTAAGCCCATTAAGTATCAGAAATGCACGTTACAACGTGTCACAATCCAAACTTAAGTCTTAAAATTGCTTATTTAATTTAACCAACAGTCATGGCAGTTGATCCGTAGTCTGTTGATCAATTGGTCAATTGATTAACCACCTTCACTAACTGTCAGTGCCATTTGTTTTCCTGCTTGTCAAAGTAAACTTTTTGCTTTTGTGGGCAGGGACAATTTCATGCTTTTATTTTGAAGCTACACTCGCTTGTTTCCGGTCTTGTGTGCGTTGTCTCCGGACAACTTGACTCAGCTCCTTCTGTGATGCTTTGAGTGCTCGCGTCGCTGCGCGGGGGTGTAGTGGAGGCGCACCGCACATCTGGACTGCGGAACAACCGGAAAATCGCACTTTTTGAGAAGACGAATTTGTGCGTGTCTCTTCTCTGTTCCTAATGACTTCCCACATGACAGCAGAATATAACATAGGCTTATTATTATTATTATTATTGTTGTTGTTGTTGTTGTTATTTCAGAAAAGCCTTTTTTTAGTCATTGAGGTCATGCTCTCACCTCAGTGCCTAAAAGTATTCACCTTCCTTGTCTGACTTGGCCTAAATATTCATGACATGAAATCTTGGGCCAGAAAGTGGCAGTGTCTGCCTCCTCTGGGGTTGTACGTGCACCCCTGCTGACTGAGGATAAATACTGTGACAACACTGCCCCCCCCCCCCCCCCCCCCCCCCAACCCACCCCTTCCAGCTGAATAGCTACACAAGGTGAATGGGCTGCCCAAAGATCTACTCATGTGGAGACAAACGAGCTCTTAGGTGAGAGAGAAAGGTGGTATTTCTTTTATATAGTTTAAGGCCTTTTCCCTGGTGAATTGTGGGATAAATGCATCACAATCAAGAGAAAAAGGGTTTTCTGCATGTCCATTCTTGTTTCTTGAATGCAGTGGGAGTTTCATTTTCACAGTTGCTGCAGGAGACTGTCAGCCACAAAAACAGCTGCATGCACAACACAGTGAGTTTTATTCATGACTGTGTGTCGAGCTTGATAAAAACTGCTCACATGCAAATTCATATTCATGAGAAACATAAAACATCTGAAGCGTTTGTTTTTCTGAGATGCCACACCTACAGTTATTGTTCCTTTCTCT
The DNA here is from genome assembly GCF_017976425.1 of Toxotes jaculatrix. Taxonomy (NCBI): domain Eukaryota; kingdom Metazoa; phylum Chordata; class Actinopteri; family Toxotidae; genus Toxotes; species Toxotes jaculatrix. The sequence continues at coordinate 10,089,868 of NC_054407.1, forward strand.
TTTTCTTTTTTTCTTTCTTTTTTTGTTGTTGTTACAGGCACTGAAGGCACAGTGGAGCTGTTTCACCCGCCATTCAGGAAAGTGTAATTTGGTTGTAAAGTAACCATGGTAACATAGAAAAAGAGGTGACTCCAGGGCAGGTGGAGGGAAGGAGTCTGTGTGCAGGATTATTCTCTTATTGCTGAATAAGCCTCCCGGTGGGGGACTCAAGGCTGATTCTGTAACAGTGAGGAAAACCACATGTTGTGGTGGATTTCTGTATCCAGCTGTCCTTTGCCAGATGTTATTAATGCTCATCTTATGCAAACACGCTGCCGTTACATTAGCTGCAGAGCAAGTAGCAGCATCTTTCACTTCACAATATCAGTGAAACCTGAAAGTCTGCCCTGTGTTTTCTTTTCTTTTCGCACCACTAAACCACAGTTTTCAGCCACTTTGACAGACCATAATATTATTTGTGTCATATAGAAGGTTGTTGGAACAGTAACAGATGTAGGAGTGAATGCCTGTGAAGTTCATTACTGAGGCCAGTGACATTTGGGCTATTCTTTGATCAGTAGTAACCCCTTTACATGTAGAAGGAAGTAGCAGTTTAGCATTTGCTCAAAATACCCTGAAGTGTGCTCTTCCCCAGGGCATTGCAGCATTTTTGTGTCTGCAACAACAGCCGACTTTGTTCTCTGTCCCAAACCACTATGTTAACACAGTTCAGGTCCACTAATAAAAATATATCTATACAAAAGCCATATATTTATTACATTCTGATTAAATAAAAAAAAAGGCAATTGAATACCCACAGAGATATGGGTAGAAAAGATTCAGGAGTTGACTCACAGGTTTTATTAAAATTCTGTGGTGGGATTCATACATAAAAGGTAATGTAACATGATGGCTTGATGTATTCTCCACGGGGGGATTGACACTGACAGTAGGGGTAAATTACCTGTTGAAATGAATAACCAGCAAACATAGTGAGGGGGGTGTAAGTTTCACTTTTATACTGTAAAATTATCTCACATCAGTAATGGATCTTGAGACTACTTTTCTACTTGATACCAACTCTCTGCAAAAAACTTTAACATGGGGAACTTTCTTTTGTTCAGAATCAATCATTTTATCATAACCAATGCCCAGTAAAGGTAAACTTAAAATAACTAGTTCAGTGCTCAGGTTGGAAACTTGTCTGATGAGTCATAAAGTTTGATATAACAGCTCAAATTCAGCTCCGGTCAGCAGCTCTCTATTTTCAGAAAGAGCTCTTACAGGAAATCTTCTGGTTTCAGCTTTTTGGTTTCCCAGTTCCATTATTTCAACAAAAGGGAACTTCATTACTGCAAGCGTGAGGCGTTGAAGAGAAACTACATGACTTCACTCTCAACTCAGACCTTGACCTACAACGATGAACTCTTCTTCTGTAAGATCAATATTTTTTTATTGACATACACTTGGACAGAAAATTGTGTAACTTGGCTTAAATGGTTATTTTTATAGAAATTCCTGGAATGTTTCATGAATTTAAATCTTTTTAACTGATGTTTTTAAAAATACTTTTCTATTTCAATGTAATGATGCCTGTTATCATCAGGTATTCACATGGAGGCTCTTTTTTAAAAAAAGAATCATAAGTGACTAAAACAATCTTTATACTTTTGTATAAATAATTGTGCATTGTGAAATGTCACAAGTGAGAGGACATAGTAGTATGAGCAGTACCATGCAGCCACCCAGTTTTATTCTTGTCTTATTTCTTATTTTTACATTTACAGGTCCCGACTAACAGCACAAATGCTGGCAGCTCCCCAGGTTCTTCAGGTGTGGCTGTGGGGGTGACACTCTTCTTTCTGCTTGTTGTGGTTGTAGCCGGTGTGATTGGATACAAATACCAAGGTAAAATCAGAAATATGGTGCAGTCTGGACGAAGAAGAAGCCAGAGGAAGAAAGAGGACTATTCAGAGACGACACAAACTGATACCCATCAGTATACCAGTATGATCAGGGAACCGTCAACAGGACACACCCCTATCTATGAAAACCTGACAACTCAAACTCAAAGGCCTGCAGAAAACCAGAGCAGGTAAGCTCTAGTTTAAGTTTTTGCACTTTAAGTTTTTAGTTCAAGTCATTTTCTTTCTTGAAAGTCAGGTCAAACTTAGTAAATCTTTATAGACCAATATGGAGGAAATTTCAAGTCTGGTGTGTCTGATGAGATAGAAAGGAAACAGATGAAGAAACACTGTGTTGCATGGTGCGAATTTCCCCATTTTGCACAATCTTGTTGTAATACTTGCACATAATTTGGCTGGTGTCTGCAGGTTATTCCTTCTGTTGTTTGATGCCATTTAAAGTCCATTAATCAAACGTGCCAGCTCATGACTCAGTGCTGGAGTTTTTCTCTGGGTAAAAATAGAAACTGGGAAACGTAGATCCACACAGTTTACATATATTTGTCTTGTGTTACAATGGTTGTACATCAGAAAAGTGCTTTCTGATAGGAACGCTATCTGCTACAATTATTGTTCCTCCACAGGTCGCCTAGTGAACCTGAAGAGGATTTCTACTTGCAGTGTGATTTACCAGATGAGGCAATATACAGCAATGACCCGAATTGTAACCTTGCCATCCTCCCCAGCTCCCAAGAAGAGGACGTGTACATTATGCCAGATTCATGATAGAAAAAAAAAAAAAAAATTTGTATTAATGTCTGAATATTTTTACTCGATGTATGCTCTGAGCCACGGTCGCTGGCTCGCGCTGTAAATGTATACTGTCCCACATTAAAAATATGAGCTATAGCTGACCTATAAAAAAAATATCATCTGTAGGCCATGAATACTCAGTATAAGTGTACCACCACGCACAGTATATTTTACACTTATGTTTTATTATTGTGCATTACATGTGATTTTAGGGAATCATTGCACAAGTTGTTATACATGTTATAGTAGCTCAAGATTTTGGAGAAAGAATACTGTAGCATGGGGGGGTGGGGTGGGCGCAATATGACTGTTTCAAATTATGACTGTAGTGGACGCACTGTACAAGTTAAGACATTTTGTCATCAGTCCAACGCAATTGATACGCTGATTAGAGCTGATTGTTTTTTTTTAGGGTTTCTCATGAATTGTCTCAACTTACTGATGAATCACTTTCATCTTGGCCTTTAGAAAAGAGAAGTGTGGGCAGTTGGTTCACAGTTGTGTGGTAAAGTCATGCATATATTCTTTTTTCTCTTTTTTTTATATCGTCACTTCTGCATTTGGCCTTCGATTAGATTTTGAAACATTTCAGTGGCAGACAAAAGGAACTTTTGGCCGTAGGTTTTGTAATTTTCTCTGTATTCCACGTAGTTAACGAACACAAAATACTTGAAACAACATTTTTTTTACGTCAAATTACCAAGGGGAGGGTATGTGAAAATGAAAATAAGTTGTGCAGAGTTTGTCATAACAGGCCACTGTTCACAGCAGCTGCATCACTGACACAAAAATTCTGTTTGAACATTTAAATTTATTCTGCTCAGTGTTGTCACCATGAAAAGTTGTTATCAACGGCCACAACATGAAACATGTAAACCTGTTAAAAATAAAAAGAATGAAAGTCATGAATCTAGTTTTTATAATTTAGGAGATTTTATTATTCAGATTCAGGCCAAATTATTAAGATACGTTTATGAAGACGAGACACAAAGAACAATACACTGATCAAAACAAAAAAACAACAATATTAACTGTCTCTCCTTCAAATTATAAGCCAGCATTTCTGTCATATTAGGTTTTAGAACAAGAAATGAGAAAAGTATAATTTACTTGCCCACTATCTGTCAAATGATGCAAATGCTGACAGTATTTACATTACAAAAAGTACTGTTTTTCTAAAATAGGTGCAGAAAACCCATAAAGATAAAAACATGGCGATTTCACACACACACACACTCGTGCGTGCGCATGCGTGTTTAACAAGCTCACCATCAAATCTAGCAAAATAAAGTAAAAAAAAATGCAAAGGTCAGCAACACATTGACAAACACAGAGAGGATGTGAAAATCTTTCTGACCATGTTGCTGAACTAAACAGATAAAACAGAAAAAGTGAAAAGAAAAAAAAAATCTTGAGGCTTTGTCAAAAAGTTGCAGACTAATGCGAAAGACAGGTTTGTGCATCTTTGGACAGATAATGACTGAGGGTTCACGCACCATCATTTCTTTGCTTTTATTTTTGTTTCCTGTTATCTAATAACTGGAGGCTAATGAGTTCATACTGTACATCTCAGATTACACACGGAAGGATTTGATAAATACTGTCCCTAATTATTTCATACTTGTATACTCTGGGTGGAACTGAAACTCAGGACCTTTTCAGAGTCTAAGATTGAGGACCTTTTCATACAATCACAGCTGTGTAATGACTGAGGATGTCATCCTTAAAACAAAGAGCAACAGAACCAAAACAAAGGAATAAATGAGCAGTTAATGGGCACAGGCCTACATTTACCATAAGTGTGATTACAGTTAGCATTTGTGTCTCCAGCTCTGATTAATCACCTCTTAATTCATCTGCCTATTTATTCAGTCGTCCAGGGTCACTCAACATGCCCGACCCCTTAATACGTTCACTTTATTAATTATGAAACAACATATGCTCCCGTTTAAGTGACCTTTACTCATTCAGAGATAAAAAACTACTAAATACTCATTGGGGTGGTGGTGCAACTTCTTGGAATAACCCAACAATAAATATTTCAGAGGAGTTTGCTACTGATTTCAGCTCACTGATGTTCACTTACAGTGGTCACAGGTCACAGTGCTCTTTTCTTTTTTTTTTTTTGCACTCTGGCATCTTTTCTAACATGAAATATTTTTTCTTGTCTCGGCATCACACTTATCTTAGGATATCTCACATGTTTATTTGTTTTTTTTTTCTAATGACTTATCTCGACAGCACATAAAAGCAAATATTACAGACCAGAGCTCTGATAATCTGCAATAAAAAATTTCGGGCAACGTCATTGATGTTTAATCAAAACACTCTCAAGTTTACACAGCAGGCAGCTTTTCCTTTTTCCCTGCCAAATTTAAATGAATAAATGTATTAGTTTTAACCCTTAACATACAGGTCAAGGGCACAATGAACACAACTTCAAGGTCAATTATGGGAGATAGAAGTTGTCATATCTTTACGTGCTGATTTCTCTGCCACACCCTGACCCTTTCTAATCTACAGTGGTGAAAGTACTTCTGTGAATAAATGACAAATGTGCGAAAATATCAGGCTCATGTCTTTATTCCTGAAATGTACATGTGGATACATTCAAGTGCAACAGTTCAGTACAAATAAATCAGAACATTTATTTGGGTGTGTAATTAGTGAAATGTAGCAGACGACTAACAAAATATCTGAACCATGTGCTTCATAAAGCAATACAGTACTTTGAATAATAACAGCAAAATTAAATAATAAACCGTGTTAAAGTATGTTGTAACATCACACACACAACAACAACAACAAAATAACACAAATAGGACCATAAATAGAGAAGAATGAAATAAATAGCTATATGTTTGAAATCATGATGAGATATGAATGAACAGATCTAGTTTGATCCACAATGCAAAACAGAACAGTGGCTCTGTGCAACAGTAACTACTTTTTTTTTACATCTTCAGGAAAAAAAAAAAGAATAAGATTACAATTTTAATTTAGTTAACCAGTGAAGATATGTGAAAAAATGTTCATTTAAGAACACAATCAGGTTTGTTTTCACTATGTAACGTATTCTTTGTTGTGGAAATGCTCTCACAAACATTGGTGTTTACAGTTAAAAAAAAAAAAAAAAAAAAAAAGTCACTTGCATTTCTTTCCTCAGGCACAGTGACATTTACTGACAATCAAGTCATTGAAAGGTGTCAGCTTTAACTTTCCCCTGCTGTCATAGTGCATGAGGACCATGGGCTCGTAGGCAGCCGGCACGCAGCAAGGGCGAGGTGTCCCTCCTTTGGTGAACTGGTGCAGCCGAGACTTCACCTGCGTGTGCATGCTGGCTGGCTTGTAGTTGTGGGGGCAGGTGCCGTCACAGAAATGCATTGTGTATTCGGCTGGGGCCACCACCCAGTCCGTCCAGCCGATGTCTTTAAAGGACACGGTGACTGACTTCCGGCAGCACCATCCTCGTTCATCACACTCGTCCTCCTTGTTGGAGCGACGTGTCCTCTGTGCCGGTTTGGGCTGCATGAGGCCTAATTCTAGAGAGATGGTAGGGTTTGCCTTGAGTGTGTCTCTATCAACCACAACCATCCCTACGTCCACAACCAGTGCTTGACCAACACCAGTTCTCATCCACCTCTTCACCTCAGGACTAATGTCCAACATCACATCTTGAGTGCTTGAGACATTGGCACGGAGGAGGGTGTCCGTGTGTGTCCAAGCAGCTGAGTTCATCAGTTTCATCCCATTGATTTTAACTTTAAACTGTTGTCTTACCTCAGGCTGAACTGACATGGGTTTATTTAAGATCTGCCTGGAAATTTTCAGTTCTGCCTGAGCCAGCGTCAGTTCAGTCTGGATATTTGGGTTTTTATGGAAAACAGCTCTGTACCACTGCATGCGACGCCCTGACTGTGGTTGTTCTCCCCTCTGAAGCACTTTTACTGGCCCCACTAAAAAAAAACACACACACACTTCATTAGAACCAAAGTTGGCAGCATCCTGTAATGATTTCACAAACTCCATGTAGGAAACAACACGGCATGGAACAACTGAGAGTGGAAATGGAAACTTAAACTTTTTTTTTTTTTATATAACATTTTTTATTTTGAATCTCAATGTGCTGTTGTAATCGCTTGGCTCACGACATTAATAAAAATGTGTTCAAAGTGTAACATCATGTGAAAGGCGTGCCTGTCATGCTCGTGATTTCTAAAAGCTTGTAGGAATGTGTTTGCTTTGTTTACAGGACTGTTTGATGGCTCCAGATTCTATTTCCAGCCATTTGCATGTGTGTAAACTCTGCAGATAAATACCAAGAAATCTGAGATCTTTACCTGGAGCATGAACTGTAGGGACACAAGCTATTTATTGAGTTCATAACCACGCCAGCACAAATGCTTTTGTCTGTATCTGCAGAGGTAAACTCACAGTGCCAGATTCCTTGAAACATTTTTTCCAACTCCCACTCAGAGTTATCAAATTGGCTTTTCAAATCAGTCATTAAAGTATGACAGTGGTTGCATTTGGCCAAAGTGTTTTCAAGGTGCCTCCCCGGTCTAACAAATGTCTCACCTGTTGATGGAAAGAGAACAGTAGAAAATGTGGATTGCCAGGTTTCCCTCATCGGTTGACTGGAATTTCCTCTCATCTCTCTCAGTGTCTCTCTGTAGAGCTGATACATCTTCCTCAGCTCCTGCTCCGTGGCCTTTTTTGTTGGCCTGGGTTCCCTCTCCATACCCAACGAGCTGAGGATCCCTTTCTTCACCGCCTCCAAAACCAAGCCCCTCTGGCTGTCCGCCCTGTCCGCATCAGGTGTGCCTTCGGGGGCCACGTGAGGCCGGCTCTCCCCCGAGCTGGAGAGGGACACGAGGAGCAGCAGCTTGCAGAGGATGAGTCGATGGAGTGTACGTGATCTGAGCATGGTGAGCCTGCCAGGTAGGTTAGGTTTGAGAGTGCTGCAGCTCAGTGGATGGGGTTTGTCCATGTTAAGAATGAAATTCTTCACATGCTTTTATTTATGGAGCTTCTGCGTTGCCACGCCCCTGGTTGGTCAGGTGAGTCAGGTGAGCCTGTGATGGGCTCAGCCAAGGCTATATGTCATCATGTGGCAACATTTTGCAGCATTGCATTATGTGATAACAACATGTGACCTATGACATTAGAAATCTGTGAAATAAATTTTTAAACAACAGCTTATTTTTTTTGTTGTATTAGTACACAAAGGGAAATGAAATCGGAGATAGGAGAGGCATTAAACAAAGGATGGATGAGATTTAGTTAGATCACGAGTACATGGTGTGCATCTCAGCATCCTACGTCACCATGATTGTCCAGTTATGCGTCACTTAATCAAATAAATGACCATATGTCTTACAGTTACCAGTTCTAAGGAGAGGGACAATGGGCAATTACATTAGCTCCCCAAGGGTTATTAATGATAATGTGACAGTTTATTGATCCCCATGAGGCTGTGACTCTGCTCCTTTGTAATGCTGCCCAGTGTGGTCAGAGGCCACGGCTATACTACCAAAGGACTCACAGTTTTGTTCATTTTCCAAAAAGTTTCAAAAATCTGAGAATCTCCAAATGGCTTTAAGTGACAACATTCAGTAAATAAATAATAAACAGTAAATAAAGAAGAAGGTGGCGAGAGATCATTTTCTGTGTCACCCCTCCCTCCGTAAAACCCTCCCAAAGATAAAATGTCTCAAGGTTAAAGACAGAGATAAACAAACAAAGAAGTTACCTCCTCTGTTGAAAGAGAACTGTCACAGTTACCTGAAGCCATTATTAAAGTAATCACACCACGGCACAGCTGATGGAAGGAGCTTGTCAAAGATCAGACAGAGAGCTATTAAAATAGACCAACAACATATCTGATCTCAGCGCGTACCGTCCTCTGTGTTGGATGAAAGAGCAGCATTCCTGCTCTGTCAGTAGTACTTGTTGGGGGACAGACCAAAGAGCAAAACACAGGCTACATGTGCGTCTGCACAGTGGAGCGTTGCCAAGTGGTTGTGAAAATCTTTTATCAGTAAAAAAGACCAGTACACTTCTTGATTACAAAGTAGTGTCACTGACCCTATTCTTTCCAACTCAGGGCTGATTTCCTCCATCAGATAGGGAAAAAATGTCCATAAAATTCAGTTTTATGGACGCACAAATCTCGAGCTTGGAATTATAATATTCTGCCTTTGAACAAGCAGATAGTAAAAAGGTAAAGTGATAAGATGGTTATCAAAAGTTAAAAGTAAATACTTATATGTTCATTATTATATAGTAAAATGATAAAACTATAAAAAATGACTGCCACATAACCACAATAATAACCATGTAAATACTAATTAAATTTGATTGACGAGTCACATGAAAAGTCATAATTTAAAGCTTAAGCAATGAATTGCAAAGGAGGGGTTTCAGGATTAATCAGGGAGCTCACGTGGTGACTAATAAAAAAAAAAACATGTCTGCTGCACAGGATTGTTTTTTAACTATAAAACTGAAACAATTTGAGAAGGTAACATCATTCATTGGTTGAACTTCTCCTGCTCTATACAACCTGTGATGAGGGGTCACAAGTAGCAGCTGATAAAAAGAGATGGGAAACAAGGCTATGGCACATCCTGCATCTTTTATTTTATTTTATTTTATTATATATATATATATTATTATATATAATAATATTTCCTAAATCAAAAGCTAGAAAAATATTGTGAAGTTACTGTCCAAGTATCAGACGGTACCTGGGATGTAGCTCCTTTGAGACTGTGCGAAGTGTGTGAATTTCTGAGCAGTGAGTCACTGATGTGATGAAACAATCATGTGCTTTGCCAGGTCAGCCTACCTTGCAAATTGAAAGTGTGTGAAAGGTGTAAAATGACTCATGCAAACTAGCGCTGTTGTTCGGACAGTCATGTAAGACTCTCTTTCTCTTCTCTGGCTGTTTCTTCTTTTTTCATCATCTCTTTCATTGTGTGAAAAAAAAAAATAGAGAGACAAAGAATGCAGAAAACCACAGGCTGGACATGAAGGAGAAGTCTCTGAAAAAACGGTAGTGAATTGCATCAGCCACACTAGCAACAGATAGAGTTGGCTGTCATGAGCTGAAAATCAGACTGAGAGGAAGATGATGGAACATTGCACTATTGACATGGCACAATGCAGCGGTTTTAGAGGCCTGAAAGAGACACATTACATTAATTCAAAAGAAAATATGTATGCATTTACTGGAGAAAAAAGTTTTTAAAAAACTGATTTTAGGTAGCATTTCCTTTTTGATAATCATCAGGTGACCATCTTCCTCTTATAGACTGTATGTAAAACTTAAAACAGTATGAAGACATGCAAGACATATACATATACATATACATAAATATGACTATTAAAAGTTCACACTCTCACAACAGTTAATATAATATAACAATATTACTTCTGTTTTTGCCTTGACTTTCTGCCATTACACAGCACTGTCTAAAAGCCAGTAGGGATGTTTTCAAAGGTAATAGATGCTCTTTATGGTTTTTATTTATCACTTAAGTGCAGGTAGCAAACAAAAAAACTGAATCAGGCTAACGTTTGGTGTGATAAGCCATTGTCTTTGAAACAGCATCAGTTCTGCTCAGTACACCTGTGCACAGGTTTTCAAGGTACTTGAAAAGGTAGGTTGTTCCAAGCATCTTGGTGAAGTTGTTCTTTAGTCTGTCTCACTGTCTTCTGTCTCTTCATGTAATCCCAGACTGACCCCATGGTGCTGAGATCAGGCCTCTGTGTGGGCCACCGAGGACAGTTCTTGAAGGCTCTGGCTGTGTGTTTGGGCTGGTTGTCGTGCTGCAGACCGATCAGACGCCTCCCTGGTGGTAATGTGTGGTGGATGAGAATCCAAACACCTGAAGTGCTTAAAACTGCATCACATTGCCGTAGATGAAAATGTTGATGGTAAATGTGCATATAAACAGGTGAAGAAACCTTTTTTTCACCATTCTTTCTTCCTTTTAGGTTTCATCATCTTGTGCTCAGCGTAGCAAGAGGACTGGGATCTTTCCCAGGATGGACTTAGCAGAGAGGACACAGGGTTGAGGTGCATGTAGCTCCACTGCGCCCTCTTGTGGCTCTAAAGGTACTGTACAGAGTTTGAAAGAAACTGTTTATCCTGAAGCTCAACTAAAGGCCAGGTGTATGAGTGTGTCTCGTGTGTGCGTGTGTGTGTGGACATTTCACAGAGGGAGACTGTCTGCGAGAATGAGAGTGGATTTTCTTTTCTGGATGTGAAACAGACGAGTGTTGTTATTGGATACTTCTGGTTGGTTGGTTGGTTGTTCAAACTGTTCCAGTGGATATGACCATGTGACAATATGTGATTTAACCCGACTACCAAGAAGCAGTGACCGTGCCAAACTTTGTAAATCAGCACAGTTGTTGTTTTAGAACAAGCTCTAGTAACCTTGAGATTTCATTAATGTTTTTATATTTGTCATATTATATTTGTCTTGTTTGATATGATCCCCAAATCTGAGTGGCTGGACTCTCAGAAAACTGGGACAAGACTCTTATTTTTACCTTTCAGTGCTGTATTAGAATGAAACAGGTAAGTGAGGTTAAGTTCTAAGACACAAAGTAGGAGGGAAACACAAATGACAGTGAAAAGAGGGTTGTAAAAAGCTGACTTTCATGCCTGACTGGTTCCACTAATGAGCATGGAGCATTTGAAGATGACCTATGCTGGATCACATGGAGAGCATGACAAAAGGACATATACAGACTTTACAGTCTATGCCTTCCCACTCCCAAGCTCCATCAACGTTCTGGTACAGGACAAAAATCCAGATGTTTCAACTCATGGACAAATAATTTAAACAATTTAATCTCAGTTTGTTAATACAGTAGGAGCTCACAAAAAATAATTCAGCTGTTTTCCCCTGGATTGAAGCCTCTTCCTTGTTAAATGACATCCTTATAAGAAGCTGATAACTTTTGTCTTGGGAAAATACACAGCAATAACATACTAGATACAGATGCACATTAACAACGATAATGATCTGCAGCAATGGTCTGATTGTGGATTTGGACACATGCAGTGAAAAACATTGATATTTATGTGAAAAGCACAGGATATATTGAGATTTGGACCACACAGAATTGTTTGATTGTCTCTGCCATTTCTTCAATGATTTGAACTTTTGCAGCATTAAACACACACACACTTCACATTTGACAATACATTTTCCCTTTTTTTTTCATTTCTATTAAGGCTATTTTTTTAAATCCAAATTTAAAAAATGAGCGAATAAAAAAATCTCAATTAACTAATGAAAATACTCAGTCATTCAAAATACACAATGCAAAACAATGCTACAGCACAAAATCGGAATTTTAAACACACACTTAAAATAAATTTATTATTATATATATTTATTATTATTATTATGTAGTGTTGTGTTATTGTCCCTTACAGAAAGGATGCAACCATTCCCAGACCAGTCACGCTGTACTCATACATGAAGCAAACAGAAAGAAAGAAAAAGACACTATATGGCCCCACACCCAGACCAGAAAAAAGGGAGGGGAACAGTGAGAAAGCATCTTTGTTTGTTATTGTGAAAACATTTTTTTTTTACCATTGTTACCTCCTCAAGATACATTTCATGCATTTCATACAAAGCAGTGACCTGAAATTCCAAAAGAGTTAAATATCTGGGTTTCTCAGATGCACTTACTAAATACTTGATAGTAAATGCTAGTAAATGCTTGATGTCTGGCTCTCTGCCTTTCCACTTTAAACTGTTTCAAATAAACACTGAACAGGAAGAAGGGAGGATTCACATCTCATCTGGCTCACATAAACGGGCATGTGACAGCACAGGACAAGAGAATAACCATTGTTGTATATGGAAAACACATCAGGGTACTGCTGGGTACTAGGCACAGATCAATCACTGCCATTCAGCTCAGCTTCAAAGCACAATTGTTCTTCATCCTTTCTCTGTTGAGTTGGTTTTATTCCTCCAGATAGACTCTGTCTTATTTTACATGAATGCTGAATATTAAATGAACCGCATCTGACTAGTGCACAGCCATCAGCCTGCATGCACCAGGACATATGGAAACAAGTGGAGTGCATGTGTTTCTGCAGGGTTTGGTGCTCTGATGTCTCTGTGGTTTATGCCTTTACAGTTTCAGGTTGCTGCAGAGCAGTGCAAAATCCTGGTGACCACCGAAGTTTGTTGAGAAAGTGCTATAGACCACATCTTGTTTTCTATCTAGGGCATGAAGAGCTGAGGACATACCAGGATCATGTTAGTCTTTGTGAATTTGATGGTCCTTGCCCTGAAAAATGCCGGTCAAGCTAAAACCAGTATTTCTGCATTTGTCAGCTGATCACACAAAAATCAATTAGAGGGTGGGGACAACTCGCCTTCACACTTCATTACCAGGTCTTGGTCAGCGACCCCTCTCCACCCAGCTACCTCCTCCCTCCCCTCCCAGTCAGGTGATCAACTGTCTGAACTGTCTGATCACCTTTTCGGGGCCGGTCGTGCAACTCGCCCCGGGAAGGAGGAGGAGGAGGAGGTAAAGGAGGTTGTGGCGGAGGGGGGGAGGAGGAGGAGGAGGAGGAGGCGGTGGTGGTGGTGGTGGAGCGGCAGCATCGGTGGCAGCAGTAAGAAGGACTCTATCCATTCTCCCGGGGCGAGGACTGAGCGCAGTATGGGTTGATTGACCGGGGATCCGCTCTGGGATTGTTTGTCTTCAGTGATGGACGAACCGAATATCCTGAGACGCCGCGGTCTACAGGTAAACGCAGACTATCATGACAGCGATTGTTTCCAGGCGAAAGGAATGATATGATGAAGATGATGATGATGATGAGCCATTGGCGGCGATATGAGGGATTTCTCCAGGAATTGCTTTGGCTGTAGGAGCTGACCCGCTTTTGATAGCTTATATTTTCTTTTAAAGCCTGTGGTATTCATGCTTTACTCCCCGTGATTATTATTTGACATCGTGTGGAAATGTTATGATTGTTTTGCACAGATCATTTATTTCATCATGTCTGGTGTCCATTCATGAGAACAGGCGGTGGCACTGTCATCACACCACCACAATTGGAGTAATTAGTGCACACAATGCAGTTTCATGAATGCAAAGGCTGTAGCTGAGCTGATTTCACTACCTTATGTGTTTATTTTGGAGCTCTTCATTGGTGCTTTGGTGGATCCGGTTTCCTTGGTGATAGGAGCGCAAAGCCCAAGGGTTCCTGTATGATTGGCAGAAACATCCCATTAATCTTCTCCAGGGCACCATGTTTATCTCTCAGGAATGTCCAGAGTGAGAATAATGAAGTGTTTTTTTTTCCTCCTCTACTTCATTCATGTGTATATTTTCGACATAAATGAAGTATTGAAAGCTGCATTGATTCTACCTCAGGTCTATTATGGAGAAGGTGATGTTGGGTTTGTGATGAAAGACTCATGAGTCCAAACTGGGTGTTCCCATTCAGTTATAGTAATTGGTTTCCTTTTTACCTCGCGTTCATCTGCAATTTAGATTTAAGTGCAGTCCTGTTATTCTACTAATAATGAACATGATGGTGAAATTATTCAGCTTTGCTTTCATGTCTCCCAGGAATTCATTATGTTGTGGAAAAGACACAACATAATGTTAGCCTTCATTAAGTACTGTCCCACAAATTGATATGTTTTGATTAGTGATTAAGCTGAAAGTATAGTAATGAAAAAAATCTTTTCTCTTCTTAGGTTTATGTTCACCTACCTTGTTTTTAAATGTGACATTTACTAATCACTGTCTGAGAAGGACTTTCGGTCTTAGGTCTTTAGGTGATATGATGAAATCCTCTTAGAGACAGGATGAAATCAGAGCCTCGAAATGATTTCATGCACGGGCTCTCTCAGTCTAACAGAGTGCCACCCTTCTCTGTCCTTCGAGTCTGGACTGGTAAGGGCACTTTTGCCCTTGCCTGAGCTCAAACGCAGTAGCCATGGGCAAGTGAGGATTTGTACACCCTTGCCATTTAAGACCTGCTTGTTGTGCAAGAAACTAGGCCATACTGCATCTAATGTTAGTTGCCCTGCATTGAAATGACAATGAGTGGGAATGACAAAGAAGGGTACACCTTTAGGGAAATCCATCTGGAAAACTGCTGTAGCCTTAACTTTTTCTTTACATTTTACATTTTACTGTTAAACAGCAAAAAAAAAACAAAAAAAAACCTTCACATTCCTCCCCGTTTATTCTGAGGAGTCAACATCTGTTGTCATAACCACATAAACAAAAATGACTAAAAATGAGAAGTCTCCACACTAAGGAAAATATATTGATTTGATTGAATTGAATTTGATTATAAAAATATTGAAAAAAGGTATATGTATTTTTTTAGAAAATGTTCTTAATTCAATCTTTCCCATCTCTTCTATTATAGAAAGAATTGAGTCTTCCTCGCAGGGGAAATGTGTAAGTATTATCAGCTGACTTATTCTGTGCTCTCAGTGTCTGCCTCTGTCTCCTTTTGACCCCCCCAAAACCAGACCAGCCAGGTGTCTGTCACTTGTCAGCTTTGTTATGCTTGCATGTTGTATTTCCTCTGAAACTGCTCATGAGGATCGCCTGACAGACAGGACAGTCTCACTGCTCAGACAGGTTTTACATAAACTTGGAAAGGGAGAGCAGAGATAGAGTGAAGGTGCAAAGACCTCTGATACAGAGGGAAGAGCTACTGGAGATCTTATCAGTAACTGAGAATCACTAAGTAGCCCCTCTATTGTTGTGAAACAAAATCCATGCTTATTGTGTTTTGTGAATCAGATTTTCATCTTCTTCCTGTCCAGAAGTCGAGTAAGCAATCAGCTGATGATTAATGGGAACTTTACACAGGAGCAACAGATCTTATGATGGTTTATTAACAGAGGAGTGACACATGTGAACAACATGAAGGAACTTGCTTGTGAAGCGTCCCAGTCAGAACAACATCCATCTCTTCACCGACTCTAACCTGTTCAGGGACTTTCCCCTGTCTTTAATGAAGCGATTCAGTCAGGCTGGTTCCACCGCCAGTGAGTCAGAGGAAATATCAGAATCATGGGAAATACTGTCAGCAGAGATAACAACAAGATCTTAAATAATTTAACAAAAACAGTTGTGTTTCTGACCTATAGTTTTCAGTAAGGTGTTTGAGACAAACAAGGGCATGTTCATTCTTTAAATGCAGTATGTGTGTGAGCTGACAGCTGTCACTGTTTGTGGCAGCACCACATATGTCTAAGTGATCAGACACATGGAAAAAAACACTCATATATTTCATTAGGGACCTGTGGTGTGTCCATGATAAAATTTTGTAATTTTATTGCATTGCTTTTCTTCATCATGTATTTTAAACTGTATAATAGACTACAGTGCTGGATTGGGAATGACTGTGGAAAAACTGTGAACCCATTAACTGACTAGCTTGTTTGTGATAATTTAGTTAAACAAGAATGTATCATACACCATCACATGAAGGTAATATACACCATGTAAAATTCTGACACAAGCAGCAAAGAAATTCCCAAACAAATCCAGCTGACACTGAAATGCCCCAGGTCACTTCCCTGCTTTGGTCCATTGTTAGTCCAACACTGAGTTATTGCTGAAATATAAAACATCACATGTACTTTATTATATGGTATAGTCCTGCTTTTGAAGCTGTTCATTTCTTATCACAAACAATGGCTGGGGTTTAAAATGTAAGAAAACATTTCTAACTCACAGGAACATGAGCTGTGCAGTTTTTGAAATCCATGAAAATCACAGGATCTCAACGCTCCCTGATGACAAGATGCCGCATTCACAGCCATTCGTAAGCTCCACAACTGACCATTATGACCTAGATACGACTCGCTGTGCACGTTTAGCCTTTATTGTTTTTAAGATATTTAGACACGTAGCTGATACGTAGACACGTAACTGATTTTGGGATTTCGTAGAAATACACAGTCCCTCAGTTCTTTAGTCCCTGGGTGGTTCTTTCTTGTTTTGGTCGATGTCGTGAAAATTCCGACAGTGCATGAAGGCCTCATTAGTCCCTCCTCCCTCCGGCTCGCGTTGCCGCGGCTGCGCGGTGCGGTGGACGGTTCTGTTGCTGGAAAGTTTGTATCACTCTTCATATTTTGGCGAAGGTATCACACGATAATGTCGCGTCCCGCCAGAGACGGACTGCTTCGGAAACATTGCTGGTAACAGGGAGAAGGGAGATAGAGCAGAGCGGACATGGCCGTTGTTGTCGCTCAGTACCACAGAGCTGCCGTGTCGTGGGTCTGGGGTCACTTTGTACCGAAGCTGAATGGAGTTTTTGCTATTGGACACTGTGTACTGGCCTAGCTAAGCACCACGAGTAACAACAACTCCGCTGGAGAGACTGTGTAACACGATGCTCCCGCTTTAACTAGAGGATAAATCTTATATCTGGATTGGCTTTATCGGTCACCGCCACCACCACCAGCACCAGCACCATGTCTGACCAGAACTACTACTGGACCGTGTTGCCGAGCTACAAAACTAGTTTTGTGACTGGGGCCATGATGAAAAGATCAAAAAGGTAAAAACAACATAGCCTGTTTTTTTTTTTTCGTTGTATAGTTTCCCCCCCCTTAATATGCAGACAAACTGGATATAGCCTGGACTAAACTGCCGCAAAGCGAAAACGTCTGCTCTGCCTGTAGTTGTCATCAGCTCCCCGCAGAGCTGTGCCGTTCACTGTCTGACAAACGGCAATTTGTTGAACGTTTGTGTTGAGCTATTTGATTCACGGCACGTAAACGCAACCCCCGCCGGGTTTGGTAACGTTGCCGCGGTGCAGCTCTGATTCATAACGCCACCGTGGTGACTGTGAGAGCCTACAGTACGTTAATGTATGTGTCTGTTACATCCGCCCTAGTTTTTGTTTCCGACATAGAAACGTGGCCATTGTAGAGTGTGTGTGTGTGTGTGTGTGTGTGTGTGTGTGTGTGTGTGTGTGTGCAGACTGCATTGTCTGCTGCCAGCTGTCGCATAAAACGACACAGAGTCCCGGTACCGATCGATACACAGATGTGGTTAGTGGGACTGTAGCGTTGAGGATGTGAGTTTATCTTAGAGATCAATGTAATCAGCCCTCACAAAGCAAAGCAGCAACGGTCGCCTTTGATGCCCTGTAAGGACTGTGTGTGTTATTAGCACTCAGTGAGTGACGTTATCGTAATTTATGACAGTTTTATCTTATATGTCATAACCCCAGTATTTCTGTAATGAAATATTTAGCAGTGATCCTGGTATACAGTACAGCTGTAGCTGCTTTCAGTGGTATCAACAGTAATTGGGGAAAACTCTAGAGAAATAAACCAGTGTAATACAGTTTAAGCCAGCTACTGTAGTCTGTCAAATTATCCACTTTTTCCATACAGCTAGGTTTCATGTATCAGTCATGTAAACCCATTCAGCACAGTGTGGATTTGAATGAAGCTCAGTGAATAAATGCCTCCCCTTCACCATCAGCACGCATGTGAAACTTGCAGGCCTGCATCTCAGTGGCCTATATTCATCATGCTACATGGCTGCCTGCCACACACACACCACAAACCACTTTTGTTAGTCCCAAATATGAGTAGCCTTATCACTGCTAACTGTTAATAAGGCCACACGTGTTCATGACGTGAGACAGAGATGCTTTCATGCCATTTTTGCCCCCGGCTCCATAGTGTGAAAAGGGTGTCTGTTTATTTTCTGATAAGAATAAAATAGTGCATGCTCACAGAGCTGTGTCCTAGACATATTGAAGCCAAAGTCAAGCACGTATTGGCTGTCTCTTCGCTCTGTTGCTCTGCCGTCTCTGCCACTTTTTGGGTTGGGGGCTATATATTGCGCGAATCTGCCTCACCACCGACCCAGAAACGTCAGGCTCTGTTGTCGTCTCAGCCCCTCAATTATTTTAGGTCACTGCCACAAAGAAAGAGAGAAGGCATCAACATCACCAGGATGATGGGATTACACCCAGCTTTGTGGGAAATGCAAAAACAATCTAAAAATGAACCCCAGTCATATACTGAATGAAGGGCTTAGCACACGTAGCACAAGACACACAGAAGCATCCAGGCACCATATATACACTCAGACATACAGGAAGTGGACAAAATAAGATTTGAACTTTGAAGAATCTGCATCGTAATTACACTGGCATCTGCGTAGTTTAGTCACAGTCAGAGAAAAGCCGCTGCGTAGTATCTGCCAGTTTTTAAACAGGTCATCGGGTCACTGCTTTGACATGTGATGTTTCAAAGCAAATGAGTTCTTTTAAAGGGGCTCAGAAGAAATGACAGACTGATTCTACAGTTGACAAAAAAAAAAGCTGCACAGTAATAAAGAGGAACACCGGTTGCAAGTTGATGCACTGCAGAGTGAAAACAACTTTCAGTCAAAAATGAAAAATAACAGCAAAACTGAAACAACACCTCTCTGGCACTATCTAAATCAGAATTCAACATCATGAACTTTTAAAAGTGGGTATCTTAGACAGAGCTGATATCTTGTTTAGAAAAAGCTTATATCCAAAGATGCTTGTTGACTTTGCAATGGAAAAACAGGCTGATCATTGATTAACTTATGGATTGGCTGTGAATAAAGATTGTGTTCATCCATGGTGATGGATCTGTAATGGTATGGAGAGTACAGTTATGTCACAGGAGGCTCTGAATCCATTTATTTCTCTGCTTCATTGTTTAACAACCAGCCAAGGCTGTTTTTATAGGATCAGGTGCTTTAAGTGGTACAAGCGCTGGTACCTCCAGATGTTTCTCACATTCTCACACCATCATGTATATTCATTTATTTTTGGTATTTCCATTGTTTTGGTTACTTTGGTATCTGTACATACACAACTTTGTGTGTGTCTGTGTGTGTGTTTATATATTTACATACATACATGTTTGTAGCTACGCCAGTATGTGTCTGTATACACACCATCACCAGTCAGTGTTTACCATATCACGATCAACAACTGAAGTTCATAGGTTGAACGTGTTTTATTTTACGTGACTGTTTACTGCACTGATAAAAGACTGATAAACATCATATGCCTCTGGGTGATTGTGTTTGTAATTGCATTGCATAAGCAAAGGTTTTATCTCTTCTGTTTGTTTTCCTCCTCTCACAGTTCCCGTAACAACAAGAGAAGGAGCTTGGCGGTTGGGACCCCGTCGCCCACGCTCTCACGACCGCTTTCACCTCTCCCACTTGCCACAGGTACTTGTGTGTCCCTAGTTGCGTGTCTGTTCGCCTCAGTGTGTGATATTGTTTGGCAATTAGAGCGGAGATTCACTGGGCGTGCTGTATGATCCTATGAAAAACAGACAAGTGAGAGAAAAGAGGCTGATGAGGTGAATGGTTTCATCTCTGACAGGAGACTGCTGTAATGGCTTTTTGCCTTGTGTTCGTTTTGATGCTGTATGTCATAAGACCAACACTGGTTTCCCTCTGGTGTTCATCAAGTTGTTTTTGCTGTTGGATTATAACATGCCAACAGTATAGCGCCGAAGACATACAATATTTTCCCACCACATGATGATATTTTTTTCTGTAGCTTCCTCTCAGCCACTCATTCCTCGATCCAGCTGACTGATAAGGAGAATCATTCATTCTGTGCACCCATGTTTTTAAAAATGACTCAGGGTGTGGCTTTTCATTTGCCCTCCGGGGCTGGCATGAAAACCCCTTAGTGACCTTTTTAAGAGTATGTGGTGTGGTGTGATCAACAACAGGACTCCCTGCTGTCTGCTGAAACTGAGATCCTTTGATTAGGCAAGGACAAGACCTAGTTAGCTTCTGTGAGAGTGTTACTGTGATCAAGTTTGATTGCTTCAGGGTGAAATGTGCTGTGAAACAAAATTTCAAAGAGAAAAATTTATGATTACCATCTCTGAGCAAATTTGAAACTGATCATTTAAAACAAGGTGACACGACTCAACACACAAACAGTCATATACGTAGCTTCTTAGAAATCCTCATCGTTTTCAAAGTTACTAATAGCTTTTTTTTGTCTCTTCAGCTGGCAGCAGCCCTTCAGAAAGCCCCAGAAATGTCTCTGCCAGCACCTCTGCCAACTTTCAGTTTGCCCGCAGGTGAGAATGAACTCAAATGGTCTTTAATATGGATTTGGTCTAAGGTACTCTGGTTCAGCCAGCTCACTACAGTAATATTTTCCCTATTCAGTGCATAAACTTAAAAAAAAGTTAAAACTCATAAAAACAGAAAACAACTTCATTGATTAAATACATATTTCAGCCTTTGAGTGGGTTCAGCTTTCTTCCCACAAAGATGTGATCGGATAAAACTGCATGCAGCTGAAGTTCGAAACCGAAGGAATAAATGCCAGTAGAAATACAGTTTCCATCCATTATTCATTCAACAGTAGTAACCAGAACCTGCAGTGAGAGTTAAGAGATAGCCAAGCTGCTTAATTAGTGACTTTTTCCCCCTCAGCAGGGTTAATTCTCAACCGAGCAAAAACAGGCTCATAATAACTTAAATAGAGCATCAGTACTGTTATCTTCTTTTAAACCATAGCCTTTTGAGAAATTTGTTGGTTTTTGGAGGAAACATGAGTTGCATGAATAATGAACATGCCCTGGCTTGTTCCCTTTTATCCCCTGTAGTGAGGCAATGAGGCAATGGCGAAGCAAGTTTGACCAGCTGAAAGGCCCCAGGGCCACTTGCTGGACATGGATCTTGGCATTTGTCAAGCCAATTAAGACCGCGAGTTGTTGCTCACGCTCATTACTCAGGACTCCTGTGATTATGGGAAAAAGTTGCAGAGCTTGCCCTCTCATCACGCTTCTTGCAACTGTGTGTAGACTCACTGAGATTTAGCGGAACGGTAGATAAAACTGGCATCGTGGTACAGTAGCAGAAAACAGTGTGTTATTGACTTGCTAGTAAGGAGATTATGGGATAAAAACAGCAACACGTAGGCTCATACTACAAACAAAGTATGCAGACATGGAGGCTTCAAGAATGTGCTGCTCCTGTCTCACTGAATGTATTTTAAATGTATATGCTGCCTATCTGAACTATCATGTGTTATGAATTAGCATTTAATGTTGCAGTGCAGCATATTGCACCATAAGCCCAGGGACGGAGAGGGGATGTCTCCTGATAGAATTGCCTTGCACGAGCCTGCATGACTCATCTAAATTTATTGAGACTTTTTAAGCTGCCAGTGTGTAGACAGATGCTGTCACTGCACTTTTGAGAACTCCACTGGGTTTATTTGTTATTCATGCAAGCTGTATGGCCCTGCTGTTTGTGCAAAAAAAAAATTTTTTTTCATGTAAACATGGAATAGCCAGACATGCAATAGCTGCGTCCATGAAAAAAAAAAGCCTTTTGAGGCAAATGAAGGAAAAACGTGGTAAGGAACCATCCCAAGGGTGAGGCATAATCATTTAGTTGCAGCCCCCGCTTCACCATTAAAGACGCTTTTTTTTTTAACCTTGGGGTGTGAGGACTGCCAACACTCTGGCCCACAGTAGTTTTTTTTCCCCTTTACACCTCAGGCATTGATTCCATCATCGATTGAAAACCTTGTTTTTAATCTCGGCTTCTGTCCTCTTAAGCCTTGAAGGACCTTAATACAGCAACCTAGTGTTAGTAGCATAGGCTTTAATTGCATATAATGGGTGGCATACATATTGGATATGAACCAGATGAGAAAACACACACTTCTAATAACACCTCACCAATCCTCAGATCAGAAGAGCAGAACCATCCAGTTTCACTGTGTCACCCCTGATTTAGCTACATGTCCCCAAGAGCTGGTTAGCGCGAGAAAACATTTGACCACCGTTGTCATCACAGATTGAATCAGTGAGAGAAATTGGGCCACATCCCCAGAGTGCCATATCGGATGGAAAATATGGAAATGTTACAAGTGGAAATTTCACACATGAAGGTTGAGGATTTCCTGTGTGTATGTAGCGGTCTGGCTGGGTACTTCATGGTGTCTACGTACACATTGTTTATGAGCGTATTTTGTTGGTGTGTGTGTGTGTGTATAATTAGTCACAAGCTAAATGTATGTGGGTCTCAGTGCTGCAGTATGATAGCAGCTTGGCCGGTATTCAGCAGCAGACCGCCACTAGCTTGAGAGCTGTGACAGACAAACAGGACTCTGGCTCTGAGCCAGACTCACTCTGTAACTGTCATTAAACACTTGATTTTCTTTCTCACTTTGTGTCTCACCCTGCCCCTCTTCTTTTCTATATCTCTCTCCTTCCCCATTTGTGTCTTCCTCTCTCTGCATGCGTGTAGCCAACTGGCCCGCACTGAAAGGTAAGAAAATGACAAATGGTCTTTCAGTCCTCAAAGGTGCATGAGAAGATTTCATTTTTAAATTAAGCTATGCAGGTATAAAAAGGTTAAACTGAAGACTGGAGCGTGTCAACAGGATGTGCAGTGTTATGTAAAAGAACAAGCGACCACCGAGCAGTGTGCTACTGTTTTGTCTCTGCAGAGCGGATGGACGAAGGTGGTCTGTGGCCTCAGTTCCCTCATCTGGATACTGCACCAATGCACCCAGTTCATCAGTATCTGTAAGCTGAGTCTGTTTCTGTGTCTCAGTGTCTTCCTCTTCTCTTGTCTTCCTGTAATCACCATACTCTGTAAGGTCTCTCTCTCTCTTTCCCTTGTCAAATATTCAACATCTCTACAAAGCACTGCCATGGGAGCATTTAGCTTCCTGTGCTACTTATGCTCACCGTATCAATCAGTTTACAGTGCCGTGGTGTCTTGTAAACTTATGGCGCTGACTGACTGAACTGTAAATCCCATCACATTACACATAGTGTAGGTGTTACAGGGAAATAAATCCACCTATAAATGGTTGTTGATTTATAAAACACCCCTTTTCTAGTAAATTCTTCTATAAAAGTCTCCTGCACCTGGACCATATTTTAGATGAACTGTGAAAGAGTGTACTGTACCTTTTGACCAACCACTCAAGGTGAAAGATGGGAACTTGATATGAAGCTCTCAGCCCAGTACTGAACTGAAAACATGAACAGGTTTCCACATGTTTCCTCACTTTTATTACTACAGTTTGATTTTACCAGTGAACATATTAAGACTACTGGGGATTTTGCTTCCATGCTGGTGGCTGGTAGCTATTTAAGAGACTTTTAAGTGATAATCATCACCCTGCTATGAAAATGAAACCTTAATAAATTGCTTTATCTGCATATACATCACCAAAGTGCCTTCTGCAGTTAAAGCTACACACACACACGTTCTGGAAACTAAGCTAGCATGAGACTTGAAAGCTAATGCAGGAATCAGGAGCTTGCTAGCCTGTCAGCCAGCTCGCTAGGATTTTAAGCCGGAAGCGTGTTCTTGTATTGATTGACAGCCATGAGCTCCCACCCCTGACTTTAGCCTCCTCTGATTTGGTTAGAAGGGCGAGGCTCGCTTGAAAATTTTAGCAGGGAATATTTCTGCACTGCTGCCAGGCTGTTCAATGAGTCTGGGTCACAGAAGCTACTGACGGCACCTCTCCACATTAAAACACTATTAAAAAACACTATTTTGTGACGGTCTGGTCGACCGTACTTTCAGCAGCAGCTGATTCTACACAGAACAGCTGACTGGAAATGGATGCAGTATCCTTTAATGATTCAGCAATAACAGGATGCATATCCAGTGATGATGCATTCTTCCATCATCAGCCTTTTATCACACTTTCCACCACGGAGGGGAAATAGGAATGAATCCTCAGATTCCTTTCCCAGAGTTTTCCTGAAATGATTTACACAGTAATAGTTAAAGATGCACAGTTATATATATATGCAACAATTTAAATACAAAAATGTACTTGATATGGTGTGTTTTTTTTCCTGGCTAGCAATAACTTTAGTATTTGTGGTGGAACTAAAGAGAAAAAATTCACAGCGGTTGGAAAGTCATACAGTATAGTTAATGTTTCACCATGTGACCGTCATTATTAAATGAATGACTTCATACCAAAATGATTTGAGCTGTTCTCTGCCCGGCCCCTGTAGACCCAGGGAAAGTACAGGAATAATAAGTCTAATCACTATAATAACACAGGTCTTGTTGAAATGCATGGTTTCTTTTTCTTGCATGACGTCACAAATGAGACGGGACTGTACAACGTTTCACTTGTCCTCAATCCGCTTTCCCCTTCGGGAAAAGTCAAACGAAGGGAGCGCGTGGAGTTGCCCGGCCACACCCGTCAGTTATTTGTTAATGGTTTCTGTGGTGATTATCTTGAGATTTTGTGTTCAGAGTCATTACTGAAACTGCAGTTGGTTGTAGAAAAACAATACCCGGCTGCTCTGTCGCGGCTGTAATTTTGTATGGCCAACCACATGGTTTGGAGACGGTGAGGTCAGCCCTCCTTGCACAATGCCCCTTTCAGGCTCGCTGTCAGTGAGGTCTTTATACTGCTCTCACCCGATTCTGACATGTCTCTAGTTTCTTCCTCAGGGTATCTTGCTCCCCCCCTTTTTAGCACTTATTCTCAGTCTCTTCCTTGCTCTTTCTCGCTTTCTTTTCTTTGTATTTCTGTTTCTTTTTCTCTCTGTTGTCCTTTCAGTTTTTCCCTCTGTTAGGCTTTTCTCTTTCCTCCAGTCAGATGAGCCACTCTTCCCTTTGCTCTTCCTCCAGTGAAACACAAGATCCCCGGCCAGATGGGAGTTCTCATAAATTCCAGGCTGCCGTATCACACATTTTGGCTCGGAAAGAGAAAACGAATGCATGCATGGCCAACACAACAGCTGTTGCAGCCTTCCTCAGGGCATGCTCCAGCAGGAAAGAAAAAAAGTCCTGCTTCAGGGGAGCAGAACACTAAATCTCACGGAGTCCCTTTTTTAAAAGTAGAGAGGGATTTATGATGTTTTACTTTACTGCAGCCTTTCTCAGCACGTCCTTGTTAAGTGTTAAGTCTGATTCAGATCTATAGTGGAACATGAAAGCCTTTAAGACTCTCAGTTATTAAGAGGATAATGAGTGAATCGGAGAGAGCAGTGGTGTGACTCTCATACGAGAGGAAGCCTTTTAACACAGGATGTTATACCATCAAAGCTGCAGAAGCTCAACCTGACAAAGATACAAATGTGCAAATAAAAGTAGACACAAATAGGAAAGAAGGGGTGTTTGAGCATTCACTGGTTGACAGTTTTACCACATACTTAAAATTAATTCCAGCTCTTCTTTCCCACTGCTTCCCTTCTCTCTGTACATACCCCATTTCTCTTTATCCCCTGTGTGCTTTTCCCTCCAAGTCCTCTTCTTCCCAGGAGTTATTGCACCAGTTGCCCTTCCAGCCCACACAAGATGATCTCCACTTCCTGTTCAAGCATTTCCGGAGTACAGAGAGCGTGGCAGATGAAGAAGGAGCACACCCCTCGCCCCCTGTCAGGCTCCGCTCACGCAGTCTCAGGTAGCTCAGCATTACACAGTAACTATACTGTCCAGATGTACGGGCTGTTGGTTTTTGTTACACACACATTTCTGTAACACTGCTCAGCACTGGAAGAGGAGATAATCTCATTGGATTAGTTTGATCTGAATGGGTGGAACCAAAGAGCCACAGCTCTCCTGACTAAGGTTTTAGGTTCATGTTGAAATAAAGCCCTTAAAATTGGACAAGAGAGAAGATTCATGTGATGAGGTCTGGCACTGAAGTCCACCAAAGATTACATTACTAATGTTCATTTCTGAAAAAGAATTTTACAATAGATTACATACTATTATAACCAGATTTGACATAACTAAAGCTAAAACCTCAAACCTTAGCCTCACACTTTCCTCTGTGGCTGAAATGAGGTCAAGCACTACTGTGTTAGCTAGTTAGTCAAGCTATCCTTTAAGCTTGTAGGTCAATAGTTAACTAAATAGCTAACCTGTTGAACATCAATGCCATGATTGGTAATAATATATATAATAATAAAAAGGTTAGAAAAAACAACTACCATATGTATTTTTCATCATTGAACCAAAGTTTCTTCTCTGCCAGGAGAACTTTCCTTTTAGCTAACATGGACCTGTCACTTCTTTGGCTCAGCTCAGGTGTAGGTCCAACTATAACCACAGTGTGACACTTCACTGCTGTTGCTCCACTGTACTTGGAAAGTTATGCTGTACTGATTGAAGATGTGAGCTATGGAGCTCATGTTAAGTCTGCCACCTCCAGAAGCTCCAGGCATACAAAGAGCACCTTACCTCTTGTACATTTCCCTCTGTTGAGCAGCTGCTTACCCAAACGTGGATTTAAAATAATTTAATGAGAGACTAAATTAACTTTTAGCAGCACTGCAGCCACTGAAAAGTCTGCAGTTAGCTTCTGTATGCTACTTATTAGCAGATCTGTAAACAGAAATGCGAGCAAGCAGTGTGCACATTTGCTAAGATTGTAGCTCAGCTTCTCAATGATGAGTGTCTTTCATGTATGATTATCAATAATGAAATACTGGCCCGGAGGATTTGAATATGGTGGAATAATTATTTTATGTGGTTCTGGAAAAAGGCTCTGTGCTTGTTACTGCTAATCCCCTGGATTAGAACGTACTATTTCCTCATCAAAAAGCCCTCTAAATAGCTCTGGTGGTGGTAAGTTGCAAGGTTGCTGGAGACTTTTATGATGGGCTGTGGAGGGTGTTGGACACAACTTGATGTGGTTATTTTTTATGACGTTTTCCTGCGTTTACAACAGACTTACACATACTGTACACACACAGATAGATACGGTATATACAGGGCCATCCTGTGGTTGGCAGAGAAGGTTCTAGATACTGTAGATATGGCTGCTGTTCTAGCTTTGCGGAAGCGGTTGTTTTCTGTTTGAAGAGAAGAGGCTGCAGTCAAGATTTGTGTACAAGGAGGTCTCTATCATCATTAATGAATAAACATCTTAACATATAGGTTTCTAATTTAAAGTTGATTTTAAAAAAATGTTGATTTAAAAATATGATTATATAGCTAAGTCAGACTTTTGCAAAGATTATACAACCAGCAAAGAAACATTTTCTTTCAGATGGTTTGTTAATGAGACCTGTGGTTTATCAGCTGTTCACAGATGAAACATGAGATTCCACAAACCCTCTAACAATTACACCAGAGAGAAAACTCCACCAGCTAAACTGCTTGACTGCGTAGCTTATTAAATTAATGTAATTTACTTTTGTAATGCTGTTAAAAACACTTACAAATTACTGCATATATTGACTATGGAAATAAATTACTTACAAGTGTCCGTGTTCCTCCAAAATAGCTCAGAAGGGTGTGTAAAGCATTTCTTATTGCCCTCAAATAGTTCTCAAGGGGTTAACGGTTGGTATTGCCCTCAAATACAACCACACTGCATGTGCAACTGTTGTGGTTGCCCAGAAATAGTAAAGTGCTTGTCACATGTAGATATTGTTATTTGTAGTATGTGATGTATAGGGGCTATTTTTAACATTTGTGATGACAGTTCATTGATTTGTAACATGTATGGACAGTTTAAAAGGTGCCCTCTGGTAACCGAAGCCCTGTGCACACAACAGATGTGGTCATGGATACTGCAGACGAGAACCTGATCTGAATCACATCAGTGTCATTTTCAAACATGCTGTGTTTATGACTTGGGGTGGCAGTAAACACTTTCAGTTGTAATTTACTCACAAGAAATTCACAGTTTTAGGATATCTGGATTTTAAAAGACCAGTTGCTTTGAATTAAAACATGATGAAGGAAGGAAGAAGCTTCTGTGAGCTTCTTCCTTCCTTCCCTGATAAGTTTGCCAGTCAGTTCCATTGTTTTTATATGCTTCAAATTTAACACCCATAAATTATCAACTTTATCTGTGCAAATGTTTTGTATGGCATTTACTGTTGGTACGTGGTATTTCTGATAATTTTTTTTTTTGTTTGTTTCTTTTGTCTGGTTCTCATGCAGCCCTGGACGGACATGTGGAACATTTGACAATGAGATTGTCATGATGAATCATGTCTACAAAGAACGCTTTCCTAAGGTATAGTCAGTTCTTTTCTTGTCTTTTTTTCTTGCCTTCTCTGTGATCTGTATTTACTAAACATCTTCAGTGGCACTAATTTATCTGCATGCTAAAGGACCATTTACAAATGTTTGCATGAGCTTTTTAATACATGGAAACCAGGACAGGAGATTTTAACGCTTCTGGCAAAGTCAAAACCTTGAGTCACTCAGCAGTGGGATTTAAAGAAATTGTTAATACAATACTGCTGTCACTGTTTTAAATGAAGTCTTCCATCTTGGATGTTTTCCCAGGCGACAGCCCAGATGGAGGGTCGGCTGCTCGACATCATTGCAGAGTGTTCCCCAGACACTGCTCTGCCCCTGGCTGATGGTGTGCTGGGATTCATTCAGCACCAACTGGTTGAACTTGCCAGAGACTGTCTGGACAAGTCCCAGAAAGGCCTGGTCACCTCTAGGTACTTTGTGGAGCTACAGGAGAAGCTGGAGAAGTTGCTGCATGAGGTAGGTGTATTTCATCCTCAACAAATGTTTTTTCCATCTGACTTTAAGAAACACATACACCTAATTTCACTTTTTTTGATGAGTATTCAGCCATTCAGCCGTGTTTGTTCCTTCAAATTTAGTGCGAGTGGATTTCTGATTGTTGGTAGCTCAGATTGCCCTCTGGGACATTGCATGCTATACTGTAGCTGCGCTGGGAACATTGAGTTGAAATTGTTTGTTTGATTGGTTCTCATTTGGTGCTGATTCCACTTCACTGGCGAGTAATGGTGTTGTCATTTTATATTATTACATAGATCTGTGCAGTGGTCAAGTGTTTGATTATGTAATGATTTATTACATAACCTTTCCACCAACAGTTTTACTGCAGCAAATGCTGCCTTCTGCTGCAGACTCTGAGTGAATTTCTTTTTGTTCCGAAAGTTGGATAATTTAACATGGAGTTCATTTATAATAGTGTGACAGTTAGCACAGTCAGTGCAGTGCTTTTTGTGTTCATCCAGTATTCCTAGTAGCTTGGTTTATCCTAGGGTCCAGCAGGGATAGCGGTTTTTTTGTCTATAATTTCCACTGAACCACATTTATGTAATTATTTTTTCATCTTGGCCAAGAAAATAATTTCCCAGCTTATAAAACGTTTATTTTAAGCAAATGGTCCCTTATGGCCATGTGTTAAAATGTTTTAATTTGTCTCTATGCTTGCTAGTTTTTTTCTCTGATTTCGTAGTTGCTGTTTTATAATGCTGTTTTTCTTTTGGAGGACTATACCTTTAAACACAAATCTTGTAGAAGGTCTGATTATCAGCTGACTAATCTGAACTCTGACTGACATCATTCTTTTACCACCTCTGCAACACAGATTCTGTACCTGCTGTTTGACCAAGGCAAGGCAGTGTTAGACTAAGATATGGAGACAATGAGAGTTAATAAAAGTATGTTCGCAAGTGTTCGCTATTATTTATTAATCTGGCCTGGCCTTGAGCTGAAATGAGCCTCGATGCAATATGTCTAAATACCAGCCACAATCCCTTGAATCAACAACAGATAATGTAAGAAGATGAAATGGATGCTAAAAATAATGTGGGCCAGAGCACAGTGCAGTCAGCCTCTGTGGATGAGCTGTGCTGCCTCATGGCTCGTGCCAATTGGATTAAGTTACAATAATAATCCATCATCCTTTGTCCTTTGCCGATCAGGCGTACGAGCGTTCAGAGAGCGAGGAGGTGACCATCATCACCAAACTGGTCAAGAAGATTCTCATCATCATTTCCAGGCCTGCCAGGCTCCTGGAGTGTCTGGTAAGAATCATTTGCGGTCATTGTTACCCGTTCAGCAAGTAGTGATTATGTGAAAAAGTGACTCACTATCGACATTATGTTCACCAGCTCAGAGCCTTGAACAAACAAACTGTCCCCTCAAATGCAGGTATGACAGGTGACTCGCATACATTGATGATATGCTGTAGTAATGATAGTTTTTGCTGTAATAATAACACAGTTGTTGTTGGAATAACCCAAACTGCAAGTTTGACTGGTTGGACAGAAGGGTGTTTTTGAGTTTCAGTTCTTAATCACTCCTTTAATATGGGCAGTAGGTGTGCAGCTGATAATTCAAGATCACAAGTTCTGAAATTAGCCCAGATAATTGTCCTACAAGCCAAGGAGAAGCCAAGAAGTAGACTGTGTCCACTTCTTGAACATTACCATCTCTGTCATGAGGGTTTCATGTTTGTTGCAGTAACATTCATACTGCATGGTACGTGTTACTGTGTTTACTTTATTGGATCATACTAGAAAAATGCTGTTCCAGGCACTGCAACATGTGTTTCCTGTTTGATTCCTGGTGCGTTGTTTACAGCTTTTCTCTTCAAGTATTTCTTGTTTAACACTTTCTTGTACTCTCTTAGAAACCAGTGTTGTGTTTTGTTCTGTTTCTCCAGGAGTTTGATCCGGAGGAGTTTTACCAGCGTTTGGAAGCTGCAGAGGGTCAAGCCAAGGTGGGCCAGGGCATCAAGACTGATATTCCCAGATACATCATCAGCCAGCTCGGTCTCACCAGGGATCCCCTGGAAGGTGCAGCCCTGACCCATTGTTTTTATTTTATTGTTTTGTCTTCTCCATCTTTCTGTCCAGGCATTATATTATTTTCTTTCAATTGAATTGTACTGTATTTTTGCACTAGATGAGCATGATATTATTGAAGCCATAATTATTAGTGTTATCTTATTATGTTACAGTATTAAGTTTCCTTTAGTGCACAGCTACTGAAAATGACTTTGTTTTGCATCCTACTGAATAAGATCAGCGTTCACTACAAAATGTGAACAAAATGTTCTCTAAATATCTGATATATGGAAGAAAACAATCTATGAAGAACCAACAAAAGATAAAATTGCCAACTTGTGTTCAGTTTCCTTTTATTTTCTCACAATCACATTCTATTGCTGTGTCCTTCCTTCTCCAGTCAAGCAGCTTGTGTCTTTGCTCTATTTGATGAGAACATCAAAACACTTCCTCTGCATACCTGCATATCAGCACTGCTTTTCACACTGATATGCAACGAATACACTGATAGTTGTCTGATTTAGTTTTATTGGGCATCATTAGTCAGTTGGTATCATTGCAGACAGTTGAATAAACATTCATTGTCCTCATTAGAGCTCATTTAAGATGAAAGGAGTTTAATGTGCGTGTCTAATGCGGTTACAGAGATGGTCCATCTGGAGCAGACAAGTCCGAGTCACAGGTCGGCCAGCAGGGAGTCTGATGACACTGGAGACACAACACCGACACAGGTATAAGCTTACATTGAGAAGCCAAGACGTAGCTAAGTGACTTTGGGTTTGACAGAATAAATAGTGGTGGGGGGAAGGAATCTTAAAGGCAGTGGAAGTTGTACTGAAGAAATATAAAATGCCAGAAGTGACGCTGAAGGGGTCACTTACAGTCAGTTTAAGTGGAGCAGTTGTTTATACAGGCAGACAAAAATCCTTCATTCATTATCACAATGAAGTCATGAAGTGCATGGATTCATGTTTTTCAGTAAGTAGTAAGTAATGTAGCAATTAATCTCCTGTTATTTCCCATCTCTCTCTCTCTTTTTTTTTGGATGTGTGTGATTCAGAGCCGAGCAGCCTGCACCCCTCCTCGCAGGAAACCACTGGAGAGTGACTTTGAGACTATCAAGCTCATTAGCAATGGCGCCTATGGGTGAGTAAGACAGACTTCTTTGTTTGCGTTTGACTGACTCAGTCTCTTTGTGGACACCGCAGAGTGCCCAATAAAAGCAGAAAGGAAACTAAAATGAGGATGTGTTGTCGTAGTATTTTTGTGTTGACACTGAGAATTTGTCTGGGCAATTTTCTTTCAAGTCATCTTTTTTTCCTGCCTTTTTTTCCTAATTAAATCTCTCAATGAACCCCCGCCACTGACACACACACACACACACACAGTTTGTTCTGTAATGTCCCTTATTTCTTCTTCACTCCTTTGTCCTTCCACACAGGGCCGTATTTCTGGTGCGCCACAAAGATACTCGTCAACGTTTTGCCATGAAGAAGATCAACCGGCAGAACCTGATTCTTAGGAACCAGATCCAGCAGGTGTTTGTGGAGCGAGACATCCTAACCTTTGCTGAAAACCCGTTTGTGGTCTCTATGTTCTGCTCATTTGAGACACGGAGGCACCTCTGCATGGTCATGGAGTATGTGGAAGGTAGGGGTGGTTTGGATTGTAGATGCATACGCATTAAGGTGTCATGTCTTTCCATTAAATGTTTGTTAAATTTGACAGAGATGTTATCCTCATTTGTCCTTTAAGGTGGGGATTGTGCAAACCTGTTGAAGAACATTGGCCCTCTGCCTGTGGACATGGCACGGATGTATTTTGCAGAGACTGTCCTGGCGTTAGAGTACCTTCACAACTATGGCATCGTACACAGAGACCTCAAACCTGACAAGTGAGTCTCCAACCAGTCACAGAAGAGAACCGTCCCACACATTTCACATTTTTCATTTCTTCTTTCGTTGCTTTCCGGCAATGTCTTCAAAGCTTTCATCATTTTTTAGATTTGCTATGACTTTTTGCAGAGCAGATTTTTCAGCCTTTCAGCCAAAGTTCAGCCTTTGATGTTTTTCACTGAATCTAAGATTTATGATTTGGAGTTGGTGTCTGATTAAACATTTTTTTGTGTTTCCTTCCTTTGTAGTTTGTTAATCACCTCCATGGGACACATTAAGCTGACGGACTTTGGACTGTCAAAGATTGGTCTTATGAACATGACCACCAACTTGTATGAAGGACACATTGAGAAAGATACCAGAGAGTTCATCGACAAACAGGTCTGTCTCTTCTCATCCTGTCTTCTCTTCATCTCTTGTGTTTATGACCTTAACTTTAATTTTTCTGTTTTTCGTCCGTACAGGTGTGTGGGACTCCAGAGTACATTGCTCCAGAGGTGATCCTGAGGCAAGGCTATGGGAAGCCTGTGGACTGGTGGGCCATGGGCATTATCCTTTATGAGTTCTTAGTGGGCTGTGTGCCGTTCTTTGGAGACACACCAGAACAGCTTTTTGGGCAGGTGGTTAATGGTAAGAGACCCTTACACTTAATGTATTGTTATTATTTTTTATTGTAATGTCAGCATAAGTTTATACATGGATAATTTTAAATCCCATCATTAGATTACTGATATGTGCTTCTTTGTCTAGATGAGATCATCTGGCCAGACGGGGAGGACGCTCTGCCAACTGATGCCCAGGACCTTATCACCAGACTGCTGAGACAGAGTCCTCTGGAGCGTCTGGGAACAGGTTGGTGGCAGAGGGACTGATGATTGATTGGTGGACTAGGCTTTCTGGAGTATAGCCTGCTGGGTTCCAGGTTGCACAACAGTGTGACCGTCTGCTGGCCAAGAAGGGGCACATACAGATTTTCTTGTCACTGTTACCTGTTCAGTTTTTGAGGGCCAGGGATGACATGACATGTAAACATTTAAAGTTGTTCTTTTGCCTACAGTATAAAGTGCACATCTCAGCTCTGGTGTAGGAAGCTCAGGCGATTTTTGT
The DNA here is from genome assembly GCF_017976425.1 of Toxotes jaculatrix. Taxonomy (NCBI): domain Eukaryota; kingdom Metazoa; phylum Chordata; class Actinopteri; family Toxotidae; genus Toxotes; species Toxotes jaculatrix. The sequence goes on from NC_054407.1 coordinate 10,124,161, forward strand.
GGCCTCGTTTTATAGAAATTGTCCAACTCGCACATAGTTTTATGTTCACTTCAAAGCTGCGATCATGACAGTGTTAATGAGGCCAAACATTTGATGGTTTCAGGTTCTCAAACGTGAGAATTCACTGATTTTTTTTTGTGGTCTTTGATCACAGTAAATTGATTTTTTGGGGGGGGATTATGGGGATTTTGGACTCTGGGTCTTTTAATTACAGCAGCTTGTGCTGTAGGATACTGCGATTATCGTTTTAGTGTTTTTAGATATTTCATTGAAAATATTTTATGGACCAGTAATTGAGAAAATAACCATCCGATTAATTGATGATGAGAATAATTCTTAGCTCTAGAGGAAAGCGTTCCAATCATTAAACTCAATGTTCTCACAAGAAAGGGATACATGAGGGTATTAAGTGAAGCAGTCCTCAGATTTTAGCATAAGAGTAATGTAAACCAGGCTCTACATACAAAACGTTCTTGTCTTATTTCTTCCTCAGGTGGAACCACTGAAGTGAAGATGCATATGTTTTTTCTGGGTTTGGACTGGAATGGGCTCCTGAGGCAGAAAGCTGAATTCATACCTCAACTAGAGACTGAAGAGGACACCAGTTACTTTGACAGTATGTGGATTTATTCACTAATAAACATACAGGGATAAAGGGCCTTTCAGGAGGTAATATGCACTCACCTAACTACAACACAAATATATATCTCTGTCTGCACGCACACAGACTAAGCTAGACACACCTCGGTTAGAAACAAAGCAGGGCACAGTACTGTGACAGCAGGCTGTCAGTGGTGCCTCGTGGCAATTTCAAGTAGGATAAAAACAATGTCACCAGTTTTCTATTTTTTAATGCGCTGTCGTTGTGATCCCTGCAGCCCGATCAGAGCGCTACTGTCATCTGGGCTCAGATGATGATGAAACCAACGATGATGAATCATCTCTGGAGCTCCGACAGTTCTCCTCTGTAGCCCACCGCTTCAGCAAGGTATTTGTTTGTGCTCTGATTGCAGATTCCTCACAAAGACTCCAAACTATTAAAATACATATCAAATGTAAATAACCTAATCATTTATAGGATACAAATAATGGTGTAAATTCTCAGTAAAAACACTCTTCCAGAGATCCTGAAGAAGTATTTATACATAACAAAAGCAGAGCAAAGATTCAACACACTTTCTGCTTTAACTGTAGGTGTACAGCAGCACGGAGCACCTGTCCACCTCCACGCCGTCCAACCAGAGCCTGTCGTCATCGGAGCGAAGCCACAGCGAGGAGAAGGAGGAGCGATGGGAGGGCAGGGGAGTCCTTTCCCCTGGCGACGGGCACAAGCACTTGGCTAGTGGAGACAGGAGGGCAGATGGACACAGAGGGAGGTGAGAGCATGAAACACCAGAGAGAGTGATGTCCTTATTATGAGAGGAAAAAAAAAACACAGCCCTCCTTCTTGCCTTGTTAGCTACTGATTTTATGAAAGATGTGAGATGGAAATGCAGTGCATGTCCTCTCTTTTTATGAGATACTGTTGAAACCTTTGTTGGAATATATCTAAAATAATAATAAAGTAAAAACATAAATGCCTGACATGAACTCTACTGACCAAATTGCCATGTTTTGGAAGATTAAACCAGTATTAATGAATATAAATAATAAATAATGATGAATGACCACAAGGTAATATTTGTCCTCCAAATGAATTTAAGTAAATTGCTGAGAAATAGCATAACTATTCAGCTCATTCACTTGTGCATATGTAAATGCAAATAGAAACTGAGAGAATTTGGGGTAAATCTTTGAATTTTGCTGTCTGTTGTTTTGTTATTTTTGGTCCATAGCTGCTGTTTTCACAGTTGAGTACTCGTAGTTCTAAATAAATATATTTATTGCCCAATTTCTAAAAGAGATTCTCATCTCAGTCTTTACTGAAATCCTGTGTGTTGACTGTGCGATCTTGCTTGTGTTTGCCTTTGCAGTCTGCGTCCTCGTGCTTCATCCAGTTCCTCACAGTCAGAGCGCAGTGCCAGCCCACTGGTGATGAACAGCACCCAGAGCCTCGACGTCATGCCTCGCTTCGCCATCTCTGCAGAGGAGGAGGGTAAGACCAACAAACACAGACCTCTATGCATTGTCGTCTCCTGTTATTTTGCAGTTGTTAAACACCAGTGCTGACGCTCTTTGCTTCATGGTCGCAGATGAGATGGTTTCCAACCTGCGTCGCATTCGTCTCCGGAGCAACAGCACGGGGACCAGGCCGTCATTCAGGAGAGGGGCCTCCCGACGCATTGCCCATCAGCTTGAGACCCCAGAGAAACCCAGATCCCCAGCTGGCAAAGTGCCCAAGTCTGCCTCTGTCTCTGGCCTCTCTCTCATCATCACCCCAGGTAGACAGGATGATAATAATCAGTACAACATGTAAACAAACCTTTGTCCCTTGCTCTGCTTCCCATTGAAGTGTGTACAGATTCAGTTACTTGCTCAAACTCAAGCCATAATCATTTTTAATCAAGTCTTTTAGAGCCACAACTGTAATCTGACTATATTTACTAAGACTATTCATATGTTAACAGTGCCCTCTACAGCTTGATCCTGTGTAATTTACACAAGATGCACATAAATACTAATACTGTGCCAAAGAAAAGTCTTTAACTAAAAATCATACATAGAAGAATGACCTCAGTTTTTAGGATGATTATTACTGTGGTTTGGTAGAAGTAATTTCATCAAAAACTGAACGCTGTCAGAGCTAAATGATGTCCATAACACTCAACTCATGACCTTTCTAATCATCTTCCTTTCCTGATCCAGACGACTCAGCTGGTCCTCCCACGAGCCCCAAATCTTCCTTGTCCCTTTCGTCCAACCCCTCGTCCAGAGACTCGTCTCCCAGCCGGGACCTGTGTGTCAGCATCAGCTCCCTCAGGCCTCCCGTGGTCATCCACAGCTCTGGGAAGAGGTTTGGCTTCGCTCTGCGAGCTATCAGGGTCTACATGGGAGACAGTGATGTCTACACTGTCCACCACATGGTCTGGGTATGTGTCCTCATCTCAGGTGTGGCTGGTGCTGTTCATCATGTGTGGAAATTTTAGTATATTCATTTAATCTCTTTTATTATGCAACACTGTTAATTCTAAAAATTCCATTAAAACAACTTTTATGGTCTGTAGATTTTCTTTTAGATGGGTCCAAAAGTCAATGTAAGGGTGCAAAACAGGTGAAACATTGTCTATAGTGGTAACAGCTGATTGGATGGTTGCTTGACCAGTAATTCTGATCTGAGGTTGTGTGTGTTTGTGTCCACAGTGTGTTGAGGAGGGCAGTCCAGCACACGAGGCAGGATTGAGGGCCGGTGACCTCATCACCCACGTCAACGGCGAGACGGTCCAGGGACTCGTGCACACTGAGGTGGTGGAGCTCCTGCTCAAGGTAAGAAGCCTTTTTATATTTTTTTATATTATTTTTGTATATTGATAAACGCCTGTGCAGATAAAATCTGCATGTTTTTTTAAGTGTGTAACAATCTAAATGTAAAGGCTTTTTCTTAAACATACTATCTGTGGGTGATAACGTGTCAGTGTGTGGCTCTTCTCCTGCCTTGTAGATGTGTGTTAATGTTAACCATCCTTTTTTGAACAGAGTGGCAACAGGGTGACCTTGCAGACGACAGCACTGGAGAACACTTCTATCAAGGTGGGCCCTGCCAGAAAGGCGAGCTACAAGGCCAAGATGGCGCGGCGCAGCAAGAAGAGCAAAAGGAAGGACGGACAGGACAGGTACATGAAGGGGTAACCCAAGTCGTACCTTTGAGGTAACGCATTACCGTTTGAGCTTCGGAGCTCCTGTTTGTCACTGATTGTTAGATTTCAGATAGACGTCACTTTGTCACTGACCTCAATGAACAATCACACATTTTTAAGCATAGAAACAGCTAAAGGATGGAACAATACTATAAACTAATCACAGTTCTGACACCTATTGTTTTTATTTTTCAGTAGACGACGTAGCATCTTGAAGAAGCTGTCAAAGCATACACCTCCTCCGCCCATGCAGAGCAGTCGTAGCTTCTCTTCAGGGTTCCACCAGTCGTCTAGTGACAGCCTCTCTGGTTCCCCCACGCAGAGTCTCTCTCCTGGGCCTTCCACACCTTGCCGCTCCCCTGCTCCTGACCACTCTGGAGGTGAGTGAGGATCACTTGCAAGAGCGTAGCCAAACTCCTTTTGTGTTTTGTGGTTGTCCTTTTCTGGAGGAAAATTACAGTTTTATCTCTCTCTCCTTGCATCAGATTCGAGTTCTTCTCCTTGCTCCAGTTCCCCTAACTCACCTGTACCACAGGCCCGTCCCAGTTCCCTACATGTTTTGGGTCGCTACACCAAAGCTGGCCGCTGCAAGTCCACCAGCAGTATCCCTCCTTCACCGCTGGCGTGCATCCCACCTCCTCAGCCTCTCTCTCCCCAGTGTTCTCCATCTTGCCTCCCCAGTCACCCCAAGTCCCTGCAGGGTTTCCATGGCAAAACACTGTCCCCTCCCACTATTGCTCGCCATTCTGTGCGTCCCCGCAGCGCAGAACCGCCACGCTCACCGCTCCTCAAGAGGGTCCAGTCAGCAGAGAAGCTAACAGGTGACAAGACAACAGGAGGTTACCACGGAGATAGAAAGGCTTACAGCACCCGTCGCCACACCATGGAGGTGCCTCTGTCTGAGGGGGAGGGGCTGGAGGACATGGAGGGTGATACTGCCACTGGGTTCGTATGTGTCGGTGAGCATGGCCGTCAGGGGCTTTACATCGGTGGGCAGCGAGGCCACCAAGACACAGCCAGCGGAGGCAGCGAGCATCATCGCTCTACCTCCTCGCCTCAACACCGTGGCGGCAGCCACCACTCCAAAGAGGTGGTGGTGATGAGGAAGCTAGCTCTGTCGGAGCGCAGGGACTCCTTCAAGAAACAGGAGGCTGTGCAGGAAGTGAGTTTTGATGACCTGGAGGAGAGGGAGGCGACCCCGAGCCCCACACCTCCTGTGACGCAGCCGAAGGCATTCAAGGCGTGCTGGATCAACACGGCCCAGGCGGAATCCAGCGCAAAGGTGGAAGGAAGAAGATCACAGGGTACAATAACACAGCAGAAAGCCAAGTCAAAAGACAAAGAAGGGTTTTAGTTTTTCACTTTGCCAGGGATAATAGGTCAACAAAGTGAAGAGAAATCTTTGACCTGCTACTGTACTTACATTTGAAGGCCTTGCATGTGTGTCCAGAAAACTGTGACCAAGTCCCAAAGTCATCATTAGCAACTGCTTGAAGATGGAAGAACAAATTCAAATCAATGTTTCTCAGTAATATATGCATCCTGCAACACTGTTAACGGAATAATGACTGCCCAACTGTGTCACTTCCTAGTTGCTTGTTTTCTCTCTTGGTTCTCAAATCACTGTGGCACCATTAACTGATGTATTTTGTAAATTTTTTTTTTTTTTTTTGTTTTAAATGAAGAAACTTATTTATGACTTTTTATGCTCATCTTGTGTTTTGGTTGTTGAAAATGCCTTGGATGCTTGGAAGCTGTTCTTATTTCAGGAATTGCACAAAAGAAAAAGCCACGCAACAACTTCTCAGTGTGGTTTTACAGTAGGTGCAGAATAGAGGAGGTAACGTCAGTCAATATCGTACTATACTTTGTTTTTATATGTAGAAGGGGTTCGCGGCTCAGGTGGTTGGCGGTGCGATACCCAGCTCCCCAGACCCCAGGTTGTGTCAGAAAGGGCATCTAGCGTATAAAACCTATGCCAAAACAACCATGTGGACAGTGATTCGCTGTGATGGCGACCCCTAGCAGAAGCAGCCGAAAGACAAACCACATTTCATATTATATACCGCAATGCCTGCCTAGAACTAGGTGTTGTTTTGCATTCAGAACGAGTCTTTGAAAGAGACCTACAGTGTTTGTCCTGCAACATATAATGTATCTTAGAATTTGGAAAGGTGTTCAGTGCTGCCTCTCAGAAGAAATCTAACATACAGTTTGTGGTGGTGAACGTAGACTCATCGATCCTGAACACAGACTTCGTATAAAGATTTTAAAGGACAAAATATCAACATCATAACTTACAATACTTGGAAGTCTCGCGCTGGTGCCAAAGCATGGTTTAACCATAGGAACCATTTAAAAGAGGTACTGTAGTTGTACATACGAAGCTTCATGCATGCATTGGCTTTACTGCCACTTGCTGTCTATTCTGTAAAAAAAAAAAAAAAAAAAAAATGTGCGTCAGTGCTGGCACTCCTCTAGCAGTGGTTTAAACCACAACCTGATCAACACACAGGTGTATAGATAAAGCTTTGCGACTACCTTTGGAAACCAGGCTGTTGTCTCTGTCTCCTAATACCTTGTTGAGTCAAGCCTCCGTCCAGCTCCTTACAAACATAGTCTAGCTGAAGTGTTTGCACAAGTCGTAGTAGCCGTAGAACAGTTAGAGCACATTTATATTTCAGGACGATCTCTTTCTCTGTGGGATTCAAATATTGTACAGTGGATGCAACAAACAAAACTGGCTTCCTTGGCTGTTTTCCTTTTTTTTTTTAAAAAAAACAACAAAAAATGTGTATTATGAATGAATGTTTACATTTTAGTGCAGATATGTGTGTGGACCCGTCATGGTTTTTTTGTTAAATTATTATGAAAAGAAATGAATGACAGGGAATTGCAGAATTCAACCAGAAGCCCTGAATGGATGAAGGAATGAGTCGAAGTGATCTCCTTTTGTATATTTTGATATGGAAACAGTCTTGTTGCAGTACTAATAACCTATGCTGTTGATGTATATTGTATAAACAATGGTGGACCTTATAGCAGCTGTAGGTGGTGTCTTTTTTGAAAGTGACCTTGTGAGGGTAGATGGACTGATGGAAATAATGTGTAGTGCCACCTAAGTTGGCATGGTCTTAATCTCCTGTTGTGATCAGCCTCAAAGGATTGTGCATGCTACACATCCCAGTATAATTTTCCCACGATTTTATAACACATTTGGGGATTTTTTTTTTTAAGATTAAAGTTATTAATCTCATCCTAAGGGCCTTGAATTCTTGAGTTTGAGTCTCTGATTCTGGCTTTAAATTGAAGGAGGAGATATGAACAAGTGGGATTTGGTTTTCAGCTATGTCTTCTTTAATTTGTAATTTTGTTCCCATTTTGATACTGTTATTTTATTGGTTTCGTTCAGGAACTGTTTGAATCAGCAACCAAAAATGCTTCCAGTCTTTTATCAGATTCATTTGTTACACAGAAGGAAAGTGTGTCTTGTGTCCTTGGTTTAATGAAGGCGCACATCTTTTTCTTTTGCAGGGTAGAGGGAACTTTAAATATGGGAATTTATAAGCCTTGAATAATGGCCGTAGATTGTGGGGATTCAAACTACAAGTTAGACATTTGTTCATTGTACTTTGGGTAAAAAAATATACATGTCTGTGTGGGATTTTTCACTGAACTTCTGATGCAATATACATCTCGTGTGTTCTTGGGATTTTAAAGCTTTTATTTTGCATCACCACCAAACCGCCATAATATCTTTTGATGTTCTCTTGACGTTGTATCATCATGAGTTGTAATATTTTAAAGAATTAAGAGCTCATTTTGTGGAGATCCCTGCAGCAGTCCATACTAGTGGTTTGTCACACATCAAAATAAAGCATCACAAGGAACTCACCTCTTTTTTTGCCTGTGTGTGTGTGTGTGTGTGATAAACTCTGTGTCTTCACATGGGTGCTCAACTGTCATTCTCCATATTTGCCACACTTGTTTTAGCGTGGTTGTGTGTTAAAACTTGTTGCTCCCTACTCGACACCCCTTGTCCCCGAATGACAAACTGGCCTTTGTGAAATTCTTACCATGTGGGTATCTGGTGCAGACTGGTGTGACATTGTCTGTTTTTCTATTGTCTTAACAGTGCTTGAAATAAATGATTTGAAGAGGACTGGAAAGTCCAGGACTACAGAGTGTTTGTAGTTGTCATCTGTCCTTCACACATCGAAACTTACAGGTTTGTGGCACCATAAACAATCAGAGTCATTCTTCAGTGGTATTAGTGTGGCATTCCACTGATCTACACATTGTAATACCGATTGTTCTCTGTAGAAATAATATACTGGAAAAACTCAACATTAAACTCAAAAATACATAATTTTCCACTGTTTCCTCTTGTTAAAAATAAGATAGCTGCAAATTAACATAATATTAAAAAAAATATGTATAGGTGATTAGTTGAGATGGTGATGAAGGAATTTAAACTTTGAGAGAACTGAGATGTGGATTGTATATTTTTTTAAAAAGGACTTACTCAATATGAGAATTTGTTCCAATGCAACCTAACATGGGTTCAGACCCGGATTTAGCATGTGGTTGAGCACTTTTCCTTTTTCACATGAACAAGACACTCTACAGTAAAGGGGAGCTTAAGGAATACGGTTTAGAGTCGGGGGGAAAAAAGCAGCCTTACAGCTTAAGATCGTGGTGAGGTTCAAATTTCCATCCTGTGCCGAGGCCGTTCGGTGACATCCCCCCTCCCTCGCCCCCCAATCGTTCGGGCTTTTCCGCTCGGCTTCGTCACTTTCCGCGCTCCTCATATTAGTTCCCACGCACCCTCCTTCCCTGAGCCGTGCTGAGCTGGAAAATGGCTGTGTAGAGGAGCAGGGAGTTAAGAACGGTCAAAGAAAGAAAGAGCGAGAGCAAGAGGGCGAAGTAAGAAGTGAACAGAGGGTCTGCTAGAAGTTCAGTGCGCACCGGGAGGCTGTCGTCCGCAGATAAGGCACCGCACGGACTCTTGTCTGCTACTTTGAAGTGTTGAAGCGCCGCAGCCAAAAGTGAGAAGAGTCAAGAAATATCCGCGGGTGAGTTTTTTCCAAGTTATTGCACATTTCCAGTACAGCAAGGCAGCAGCCACTGTACTGGAAAATGGTGGAAGCGCTGCAAGTGTGCTTTCAGCGCGCAGCCATGCTGCCCACTTTTAAAGTTTAAACGCAGGGTTTGTTTCTCTGTTTGTTTTGCTCGTTTATTTTGTTTTTGTTTGGGGGTTTTTTTTTTTTTTGCGCTGAAGTGTAGTTTTAATTCTTGCAGCGTGTTGCTCGTCGCTCGCGCTTGTCGACAGTTGACGTGTATCAGACGTTGAGCCCCGTTAAGTTGCAGCAACATAAACAATCATTTTTAAAAGTTGCTTTAGACTTGAATTGTTTAATTGCTCTTTGAGTTTCTTGTATATTCCTCACATGCCCTGAAAAAGAGGACTTTTAAACGAGCTAGTTGCTCCTCAAGTTGTCAATTAATGCAGAATTTAAACCTCAGATTTCAGTTTTTATTTTTTTTTATTTTTTAGTCTAGTTCTAAAATTCAAATGTTTCAGATGTTAAGATTGAAAAAGTTGCACTGCAAGAGTCACAAGCCAAACTTGGCCGTATCTCTGTGTACACCACTAGTAGTACGTGTTACACTATAACAGTGCCTTTACATTGACTGCAGACTATAGGCGGCCATGCAGTGTGAAGGCCTAACATTGCTGAAGGCCTGACATGATGTGTGTGTTGTGTCCCTGGTTTGAGTGTTTGGGATGCATCATGGAGTTAATGGAAATTGTGCCACTTGCATAAGACAAGCCACTAAACTGTGTGGAGACCCATCAACAGCCCCCACCCCCACACCCCTTTTAATTACTGAATCCAGCATTATGCAACCAAATGTCAATCCTCCATTATGCTGCTTTATCAGTGTGAAGCATGACTTGTGTCAAGGCCTTCATTCTTCTTCTAAATGTCTTAAAATGCTCCAGGAGACTTGCAGGTGCTTGTTGCATTAAAAACTCTCAAAAGAAAGCAGAGCATCGTGAAATGCAAGGCGCCACTTCTCAGAGGGGCGGAATAAAAATGTAAGCTAACTTCAGGTTCCACCACACGCAGTACAGCTGTGGTTATTTTTGTTATATGTCCTTCAGCTGGGGGACCCAGTTAAACTGAAATGGTGTTATTTGATGAAAATAGCAACAGAATACAGCTTTAAGGCCAGTTTAGGCATGACTCCACTGGAAATGCTACAGACTCTGAGCTGGGATTTGTACCCAAGAAAAGCCAAGCATCTGATTATCTGGTTTAGTTTACCAGAGCGAAATTTTCTTAAAGCCTCCAGGGATAAATGAGCCCATCTGGACCGTGAACCTGCCACCCCCGTGGGGTGTTGGGGACATGGCTGTGACATATTGACTTTTTTTCCTGTGCTTATTCCTATGATTCAGGCATAATGTTCAGATCATAAATCATTTTTATAGTATCAGAATGTGATAGAAAGTGATAGACTGGAAGTCAGACAAATGCACCTGTTAGCTGACAAGATAAATGAACGTGCTGTAGGAACTACTTAAATTTAATGATTGCATTACCAACCAAGTAAAACTGGTATTAGTATTTGTTTATCGTTGTTATTGCTGTGTGCAAGAAACATGAAGAATTTGAGGCTATTCACTATTTACTACATGCTAACTACACAGACTCGTGCAGACTTTGGAGGACTGTTGGATTTTTTTTTTCCTTTCTTGCAGTCAAAATGTTTAAATTAAGCCATGTGGTCGCATGGATTTAAAGTAGCATTTTAATCCAGCCGAGGTGTTGAATTTCCTGTATCCTGTATTTTCTGATAGATACAGTAAGTCCTCTTTAACTGTAGAGCCTTGTGGCACAGTGGACTTTTCAGAACAGTGCCGTCTCAGTGCTGCATAATCTTCATAGCAGATGTTTCTGTTTAGCCGAGTAAGCTTTTCAGCTTCATTAAGGACAGATAGAATTCAGGTATATAACTTAAATTATAAAGCGCCAAAGCCTCCGTTTTAGGCTGTAAAAATAAGTCTTCACGAGCTCCTGTGCTGTTGACCTGTCCTCCCTGCCTGTGGCGCAGTAGATTTTTCAGTTCCATGTGGACAGATGGCCCGAGGCCAGGCTGCATGCGTGGTGGCTCTGTAGTCAGCTCCTCACCAGCAGGGCCGTAAAGTGCCAACACGTACGCAAACTTTAAAGAAATAACTGGGTCCATGTAAATGTTTGAATTTCGGAAAGTGCGTTTGTTTGTCTCTGTTAAGGTCATGTGTTCGTCTGAGACATGCAGCTATGCGCAGCCCCGCATTTTGTTGTCTTTACCTTTTATAAAACGTCCACAAGCTAAGACTACATTCTTAAAGTCATCTACCCTTCAGCTCCAAATGAAAAATCACCACCTGCAACAGTGGGGTGAGCTGCTGCTCATATTTGGATTGGATTTGCCAAGGCATGTTTCCCTTCACACTTTCAAAGATATGGTAGAAATTATGGGTTCACAAAATTTCACACTGACCTACATAGATGTGACTGTAGATGAAACACACACACACCCAAAAAAAAATCACGATTGATGATGTGGTGTGGTGCAAAGTCAAAGATGTTCAACACTCCCTCAGGCCGACAGAGAAACTTGTTTATCTGCATTGGTAGCTGATAGCTGGGTGAGAGATTGAAAGGGGAAATTAATTGCACCTGTATATTTAGTTATGGTTGTTGTAGGTACTTTGATATATGATATATACCGTACAAGACCAATGAGCTGATTGGCCAATATTAGGTTATCGCAGACATATTGACATTAGTGCCAAATCAGGTTTGAGGCCATGTAGAAACAAGTGTCTCCTTTCTGTAGTTTGTCCACCAGAGAGCACTGATAAAAATATCTAAATCTAAAAAAAGATCGAAGTGATCTGTATCAAGATTGTTTGTTTACGTTATGAGTTTATGCATTAGAGAAATGTATATATCGTCAGACAATTAGTTTACCATCAAAGATTTTCCCAGTACTATTCTGTTTAGTTTTTCTGCCTTATGACTGTACTGTTATTTTTTATATGGCTTTCACATGAATATAATAAAGCACTTTAATCTGCAAGGTACAGAATTTAATTTGGCTCAGCCAAAAACTGGTTCTCAATTGATTTTTAGAAAACTTATTGTAACATGATGTACTTTTGTTAAAGTGACAAAGTTGAGTGGAGAAACATGATGAATATCGATGCTTCCACTCAGGAGCACTGCGTGGTACAGTTAATCAGCTAACATCCAATCCTGCTCTGTGGCATGTATAAAAATGCTGAGCAGGACCAGCTGATTCTGAGTTTTTATCAAGATGGGAAGAGGAAAAGATCTAAGTGACTTTGAAAGAGGGTTCATTGTTGGGGCAGGAGCAGGAGCCTCAGTCACAAAGACTGTTCAACTGGACAGTGTTTGAATAGGAACAGTGACTAAAGTGATATTCATTTAGATCCATGGGACAGACGTCAGTAAACAGGGTCAGAAATTGGAAGGGTCACTGCAAATCAATACAGAGTTGTTCTGAGTGAGCACCTTTATCCTGTGATAAAAGATTTCCATCCTGATGGGATTGGTCTCTTCCAGGATGACAGCCCCCCCCCTGTTGATAGGACACGCGGGGTCATTGCATGGTTTGATGAGTATGAAAATGATGTGAATCATATGCTATGACCTTCACAGTCACCAGATCTCAATCCAGTTAAACACCAATGGGAGATTTTGGACTGATGTGTTGGACAACACTCTCCATCACCATCATGAAAACACCAAATGATGGGAACATCTTTTGGCAGAATGATGTTCATCCCTCCAGTAGAGTCCAGAGACTCTGTCAGATCAGGGCTAAAGAGAACTGAAGCTGTTTTTGTGGCACATGGTGACCCAAAACTTTACTAAGACACTTTGTTGTTTGTTGTATATAATATAGAGTGGTGCGTTTAAAAAAACAAAAGTTAATATACTAATTATTTTCTTGATTTCGTGTTGGTTTTAAATATCAGACTATATGAAATTGTATTTTATTTTTCCACCATCTCTCACATTTGAGAAGTTGGAACCATCAGATTTTTGACATTTTTGCTTGAAAAACATATAAATAATGAATTGACTTTCAAAGTAGTTGCCAATTAATATTCTGCTAAACGATGATTTGCTTACTCAGGTAACTCTTTCAGTTGTAAAGTAGATTAAATTAAGTACTACCTCACGTTTTTTGTAGGAGTAATAGAGAACCTACAGTAAAAAAAAAATCGTTCTGTTCCAGTCATATCTATTTAAATGTAGTAAGTGCTGTAACAGCAATAAAACAAATTCATAGAAATATGAAGATGAGTGACATTTATTGGGCTTTCGAGCTGTGTCAGGAGCTTGTTATCGCTCGACTGTGTTAGTGATGCTCTGAATAGCTTATTTGCCATTTTCCATTATGTATTCTGGTGTATAATGAACAGGTCAGAGCTACACTGGCTGACTAAACACATCAAGAGTCATTTGATGTCTGCAGACAGCAGAGTAAAATCTAGCTGGCTATTTTAAGTTCAATCGAGGTCTCGCTTTCCCCACAGTTAAATAAAATGTCTGTGTCTGTGAAATAGCAAATATGAAATCAGAAGAATTATAAATGACAGTGACTGTAGAAGTATTGTCCCACCTTATGTGTTTTTAATTAATGTAAATATAAGGAATAGTTATTTATCTACCAGATATTTTATTACTTTAGTAGAATTCCAGCACTTTTGAGTGCATTTTTATCATAGTCTGTCTTCCTGTTCTATAAAAGCTAGAATTTGTTGTTTTTTTGTGTGCATATAGTCACCACATCTCTCATCCTGCCAACCTCAGAAAAACAAATATCTACTTTCATCCCATTGCCCAGCTCCAGCGTGACTCATGGAATTCTCTCCAATCACACTCAGCCTTTGGGTTTTCCATGTTATGCTTTTCATCATTATCCTGTAGCAGTTTCCTTTGATTTAAACCATCATTTCATCGAAGGTGATGAGCCATCGTCAGGGTGACACAGATGAAAAAAAGTCAAGTGTGTGGGGAAAAGGTGGAGTTGTTTGGGTCAGATGTTTGATCACTGCCTAGATACATTTTCTAATATTAGAACATTTCCTTGATTTGCCCGGCTTCTCCGGTGACTGTGGAGCACATGGCCAGAGCAGCAGCCAATCAGAGCGCAGGATTAGCTTTCCCTCTCTCTAGCAACAGTGAGTTACTTGCTGCCTATTCATTAATTATTTTCTTGTGGTCTCCCTCAGCCGCTTGGACTCTGCTGATAGCAAAGTGCTCCGTCTCTCAGTCTCACTGTGTTTTTCACTGCCTTCTGCCGCTCTCTGCTCAGACTGACTAAAAAGTCTTAAAAAGGGGATGGATCCAGTGAGGCTGAGCTTGTCAGCTGCTGCTGCTGCCCTGAACTGTGAGCTACTACAACACTATCAGACCAGGACGCTGACAGAGAATACTGTTCTGTCACCTCGTGCGACTTTTTCGGCTTTGGAACTAAATAATATAAAAGGATTACTGAATGAGAGCGCTCCCTGCGCACTGCTTTTTCCTCTACTCCGTCTTCACCTTGTTTTTGCTTCTTTTCTGCAGCAGCGCTCTGACTATAAACAAATAAAACATGGCAACTGGAAAAACGACTGGACTTTTTCGCTGGCTGAGGATGGGGGGGGGGGGGGGGGGTGTCAGTTGGAGGCAGGACTCTGTGTGTTGGGGGGGGGTAAAGAGCAGGTGGAGAGAGGAGGGAGGGGGGGGGGGGTTTTAGGGTGGGGGGTGGGGGGTTATGGTGGTGTGAGGATTGCGGGCTGTGGTTGGGTATGCCAGTGCCACGTGTCTAGCCTGGCACCTCTTGCTTCTCGACTCGAAGGATGTTGGACTGAGAGTCTGGCTGAGCCTGTCGGGCTTCTCTCTGAACCAAAAGTGGGGTGAGTGTTGCACTCTGCTGCATCCTGTTATCACGATAACTCTTAAACCTGTTTTTTTTTTTTTTTTTTAAATGATATTCTTACACACGAAGGTTTGCAGTGAATGTACGTTTTCCGTATGCGGTGGGGGGGGGGGGAGAAGGGATAATCTAGAATAAGGTTCGAAAGCATGCACTTTGGCATTCAAAGATACAAACCGGAGGTTTAGATTTATTTTTTAATGCTTTTAATTTTGTCTAAGCGTCTGCAATGCATCCCTCAAAACATTGTCCATTCAGGTACGTTTTTGAAATGATTGCACAACATCGGGCCTCGTAAACCAGGCCTTTTGTCATTTGGATTTGGACATTTTGGGATATTGCCCCAATTAGCTCCTAGCATAGAAGACCAAAACTTCCATCCACCTTCCTGTCCTCTACCTGCTTCATCTCTTCACTGACATCCTTTCATCCCGTCCAGAGAGGTTAACAGGACCATTGTCCTTGGTTGGTCCATAGACCACAGATGTCGTACTTAATCTGGAAACCCTAATCTCTCTCTTCCTCGCTCCCTGTCTCTTTCCTCAGTATATTTGCCATTTTGAATTTTACCCTTGCAGCCTTTTTATTTTTTTGCACCGCTCAAATCTCAGATCAGCAAACAAGATAAATGAATTTTCCATATTTTACTGTGCACATTATAATCTGGTGTTTTCAAACCCCAGAAATTATGATTTTTTCGACTGAGCGTCTGATGGATTCGATGCATTTTGGTTTACTAGAACCCTTTATACTGATAAAATCCATCCTTTCGAAACTGTTATGTTGCCGTTGTACAGTAATAATTGCGCACTTGTGCTTGGCATTTTATTGGGCCTTGCAATCATCTCTATCAGAATATTCATTTTGGGTCCATGGATTGACCTTTTGCTGAATATAGATACCATGATATAATTGACTAGAAGAAGTGTTGTTTTATGGCTTTTAAGTGGTGTTTTATGATATTGTGCCAGTCTTTGGTTGCTCAGTTGACTGTCCATTTGGTATTCTCATCCAAAATAGACGTGGTACAGTATGATTTAGCTATTTTGACAGAATGAAGCTGGAAATATTTCTGAGGCAACACAGAGCTGCCTTTTTTCTCTCCTAAGGAGAAGGAGCTGTTGCCAAAGTTTCTGCATGTTTCAGAAAATTCTTGTTGCCCTATAACCATGGTGCAGGTCTTAGTTTTCTTTGCATGCTCGCTCTGCGAAAAACCTTTTCTTTGCCATTTTGCACGAATTTCTTCGAATACTGTTAGTCGGACGTGTTGTTGTGTAAGTTGAAGGGACATTTATTTCACAGTGAAACTTCTTGTTCCTGTGGAAACTGTGATGCGTCAGTTGAGGCTATGAGTGTGTGAATGTAGAGTGGAGGGAATGGAGGCTCCTGTCCAGGGACCCAGTCTGCTGTTGGTTATGACGCAGCAGCATCATCCGATCTCTCTGTCCTAACCGAAGACTGCACAAATGCATGGAGCTGCCGCAGTTCGCCATTTTCATGCACTGCTTTAAGCTTCGTTTCACATAGATATGGGCTGCTTCACCAATGGGTATTTATCGAATAGAATCGATCTGTAATCACAATTCATTCTTATTTTTCATGGTTTTTGTTTTCGTTGTTGTTATTTTTCAGATCGATTTCAAATGTTTTTCCCCTTTTTCATTTTTTGGGTTTTTTTTTTTAATGTTGTGCAGGTCGGTCCCTGTCCAGAACATGTGGGAGCCGGAGAGAACCGAAGAGGATTAAAGACCATCCCACTCTGCCACTCATCCTCCAATCAGACCACTTCATTTGACCGTGGAGAGCCGACGACACAGGGCCCTCGACTGGCAGCGTCTTTTACCGGGCTGTTCCAATAGCATCCAGCCAGCAGGTTCTCGCTGCTTGAAAGAGCATGTTGCCAACGCTGTCCCTCTGCTCCATCATCTGGCTCAACCGGGGAATCAAGCTGAGGAAAGTGCACCAGTCCACCAACACTGGTCAGGTCTGAAACCGCTGCAGCCGCGGACATAACAGCAGCAAAGCGCTACCTTATCGACTTTTGAAAATGCTTCTAAGCTTCGGGTGACTCCTCCTCCTCCCCTCATCCCCCCCGGCCCCCAGCCCCACCCCCCAGCCGCCGAACTAACATCCAACACCTGAACTGAGTGACTCAAGAACCTTTTTGGTTTCTGAGGAGGATTTCTACAAAGCCAAACCCTGTTGTTGCAGTGGCGCTCGGCCTGCATCGTCTAATCCTCTAGTTGGTGGCCATTTTGATTTTTGTCTCCCTAACAAAATGGCGGCAGAAGGTTTTCAGTACAGTGCCCTCTACGCATTTAACAAGGACCAGGAAGAGGACTTGGATCTGCAGCCTGGAGACCTCCTGACAGTCAGCAAGGCTTCTCTGCTGTCCTTGGAGAACTACCAGGAGGGCTGCGAGGAGCAGCCTGAGCTCCTGGGCTGGCTCCTCGGGTACAATGAACGCACCAAGCAGAGAGGCGACTTCCCAGGGACTTATGTTGAGTACGTGGGCCCCGTCAAGATGGCGCTCCCATCAAGTCAACCCAGGTCCCAGCGACCACTCCCTGCTGCTCCGAGACCAGAATCGTCTCAAGGTAAGGACGTTTTCATATAGATCACATCATGTCACATGGTTTTTCTTAGCTGTGTAGCTGCACAGTGCGCCCGTCATTTTCGTAATAAGCTGTGGTGGTTAAAGCTAAACGCTTGTTGCGCAATATCACTGCAATTTTTTCTGTGACTTTACAATATAATGTTGCATTGTTATAAATATAGTTATCTGTGAGAAACAGACACAATTTCACAGATTTCTGTGTATTTAAATGAGAAAAAGAGCATTTTGTTTTTCCAATATGATGTAGTCAGGGAATTTTATAATAAAGCTGTCACTTTACACAGCATCACAATCAGTTATTGAACTCTTCAAGAACACTTATTGTGCATTTTTCAAAGGAACTCACTTCACTCTCCTTTTTTTTTTATTTTTCTTACTCCATTTTTCTACTCAGTTGCATATATTCAGTTTTATTTATTTGTAATTCTCAGGTATGCAGAAAGTATCAAATTGATAACAGTCCTGTTAATTGAAGCAGCCATTTGCACTTTTCTGAATATGGATCTTTCTGGATCTGTCTATTGTTTTGAGCAGGTGTGAAATTTTTATATAGAAAATGTGAAAACAAAGATTTAGCATGTGTACGTATGATCAAACGTAAGCAAACTTACGATGATTGTGTGACATCAAAACTAATTTGAAACCAGTCTTGGTCCAGTATTCAACTTACACAACTGCTTAAACTTGAATCCTCCAAGATACGCCACATATTCTGAGAATGTATATGTGGTGTATTTCTTCTAGTGAAGTGAGAGACGTCATCAGCAGTTAAATTTTTTTGAATTTTGCATTTTCAGAGATTGTTAGTAGTAGATGTAGATGCAATTTAAAGAATTTTTAACAAAGTCATTTAACTTTATTCTGGGGAAAACATACAGACAGAAATGATCGGTCAGAAGTTTTTTATTTATTTATTTATTTTTTAATATCCAATCAAACGTGCCTTTAATAGATGTCCATGTGTCGCTGACATGTTTCTGGTCAACCACCTTAGGAGTTTTGATAGGGCTCTCACATTTGGCAGTGACCTCGAGCTGACCCTTTAATCTATACTTAAAACACGTCATAAGCCTTACCTCTTTGGAAGCACAGCTAACCAAACTCTCTGCTGAATAATAAAGGGCTAATCCATCTACTTTACTGGACTCTCCTGCACGGGCCTGCCAGCGATCTGTCTGTCTGTGTGGTCCCCTTTAAATTCACACATTAACATGTGTCTTTGGCATCCAAACCGCATCTGGGCTTATCTGCACAAAAATGCCTGCTGCTCCTTCGTTGTGACGTGTTATTGACCCTCTACTCAACTATGGCTGAAGGATCACAGAGGCAGGAGGGGCTGCAAGGACTGTTTGAACTGTGCTGTGGCCAAGATGGAGATATTATGAGCATTTTTTGGCACTCAAAAGTTAAAATTGTTTACTGATGTTTCAAGAAAGACTAATGTTTTGATAGGTGTGTTTATATAAATTGAGAGTTATTCAACATTTCAGGGAATACAATACCTTTTTTTTTTTTAACTGAGACATAAGTGTTCTGTTCTTTTACACTCCTCTTTACTCCCATGACTTTGGGGAAAAAAGGCATGTCTGATATTTATTCATAACAGTAAGAGCCTGCTTTCAGCTACAACAGCGTCCAAGTCAAACATACTCTTGGCATGGATTGATTGACCTTAGCAAGCTCAACTTCAAGGAGAAACTTTGATTTGTTACCAAAGTTCCTTTACTCTCCTAAGATTTCCATGATTTTCTTCATTTGCTCTCTTTTGCCTTTGGCTTCAGCTGTTTAATTTATTTCTTCCTTGTATGGGATGCCAGAGCGAGAGATACACAGGGCCAGAATAGATAAATAACAGAGTTTTTGTGTCATTCAACATATGAAACCGCACATTCCTGTTCTGTCAAAAGCCATGTTCTCTTCGATTCCCCCGTGCATTTTTATGACAGATGGGCTAAGTACCACTCTGAGCACGTAGGCTGTGAACTCTGAATTACCTCTGGTTGAGCCAATTGGCTATTCATCGTGTACAACAAAGTACACTGGGTCTCATTCAGATTCATTAGCTGGAATTCATTTCTCAGTATTTTTCTCTGAAAAGTCCTAAAAAGCAGCAGAGGCTATCATGGCTGCAGCACCAATGCATCCAGACTTCTTATCAAATGAGATTTCTCCTTGCCACCAATACAGTAAAAACTGTGAAGGGGATGTATTGGTTGGGGGAGGGAGCACAGGCCTTAACTGTGTCCAGCAGAAGCAGGTGAGGAGGAGAACAGTATCCTCACGCTTTGACAGACAGTGAGACAAACCAGTTGGGCAGCAGGCGTTTGTGTCTGTGATTTGGAGAGAAAGGGGCAGAAGAACCAAGTGAAAGTGTGAGAGAGAGAGAGAGAGAGAGAGAGAGAGAGAGGGTGGGGGGGGGGTAATTTTACAAATATCATCTTCATTTCCCTGAAGGAACAGAGGGGCCAGGTTAGTGTGGCCCATTTACTATTCACAGGGACAGTAACATTTGGCATCGAGGGGCAGCACTGTGACCTCTTGGTCAGAAAAGTTGACCAAGTTACAGGTTCAATCCCAACGTCCATCCTCTAATGTGCAGCTGAATGTGTCAGACAACAAAACAAAAAATTTAGCCTTCATTTTTTTTTATCTAAACTGCCGTATTGGAGCTCACACCTTTCTTTCAGTTTCAAAAGGAAAGTGTGAGTAAAGGGCTGAGCTGTTGCACTTTGAAACACCTTTTATTTTGCAACCCGGTTAATGCAAAACCCACGCTTACATGCAGCTGGCTGGTGATCAGGTTTCTGCCCAGCCCCCAACAGCACTTTTAAACCAAGACTGGAACATTTGAAATTTATTGGTGATATTTATGTTTTATTCAGGCTGACCCAGTACGCTCTGCAGCGACAAAGCACAGGTTTTTATTTCCTTATATGTGGAAATATTGTGTTTTTAGACTAATTTTATTTTCTGACTTTTGGATCTAATTGTTTTTGGTACAGCTACAATTAATAATCCTTTCTTCACTCTGCACTGCTGCTGCTGCAGCAATGCTCAGTCTGAAGTGTTTGTCATGTAAAACTCTCATTAGAAACCCAGTTAAGTGTAGTGTGCCCAAAAAAAAAGGATTTCTTTTGTAGAAATATTGTTGCTAACCGGGTTTTTCTTAATCCCCTACCCACCCAGTTTAAGGAAACCAGGTTTCTCATTTGCATTTAAGAAATCAGGTTACTGCAGTATGTCAACAACAACCCGTCCACTTGAGTGCATGAAAATATAGCAGTGTTTTTCAGCAGTAGCAAGCAAAATGCAAAATGTGGATTTCTTGTCGGGCTGAGGATGCAAATGGCTCAGCTTTTCTTCTCTCTAAAATTGCATAGTAATAGGAGGATTCTGGATTAGCAGATGACGTCATATTTAGTGTGAATATTTAGTAAAGAAATAGGAGTGACTGTTATTTTACCAATGTATGCTCATACATCTACACTTCATTTTGTATGTACTTTATTGTTGTCTATAGAGCAATGAAATGTAAAAAGAAGTTTCCACACTGAAAACCAGTTTGCTAGAATGGATTTTGTGAAACTGCTGATTTAAATCATATCACACTATGTGGTTCATATTGCTTCAGCACAACTACGAGACAAATTATAACTAAAAATCAGTTTTGGTCTCCAGATACAGACACTAAACTTTTCTCAACTTGCAGCAGAAATAATTCTACAAACCCAGAGAGAGGTTTTTTTTTTTGACTTCCCTCCTTTCGCTCTCTCCTCTCCCTGGCCTCACTTTAACTGCCTGCTGAAGTGAACCATGGCTTGGCATTTTTGCAAACTCCTCCCTTCGTACTCCCTCTCTCTCACTCCCACCCTCCTCTCTCCCTCTTTCCCCTCCCCTTCTCTCCCGTCCTCCCTCCCGTTTTGCAGCCTCTCTCCCTGATTCACATACACGTCTGATACTGTCTCTGGGCAGCTATAAACCATGTTAGCGGGGCCAGTTCTCAGAAAGGAGAGGCCTACACTCACTCTCCGCTCTCTGTGCCTTACCAGGAAAACACTTTCAAAGAACCCATGGAGGGGCTGGGAGAGGGTGGGAGAGGGGCTGAAACAGTAGAGAAAGAGAATGGGGAAAGATATGGAGAGGCTGGAAAGGGAGGGAGACGAGGGCTGCAGTGTAAGCCAAGGCCACCCAATTCAACTGCAAATATAGGAACCAGCTGTATTTGGTTTCTCTTCTGAATGTTGTATTATTCTCCCGGACTTTAGTAAATTTAGCATGTTACAGTTTGCAGAGCTATAGAAATTTTTATTTTCTGGAGCATTTCTTTACCATCAGAGCAGTAAATGAGAACTCATTTAAGCGTGAAGTTGTCTTACTGAAAGATTAATGGCTTTTGCAAACCAGAAACAGAGTTAAGTACATTTTGTACAGTCGCTCACTGAAAGCTGGAGTAAAATAAAGTCACAGTTTCTGTCTGTTTCGACAGAATGATACCTTGAAAGCACAAACAATAATGATAACGATGGAAAAAATAAAAAATAAGACACTGAAACAAATAATTCTACATTTATGTGTTTAAGGCAGGGGGCTGTGCTTGAAACAAACTAGTTTGCACAAGGTATTGAACAACTATGTCCAAAGGCAAAAGTGTTCATGGCTGTTGAAAATGGAGTTCTACTCGAAGTTGATGTGAAAAGCCTGTCACAGAGAGGTGAGAGACCTGAGTGTGTTAAATTAGAAAAAGGGTTCAGACCTTTGTACCTTACCTCCTCTAAGGCATTAGTAGTGTTGCATATATATGTACATATGAAAAAGACTGAAGAAAGAAGCTGTGTGGTAAATGAGACAATAGCGTTTATGAGAGAAGTTGCAACCCTAACCAGTTGCTGCATGATGCTAACCATACGCATATCTGTATATTTCTAAACAGCTGCACTGGAACTGCATTAGTTACCATGCAGTTGTATAAATAGGCTAAATGATAACGCAGGAGTCTTGATCATGATAAAGTCACTTAACATCAATTTATAGAATAGTGTGCCAAAGTGGGGGCTTGACATATTTCAGAGATAGCTAAAGTGCCCCCTTTCTAATTGTGCCTGAGTACATGGTATTTACTGCATCTGCTCAGTTTTAATAAAAGCTTAAACCTTCTGTAGTCACGTTAAACACGTCAGTCAACCTGCTCTTACATGTTTTATACCACATTTCTGCATTAATAGCTCCTCTGAGTAGTGCCTGTAGGCCTGTAAAACCAGATCCAGCGTTGTGTGGAGATCACCTGTGTTTGACATGGTTGCAGGGGCTCACTCGCACACGTGTAGCTTTGAAGCGTGTTGTGACAGAGGAGCGGATGGTGTGCCTGGTCGTGACGCTTTGGCAGTTCGCGTAGTTGGGATGCAGCGAAGACATCTAGCCATGAAACCTGACCAGCAGCATACACACTGTTACACACTATCTGTGAGCCAGACACCAACTGGACTTGTCACCACTGCACATGAGAAACACATGCGTGGAGTAAATGGCACGGTTCAAGAATTTTATCCTCACTTGTTGATAAAGGTGTTTACTTGCAGTTTAGGTTTAAATATTTACGTGCGCTGGGAGGCCAGTGAAACCTTAGGAACACATTTATATGCGGTAAAATAATGCAGGTAATAAATAAGGGAACATTTCAGAGGAAATGGAAATATTAAGGAATCTATCATTCACTGATTATGGTGAACAGAATCGGTGAAACTCTCCTGTTAGAATTAATTACTCTATTAAATGTTGTTGCATCAGTGTTTATTTAGCTGTTGTTTGGCCGTCTTCATCATAGAAACCTTAAAAAAGCATAAATGGATTTCTTAACCCTGCCCTCCTCTAACCGTTGACGCAGAGACATGTCAAAACTCAATTTTAATTTATTGTTAAACATATCCATGTTTCATATTCATATTTTTCAAAAGTGCCCCTGATCTCAGTCACTTTGGTACTATAAAATATTACTTTTTACAGTTTACTTTTTTCAGGGGTTACTTAATAGCTGTGGCTGTCCTGGCTTGTTTTTTTTGTTTTTAATCCCCAGTTGCCTAAAATATGAATTGTGAAATCAAAGTTTTTGCCACATAACACATAATAATTAGTTGTATCAGTAGTGGTGCTTGAACTGCACACCCTGACTACTGTTCGTTAAGACACTGACATAAAATCAGCACACGCCTACAGTGCTGGAGTGTTGGAGTTAAAGCGAGGAGATTCCTGAGGTTTAATTCGACCGGTGAAAACCTGTGAATGAATTCGTCCTGTATCTCTGCACTTGGAGAAGCTTCGTTTTCTGACACACAGCTCTGAGAGGGAGAATGCAGCAGAGCCAGCTACGTATTACATAAGCATACTGATGCAGAAGATACAGAGCAAATATTTTGCTTTGCATAGCTTTCCTTCATCCCAGTCTACTTTTGCCTGTCTTCTGCTTGCCTTGGACCGAGTGAGTGAGTCAGTGTAAACACACAAAGACAGGATTTGCAACATTTATCCAACCTTCACGCTTTCAGCTTCATGTGCAAGACAGCACACGTAACACATGACAGTGTAGGCTCTCTTGCTAGCATAGATGCTGCTGAATGCCTCAATTTGATCTTAATTCAACTTGCTGTAATGACTTTATTAAAGCTTTTCTGAAGGAAAATCGAAAACAGGGTCATGAGATATTGTGTGTAAAATCTCCTAAAATGAATGCGTGCATTAACTTATAAGGCCTGAAATGCAGCAAGACTCACTTGAGAAAGTGTGAGTGCAAAAGGACACTCTCTGTCATGCTTTTTTTCTCTTTATCTCTCTCTCTCTCTTTCTTTTTCTCCCATTGGCTGTGTCTCAAGGCATGTCAAGTCATATGCCTGTCTCTTAGCTTGTAGTCTGCCAAGGAAGCGGTTCTAATTGACTAACGAGTTGCTGTTACTTCATCTCTCTCTCTCTCTCTCTCTCTCTCTCTCTCTCTCTCTCTCTCTCTCTCTCTCTCTCTCTCTCTCTCTCTGTCTTTCTCTCGTTTCCCATATCTTTCCAACACTCTGAGAAGACTCCCAGGCCACAGCTGCTTTTGCAGGAAAAAAGAAAAGACTTCTTCTCTGGACAAAACTCTGACTTTGCACTCTTTTTTTTCTTTTGAGCGAAGAGAAATATACAGTGAAATGAAGTGTTTATGTTTGTTTGTACGTAGGAGTGAGAAAGTTCCTTCCTCTTGTGGAACAATGTGACAGCTCGTTTTTGCTCCATATTCCCCTCCCAATCTGTTGGAATGCATTTATTTTTGTGGTTTTATAGCCTGTGTATGTACGTACTTCCCTATTTTATGTGATTCCCCCGTTTTATTGCCTACAGCCTGCCTAAACTAAAACTGTGTCGAGTTCCATGAGGATTGGCGTTTGCTCTCTTTTACTGAATAATTAATACGTTCTGCTTTGTAAAGCATTTGCATTTTGCTGCATCTGTATTTATAACAATGCAGTCTTACTTAGACAGTGTTTATTTTTTTCTGACAGCTGACAGTTCAGGCACGGGATTAGCAGTATAAAAATTGAATTGGTCCACTGTGTTTTTAATTTTTCACAGTTGTTCATCAAAGCATTTCATGACACATGGAACAGCTAAAGAGGTGCTGGTGTGTGTAAACTGGTTTGTGTAAAAGCAGTATTGATTGTGTGCTTAAATGCCAAATACACAATATTTTACCTAACAAGGACGTCAAGGGATCATGTGAATTCTCATCTGTCAGAAGCAAATGCAGAAGCAGTGTGACGTTGTTACACAGCTGAAAGAAAATGGGGTTGGTAGGTTCAGCAAAGCTTGTGACTTTGACACAGGCAGTAGGGTAGAGTTGAGTTTTAACGGCCAGTTTGGTTTTAAATCTGGTTCTAGGTCAATTACCACAATTACCTCTGGTTCTAGGTAAAATATCTAATCTCCTAAGCCCCTAAATTAAGAAACCTCTTGCCTCTCATTGCTGTTACTCGACAAAACACAAAAATTAAACTTTGGCTTCAGCCACTGTACTCAACCAGAGATCATCTGTGAGGTAAAAGAAGCAGCACCCTGTAACATCATAGTAGCAAAGGTCACTTTAAAGTGTGTTGGTGTCTGAGAAGCCTCAAAACACATGGATCCATTTCTCAAATTGGACTTCCTGTATAGCATTTCATCTTCTCATCAGTTAGCCCTTTGCATTGTTTTAACACAGTGCTGTGTTTGGGCTGAACACCGGGTCAGGGAGGAGAGACAAGAGACAACCATGAGCACAATGTGTCCCAAAGTAGTTTTTGTACCTAAACTAAAGCAGATCTTGGTGGTAGATTGGAAAACAGGCACACAGATCTTCTTATAACGGTCATGTAATAGTTTTGTTATACACTGATAAAGTGTGTCAACCTGTCGATAGAGGAGCCAGGTCAGAAACTGCTCATATGAGTTGTTTTGGAGGGCGATAACAAATGATGTATTTTGATGTTTACTTTGGGTTTGTATTTGAAATGGATGTAAAAAAAAAAAAAAAAAACAAACTGTGCTGCACAACGAAGAGAGAGATACTGTGATGAGAGAGGAGGGAGGGGAGGGGTCTGCCAGCCAAAATGGCCAACAGGGATAAAGAAGAAGCTGAGGTCTGTCTGTGTGCTCGCTAGAGAGCCGGAGACACTACCGGGCAAAGTTTCCAGGTTGAACTGACAGGCATGGAGACGGACGGAGAGAAAGAGATGGTATGAAAACTCGCAACTAAAAGAGACCAAAAGGGAGAAAAGGAAAGAAGGAGCAAGAGAGAAAGTTCAGCAAGAGCAAGAATGCAATAGAGCAAAAGAGAGAGCGAGGGAGTGAGGGCCAGAGACATCCAGAGAAAGTAAGAACAAGAACCAGAGAGGAGGGGGGGGAATGGAATGTGCTGACGCGGCGTTTCTTGTTTGAACTCCCCAAATTAATAATCAGCAGTGGTTTAGCCGAGCTGTGCCAGGAACAGGAGCCTACTGCCAAGCCCCGGCCAGGCCAGGCCCTCCCTGCTCCCAGCGTTCCCCTCACCCTTTACCTCCCCCTCCTCACCCCCCAAGCTCACAGCCGTGCTCTGGGGGCCGAATAGGAGGCGCTGCCTGCCTGCCTGTCCTGGTCGGGCCGGGCCTGGCACACTGCCACAGGGCTTTTGCTTGTTCAGGAGTTTTGATTAAATCCTTTATTGTGCTCCACTCACGCAAAGAGCTAAGGCGAAACACTGAGCAGGACAGAACGAAGGGGAGGAGAGAAAGCGAGAGGGGAGAAAAGAAAAGGGAAAAAAAGGAGAGGGAGGGGAGGGAGCGAGGAAGGGGAGGGAGCGAGGGAGGGGATGGAGAGAGCGAGGGAGAGGAGGGAGGGAAACGGGATCTCTCTTTTTTTTCCCTCTTGCTTTCTCCTTTTCTCTTTCTTTCGGACTGAAAAGATGTTTGATTTAGTCTATGGGGAGTTGTAAAGAAGATAAAGTTTTTGCTCACCATCAGCAGTCTGTCTTTTTTTTTTTGTGGCCATTTTTTATTTCCACTCCTCTGAATAAAGCCTGCTTTCATTCTTTTGTATATTTACAAAATTGTTCTGGTTTTATTATCATTTGTCTCATCAGCTAGACTTCCAGACTACAAACCAGCGCAGTGACATGCATCACAAGCTTCACGTTTTGTCTGCTTTAATTTTTGAAGGTTTTGAATTAGAAAAGTTCACAAACAAAAACAAATTCAACGCAAAAGACTCAATTATCCAGCACTTTTTGCAAAACAGGTGCGCTTTCTGTGAAATGGATACTCCACCTTATCATATTTTATAGTGTTCTTCATAGATTGTATATGTACTCACAAAATGATACACACTCTAAATCTCCAACTGCTGCTAGTTAACTGTACCCCTGTCAGTTCTGCAGCACCCCCGTAGTCTTTCAGAGGCCTTGCGCCAGAAGTTTAACAGTGATTTGTGTTGTTGTTTCAGCTGTTTCTGTGCTGGACCTGAGCGAGCAGTTCACACCACCAGAGACGGCTCCCCCAGCTCTCATCAGCCTGATCCAAGCCATAGAGAAGAGAGGTATATCCATGTCAACCAGCCCTCGTATTCGTCTGTCTCACCGATTCTGTGCCCGCCTTTCCGTCTATGTGCGACTGTCTCCCTCCCGCCATCTGCCTCTCGCTCTCATGCCAGCGTTTGCACAAGTGTAGACACACGGACATGTGGCTCCAGTCAGACAGTCACACAGATGTAGAAGAGTACACACAAGTTCATGCGCACTCCCAGGACCTCCTCAGTTGGTTAGAGACTACTTGATATAGATTTTCTACCTCGAAGTTTAATGTGGTTTTGAGTCAGAGCAGTTTTCACTGGCCTCACTGAGACTCCTGCACAGTGGGTCTGATTCACACTATGTTATTAACAAATAGCGCTCAGTGGGACTCCATTCACAGTTTTTTCCTCTTTTTTTCTGTCTTCCTTTTTACCTTCTGTGTGTGTGTCTCCCTCACACACATATGTAGGGCTCCAGCTAAATATGATTTCCGTTATTTATTAATCTGCAAGTAATATTCTCTATTAATCAGTTAATTGAATAAAATAAAAATGCCCAAAAATATGATGAATATGATGAATACCCTTCACAGTTTCTCAGAGCCCATTATAAGAAAAGCAGAATGTCTGAAGTTTCAGCATGTTTTATTGATTTCCACCATTTTTCTGTAGCTCTCTCATCTCCATTTCAGGTTGTTTTGATATTTTGAAATCAGCAGCACAAAATCAAGGAGTTTTTGTATGTATATTGACTTTTGTGATCGTACTGAATTTGTCACTTTTTCCTTGTGAACACACTAAATACTGTAACCCTACTTAGAATTAGCTTGTGGTATAGAATTAGGACATGGCTTTAGTCTTTTCATGCAGTTATTGATTTTACCAATAAAATCTGTGACAGCAAAGAAAGAAATTGAGAGGAAGAGCAGCAGACAAGTTGTTAAAGGAAGTTCGGAAATATTTGAAATGGGAATTTTACACACAAAAAAGGCTGTGACTGCTGAAATAATCATAATGCTTACTTCATATGCACAGATAGAGCTACGTGCAGATACTCAAACCATCCCCATCATCCTTCTGGCTGGATCCACCAAAATTCTTCTTATTCTAGTTAATATTTGAGTATGGCAATCTACTGGAGGGGCGACAGGAGGTCTGTCTCTGAATGTAAATACAGTAATGTGGCAGTAATATTGGATTATTTCACAGTGTTGGATGCACACACACTCTGACTATACGGTTTGGTTTTCACAACGACCTGAGAGACTGGCTTGTCTCGAGGAATTGCCTCCTAGATGCAAGCTGTCTAGACCCAGTGTTCCTGAAAGGGTTTTTTTTTTTTAAGCCTGGGAAATGAGTAATGTAGTCATTCAGAGTTAAATGATGTTGAGTGATGACATTTTCACAGGATGTGTGAAATCTTTTTCTTTTTCATGGAACAATGTGCTGAAAGTGATCTGGTGATGCAGTGTTTCAGTTTAGAGTTTTAATTTTCTGTGCTGTGTCTGGCGTCCAGAGCCACTAAATGAATCACACATTTTTCACAGAGAAAGGAACAAACAGAAATTACGCACTTAGCACGGGAACATTGGTTGGCTCTGATCTTGTAAATATTGCTTGTACGAAAACATTTGAAGGACCAACTCTCCCCCTAGTTGATTGATTAACTTAACTGGAATGAAAACAGCTCACGGCTCACGACATGTTGCACTTTCCCATAATTTTATCTTAAGTGCTTCATTGTGTACAAACTAACATTGTCCAGCTGGTAATAAAATTTCAGTCCACTGTTTTTATTGTATTACCTGGACAAAGAGACATCCACTTCTTTAGAGTGAGCTGCTGGCTGTGTGTGTGTGTCACATGTGCATTTATTTGTGAATATTTGCTACTCTGAATTTCCCCTCTTACCCTTCTTGTTAATATTTTGCTCTACTTTTTCTGTCTTTCTCAGGTCTGGACTTCAAGACATTGTACAGGACACCTAGCTCCTCAGGTTCAGACAGCCCGGTGTACAGCCTGACCTCTGGTGAGTTTGTTTGACACTTAATTGGATTTTTTTCAGAACATTTCATGGACACGTCAGGATTGTTTTTGCAGCATGCATGCTGCTTTTCACCCGTGCCTTCATATTTTTAATGCTACAATATGTATATTGAAAATTGCTTCTTTAAAAGTAAAGAGATTCATCTTTGGTGAATTAATTGTTCTTGGTGGGATTTCCCCTTGTCACAAGTTGCCTCTAAATGCCTTTGTATGTGTCTTTGTGGTCCAGAGAGTGACGTGGGTCAGAAAGACGTGGGTTACCTTTCTGAGTGTGTGCTGCAATACCTGAGAGACCTCCCGTCACCTGTCATCCCTGCCTGTGTCTACCCTCACCTTCAAACTGCTGTCACACTGCAGCAGCAGGTCCTACAGCAGTCAGCAGGTCAGCGTCATCTGAGGAAAAGCTTGTGACACTTGTCTTGGCTAAACACCCATTTTTCTAATTAGCAGAGGGTGTCATCTCTCATGTACCTCCTTACTGGAATGGCTTTTTAGATAGATAGATAGATAGATAAAACCTTTAATAGTCCCACAATGGGGAAATTGCACTGTTACAGCAGCAGAAAAAACACTCAGGATTTACACAATAATAATAAATACTATAAACAGTAAACAGTATGAAAAAAGAAGAAGAAGAAGGCTGCACATAAAGCACCAGTTATTAAGTCCAGAACAGAGTATGTGTGCAAGTGGTTTTGTGCATGTGGTTTGCTCAGCACAGCTGGTTGTACAGTCTAACAGCCGCAGGAAGGAAGGACCTGCGATAACGTTCCTTCACTTCACAATGGACTGGACAAATCACAGACGCTGTACATTACTGCCAACCATATTCCAAAGCATACCATATACATACACACACACACACATATATATATATATATATATATATATATATATATATATATATATATATATATATATATATATATATATATTACTTACAATAAATTGCTCCTTTTTAGGATGGTTTCCAGGAGGACCTCAAACTTTCTTGAAATAGCAACATTTTGCCATCTTTCTTTCTTTCTTTCCTTTTTTTAGACTGAATTGTGAAAGTTATATTATTGTCACAGGGTATTGCAGTTGAGAGCTGTTCTGAAATCACTGTTTAGTGTGTGTTCAGGTGCTCGTGAGAGGTTCCAGCATCCAGACCTTAATGGTCTCCTGTTTAAATTAAAATACCTGTTTAATTGGAAAATCAAACTCAGACAAACAGTAAACAAAATGGAGTTGGATGTCGGAGTATCTCACAGGAACATGAACGTACCCATAAACAACTGTTTTTAAAACCTCTTGTCCTAACTGCATTACCATGTGACTACACGTACATGTTCTCTGTGATGGATTATCCTTCTCAAGTGAGATTCAAGTCTCTGCAAGTGAATGTTCTTCCATTACAACTGGAACAAGTGGCTTCCTGGAACATAGGGGGAAAAAAATGCATTTCTTAGCCTAAAAACGTGTGGTATGCTTTGTAAAATGGTCGACATTTATGTGAGGCACACACAATTAGCAGTTAATGGGCTTAAACATGCAAAGCCACTGGTATGGTCCTTTTAAAAGACCAACTAAAGTTGTTTTGTTCTAAATCTCTCAAGAGTTCCTGACTACTCTAGATCTTGTGTTAACAAAATAACACTTAATTCTAGAAAATTCTTGAATTAAGTTGATCTGTGAGGAAGAAGGTGAAATAATCTCATCCTGTTGGTATATTTTTGTTTGTTCTGAGATAATATTTTTGGACTCAATCGAAAAACTTGTTAACATGGGAGTTTTGTGCAGTGTAATGGAATAGCACAAGCCCAAAATTGAGCCTGTGTGCTGCTGATGTTGTTTTAGTGAACAGAAAGGCGCCTTTCATTGCTTCAATGACTGTAATTGAAGTAAAAGAATTGCACGAGGCCTAAACCGAGCCTTGTATGCTGATGATCGAGGTCAGTTGCATGTCAGCGTTGAGAGAATAGAGTTAAGTGTCGGGAGAGGATGAGCTCACCGAGGCATGTTAGAAATGCTTCAGCTGATTGTCCTCTGCACAAAGGACTCCATGATTTCATTTCAGATACATACTAGACCTATTTACAGAAACATGCCTTGACCTCATTGACCGCGTGTTGTCATAATGTGAAAAATACCAAACTGTAATAATAACAAACTGTAGATAAGCTTCAGGATCAAAGTACGGGTCAGGATGTCCAAATACTTAATCATTTGTTGTTTTTGTTTAACAGCTTCACTGACGTTCCTCAGATGTTCGCATGTAGTAAAATCTGATAAAACTGTATAATTGAAAGTGTATACCTGATTATTCAGTTTGTCACAGTAGTTGCATGTATAGATCCTCTTCATGCTCATGTGAATCACTCTTCCAGATGGTGCAGTAGCTGGAAGCCATGACAGAGAGGTGAGCCTGGTCCTGGAGAACTCCACCACCGTCCCTCTCCATCACCGTCTCACGCTGCAGTACCTCCTCACACACCTGGCCAAGGTCACCCAGATGCAGGCCAGCAATGGCCTGGACACACACACGCTGGGAAAGATCTTCGGACCGCTGCTCATACGGACGTGCCCCTCTATCCCTTGGTCAATACGTTTTTCTTGTATATGAAAACAAACGTGAAAATGTGTAAAGTTGAAATGACGATGAAGGATTGGGCACCTTTGATTTGTTGCTGCTGACTGATTGATTAATTGGTTGGTTGATTGATTTGCAGGTTGTCATTGGATGAGAAGTTCCCTGCCTTTGCGGTGGAGAGGCTGTTGATAGAGAGGACTATGGAGCAAGACCTCACGCCTCCAGGTGAGTTATTTTTTTATTAAGCCTGCATAGAACAATGTTTATCTTACCTTACAGCACAAAGCCATTTTTGTTTCTTTACATATTTATTTACTTTTTAGCAGGCTATTTATGTATTATGTGACTGGTCTAATTCACTCCATTAGAATAAACGCTTTTAACAGTGATCTCTGCGTGTCTATGTGTGCGTCTGCGTCTCTTTGCAGTTCTTCCAGCGAAGCCTGTCAAGTCAAAATTGGCGCCATCAGCCATGACAGACACAAGTAGCCTGCTGACTGAAGCTGAGTGGTACTGGGGAGAAATCTCCAGGTAAAATACAGAAGTAAACTGTAGTTTAGTTAATACTAATTGCTTTGTTTCCATCTATTTAAAGTGTATCTTACAATATCTATTTATGATTGTGGAAATGACATTATTATTTTGCAGTTAAATTGCTGCTGATCAGAGTTAGAGTTAATGAAGTAAATATGTTGCTGTATTTGCAGAGAGGAAGTGAATGAGAAGCTGCGAGACACTCCAGACGGCACCTTTCTGGTCCGAGATGCCTCAAGTAAACTGGAGGGCGAGTACACTCTCACCCTCAGGTAAAGCAACACTTCTGGTTTAAAGTTTCTTTTTCAACATCTGCAGTACTGACATACTATCTCCAGCCTGTGTACAGCTAAAATAAAAAAACATTCTCATTTGGCTCCTGTCTCCCCCTGCAGGAAAGGGGGAAACAACAAGCTCATAAAGATTTACCACAGAGATGGGAGGTACGGATTCTCAGAACCTCTTACCTTCCTGTCTGTAGTGGAGCTCATCAATCACTACCGTCACGAGTCCCTGGCCCAGTACAATGCCAAGCTGGACACCAAGCTTCTGTACCCCATCTCCAAATACCAGCAGGTTGGTGGTGCTGCAGGTTACGTAGCAGCTTGTTGTTTGCTTATTGAGTCTTACAATTCACTTCCCAAACTTTGTATCATTTAATTCATTTGCAAAGAAAATCCCTCTGCAAAACCTGCTCTGATTTAGAAATCCTTAGCAAAGTGGATCTCGTTATTTTTATGAATAACAATACGAATGGTCTGCTCGAATTGTGTTTTATTATTATTATTATTATTATTATTATTTATTATCTTTTTGCAGCTGGTGAAGGAGAACAGCATAGAGGAGGTGGGGGAGCAGCTGAAGGTCTATCATGAGCAGTACCAGGAGAAGAGCCGCGAGTACGACTCTCTGTACGAGGAATACACACGCACCTCACAGGTAAGAGTTCAACACGTACAGACCCATAAAAACACACACACACACACACAGTATTATGAATCATGCTTAATATAAACTGAAAAAACACAAACATATCTTAAACACACATTAAGTAAATCCTGAAGATAAGATGAAACAATAATTATTCCATTTCAAAAGCCTGCTTCTATTCCGAATAGAATATAAATAAAGTGGGGCTGTATAACCATGCATATGCAACAATTTTTATTAAAATATCTTCAAAAGAATCCATGAAAAATATTAGTAAAAAGAACAAATGTGTGCATGATACCAGTAGCCGAGACTAAAATCAGTGTGAAAGCATGTACAATAAGAGAGCACCAAAAATATGTATGCTGAATTATATATGTGTGAAAAACTCATAAGCTCAAAGCACAGTGCTGTGTAGATATGCAATGTGAATGAAACTCATCAAAACATTTGGTTTAGACACTGCATTGACCTCTGTTAGCTTTTCTATTAGATAATTAAAAACTGTCTCATGACTTAATGAAATACATAAAAGAAACACAAACATCAAATGGACTGTCACAGATTGTCTCCCTCTCCCTTCATTCCACAGGAGCTGCAGATGAAGCGCACAGCCATTGAGGCCTTCAATGAGACCATCAAGATCTTTGAGGAGCAGTGTGAGACTCAGGAGCGCTACAGCAGAGAGTCTTTGGAGCGGTTCCAGCGCGAAGGCAACGAAAAGGAGATTCAAAAGTATGTTTATGTTTGTTGTCATGGTATTCTTTATAATCCCAGTTTAACTGAGCTGCAAAAGCAAGGCAGCACAAACAGATGCAACAAATAAATGCATTTTGTTTTATGGAGCCATAAAACTGAACCACGCTGCTAAATTGGAATTTTGTCAGATTTCCTTTATTTAGCACTTGAAGAACACATTGAAAGACATCATTTTATCATTCTCTCAAATCAGGATCCAGAGCAACTCAGAGCGTTTGAAGTCTCGTGTGAAGGAGATCCACGATAGCAAGCGTAAGCTGGAGCAGGACCTGAGACAGCAGGTCTCTGATAACAGAGAGATCGACAAGAAGATGAACAGCCTCAAGCCGGATCTCATGCAGCTTCGCAAGATCAGAGACCAGTATTTGATGTAAGGGGAATGAATTAAACATTTACTCCAATGTCTAGAATACATGCTCAGACAAATTCTTAACGCAAGTATCAAAACTTTCTGTCAGCATTAAATCTGTTGTGTCCTGGCTTCGCAGATGGCTGACACAGAAGGGGACAAGGCAGAAGAAGATCAATGAGTGGCTGGGCATAAAGAACGATGCTGATGAGTAAGTGTCTGAAATGAAGCAACGGCTCAGTGACTTGTGTTGCGATGACCGAGTGCTGTGGTATCTCCACCTGTAATTTAGAGGGTGGTGGGAGCTCGGTGTTTTGTTCATGGTATGAAATGCGTTTCATTGTTTTTTGCCACATCATTTCTGCGTTTCCAGCTCCTACTCACTGGAAGAAGACGAGGGTTCACCCCACCATGATGAGTGCACCTGGTACGTGGGTGACATCAAACGCACCCAGGCCGAGGAAATGCTGAGAGGCAAATGTGACGGAACATTTCTCATTCGAGAGAGCCAGTCACAGAAGGGCTCCTACGCCTGTTCTGTAGTGTAAGTTTGTGTTTATATGCTTTTTTATATTCCACCCGAAGAAGTGATGTATTACCTTATAACACGGTCATCTGTTTCTTTATTCACATTGATAACTGGTCAAAAGTGATGATACACTTTTGATAGCAAAGCATTTTAACTCTGTAATCACAGTAAAAAACATGAATGCTATATATTGGGTTTTCATCGCTGTTCTTAAAGGAATAATGTGATGTATAGCGAATTATGCGCAGTCACTTTCTGGTAGAGAGTTAGATGAGAAGATGGAGATCAGTCTTATGTCTATACTACTTGTGGTTTGTCAACATAATTCTGGGAAATGTAGAAAATCAGTAATTTAAGTAGATATAAACAATACTCAAGTGTATATTGGCAACATTTTCCTTTTAGGTCAATATAGAGCATCTGTCATCGTGATGTCTGTCCTTCTTTTTAGTGTGGAAGGCGACACCAAGCACTGCGTCATCTACAAGACAGCCACAGGATATGGATTTGCTGAACCCTACAATCTGTACTCGTCCCTCAAAGACCTGGTGCTCCACTACAAAAATGTCTCCTTGGTCCAACACAACGACCAGCTGAATGTAAATCTTGCTTACCCAGTCCTGGCCCGATCTCAGAACCAGAACCAGCACCCCAGATGAATTATCCACCAGCAGTGTAGGACGCCAACCAGGGTGGGGAAACTAAATTTTCACTCAAATGCATTGGGGGAAAAAAAAATAAATGTCTGAACATTGCTTATTCATGTGTTTAAAGTGGTGAGTAAAACAGACTCAACCGCCACAATTTAAAATTCATACATTTTTGGCTGGAGGCTGGTGCTAATTTCCCACAGTGACCCCAGCCCAGCAAAGAGCACTCCTTGCTAACAGCATGGCTTCAAAATAAGCACACTGCTAGCAGTAACGAAGCACTGTACATTTAGCCTGGCCAACGCAGCGAGTTTCACCTTGAGGAGAGTGTCACTTTAGCCAGCCATGACTGTACAGTGTCAGTTATGAAAAAAAAAGTGAAAGAAATTTACCAGAAAATACCTTTGATACAGAAAAACGATAGAAGACTAAATGTGTTAAAGGAAGAGAAAATAAGCACACAAAAATATTGTTTTCAAGATGAAGAGGAAGAGGAGAGACCAGATGGGATGATGCAAATTTTTTTTTTTTTTTTTGCCTTGAACACGATGACAAAGGCCCGATCTGTCATCCCCAGTCTGCCTGCAAACTCTCCGTAGACAAAAGCCTGAGCCGTCATCCACTAAAAGGACTGGCTTGGCTAAACCAGGCTGCTCGCTTCACACCTAAAGGCGGCTGAGAAACCATGGACTACGGGGGTGTAGTCACCGGAGCCTGGGGGTGAGGTGGGGGGTGGATGTGGGAGGGAAATCGATGGGGTTGATGATTTTTTGGGGGTTTTGAAAAGATCGATTCAGTTTAAAGTTTGCTCAAGTGCCATAGTAATAGCTTTGAATGACCACAAGCCTGTGTCACTAGAACAAGGGGGCACGTCGAGGTTGAAAGAAAGAGAAGGAAGGAGGGAATAAACGCCTGTCGACATAGACAAAGCTACAGCTTTAAAAAAAAAAAAAAAAGTACACACATATAGGTATATTTTTTATGAAATGACCTTTATTTCCGACTGCTTTGGCTTGTTGCTCTCTCTCTCAGCGGGCCTCCTCCTGAATTGACGAGGTACGACATACAGTCAATACTGTATTACAGGATAGAAATGCATGCTACGTATTTGGTATATTGTGAATTTAGAAATACTTTTTAATCACAATACACTCGACGGAGAGGTACATTGATAAATGCAGTTCCACGTGGTTCAGGTTTCCTTCTAAATGGAAATTTTGGAAAGACTCCTGCATCAGACGTCTCTTTGTTTCAAACTTCTTCCTTCTTCTTTCACCCTCTTTAATACTGTAGCACCTGTAGCCATTGACTTAAGGCATAACTGTTAGTGCTCCTCTTATGTGTCTTTGCTTCTGTATGCTAAAGACACTTGCAGAGCATCGATCTATGTGATTATTGTATCTTCGGTACTGTATTTGCTTCGTCTCTAGTTAGATTAGACTGTTTTAGCAGTACAATGTCCTTGCAGATGTTTATTGTTGTTTTTTTTCTTTATTTTGATGCAGATTTTACTCACGGTACTTCCTTCTCCCTTGCGCTTGACTGTTCATTTCATCACAAGCTTGACTCACAGAGCTGTAGAACATTGATGTACAAAAAAAAAAAGAAAGCAGTAATATAACTCATGTACAGTATATTTCAGACACACATGCAGTCAGTGTATGTGACTTTATACAGTTTTAACCGCTGTGTTTCTCTTTGTTTTCAGAATATTTGCTATGCTCGTAGATTCTGTTTAAGGATGCACAGTATCCAGCTAATGTGAGCCAAATGAAGGATGTCTTTTCATGTAGCAAGAAAGAGAAAAAAAGAAAAGTCCTTTTGCCATTTAGCATGGCCTCTGTGGTCTGAGAGACTATCCAGTACAGTGTGCATGGAATCCTTCGTTTGGGTTGTGTTTTTTTTTTTTTTCTTGGCACCAGTGGTTGATAATTGTGCTTTTTGAATTGCATATACAGTATGATGTGTGGTGAATATAGTAGTACTATGATACTCTAGTACTACGCACACCATAGTCGTATGTGGAATACGTTTTAGATTTACAGAAACAGTTCTCAGATCAGTTCCCTCCCGTTGTTCTGTGCCGTGGCAGTGAATTTCTCCTGTTTCCCTCATGTTCATTTGGCTTGAGGTAAAGATTGTACCACCTTTGTTCAAAGCACAGTTCATTTGTGTAAAAGCAGGGTTATTCAGCTATTAATGCACGGTCAAAGGTAAGAGGCGTCACGTGGTGTCGCTTTTAAAATTTATTTACTTTGTTGATTTCTCGAGATGAATGAATATTGATAATCTCTCAAATTTCTTACACATAGTAGACTCAGATTGCCAAAAAGAGACAAATTATTTTTTGTAGAAAGATAGAAGAGTCAAAAGTAATTGGCAGTAGAACGTTTTAGGAAGAAAAAAAGCACTCCTTTTAAAAGTTAAACATTTTGGCATTTTGGATTTGTTTTTATTTTTGTTGAGGAGGGATAGAAATTGAAGTTTTGTTCCTAAATGAGATACTAGTCAATTATTAGTTAATATTACACCTTTGTTTCATATGTAGACAAATTCACTGATTTCAGGTAGCAACATCTTTCAGACAGCAGACCAATCCCATTTTCAGATAAAGCCTAAATCAACCTGAAAAGTTCAAGACATCATTTTGATTTCAGTCAGGACGAATCAATTGTACTGTACTTTGCACAGTTCTTGGCAAGTAGAAAATCCCAAGAATATAAACTAGAGGTGACAGCGGTGCTTCTGATTAGAGGGCTATAAAAACATGTGAGTGAGAAGGATTAGAAGTGCCTTTAGTCCTTGTGATGAGCTCATTTTCTCCTTGTTATCATTGGAGCGTTGCTCCACAAGATGGTGCCACCACCACATGCTGTGCCCCATGGTTCACACATTTGCCATTTGTCTAAAACTTAAGGGTATCTGGCAAATGAGCGTCGTCGTTCTCGTGTGTTATTGTGTGCGTGTGTGTGTGTGTGTGTTTGTGTGTGTTTGTGTGTGTCTGTGTGTGTTAGAGCAAATCTGAGCGTGTTATAGATAAGAGAGTAACAGATTTTAGTTGTGCCTCTTTGTTGTTACATCTATAATTGTTACATATTCCTTCTTTCTATGGTGGAGCCTGTACAGTAGCCCGGTGCTCTCTCTCACGGTGCACCCAAGCTCGCTTTCTTGGTGTTTTGTTGTTTTTTTTTTTCTGATACATTTTTTGAATAAAACTCAGATAAGATAGAAATGTGAACCGTACACATCCGTGGCCCAGACCAGTTGTTCGAAGCTCATTTGATAAGCTCTCAAGTTAATGCATGCAACATTTCTCAGTGTTTTGTTTTAAGAGTCAGTTCCTTTATGAGCAGATGTTCTGGTTGCGTCATCCGCCACTTCTGACACATCCATTATCCAGTTTGTTGGACCAACACTTTTGTGACTGCACTTTTCTGTTCCACACACTCAGAGTGGTGTGTCTAATGCCCCACCAACCATAAACTAACAAGACAGTGGTGAAGCTCAGTTGTAATAGTGTTTTTAGTGGATAGTTTTAAGGTCTTTCCATACAGTATATCAGGAGTGATTGACATTTTTCTTTATGATATCAGAGTATACAGTGTACAGTATGTGCTTTTGTTGTTTTGTGGTCAACAACTGTCATGTAATTCTGATGCTTTTGACTGATTGCAATGTTTTCATTATAGAGTTAGTTTTACTATGTGGACTGTATAAACTCTGTAATACTTTTCAAACCAACTTTAAGGCCAGCCGCTGGCTTATTATGCAATTTTGTGTCTGCTCAGCAAAACTGTCCAACTTAACAAGACAAATAGCGTCAATGTTCTTAAAAGGTCAGTTTATCCAAATTACAGAAGGACAGTTTTTTCACTTACTCGTAGTCATAACTAAACATGCGGATAGTTTTAGCTTTATTAGATTTTGAGATATCAGTCTTTTCAAATTCTTTTGGGGAATTTCTTTCAACTGAAGAAAACTGGTCCTGCAAAGACATGCAGTATTGCTGTTAACTCTATTGGATATGTAATTTTTTTTTAATGTTTTTACTAGCACAAACAAAGTTGTGTTCACCTCCATTGTACTGTATGTGGTGACAGAAGTTGAATATCTCAAAATCTCAGCACACGGAAGTGAAACTAGATGCATAGCTACATAGTACTAAGAGTAAGTAAAAAATATGTTGGGTTTTTTGGGGGAACTTTGGGTGAATCAACTATTTGTCTGTGTCAGGGAAAATCCTGCCCATGGAGCGAGGTAGTTTCAAATTATTCCTCAAGAGGTCGACCTGTTTCAGAGAAGTTCCTGAACCAGGTGGTTTTGCTTCCACTTAAGCCCGTTTGTTCAGTTTTTTAGTTCTTTAAAGACAAATAGAAAAGTGAACTGAATAGCTGACTACATTGCTTGTTAAGATGAACATTTTTGCAGTGTATGTAAACACTTTCATCTGCCATATATGCCATGTAAATCACAGATGTTTAATAGCTTGAAGCAATGCAACTTCAGTAGCAATGAAACCTGGTCACGCAGTGAGACGGGCATGAAACGGGCAGAAGATGAAAAAGTGAGACTTGAGTCCCACGTAGGTGTGTCTCTGAAACTCAAAGCTTTCATCCTGCTCATCTCTTAGATATGCATTTGTGTCAGAGCTTCTTGAAAAGCATTTTTCTATATGACAATGGATCATTCAAGGAATGAAATATTTTTTCATCAGCTTTGGTACACTGTAAATGATATTTCTTGAAATGGCCTCATACACAAAGCACACCTTTCACTGACTTACAAGGAACACATATATTTGGTGTCTATTAAGGTTCGAAGAATGAGAGACATACTAGAGAATAAAATATTTTGAGATATATTCTTAGATATCTATATTTT
Source organism: Toxotes jaculatrix (assembly GCF_017976425.1). Classification (NCBI taxonomy): domain Eukaryota; kingdom Metazoa; phylum Chordata; class Actinopteri; family Toxotidae; genus Toxotes; species Toxotes jaculatrix. The sequence goes on from NC_054407.1 coordinate 10,164,870, forward strand.
TGGATTATGTAATTCTGATTTGGATTGTGCTTGAAACAAATCAGAAGGAGGCTTTGATGTGAACATGATCTTTGCTCTTGCTCCACGGGTGCTTTGTATTCGAGCAGTTATTGAAACGCAAGCATTTTTACTAATCAGCTGCAGTGAGCTTCATCATGATCAGCAACAAACTTTGTGATCACAGTTGATCGACATACATGTAATCTATTAAGCATGATTATCAGGTGCGCTCAGAGGATGAAGCAAGCTCATGTACATGTGTTAATATTTACAGAGCTAAGTCTATATGTTAAATGCAGTCTTGGCTGCTTTGCATTTATTAAATATTAGAGAAGAGTTTTTTTTTTTTCTTGAACGTGAGAATCTGTTATGTCATATGAAAGATTCTGGGTGTTGTGCGTAGAGGCAGTGTTAAAAGTTGCACCACAAAAGACACACTTGGATGCTGCCACAGAGATCCACCACAGATTGGACACTGATGCTGTAAAAGTGAGCTGTAAAAGTTACCACTGTATCTTCCTTTGGTTGATCTCTGTGGTCGCTGCAGGGAAAGTAAAACCTGTCAATCTAACCTAGAAAAAGGTACACGATTCAGCGGTTCATGGTCACTCCTTTACGCAGATCTTTGTACGTGTAACAATGATGGCATTAGAAAGTGTTCTTTTATGGTGCCTGAGTGTATATATATATCTATATCTATAGATATATATATGTATTTATAGATATAGATATATATATAATTTTTTTTTTTAGTTTTTTGGGGGCTTTTTAAAAAAGCTGATAGATTTGTCTGTCCATGTGTTGTTTTATTTTTATTTTTTTATATCTGTTAATGATAACCTTTCAGAGCCTATAAAGAAAAAAATAAGCTAGCTTGAATTTTTTTTTCCTCCATACAGAAAAAAAAACAAATGTTTACAATATGTAATTAACCAAATGGTAAATATGCGTTTGAGAATCAATCTGTCTGTCCCTCAAAGTGGCTGCGATAGATTGATTTATATTTCTTTATTTCCTCTGTCATTTTAAACTTGAAAATGTTATGAATGCTTGTTCTGTTTTTTTTTTTCAGTTTCAGTTCGTTCCTCTTTTTTTTTTTATTTTACTTGTGAGAACAGTGCTCCCTCAATTTCAAAATAACTCAAGATAGTTCAACAAGATTAATAGTTTTGCCATAACACACAGGCATTCATCAGTCTTTGTCACTCTCTACCTGCTGACTACTTCACCTCACACTGAGCCTTGTATGTACATGACTGAATCCTAACTTGAGGCGCTGTTGCATCCTTTGCTGTTTATATTATGTACAGTACGGTAGATTTGGCTCTGCCAGGCATCTCTGGTGAGGACTCAGTTCAAAGAATTTATAGTGGGTGACACCCACATGTTGTGAATAACAGTATGAACATGCCACTTGGTGAACATGCTTGAGTACAATTTTAGTACATAAAGAAAAGTTGGAAATTCAGGAATAACTGTCAAGAAGCATCCTGTTCTTGATTTTGCACTACATAGCAAATGATACTCAAATGAAAAGGTGAATCAATTGCTCTATTGGTTGGTTAACTCATTTCTAAGACCAAAAAGCATCCAGCTTAGTCTCAGCTTGTGTGTGAATTTCCTTTTAACATACAATGACGTTAACAACTGCACTTTCATTTCCCTCTTTCTCTGTCTGTATCCAGTCACTGAAAGTTTGCCATTTCTTTTGATTAAATCTGATGTGAATGTTGTAGTATTTGTCACTGGTGTACAGTAGTTCATATTCAAGACCCAACTCTGAACGTTGGAAGATCGGCAGTGATCCATTCGGCCTTCGCAAAGTTACAGAGCAGCAACAATTTAAAACACTACTCTGCATTTTTAACCTAATTACAACAACTCATTGCTCTATAATATTGCCCAACAAGTTGCCCAGTGCATCACTGCCACAGCAGCAGCATCAGGTATATACGGTTCTTAGTCAATGATGTGGTCTTCTCTTTCTTTCAAAAATGGCGAATGGAAATGAAGGGGGCAGTCCGATAAAGCTACTCTACACCAAAGTGCAATTGAACTCAGAGGGAGCACTGTTGTTTCAGCCAGTAGAGGCCTATTGGTTGTTGTGTGCCCAACCCCTATGCACGAAAAGATGGTTACTCTTCTTCTCTTCTCTTGTGTTATCCTCCCTCCCTTGGTCTGTCTTAATTCAGATGCGACATTTCTTTCTTTCTTCCTCTCGTGTACAGCTTGCTTCAGAGTTGTGTTTGTCCTCAGACAGGTACTCTTTCATCTGTACGGTTCTTTCTTTAGGCTGATGCAATGATTTTAAAAGACAATAAAAGGTATATGAAATGAAGTGTGCTCTCTTGTTTGTCTTTCTGCTTCAAAAGGTTGAGCTAATCATCACCTAGTCACACTTTCTCTTATAGTCATGCCCTAGTTATACTCTGGCTGACTTTGCAGGCTTTAAACATGATGACATCCCTCACTTGTAGCACTCACAGAGGTTGTTTATTTGTCATTTTAGGGGCACAAGTAAAATATACTGTATGAGACTTAAAAGTGGTCCATATATTAATGTGTCAAAATGCAATTATGTACAGGGTGGTTCTGAAAACTATTTATTTTTTCCATCAGATTTAAACAACACACAGAGGATTTTTCCACTGACCATATTCAGTTGGGGGGTTGGTCCAAATTAAAGGTACACTGCAAAACAATGGCATTGGCAAAGCAATGGCACACACACACACAAGAAAAGTACCAAAGCAGTGAAAAAGATGACTGTGAGCAATGCAGGATTTTAAATAATATTAAAAAATCATCTTTGAAAAGATTTATGAAGAAGGGAATCCATTCAACGTGTTCAATTTAAACATGTCTTTTGTTTCTTTAGGAGAAACCCTCAGAGGGTCCCTTAAAAAAAGGATTCTATCTCCTGTATCTGCAAACAAAGTTGTATTTTCATAGGATCTTAATAGAGAGCAGTTCTAAAACTGTTAACTGAGGTCTGTGGTGGAGAGTAACTTTGTTTTCTAGAAAGCTAAAATGCTGCTTCCTCTTTTAAAATATAATTCTTAAGTGTTGTGAGAACCATACATTAAATACCAGTCAGTGTCATTATACTGATATGGGTATCTCAAAACCAAAACTGTCTGGGTGGTTGGACGCCCCTAGAGGGAAGAGAGAAATGTGTGGGGTGTGTTTTTGTGATTGAGTGAACCGACAACTTCTTAAGCGGTAAAACCCACATTTCCGCACACAAATGTATACGTAGTACAAATAAATTACTGTACATAGTGCAGATAAAAACTTAAACTTTAAGAAGCAGACAAGAAGCAGAGCGAGTCATGCATGCAGTCATGCCTGCTTTGTCATCTCTCTGTCCTGGGTTTGGAGGAAATATGAGAGAGATCATGTGAGAGTCACCAGGTAAAACATTTCATGATGTTCAAGGGTTTGTGCTGTTTTGCTGCAGTGTGTGTTTCTTATGAATGTTCTTGAGCAAGACCTATGGACTGAGGAAGTAAGATGCACTGCATTGTAATAAGCCAGATGACAAAGAAATCACACCACAAAACAAACTGGGCGAACTTCTGCTGATATGTTCAATTTCCTCATTCTCCTTTATTTGTGCAGGAGCAGTTTGTAGAAAGGAACCTTGTAACTTTTGACAACCCCTCCCCATCCAACCGTGTTGTGTACAGTAAAGAGTATGTGAAGCCTTTTGGTTTGGTATTAAAACTATTTAAGTAATACAAAGTTAACTAAATGCTTTTCATTTTATTTATTTCATACCCAGTTATTCACTTACTAGTGTCACACCCAATTTGTCAAGCACAATTTATTTATTTGTTCTTTTTTGTGTGTTTTAGTTTTTTGTATTGCCTGTATACCACATTATTTCCAGGTGTTATTAACAGGTGGAAAGATAATCATTGCAAACTAAATGAACTTCACGGTCTGGAAACTTGTCTGATGGCAAACCTACGTCCACACAAACCTCATGATATTTTCACTCATTTCTCATTTCCTCAAAACAGCAGCTGCGAGGTCTCTCTGCGTGAATCTCAGCTAGTTACAAGTGACGCTGTCTGGATCATATGATCGAGAGCCAATTACAAAATAGGCAGCCTGCACGAGGAAACACCGGAGGTGTATTTAAAGTTGCTCGGTACAGTAGTTTGGAGGTCAGTGTTGTTTTGCTGCTAGCTTTGTTTATTAGTGTTAAAGTAAAGCCACAACTGATGATGAAGGCTCCTCTGCTGCTGATTGTGGCTGTTTGGTTAAACACTCAGTACGGCGACTGCACTCTCTCCTCTTCATGCTCCTATCCTCCATCAAAGTGGTGCTCATCTCTGGACTCAGCTATCCAGTGCGGGGTAAGTTAGGAGAGCGTTTTTAGACTTTATGTTAATTCATATATATATATATATTTTTTATATTGCCCGGCGTCCGTTAAAATTATAGGGAATTTTAAATAACTTGTAGTTCCGGTAGATAGTTTCTGAGTCACCGTTCTGAGACACTGCGCTGGATAAAACCCCGGGAAACCATAGCAACAGCGTTAAGGCGTTGTACGTTGTAAGTTAAGTTAGCTAGCTAACTCACCGGTGAAGCTTCGCTCTAACTTAACAACGTGAATGAGAGAAGCTGCTCACTTCACCGTTTTGAGCACACCTTCATCTTTAGCTTAGTAGTCACTGTGCAAAGGCTAATACACTTCGAGGTGTCCGGTTACAGAACATAACGTAAGTCAGCGCAGGAGATGTTTTTCACACGACATTTTGTGTGGTGGCGTTTATCTCCATCAGCCGACGTCGTTGTTTGTTAATTATAGTTTAAAGTAGCGTTAGTTTAGCAGAGAAACGATACGCAAATTAAGTTGTGTGTCGACTGTATTTTGCGTTAAAGGTTGCTGCTGAGACTCATTGAGGAAGTGGACCGCAGAGTTTTTAGTCGGAACTACATGGTCGGCTAAAGAAGAAATCAGCGACAGAGGGTGTAAAAACGTAAAAAATGCAAATATACTTCACACAGTACAGAACCTCTCTCCTTCCCTCTGTCTGTCTGCCTCTCACTCACAGACACACTCCAGTAAACACGGAGTCACAGTGCCTCAGACCTAAAACACATCTGGTTCAAGTCAGACCCGAACAGAACACGAAGTACTGGGCATGCTCATTTGTTTTATGTACTTTTGAACAGCGGATTTTCTTGTCTCACTAATTTAAATTAATTAATAAAAAATATAAAGATGGTACCAGAGGTCCTGAAGGACATGATGATCAAACATAAGTTAACCTCTCCACTTGTGCCCCTTTGTGCAGGTTCTGAAGCAGTGCCTTGAGTCCAACTTCACCAGGTCCCATCAGACAGCAGATAAAGTCAACGTGGGGCTTTACTATGAGAGCCTGTGTCCCGGCTGCAGACAGTTTCTCAGTGAGATGCTCTTCCCCACCTGGGTCTTGCTGAATGAGATCATGACTGTTACTCTGGTGCCCTACGGAAATGCAGTGGTAAGCAGTGAACCGAGCACGATGGGCATAAACTGACATCATAGAGCTACATTAAATAATGGAGTGGGTAATGGTGTTGGTGTTGCAACGTGATGTTAATTTTATTAAAAAAGAGGCACAAGCAGAGGTAGTAAAAAAATTGACACAAGAAAAAAGCCTATATTAAACCTTATGTGCTCACAAAATGAACAATTAAACATGATTATTCAAGATGGGATATCGTAATCTTGGTTAAGAAATTATGTTTGTTTGTTACTAATTTATGAATCTATTGCAATTATCCCACCCCCCCTCCCATCTCCAGGAGAAACCTGACGGACAGAAGTATACTTTTGAGTGCCAGCATGGAGAACAGGAATGTCTGGGCAACATGATTGAGGTAAAGTTACATGCTTAAGGCACAGAGAAAAAACTGCTAAATAAAACTGTAACTACTCTTTGCCTGAGATTGGTAAAAGAAATGCTATTCAGAGGAACACTCAAAAACAATGAGTCAGTATTGTCTTTTAGTAATGTTGACACTGTACTATAATTTATTAATTAATTGCTATTGAAGTGTGTTTTCTGCCCTTTTCCTTTCAGACTTGTTTACTCAACATGACCGACTATGCTTTCCCAGTCATCTTCTGTATGGAATCCTCAGCTGATGTCATCAAGTCAGCCAAGAGCGTAAGGAAGTTCTCTCGAGTGTGTGTGTGTGCGTGTGTGTGTGTGTATTTACCCAGTCATAAACTTGGTGTCTGTGTACTTTGTTCTCTGCACCATCTTCTAGGTTACTTCACACAATATTGTTTCACTGCTGAAACTGATGTGTGTTTATCTGCCTCCATTGTCTTTTGAAGTGTGTGGAAATCTACACCCCTCAACTGAGCTGGGACACCATCATGAGCTGTGTGAAAGGGGATCTGGGAAACCAGCTGATGCATCAGAATGCCCTGAAGACCAAATCCCTCAACCCTCCACACGAGTATGTGCCCTGGGTGACCATTAATGAGGTAAGGCTCCGGTGCACATAGCTTGCGGCGCCCCCGCTCTACGACTGCTGTTGCTGCTTGCTTTTTAAACAAGTGATGTTACATTTACAGTGATGCTCAAGATGTTGTGATCATTTTGACACTTTGGTCTGAGTCAAAGCTCCAATCTGTAAGTGAAAGAGTGCTGTGATTGATGTGTGTGAAGCTACAGCTTGATGCGACTCTAAAGCGCTCTGCAGAGCAACCTGAGACCAAATGGACAATAAAACTAAAGCAACTCCACTAAAGTAACTCCATAAGAAAAGGAGAGGGGAAAAAAAAAGAATCTACATCAAGCACAGGGCACCACAAATGGGACTGGTCACATTGTGGGGAAATAAAGTTTTATATCCATCTTTCTTTGTCAAATAAAGCCTGAACAGAAAAAGTAAAAGAAATTGTACAATGAATATAAATGAATGAAAAAATTGTAGATTTGAATTTTTGAGATTCTGCCACTGTATGTATGGTCTATATTACAAACCCAATATAATACACTGAATTCACTCGATTTGAGGACAAATACAAACATTTTACTAGTTTGAACTGGGATTTAGTCATTTAGTTCTCCAGTGATATTTTATTTCTTTCATTAAAATGTTCCTGCATTTGTTTAAAAGTCTGTGTGAAGGAAATTAAAGTTTTGCACTGTGAGAAAATCACAAGCAGCAGTCTTGCCACCAAAGGGTGCTCCCCATCATAAGTAGACTCTGATTTGTTAGCCATCACCATCCAGAAAACCCTTCCACTGTCACTGTCACAAAATCATACTTCAATTCTGACTACAGTGACGCATTTTCACTGCTAACAACCATTTATTTAAACAGCCCGTCCTGTGTAGGAGATGTTGCATTTATTAGTAATTTCAATGACTTCCCTTTTTCGATGTCAGTCTTTGGGACATTAATTTTTTTATAATTTGCAGGAGCACACAGAGGATTTGCAGAACAAAGCCATGTCTTCTCTCTTCACTCTGGTCTGCGGCATGTACAAGGTATAAATACTATAAATCAGATCTTGTTCATTGAGTGTGTGTGATGCACTTCTGCCTTTTAACACAAGTTTACTCTGTGTCTCAGTAAGGCACAAGCAGTTGATTGTTTTGTTTTGTTTTGTTTTGTTTTGTTTTGTTTTTTTTTTTTTGTTTAGGCTTGATCTTTGACCTCTAACAACATCTTCTTTCTTTTTTTTTTTTTTTTTTTTCAGGGCACCAAGCCCACGGCCTGTGGGGGGAGCCAGAGACACTACAAAAGCTACTGCCATAATGAGTGAAGGAGCAGCACTGCACATGCATTTACGCTTGCTCTGTTCCAGGTGTGGCCACTAGATAAGCAACACTGAGGGATGCCATCATTTTTAATGTGTGATTTTCTGATCTGTTTCTATAAAGGGAAAAATTGATCACCTCAACTTACAATTCACATAATATAAATACAGTTTACTCTCTAAAAAAATGTGTCATTATTATTGAAATGTTATCTACTCAAACCATAAGTGTTTTTGTAGCATTTTCACTCAGTGGTTTTTGCACTGCATGAAAAGCCCTTTGCAAAATTTGCGAAGTGTTGTCTCTGTCCTCTAGATGGCGCCATATCTCATAATCTCATCTTCAGTCCCCTGTCACCTGAGGTAGTTTAAGAAACAAACAGGAAGTTACATGTGCATGGAGGTTAGAGAAAGAACTGTTACCCATGCAGCCTTAAAATGGTTATTTTAACTTTATTTACCATATATCCTAACTCTGAACCCAATAGTCTGCCAGCTTGTCCTTGTAAAGGTTTTACACGGCTGACTTAATGTTCATTTACATGTTATTCAAAAATAGAGACCATAACTAAAGGCACTGAAAACAAATGAGTGATTGGTGAGTAACAACTGACATTATACATATGTTTTGAATTTGGTGTTTAAACTTGGGTTCATGTGGGTGTGCAGCAGAAGGGGCAAGGAAAAGTCTGAGAACACAACATCTCCTGAGGATCATACTGAATGTTTGACACACACTCACATCCTTTTAGAAATAGTAACTTCATCCAAAGTTGTTAATGTTGTTAAAAGAAGTTAAATGGACAGGTTGTATGCTACAGTTTGATCAGATCTGGAATGTATCTGGCCTAACTAGAAGGACTGGATTTCTGAGGTTCTCTGATTCTACAGTCAGATAGACACACACCTCAGTCTCACTACCAGCTAACATCTGTGGCCTCCATATACCTTCTCATTAATACTAATTATCGGAATTAAAAAAGAAAAAAGTTGCATCTGGGTTGAATTAGCTTAAATTTCAAAAACAGCCACAGTTGAAGCTTAAGATGCCAACTCACAAGTGTGCTACGAAAGTTCACTGTTGATCACTGGGCTAATGACAGCTGAGGGTTTCTGAAGAGGCGGGGAAATAGTTCTTTACTGTGTGACAGCCCAAGGAAGTATTGGTGCCACCAACTATTTCATATCTGATCTTAAATGTGGTTCCTGTATCCTCCTCTTTGGCATTTCCTTCCCAGTTGTCTTGCTAACGTTACCCAGTAGCTGAAAGTATGAGGAGAAATAACTCATCTAAATTTTTCATCTCCACTGAGGTAAGGGTCATTGATGAAACTTTAAGAAAAACTAAAAAAGAAAAACGCATTCAATTAAAATAGTCAATTCTGTTTGTGGCCTAGGACTCATATTTATTAGTGTCACTTTCTGGTATCTTTCAGAGCTTAAACAAACACAAAAAAGTTAACTAATACCAAAAACATTTGGAATATGCACTTTTGAGTATTGCTGTTTGCTTTTTACCTTTGACAGACAGTTGTGGACAATATTTACGGAGACTTGTGTGTTAAAATAAGCTCTATCTAATTGCAAGTTGAGATTTATAGCAATAAAGTAACTTGTTTACAATGTTTATTAGTTTCAGGATTTTCAAGACCATTTTTACTACTGAGAAGAGAAATTGATTAGCAGTAAGTGTGATACAGAATATTTAGCACCATTCTTTCTCTCTTGGTCAACTTGGTCATAAATGGTCAACAATAAAACCGGAGACTGCGTTGACAATTGTTTATGGAAAGGTGCAACTCCCAAGCAGATGGAAAGATAAGGTCACAGGATGCAGCAGAAAACAAGGGCTCTTATCTGTTTCCCCTCGACATTGACGTTGAAAGAGAGATGCCCTAAGAGCTAAATCCCAAACACTGTCTCACTGTGAGAACCTCTTCTGTGTCCAAGGTGATAGTGTGTGGGTCTCAGGACCTGAAATCAGATAAACCTTCCAAAAATAATGCCTGAGTGGGCTTTTGCGAGGCTCGTCACATTTTGTGCAGCAGCACAAAAACAGCCCTGTCTGCGGTTTACCTTTAGACCTCAGCAATTTTTTTTTTTTCATACCGTCTCTTCAAGAAGTTCATCGAAGGCCAAGCTTGACCTCTTTAAATTTACTGATGTCTGAATCATTTAATTGTATAAATATTTAAGTGAGAGAGAACATGCCGGGGAAGTCCAAGACAAATGTGCACTAGCATCTTTCTTTGGCTTTTAATGCAATTATGTTGAGTGATAAAACAGATAAAGTGTCTCATTTGCGTATTAGGGCATCTGGTGCCAAGCTTCTTGGAACCATGTTAAGCTATAGTATTTCATTTTAATTTCACTGAGCTATGAAATGTTGTGACACAGCAATTATTGTCATTATCGCCACTGAATTGCCAAAGGTTGAAGAGTATCTGTTTCATCCACATTGCAATGAAAAAGACATTGTGCTGACGCTTGATAAAGTCAATGCAAAGCGTGTGAAGAGAGAGTGAGGGTGGAAGAGACTGAACTCCATCAGTCAGTCCTAAAAATGTTGCATTTATTGGGAACCCCTAATGTGTAAATGTGACTAGATGAATGAGTGAAAAAGTTTGCTCACCCAGCTTTTCCATGAAAGAAGTAGTCTGTAACTTACTGTCAATGGAGCCTCTAAATTTCACATCTCTTCATGCCATCGCAGTCTTCGTTCTCTAGTTTCACAATTAGAAGCATCTGATCTGATAATGTAATCAAACTGACCACATGAAGTGACCTTTTCATTTCTCATCTCAGTTCTGTCATATCCTCTTTGTTTCCTCTGCCATCCAGAGACAGTGGGACTCTTTGGAGCAGGCCTCCTCCACTGAGTTTGTGCAGGAGCCTGATGTTAGATGTACCGTGAAGAGGCTCTTCTCGGGCACCCTGCAGCTGCCCAGGCTGTCATGCAGACCCTCCATGCAGGACAGACCAGAGGATGGGCTCCAGTCAGGCCCCTTGGTATGCACCATCAAACCCTCCAGGAGCCTGGGGACTCTGACCAGCAACATCTTCAGAGCCATGTGAGTCAGTGATGCTATGTGTTGTCAGTGTCCTGCTCCAGATACATTAGACTTTTTTAGTGATCACCTGTTTATTTTTCATCAGTCTCACTAAAACTGTGGAGTAACTAAATCTACATAATTTAATCTACTGAGGCTCCGTTTCCAGTTGAAGGAAGGTATGGGTACAGTTAGCTTTATGATCAAACTGTTTTTTTTCCGTCATTAGCAATGCCATGTGGTTATTAACACTTAACAGTTTTCAGTTTAAACTTTAAGCCTGCGTGGACTTGTTCCCAAACAGCTCGTCACGTTGTCAAGATCAGTGATTAAAATAGTATGTGATTGATTGAGAACCCTGTCCTGGGACTCCAGCATGTTGTGGTCTTGTTGTGTAGGTCAACACAGATTTAGGATAACTTTCCAGCACCTTCCTCTCATTCTGTGTCGTGTAAAGATTTGAGAATTCAGCAGAACTTGATGAATTTTGTTTTGTTGCCTAACTGCTTAATTTAGGTAGAAAAAGTTGATTTGCTTCTTGAGCATATGATCCAACAAAGTGTCCCGCTTAAGGCGTTGCTCTCCCCTCTGTCACACTGCTGAACAATTATCACTATAAAAGATCAAACAAACAAGGCTCTTATGATTGTTTCCACAACAACACTCAAGCTGCTGCTGCAAATACATCTGTAGCATTTTTTATTATTTTTTTTTGGCCTCAGGAGGATAAAATTCTTATATTGACATTTGGGTTTGAGTTAAATTTGCCTAACACTGGTGACAGCTTGAGACTGTAAATGTTTGAGAACATTTATAGTCTGAGGTTCAAATTTTTGTGCGAATTGTAGGATTATGTAAAAAAATTCTAAAATACCATTGATTCAAATAGATGAACACGAGTTTAACTTTTTTTTTTTTGAGACCAGAATAAGCAGTGTGTTTTCCTGGCACCAAATAACAAAAATAGCCAAGGAAAGTGAAACACAGAATTATTGTCAGATGATAGCTCCAGGTACATTGCACCAATATTTATATAGATTGATTATTATTTCAAAATCAAATTTACCAACCTTCATAGACTTTTATTCAGGCACAGTACACTTTGTGTGTCTGAAACGAGTGAACTGCCTTTCTGTTCAGTAGAGTACAGTTTGTACGTAGGTAACTTGACATAATTTGTCAGAATGTGAAGGCAAACACACTGGCATGCAGATTCATCACATTTAATGTGCTGTGGTCAAAACTCTGCAGATGAGGCACTGGAAAACAGGTTCATACACTGTGATGATTAGGCTATATTTATTCCATAAATGTTTATATGCCAGCAGGTATAAAGCAACACTGCCACAGACATGACTCTTATGATGTTGATGGACCTAAAAGCCTTTAATTGTGTTCCTCGTCTGGGAAGAGGGCCATGTGCTCGCCTGTTTACAAGTTGGTAGTGCAGTTTTGATGCAGCGCCAGAGAATCTGTTTATGGAGTAGCATTTAAAGAAAGCCACACGTTGTTTAAACCTGACAATGCCACACAGGTTAGGGAAACCTAATCAAAACTTTATTGTGATATTGCTAATTTGATGCCATTATATATCTATCAAAGTTAATACTGAACTTGTGGAGGTTTGTTTCTGAAATTCAACCCCAGACACTCATGTGTAGGTCAGTGTGGGCAGTGTCTACAATCAGACTGATTCTTATAGACTGATGGAGGCAAAGTTGAGAATGTGTTCTCTCCGGACTCGGCAGGATAAACGATGTGTTACTCCCTCTCTTGGAACAGCTTGTAGCGTTTCCGAGGCTTTGGTCAGGATACATGTGCTTGAACTCCCTGATGAGGTCCCCCCATCCAAAACGTCCCACACAGGCACTGAGGAATTAACCTCTGGCCCAAAACGCTCCCAGTTTACAATAAAATGGACACGGTTACGCACATGATGAGAGTCAGATACAGGAAATAGTGTGAATTATAATTATCTGAAGAGGATATAGTGCAGGCAATGGAAGGCTGGAGAACAGGCATTTCATTTGGTAAAAATGTGAGCTAAAGCACAGGATGGACAAATACAGAAGAAAGTTGATTCAGGTGATATAAGACCTACTTAATCACACTAAAAGGTTTTATGAAGCAAGATTCTTATGACTTGCCACCTGAAAAAGGAAGATCCCCAAAAGGCAAACCATTCTCAGCCCACATCAAAGCTTGTCTCCCAGTGTGGCTTAAACATCACCTGAAATTATGGCATTATTAGTAGAGTAGATCATAATCTGCCCACACCAGCTGGGAGCACCCGGGTGGAGAGGTTGGAGTCAGCATGATGTTGTCTAGAAGTACTGGGTTGCTGGGTTGTTTCAACTGTCTGGCTAAGAAAAAGGCCTCCTAAAATCACAAGAGGAAAAGGGTTTTCCGATTGTGGAATTGTACCTTGAAAACCTGTGGAGACACGATCCATGGGCAGTCATCAGAGAGGCAGTTTTTTTGGGAGTCTCCGTGTAAATTTGGCCAAGGCCGTGAAATGTAACACCATTAGGATGCTGTCTTGACGACTTGCTTTGTGGAAAGTGGAACGTGTTGCAACATAGAAATGGATGCCGTCTCACATTGGTGACCCATTAGAACTACCTCTTGTTGAACTTGATCGACCCACCTCCAGAATCTGTGGTAGTGTCGCCACAGGAATGTACTCTCTGTTCTGGCCTTTCTAAATCAAACCAAGAACTGGGCAGCCGTCACCTCTGCCTTTGTCATCCACATGATTGGAACAATGATGTGCTTCAGGGCTGGGGTTGGTCTGGACCTAGGATCATCCTCTGATGTGTTGAGCATCTTTACTGCTGGGTATTAGAACAAATAAAAAGTGGTTAAGAAACAATGCAGACTTGCCCATGGCATGAGGTTAACTACTTCATACTCAGGATACGTTACAGTGATACAAATATATCTAAAAAGGATTCAAATTGATATAGTGACTGTAATTCTAGAAAATTGGAAAAATGGCCATGTTTATCTTCTGCAAATGAAAGATCTGAGCAAACTTATGTCCGCCAAAAATCGGATCTTAAGTCCAATATTCCCTCTCCTTTTAGCGCTGCTGTTGTCTCCACCAGCTCCCTAAGAAAAAAAGGTGTAACTGTTTAGATGCTCCACTATTTTCACTAGTTAGTCTTTAGCTTTGTCTGCTGTTTGGCAAAGGGAAGGTAGCATTCATGGTGTTATTTATCAGAGCTTTTTATTTATTTTGCTAGAAACAGATGACATCTACCTTAAAGGACATAATTTGTGTAATTTGTAAATCTAAAAATCCAGGGAAAATACAATCCATGATTGTTGTGATAGTGATCCTGAAGTGTTGAACCTGGTGTCATCAACTTGGAAAGATGGGCCAAAAGTCATATCCGGTGTTATACACTCATTTTCCTTTGAGACGTGTTTTGCTGACTTCAGGTTATATAAACAATCTTGACATGCTTTTGACCTTAATTTGCCTCGTTTACATCCACACTGTTTGTGTTACATTTGGATGAGAACAAATTTCTCTCTCTACCAGTACAGTGCTGTTGCTCCAGAATACATACAGTACAGTAGCAGTGAGTGTATATCCATAAAAAGCTTTTAACCAAAGAATCTTTCTTCCGTGCTCTCCCTACCATCTGTTGGTCATAGGTTCAGTCCTGTGTCAGATGTTCCAGCTCCCTAGGTTATTTCAGTTACTCTAGACAGCACCGGTGTTTAGCTGTGAGTCCTTAATCACAGGAGGACCTTTTCTCACTCTGCAGTGATAAACAAAGAGATTGGGTGGGGGTGAAGATGATGTTGCCTCTGGTCACAGATAGAGAGCGCCATCGTGACAGCACCCATGCTCTCTATAGCTTTTATCTACCTCTGCTTTTTATAGTCAGAGGCCCTTCATGTGACTCTTCCTGGTACGCTCAGAGCATGTGAAAGGCAGAGAGGCTGTCTCTGAGGAAATAGGCAACTTCACAACAAATAGCACCTCTGGGACCAGAGGAAAAGCCTGAGTATGCAAAGTCAGTTGGAGTGAGAGTAAGAGAGGCGAGCTGGAGGGCCGAGCCAGGCGACGTCTTAATGTTTATACTGGAGGAACTTAGAGAGGAAGTAATTATGCAGCACAGTTTGAAGTTGATGAACAATATGCTCCGTAAGATTAGGAGTGAAGGAAGGGGGGAGGCAGAGGATTGGAAGGAGAAGCACAAGGAGGTGATCTGTCATATTTCCCCTCCCTGTAAATCAGACGTCCATATTTAGTTGGAGAGAGGGAAGGCCTAGCAGTAATGTAAACAAACCCTGGGAGAGGGAGGGAGGCAGGGAGAGTACATCAACACTAATGTTTGAATCTATTCCCCAGCACAGCAGTCAGCATGGTCTTTAGGAAGAGACAAGAAAAGGGTTTGATGAGGTTTCACATAAAGATAAAAAGTCTGACAGAGAGGTCATTTCGTTGACTTTTTTGAGAAAAAAAAAAATTCTTTTTGGATTTTTGAAGCAGCTTCTTTGAGAGTATCAACAAGAGAGTTTTGGAGAGGACAGCAGGTTCAGATTTTGTTCAAATGTGGGCAAGTGAGGACTGGACCAGAGGCAGTAGCTTCACCCGGATTTGGAAAATCAAGACGGATCACTACCAAATGTCATGTCACAAAAACGTCACGTAAAGTTTATTTGAGAAACCACAGAGAAACAGATTAGAGACAGTTCCTTGGACCAAAAGTACCAAAGACAGAGCGAGCAAAGGAGCTAACTACCCGACCACTGACCATCCTCTGTTCACTATGAGTGATCTTTGCTCTGAGAGCTCTGAGGAAGAGCAGTCTGAGGTTGAGGAGAGGCCACAGGAGCAAAGGGTGACCAGGCTGCCAATCATTCAGCTCATGCCCAGGTCCAAAGCAGGTTCACCCGCGGGATCCCCAAAGAGCTCGCCCAAGGATTCCCCTCGTGGGTCTCCTCGAAACTCCCCGCTGCTCTTCAGAAAGCTACTGATGAACCGCAGCATCAACCTCCAGAGGCGCCGCTTCACTCTCGCCCACACGCCCAGGTAGAGTCCGTGCGTCTGGCAAAGATGGCGGTGCTGTTTCACTGAATAAACCACATGTAGCTTTACCCCCCTTTTCAAATTTTATAATACCAGTCATTTTCACTTGCTTCTGCACCTGCATTGGTCTGCTCAGGTGAATATTTCAGCTGCAGCTAACAGTGGTAGTGAATGACCTAGAAATCCGAAATATACAAACTTGAATTCATTAGATATTCACTAAATATCAATATTCCAAATGCATGTTTACATATGCATATTTGTTACAGTGCTCCCATTGATATGTGACGAATGCTCAAGCATTTTGTTAGATCTTATGAACAGGAGTATCAAAGGTGCACATAATGTCCAAATGAAACTATCTGATTTTTTTTTTTTTTTTTTTTGTAGCAATAACAAGTGCAATACTTTTGACTGACAGACTCGCATTTTGACCTGAGGTTTCTTTAGCACTTCAGCCAATGACTCATTACTGACTATAGTTTTTCTTTTCTCACAGTCTTGTGCTCTTTATCTGTGTTTTTTCAAAAGTTCTGGTTAATGTTTCATTGGATCTGTTTGTGTTGTTGAAGTAGCCAGTGTTTCTTGTCCCGTGGCCAATAGTCGCTCTACTCAGCTGCAGATGTTAAATATATTTGTAGTTTATTTTTGGGCGTGCAGAAACCTTTCATACTACATAAGTGGTTGCCCTTAAGCTTATGTTATGAAATGGATCCTGACCACAAAATGTTCATGTACTGCTATATTTCAATTAAACACACTGTCTTCTATTCATCCTCTATAAATGGAACAGGTGATATTTGAAATGTTACATAGCAGATTCAGGATTGGCCCCCACTGGTATTCTGCTTGCCTCCTTTGTGCTTGGTTAGAAGTTATTTGCATGGCTAAAAAAATGCATTTGATTGACAAGTGGATTTTACTGAAAACCAAAAGTCTGTCGTAAGAAATGGATTTCAAAATGTGCTGTCAGTTTTGGTGCTTACCTTCCTACAGGTGGGTGTTTTTTTTTTCCTAAGCTTTGTCCGCCTTTTGTTTTCCAACTGAGCGGTATCATCTCAGCAAACACACAGCTCAACGACATCATGGCTGTGACTGCATCAGCAGTTTGTTGTTCCACTTCTTTGTCAAGCAAGTACTTTAATCTGTCAGTGACCTCTTTTAATAGCCACACAAAACACACCTCTAGGCCGTAACTGGATGTTTTGTACTTAACTCAAAACATTTTTCAGTTAATCTTAATGCCCTAAAACTCTGGTTTGTGAAGGGTACAGCTGTTTTGTCCTCAGCCAGCTCTGCTCTGGTAACTGTTGATAGCTTTAGTTTTATGAGCCATTATTGCATCGGGCTTGGCCCACAGTTCCAATGCAAATTAAACATTTACATGGTTAACGATGTCAAGGCAAGAGTCATATGATCAATTAAACCGTACTTGACCTTAACTTCTTGAAAGAGCAAGAATAAACAGGACCTTACACGTATTTGTGGATGGATATACAAACAGTGGAAAATTGTAAAGTACTGTAAAACCAATTTTTACGCAGATGCTTGCTATCTCTTTGTCAATGTTTACCCTGCACTCCTCAATATATACACGACAGCCACAGCATTAAGACCAGTTTTTAATGTGGTGGCTGAAGGGTGTATATAAATATATATATATACTGTTTATATACACTGTTCAGCCACAATTTTAAAACTGGTAACTGGTTTTAATATTTTGGCTGATCGGGGTACACATTCAGATGTAGGAACCAAGCAGCTCTGGGCTGTTACAAGCTGTGTCCAATTTGCTGCAGTGATGTTAGACAACATTCACCTCAGTGAGATAAAATTAAAAGCCTGAGAGAAACCCTAGCTGGTGCTGTAAAACCCTGCCTTACTTTTATTGGCAAGAAAAGAGTATTAAATATTCCTAAAGAAGCCAGTGCCTACTAGAAAACTCAAAAAGTGTTTACAAGTTCATTCACCTTTTATAAACATGTAGTGGGGGGATCGTTTTCCTCCAAGCGTTTAATGGTCTCAGATTTGAGATTTGTAGACACATTTGTTCTCCAGGGTTTACTGTAACTTTTCAGCCAAACTGTTTCATTAATTTCAGCGTGTCTGTTGAAAATCTAAATATTAGAAGGCGAGAGTCTAGTCAAGGGGATTTCAATCAGGAAAGTCAGATGCCTGCAGGATAACACAGATATTCAACATGTCAGAGCTTTTATATTATACAGCTTTAAGGTCAGGCCACTGGAAGTGTCCCTCTGCAGGGTATGTGCAGTGTCCCATAATGTCAGAGCTTAAATAAATGGACGGGGTGAGTTATTGCAGGATGGCTGGCAAGGAGGAGGAATTAAACAAACTGGAGGTCCAGCGGAAAATAAATGTCACAAGCAGCTCAAATATAGACCATGGCCGCGAAGTTATTTTCACTTAGTGTCTAAGTTGATTAAAACTCTTTTTCCACTCCACAGACACCATGTCAAATGGATTTGGTGAAAAACGTTTTGTGAAAATTGTTTTTGCAAGCCGGGGGGGTGCCAGTTTTGTTTCCATTATGTCTTTCATTGATAAACTTAGGACGTTTTCTGGGCTGACACAACAGAAAGAAACACAGTGATTATCACTTTATCTGCATCCTCATCTATTTGGCTCTTTTGTTGAGAGAGGAGTAATGTGTTCATTTCCCAGAAATGCATATACTGCACTTTCAAATATATATATATATCTATATAATAAATGTCAAAGTAAGTGTTACCTTATAATCATAAAATATACTCATGAAACTATAGAAAAAGAGTAGAGAAAGACTGATTTGTGTAATGTCATCTAAAATCATTAGCTTGTGAGAAAGAGACTGTAAATTTTTTCAGCAAGTGATATATTTTGTGAGTGATTAGATGAAATCTATAGGAATTCATGTGGTTCCAACATAGAATTCAGTGACATTTCCTCAACTAACTAAAAGTTAAAGATGATAATTTTGCTTCATACTTTATGATAGTTATATTCCTTTCAGTGTTTAAAATAACATCGCATTTCCTGGTGTTTTCCACTAGAGGCTGCTATGTAGTGAAATGTGGGCAGGAAGATGTGCTTCAGTCTCTGTGACGGGTCACAGTAGAGAAAAGAAACATTGTCCTGTGGCTGGAGTTTGTCTCTGTGGGGGGTCAGATATCTTAGGAAGATTAAAAACAGTTTTGAAGGTGCTGCTTGGATATAAATTTTTAAATTACTCAGAGTAACTGTAAGAACTTTTTTAATTGCAAAATTACAACCTAATTTGTGCCTTTAGACCTAAAAGTGTCAAAGATATGTTTAATAGTGGAGCAAGACAAGAGACACTGTCTCTGTCTGTCTTTTCCTCCCTCACATTATGAAGATGTTTCCATCCTTTACTGATCACCTATTCTCTGCAGTATTTTCACAGTCACGCATTTGGTGACACCAAATATTTGTTTAACACTGCAGAGGATATTGTGCGAATCAGATGGATTATATCGTGACATGAGAAGAGAACTCAATATTGAAAAGAAAAATTGAATCACCTTTTAAAAAAAAGCATACACACACAATATTGAAGTATTGATTGACCAGTATGCTATTGCTGCTGCTGCTGGCATGGAGGCAGGCTGGTTACATGAAAACAAAAACTGCGCAGACTCTCATTGAAAAAGAACAGCAAAACCCAAAAAAAACTTTTTTAAAACTTGGTCTTTACAATGGTCTAATATAGCACAACATGTTTTTTCTTCTTACACCTCACCTCTAATAGTCCCACTCTAACCTCAGTACTGTTCACTCTGGTCCACTTTCTCATGCCATGCCTATCGTTCTATGTACTCTCTGTGCAATTTTCTCTCTCTCTCTCTCTCTCTCTCTCTCCCTCCCTCTCTCTCTCTCTCTCTCTGAACCACCCAGCACCCCACCCCTTCTCTCTCCTACCACAATATCTCTCTCTTTCTCTCCCTCACTCTCAGGGGAGATAGTGTTGTTGTTTGTTGTCTTAAGCTCAAGTTTGGTCCCACCACTCTCAGGAGAAAAGACAACAGAGAGCAGAAGTCTGTTATGGCCCGCTGACAGGGACTGCATGGGACAGCCCACTCCAGGGAGCATCTGATGGGATTATAACACTCTTTCCAGTTCACTTTTTCCCCCCTCTAAGAATAACTCTGTGTGTTGGTGGTGGTGCCTCACAGAGGCAATCCTGTCTTCAAATGGACAACTCTGTGTCAACGCTGTTGGACCTGATTTTTAAAGACAGAAAAATATCTGGGACCCTTTGCTGAGGAATTCAGTTTTGTCAGTTTGCAGCTCATTTGGAAGAATTCAAGTTTGCTGTTTCCTATTTAGGAGTACGAAGGAGAGGAAAAAAAAAAAACAAGAGAGTCGTTTATCTTGGCACATCTGTGATGGTGAGCTGAAAGGAGAATGAGTGAGGAACTGTACCAGATGAGCTCTGGCAGCTGACACCGTCCTCAGTTTCGCTTGATTTGATTCGGCCCCACACCTCCACTGTCAGTGAGATGACACGCTAACTCCCTCTGTGATAGGTTTCTAACAGCCAAGACTCTTTGCCTTTTTAGGCTTTTCACACACACACACACACACACTCACACATACACACACACACACACACCCTGAGCTCTGAACCTTTTTGATTCTTCCTTTTCCACTAAAACAAATGGACATATCCTTATGGCCGGTACCAAAAGATGAACTGCAAATCTAATTGTCAAATCAACTGAGATCTGTTGATTCCGTACTGAGCTGGAAGTGAATCGCTTCTAGCTAATAAGTTTTAGTCAGTAAATAGAGAAGGGGGCCCAGGAGGCCTGACTTACTGTTGCGTTCACTTTCACTCTCGATTCTTCCAGGTGCAGCAGATGAGACTCTGGTTTTGCTGTTTTGCATCTTGACTTTGTTTTGCATCGATCACTCGTGGACCTATTTTTCCTGCATTGTCCTCTCAAAGGGGACCTGTCACCCGGTGCCACAACTTGTGACCACAGATAACGTCGAGGAATTCGGACAGCTTTCCTTTCTGATTTATGACAGCATGGGGATTTTGATTGCGCCACAGAAGTTCACTTTGTTTATCCCTCGCCTTCAAAAGATGCTATTTTGATGCCTGTCTGAGCTTAACCCAACTCTTATTTAACTTGCCAATAAAATGATGAACAAAGACTCTCGCTTTTCAAGGAAGATGCACGGCAACTTCTCCACCCGCAGGCACTCATGCATTGGGTATGTATCCGGTTGTGTGATTGTGATTACAGTCGCTAATGTGCAGTGCAGCCAATATAATACACATGTTCGCAGATGTTCAGGGAGTATCGGAAATCTGATTTCATTTGTTTGTGCATTTGGCAAGCTCTGTCTCTTTTAGAGTGCATGAAATATAATCAGCGGATGGGGAATTATTTGACAATGCTGCCCTGTGACAATGGTATTGTGTTGTATTGGTGTCTATCTGATGGTTTTATGTGGTTTATTGTGACTCTGTCTTTGCATTTGAGTTTTGTTGTGTTGTGTTGTGTTGTGTAGTTGGGATGTTTCTAGCCCATGTCCGAGAGCACCATTTAGATTACGTAAAATATAAAACTTTATTTAAGCTAGAAAACATTTAACATGCAAATTCATGTTTTTGCTGTTCTGGGTCAGACTAAAGCACCGAGTTGGTTTGTTTTAGTGCTAAAAATTACTGTATCTTGGGGTGAGTCTGCATCTGTGTGATGTTTAAAACTCTGGATTAACTTTAACAGCACCCAAAACAATTACAGTGCATTCAGAAGGTGTTCAGACCTTTTCACTTTTTTTCCTCATATTGTTATGTTGCAGCCTTATGTTAAAATAATTTCATTTCATTTTTTCCCTCATCAGTCTACACTCAATACCACATAATGACAAAGGAAAAAATAATTTTAGAATTTATTGCAAATTTTTTAAAAAGGATAAACTGAAAAAAAAGTATTCAAACCTTTGCTATGACACTTGAAATTTAGCTCAGGTGCCTCCCATTCCTCGTGATCATCTTCGAGATGTTTCTACACCTGGCGTCCACCTGTGGTAAAGTCAGTTGACTGGACAAGATTTGGAAAAGCTCACACAGAACAAAACCATAAATTGCTCCTGCATTGAAGGTTGAAAGAGGCACAGTGGCCTCCATAATTATTAAATGGAACAACCAGGACTCTTCCTAGAACTTGCCACATGGCTAAACTGAGCAAACAGGGGGAAGGGCCCTGGTAAAAGAGATGACCCCCAGTGGTCACTCTGGCTAAGATCTGGCTAACCATCACTGAAGCACTCCTCTGACTTGGGCTTTTTCTTTGGCCTCTCCAAAGACAGATGAAAGCCAACGTGGAGTTTGCAAAAAATACCTGAAGGAATCACAGACTGACACAAGATTCTATGGTCTGATGGAACCAAGACTGAACTGCTTGGCCTTAATTCCAAGGGCCTTATTTGGAAGAAACTAGGCACTGCTCATTACCTGCCCAGTACCATGCCAACTGTGATGCATGGTGATGGCACCATCGTGCTGTGGGGTGTTTTTCTGTGACAGGGACAGGGAGACAAGCTGAAGGTTGAGGGAAAGCTGAATGGAGTAAAGTACAGAGTTATTGTAAATGAAAACCTGGTCCAGAGTGCTCAGGACCTCACACCAGGAGGAAGATTCACCTTACAACCGGACAGTGACCCCTAGAGACAATGCAGGGGTGGCTTGGGGACAACTCTGTTAATGTCCTTGAGTGGCCCAGTCAAAGCCCTGACTTGAACCTTGAGGGACCTGAAAATGTCTGTCCACCGACAGTCCACATCCAACATGACAGAGCTTGAGAGGATCTGCAGTGAAAAGTGGGAGAAGGTCCCAAAATCCAAGTCTGCTGTGCTTGTTTGTTATACCCAAAGACTGGAGGCTGTAATCACTGCCAAAGGTACTTCAGCTAAGTACTGTGTAAAGGTTCTGAAAACTGTGAAAAATTAGATTTTTCAGTTTTTCCTTTTTAATAAATTTGCAAAGAATTCTAAAATTTAGTTTTTGCTTTGTCGTTATGAGGTACTGAGTGTAGCTTAATAAGGGGAAAAAAATTATTTAAAGGCATCTTTCCTTTATGATTAAATGATGAAGTAAAGGGGTCTGAAAACTCTCTGAATGCACTGTATGTGGTGAAGCCAGTGGGTGTTGCTGATGGTGTACTGTGGTTGGTAGCGCAGGCTTCGGGGTGGCATGGTGGATCGATGGCTCTGTCCACTGATGTCCCTCCTTGGGGTCCATGGACCCAAGCCAAGCCGAGTCCGTGTTTGGCACGGTATGCCCGTCATGTGGTCCAGGACTTTTGGGTTTCATAAGTGAACTGAAGAAATACTCGTGCACTGAGAGTGTCAGATGGAGCAGATTTCACCTCTGTTTTCTATCTTGTCTGCTAGGATACAAAACAGAGAGAAATAAAATAATGCGTCAAATAAACTTAGTTCCAAGAGATAAATCATGGTAACATACTCCCTTGTCGACACACTGATGTGACTGATTGAAAAATTATAGTTGAAACTTGATACAACTGTGTAATCAGCAGGCTGGATTCAGGAAAAACATGAAATCTACTACAGCTGTCATGAGATCCCTGTAGGTCATGTTGTTATGTAAGTTTACAGAGACTAAAAACAGACTCAGAACACACAACAAAAGAGTACACAGACATAGGAAGATACAGCATATGAATATGCACACACAAATAAATCTGAAGGCCAACATGACTCCATTGTCAAAGGGATGCATCATTAAAATAATCTCCAAAAGCTGCACAGATCCATAGAATCAAAAATATCCCTTCTTCCTTGCTTCTTCAAAAAGAAAAAAAAAAAAAACACTTCAGATTTTTTTTTTTTTAGTGCAGTGCACATCGTGGCAAACTTTTCTGAACTCTGGGCATAAGGCATGTGCCTCGCAAGTGTCATCCGAACTCCTCCAGCCGTGAGCCTGTTTGGATCATATGAGGAGATCAAAGCAGGAGATTTTAGACCACAGCCAGAAATACAGAAGTGCAGCAGGGAACAGAACAAGCCTCTATTCTCTTATTACCTGATTTGTGCATCGAGCTTCCTGGCTGAAAAAAAAAAACAGCACTGAAGTGGAGTCACTGTTGGGAGTTTCAGCTCAAAGCAAAGTTCAGATCTTGTTTTTAATTTTGAGCACCAACATAGACAATGATTTATTAATTTTGTGATGATGGAGAGAATACCACTGGTGTTGGTGTGTTTCAGCAGTAGTAGTACTTAGTTAAGGGAGTAGTTAAATTCTTTCACAAATGAATAATTTTCTCTGCTCTCACACAGCACACACACAGCACACACACACACACACACACACACACACACACACACACACACACACACACACACACACACACACCCTGAGACAAAGCAGTCTCTTGTAATCCAGATGTGTCCATCACAATAGAGACAGCTCTTATCTTCACTTGTACTAACAGTACCAGGGCACTATTCATCCTACCCTATGATACACACACACACACACACACAGTCATAGTAACATCTCAACAATGCTTTTTATGGCTTCCCTGGCAGTGTGATGCATTTAAACAACACCGTGTCACTGCATTAAGCTGAACATTGGTGGAGATGAGAGCTCTCAGTCAGTATCATGAGAAGATAGCT
Organism: Toxotes jaculatrix; assembly: GCF_017976425.1. Taxonomy (NCBI): domain Eukaryota; kingdom Metazoa; phylum Chordata; class Actinopteri; family Toxotidae; genus Toxotes; species Toxotes jaculatrix. Next base: position 10,189,420 of record NC_054407.1, read on the forward strand.
GCTGAGCCGATGCTGCGGTGGCAGTTTGAGAAGATGCCATTTATCTGAAGTAGAGAATGGTGGGAAGAGAGGTGAGAGCGAGAGAGACAGACGCAACAGTTTACTGACTGAGAAAAAGAGATAATTTGGACAAAGAGGGCAAAGGCACAGACGAGAGGGCGGTGAAGAAGTGATAGAGAGGACGTGGGTTGAGATAGTGCTGCTTTTAGCACAGAGATAATGACTGGAAAGACCAAAAAAGACGGGGGGGGGGGGGGGCGGGGGGGTGTTACAGGGTAAAAAAAAGACTATAAGACTAAGAAAGAAGAGACGCAGAAAGCGATTGTGACAGAAAGAATAATGAGAAAAACAAACAAAAAAAAAAAGTCAAGTGAGGCCACCCCACCAAAGGGTAACAGTGTCAATGTCAGAGGTCCCAATATAGCCGCCAGCCCCGCCCCACCCCCAACACACACCCAAAGTAGTCAATAGGGCCTGTGTGGCTGTGGCGGGCTGGCTGCTGTGTGCGTCATTGGTGTACTCCATATTTTCAGCATGACTGATTTCACCAATCGCCTCCAGAGCCTCATCGATTCCTGAGGCCGGCAGCAGCAGCAGCCCGACACAGCACTAACACTGCTGAAATTCAAAACGAGCTACTCTACTGTATTTCCTACTCACACTGTGAGAGGACATAAAAGGCATCTTTCCTTTGTCAAAAGTTCACTGTGGCAACAATTAAAAGATGAAAAAAATTGTAACTGAAAGGAAATGAAAGTGATGTTTTCTGGCAGTTCTGTATCCAGAACAGAAAGATAACCTGCTACTTTAGTTATTAGTCTTAGAAGAAGTTGGGACCTGGCTTTCAATAATAATACATTATTTGGTTAAAAAAAAAAGTCTGATCAGATACAGTTTGATTCAGTTTTATTGACATAATGCCGGATCATATCCTACATTATCTAAAGGCATCTTACAGAGTAAGGTAAGACATGACAGTTTTACATTATAATATTATGTTACACAATGGCATCTGTAACATAATTAGGCCTAAAAGAATGATAAATTAAAAATCACTTAATAATTGATGAATATATGGAGTGAGAGTGGAGGAAAACCCTCTTTTGTTTCAGATGTCATTGCTGGGTGCTAGCTTTGTAATAGAGCAGCATCAGGATGAGTGTTCATTGTAACCACTAGAGGGGGAAACCGACTAAGTTATGCTCTGACACTATTAGAGAGCAATGACCTCCTGTAGACCAAGTAGTAGTTGGATAAAGGGGGGAACAATGTATTGGTTTAGTAGATTATAATTTTATTTTTTGGCTGCTGGAAACTAATTAGACTAATTCAACTTTCACAGTACTGTGGAGTTTATGTTGCTGTGTTAGTGGAAGAATAAGTTATTTTTGCTTTTTAGATACTTTTAGTTGGTTTATGTAATATTGTCTGCTGCTGCTTCTGTCTGCTCTGAACTTCTTGTTCCAGAGGTTTCTCCCTTTTTCTATTTTTTATTCATTCCTTTTAATCTCAGGTCTAAAGATAGGAAAGATAGGGGTTATGCCCTGTAAATAAAAATGTGTAACCCAGCTATCAATACCTTGCAAATTTAATTTAATTTGATTAATTATTGATTTTATGATAAGTAGAATAATCTCTTTGAATTGATATTCATATTTATTGGGAAAATTAGACACTCAACTCACCTGCAAAAATTATTCTATTTTTTATATTTTAATTTTAATAATGTTTAACAGTGTCTTACTTAATTAACTTCCAGTTAGGTATTTTATAAATGTATTGTTAAAACGTATGTTTTACTCTCCCATAAATACAGTACCTTTCTGCCCGGGCAACTTTATTGATCAGCAATTCATAATTACCCAAATGGAGAATTCATTGTTTTTGCTTTGTCATCCCTGTAAATTTTTATCTGTGGGACACTGATGTACTGATGTGGAAAAAAAAAAAAAAAAAAACGCTAAAAAACATTTTTTTTTCTTCACACTGGCTCAGAGTGTATCCCCTGCATTTTTTTCAAATATGAAATTATGACGTGGCTGCTGTGACCGAGCATTTCATGGCTCATGTGTTTCCTACAAACACTTCCGTGCTGAAGGAGTGGCCATCTGCCACCTAGGTGTACGCACAGACGTGTGCGCATCTCAGTGTGCCTTTAATGCCTTTTAATGTGTGTCTTTGAGTGTGTGTCCATGTCCCTGTACATGTGCATGCATTTGTGGGCTCCCTCGTGCGTATGTCCTTGCCTTTTTGGGCTGTGTGTACGTACGTGCGTGCGTGTGTGTAAAAGAGTATGGCTGCATTTGCATGTGTGCGTACAAGTCTGTCATCCACCCAATCCCCAAATCAGAAGAGCCCCAAACCACGCCGTCATGCTAGCAGATGGCAGCCTAATGAATCATGAGGCGACACACTGATAGCCTTTACTACAGTACATGCTGTAACATGACGTTTGACATCACTGAGACTCAGTTAAATATAGGCCACTAGCAACAGCCACATGCTGACACCTGGTGCTGCTGCTTTGTTACGTACATAGTGCTTTAGACAACATTTGTGCCATGAAGAAATTTGTTTTAGTTTCTTTACTTTGCTCCTGCACTGAGGGAATCACCTTTAATTTGCAACAACCAGAAGAAGTGTTGAGCTGTTCGGGTGCATTTAAAGGTGTAACACACTGTAAGCCTGTTCTTCTAGTATTTCCAGTGTAGATGCTGATATTTACAAGTGTTGCATACGGAAAGTTACACTGTGTAATTCAGAAAGGAATCTTTGGGAATAGTTCTTCCTGGAGATCCGGTTACAGATGTAAGAAAGCTATAGTAGAGATGGACAGTCTTTCTTGTGTAAATATGCGTGTGTGTGTATGTTAGTGTGTTTGTGTACTCTTCTGTTTTCTTCTGCAGCTGCTTTTTTAACCTCTTGAACTCTGCTGTACCCAACACTCATCCCCTTTATACAACCTCACGTTGCTGAGCTGAGCGTGGTTGAAACAGAATTCTAGAGATCCCAGTGTTTTCGAAGACAGGAAACATATTAAATATGTACAAAGGCACAGTGCGTTTAGAATAATCCTTTTTGATACACACCAACATAAAGTTGGAATAATTTTGTTTTCAGACGCATTCCTCTTTTTATTCCTATTTGCACACATCAGTAATCACATTGGAATAGATTGATCAATAAAGTTTTGAGAAGATATACACTTTATCTATCAAGAATAAATCACATTGTCAAAATCATTTCATGAGAAGAGATAAAATATATTTTATTCCAACTTCATGGGCATTTTAATTGTGTCTTACTGACATATTTTTTAATGCTCTTGTGTAATTTGCTGTCTCATTAACACCTTAGCCTTTAAATCTTTTTGCAGTGATGATGTGGCCAAATCGCAGCTCAGCTTTAGTGATTTTTACCTTTGTGCAAAACCTTCTTTGTCCTCCTCTTTCAACTCAACATAAGCTAAACATCCAGCTCAAGTTTAAATCAATCCTCAATTTATCAGTTACAGTAAACATGCAAAATTATGTCTAAAGAAAAATAGGAGAACATGGAAAATATTGCTCTATCATCATTATCACAGTGTTGACCACAACGTGACTGGCAAGGTTTTGGATTACAAAGGGAGACAGGGTTGGTGAATATTCACTAACCCACATGAACACAGTAAAATCTAAACCTTTTAAGATAAAATACAACTCAAACCAACCAGTTTTTGTACTTGAGAATGTCATTCCATCCTAATTATGTTTCTACAGTGTTTTATTTCATTGTACATTTACTTGTATTTTCATTCGAACATAAATGGTTGGACAATATGATGGTGGAAATTAATCAGTGTCAGCTACTTTTACAAACAAACCGCAAACAGATAGTGTGTCCACTGACGGGCCACAACTCTGACACATAGCGCTGCTCGCTGACTTCAAAACAGCTCGTTATCCAGGAATGCTCACCATGCCTCCATGTAGCCAACACATGATGTCATGAGGCCCCTTTGCAAATAATGGACTATTAAACCCACAGCCGAGGGGTCAGCCAGAATTTATGATGCTTCGCTATTTTATGAGTTTTAAGAGATTACCTTGCCAGATCAAGAGATCGTCTCACCCTTGGCGTCCAGCGTTTCAGAGCACAACTGTCCTAAGACGAGATGTAAAGATACTGAGCAGAGGCAAACATATAATGTCTGTCTTTCTTCAAACATCCACTCTCTTCCCCCACGGTGACGCAGATACATGGAACACTGTGAAATCTTCTGGTGGACTGCCAGCCAATGAGTGTGTGTAACAGAGAGTCCGTGTGTGCATGTCCACTCTAGATAACAAGGAATACTGCTCTTGAAAATGTGGTTACTGCACTTTATCCGTCTAACTGCACATGAAAACAATTTTCCTGTCATGAGAATGTGTCAGAAGTGCAGGTTGCTGTAAAGTTTCAATTAGTATCATCCTTTCATCCAGCTTGCATCAGGACAATGTTCATCTCAGTGGGGATAAACTCTTCAGTTTTACAAGTCCAAAGTCAGATTGCATGTTGATGTTAGTACAGTTCACAAGTGTGCATGCAGAGCTAGGAAACTAAACAAACTGAGAGACTGCATAGTAGAAGTATTAAGTCTATCAGGTTTAACTTGTAGTGTTTCTTTATTAACCCATGAGGGGCCTGACCATGTTCCTGATCCTGCACAGTCAGTCCTGCTAAACCAGAATAGCTAACACTTAATTCACTGTAGTTGTGTGATTGGATTTATAAACTGCTGCGGGCGAATTCAGGCTCCAGAAAGCCATAATATTGCATTGTAGGTCTGTTCAGTTTGTGGTTATGATTGGCCCTTTTTGTGTGTGCACCTCTTCAGATTTCCTTAAATGGCAGTTTTTCTTGACTACAGCAGACACAGAACCTTTGTATTATATTAAGCCGTCTGTGCTGTATGTTGCAACCAACACAAATATAAAGCTGAAAAATAAAACCAAACCATATGAGTAAAAATATAAACCAACTTTTTCACATAAGCAGCAATAAGGCTTTCATATGAAAAATGCATTTTAAACTCCCTGGCCTCTAGAAAGTGACCTGGTTCATATTAAAGGCACCTATTGAGTCCCTGCAGTATTACCACTTATATTTACTTAATTTTTCTTTTCCATTCTTACCTTTCGCATTAACATTCTGCTTAATGATTGTGAATGCCATGGTGATGAGGCGATGCCATCGATTGATTTGCCAATTTAATTGAACCATGTCATGCAGCAGAATGTAGCTGAAAGTCCATTTATGGAGATTTTTTTTTGTGTGCGTAAAACCTAGCTGGATAGCAGTTCATCGTTTGTCAAGCCCTGCTACGCCTGTCGATTTTTAAGTGCTTGCAAGGCACATACAGTAATGCAGTTTAGAATAATGGCAGATTTTCTGCTCAGATTTCTTAGTAATCCAACAACTGTACATTTTGCTGAAATGACAAGTCATGAGCAGATTTTATCAGCTGTAGCTAGCGCGCTATATTAAGCTAACATTAGCTCCATGAGTTGGTTGAAAACGCTGTCTCAAGTTTCCTGCTGCGTTGGTTTAAATTCTTGTTAAAGTAATGATCCATGTGTAGGAAATATTATACATTGTATATGCTAGTTTCAAACAGGACTTTTTTTTAAATTATCCACACAAACTAATAGAGTTTGTTAATAATGTGCTCCTTGGTGTGGGTAGTAATACTCTGTGCTATATCGCAGAAAATTTCTCCCAAGAACTTGGCTACAGCAAAGCACCTGCTGTGCAGTCAGAAAACACTCCCCCTCAGTAACTCACGGAGGCATTTTATCACACATGGCTCACTCTGATGAAACCTTAGAAAACTCATCCTTTTGGACTACAAATCTGTAGCAAGGCTTCATCTGTCTCTGGTATAATAGCCTGTAGATTCGTGGCTCCAGACTCATTTTGCTGATCTCTTGTCAAATATTTCCTGTTTAAGTTTTCCTGTGAAGCATGCAGAGGGTCAAACAGCTAATGTTTCATATTTACTTTTCACATTTCTGGTCTTCAAAAATACTCTGCCCCTGGCCATGGGTGACCTTGCATGCTGGTGCCTAAGCCTGTGCGTGAGTGCATAGTGTATATGAGTAACTCTGTGTGTGTGTGTGTGCGTGCATGTGTGTGTGTGTGTGTGTGTGTAAATGTTCTTCGTTCTCAGCAAGCTGTGTCCCAAGAGCTACTTAGTGTAATACCCTATCACCCTATCATACTCATCCTGTCATCAATCTCTTTACCTAACATAGACAAGACATACCTGACACACACACACACACACACACACACACACACACACACACACACACACACACACACACACACACACACACACACGCACTCCATCTGGAAAGGATAATGGTACTGTGTACAAAGGGAGAGTGCTATCCTGCCATTGTGTCAGGACTCTGTGTGTGTGTGTGTGTATGTGTGTGTGTGTGTGTGTGTATATGTGTGTGTGTTTAAGTATGAGAGAGTAGGAAGGGGTTAAAATGGCTAAAACATTTGGAGAAGGCAGGGACCAAGCTGGCTCTGATCCCACCCCTTTTCTCAGCTCTGACCTCACTCTGAAACTTGTTCCCCCTTGTGTGTGTTACACACACACACACACTTGCTCAGTCACATGCCTACACACACACTTGCTCACTGACGTACACGCTCGGTTGGTCACACACACACATTTCGTACAGATTGTGCACATTCTATGGGGCGCTCGGACAAAAAAAAAAAAAAAAGCCACACACATACAGAGCTCAGGGCTACTGTGACATACTGGAGCAGGAGAGCAAGTTTGCCCAAGGAAAAGAAAGGTCTGTGTTTGTTCTGTGATTAAAGGTGTAGCAGCCAGAGGGGAGAGGAGGAAGCAGAGAGAGAAACAGAAGAAGAGCAAGAGAGAGAGAGAGCAGACAGACAGAAAGGGAGAGGGGGAAAGAGGGCAGCAGTGTTGCGCCACATTTAGACCCGGAGCAAAGACAAGATGTACAAGGAGCTCTGCTGAGAGTGATGAAAAGCTTTTTTTTACAGCCTGCAAGGCAGACACACAAGAGGAATTCAAGTGCTCAGAGAGGAATACACTCCAAATTTCTACATTTCGACATACCTACCAAGAGTAAGGAGACACCAATACACAGTAGCATGTATTGATTCGGCCCGGTCATCTTGGCTCTGAGCTGGATCCACTGGTCCTAGAGCTGGCGTCTCCACTCCTGCCAGAGGTAATGAGAACTCCTGGGAAGCCGTGGAGAGCTGGACAGCCCGACAGAGCGAGACAGACGAGGAAGCGGGCCGGGTTTTACAGGGATGAGAGGGGCCACAAGCTGAGGAGAACCAAGAGAGGGAGAACAGCGGAGCCGCCAAGAAGAGGAGGGTGAGGACGAGTTAAAGAGAGTAGGCTAAAGAAACATGAGTGTGCCGACGAACTGTGGGTTCTGTTACTCCGTGGAGCGGAGTATCACTGTGCGCAGTGGGAACATATGGGGATCGCCGTGTGCTGTCAACAGACCTATTGACATCATACAGAAACGCAGGCGGTAATTAAGAGCTACCTCATTTACTCTTACTCAGTCCTTTTGTCTTTCTTTCCTTCTCAGTGTTTCCTTTCATCTCTCTCTCTCTCTCTCTCTCTCTCTCTCTCTCTCTCTCACACACACACACACACACACACACACATATACATCCAGCTTGTGGCATGTTACACTGATCATACAGAGCAGTATATGAAGTTGTGCTGGCAAATGGTCTCTTTTTTAGATTAAAGTTTATTTTCTCTAAAAAAAATCTTTCTACTAGCTTTGACCTCATGTATCTGGAATATAGAATAACACTTATGCATGATCAATGACAATTTCTTGTATCAGAATTAAATGAAACAGAAAAAAATGACATGTTACAGTATTCTCCAGTATACAGAACTTTCTGTATTGTTATCTTTTGGAGAATGCAGACTGCATACAGTCTTTTATCAGCAGCAATATTTACAAAAACATTCTTTTGCCCGTATCAGTTGTTTTTTGTTCATATCTACATTTCCCAAAATATTTTTTATCGTATTTCGTCTTGACCATTTGTGTAGTCTCCTCTTTTGTAAGATTAGGCACTGTTCCAGGGAGGGGTTTTTTTTTCATTGTATAAATGGCACCAAATATCTATTACTTTTGAAAGCCTGTCGTAGCTGTTAACAAGGAATTGTGTGAAAGAAATAGCTTGTTTGAGTTTTGTATTTCATCTTGGAAAAAAAAAAAAAACGGCATCCATGTGTCTTTGAATTAGTACTGCAATTCAGTGCCAAAGTCATGGCTAAAGATAAAACAAACTGTAGTTATACTATATTATGTATCTTAGCCAGTGCTTGAAAATGAGTCTGATGATAATTTTAACTGTGTGTGGGAGACAGAAATGGAGCTTTAAAACCTTTTCTACGGCAGTAAAGTTAAGCAAATATCAGAATTACATTATTTGCTTGAAGCAGCTTTTCAAAAATAAAGTATATATGTTACATTTTCATTTTCACTTGTGGATAAAGTCAGTGCACAGTGAATTTAGAGACACAGATTTCACATGGTGCTTTAATTAACTTACTGATTTTTTGCAGTCTGTTACATCTCTAAACAGCAACTTCAGGACATCTCCCTGCTCTCTTACTTTCCAGCCAGTCATGACATGTGAAACAACCACGATCATACACACTGAAGACAAATAAAGCGTCTTGAGTGTGTATGATTCTGGACTGTGCACACATCAGTACATGAGAAATCTGGTTTCTCTGTATCTGCCATGTAACTCTAATGCTACTGTTCCTTACACAAATATTCTCACAGGAAAAGTCCACCATGAGTTTTGTAGCTTCACACATAATCCTCAGTGCCAGCGGGAGGCTGTGAGGGAGGACTCAGAGATAAAGTCGTGTTTACATTATGGTCTTCTGTCCTCTTTCTCAGGCAGGATCCTTGTTTATCAGATGTAATGCAGAACATTTGTGAGCATGGGGGGATTTAAAGGGCAGTTGTCTTTTAAATTTAATTCCTCTGAGGACCCATGCCAAGAAATGTAATTGACTTCTGCTCTTAAATAAGCAAAAATGCCATCTGTAGCCAAAATTTGAGGGGTAATTATGGAAACGTTGGTTGGTTATTTATCACACTACTTCTCATATTACATCCACCTGTGGGTCTAAAACACAGGCCAGAAATTCTCTGCCCGCTTGATCGTACTTTTAAGAGCAGTGGTCTTTGTTGAAGATGATCAATTAATGTGAAAGGGGAGGGAAGTCATGAACTGGGAGGCAGGCAGGAGCGGGGATTCTGTATGTGGGTCAAGGTATTGATCTTTTGGGGGGGGGGGGGGGTTCACCGGCAATGGTGATGAGAGAGCAGAGTCAGTTGGAGCTGGAGTCACCACCACCATTTTACTCACAGGAGGAACAGCGGCAAGGACTGCAGGGGGTTATCAGCCTTGCCAGTTCCCATTTTGAGAAACTATTAATATCACATTCAACAAGGAGACACTCATAAATTGTTTTGTGCTTATAAGTCATTAGATAACAGTAATGATTGATGTCGCGTAAATCGTAAACCTTTAGGCTTCTGGATTGCTTTCACTTTTTTTTGTATCTACCTTCCTTTCTCTACTTGCTCTATTTTCCCTCTTTCTTTTTCCTCGTTGTTCCTTGCCCCAGGCGTCCACCTATCCACATAAAGTAGAACACGGGGCTGGTAAGTGACATCCACAGAGCTGATGTAGGCACTCAGACATGTCATATAGAGCTCCTTTTGTATAGATAAAAAAATATATATTCACGCTCAAGTGCATCCTCACATAGGCATGAGAAAAGCTGACAAGATGAACCTGGAGGGGGAGGAAGGATATAAATCTGCAGCTTTTGACATCAGACACCAAACCATCGCGTGCCTTTGCTGCATGATTTAAAGCCCAATTATCTCGACTAACTGCAGAAGACAACATCCAGATAACAGTAGCCCTTTCTCCTTAGATGGGTATGTGGCAAGGGTGTGCATGTTTTTACGTGTCTGTGAGCACAGCAGGTACCATATAAATTGAAGCGTTGAATACTTCTGCTCTTGATGCATACCATACTACTTTTTTTTTTTGAAAATCTCTGGGTGAGTGGTGATGGTTTATTTTGCCCAGTGGCAGTTATTGGTTTCTCCTTTCAACTTCCAACTGTAAAGGTAACACCTGCTTTTCCTAAAAGAGGACAGATAAGGGGATTCCCTTCAAATTCCTGGGACGGTAGCAGCTGATGTGCTTTGATGTGTTACACTGCATTCATTTATACTTTGATTTCAATTTTAAGAACCTGAAATTGGCTCTAGGCTATGAAAGCAGTCAGTCGACACATTTAATTGAACTATTTTTTCCAGCTTAGTACAACATGATAAAACTTGTGGCTCAGTGGACGGCGACATTGGTCAGTCAGTCCAACACTTTGGTCCAGACACAAATATCTCAACAACTACTGAACCGATTGTCATCTAATTTTGTACAGACAATCATGGTCCCCAGGGGCTGAATTCTTATGACTTTGGTGAGCCCCCAACTTTATCTCTAGATAGATTGATAGATAGACGTGTTTTATTTAGCATTTTAAATTATAAGTTAGCTAAAGTTGGCTAAAGTTACAGTTACTTGCTTCACAACAGATCACAGGAGTTTTTTTTTTATGTTACAATGAGAATTGAATGCCAGTTAATTAGCTCCATTAGTCTGAATTAGCTCATACAGTCTGCTGTGTGTCCTTAGGCTATTGATCTAATTTTCCTCAGCGCTGTCTGCAGCAGGCCAAGTATAAAATGAAGTGGCAATGACACAGAGCGTTCTGCAAATTATGACAGCCAGGAAAGGGATGTAAAATTCCTAAAGATCATTTCAAAATGAACCACTGACAGCAAATACAAGTATGAGCTTTGTTGGGTGTTTGGGGTTGAGAGAGTGTGATTCATGTACAGAGTAATTTAATATGAATTAAGAGTCTTACAAAGACGACAGTTTTGGCAGGTTGCATGTGAGTGAGCTAACCAAGGTTCAGCTTTAGAAGTGAATTTCTTAGAAATCTAATACTCTATCCTGTCAGTTCAGCTTGGGAGGAGAGGAGAGGAAAGTGAAATCTTCATCTCCCTAATTTATCAAAATCTCCAAGTGTGAATGTTGGAAACACTCTGATAATTTAGATGCCAAATCCTGGCAGGCAGGTTTTTTCTTTTTTTCCCTTGTTACAGATAAGTTTGTGTACATAAACTCTTGTCTTTGAGATAGATACACACTGCTTGTGCCAGAGGTCAGTTACTATCTAAATTTGCCAAACGTGTCTATAATAAATGAATCCGAGCTTTCAGTCACAGTACATGAATCTCCTAATTTACAGAAATTATTAAGTCCTCCCGTGCCCTCCACGGAACATAAGTCTCACTGGTCCTGGCAAAGGAGGAGGCAGTATAGCCAAAACGCATTTTGTTGTAATAAATGTGTCTGAAAGTGTTTCCAAGGCATTTCTTAAATCATCAGTGGCTGCTAATAGTGGTTTGGCCCGCAGGGAGCTTCATGGACCCTCATTTATCTGCCTCACAGACAAGAGGAAAAGGTCCGCTGGTGTTGGGTTGCAGGCCTCACACACACACACACGGACACACACATTCTGTACTCATGTGGGATGCAAAGTTGGGCTTCTAACCGTGTGTTCGTGCCTGAACACTTGGAAAACACAGACACACACACACACACTAAAACACAATATTTGGTGTTGGGTCATTTGTAACCTTCACTCACTCAGAGTTAAGTCATGGCTGAGTGTTTGCAGTGTGACAGGCGTTATGGACTTAATACTCTCCGAAACCCCACAACTTTATTGTCCAGTGACGAGCTTTCCAGAGACATACACACAGGAATTTTTTAAAAGTAAAAGTTAAGGCTTTTTTTCCAGACGAGTCTATAGAACCAGGTACTTTGACCTTATACTGAAACACAAAGCAAGAGGCAAAGTTTTAAATTTCACATTCCCTCACTTGTGTTCAAGCACTTAATTTGGACTGTATGTGCACTTTACATCCTTAAATTAAACATTCATTACAAACTACAGCAACCACACATGACTTATTTATTTGTCACCTGTCTTTTTTATACAAAATACACAGGTGCCTGAATACATGCATGAAGATCTAATTGGCTTTACCTTAAAGCATCAGTTGAATTTCTATTTCATTTTTAAAATATCATCCACCTTCTTCATATGTGTTCACTTCGCTTCAGAAGTTCTTGTGAGAAGGACAAAATAAATGAAACTTCACTCACATTTCTAGAAACTGTGATATATGTAAAATGAAATCCCCATTCATTCTTGCTGGCCTTTTATTTCTGGGGAGATCAAAGCTCACAACAGTATAGTTGAAGCTTTCAAGCCGTCATCTCGCAGCAAGTAAAGACACTGTCTCTTAAAACAAGATTTCACAGCAACATTCAGCTGATGTTGTTGACAATGTAACTCTGACCTTTTATGCATTCACCAGTAACACTTTTTATTTTGCCGACATTTTTATGCTGATTTTGTACTACATTACGTTTAGAACAAAGAAACATAAATATTATGTTGATTCAAACTGTAAAAAGTTATGCTGTCATGACACATCCACATGACGTCTGATGTTTGTCTGTTGTTACGACACTTTTATAGACCAGCTTCTGAACTTTTCTCAACCGTTTCTCCCTCCTCTTCTGTCTTCATCTCTTCGTGCCTCTTCTCACCTTCAGACCCAAAGCTCATTTTCCTTTTCCCTCCAGTTTTTCTCCTCTCACTTCACTGTTTTCTCTGCTGCGCTACACGATCCTGCAGGATAACAGAGACTGAAGTCTTTGGTGTGTGTCTGTGTGTGTTTGTGTGAATGTGTGTGCAGGTAGACGAGGACTCTCCCATGAGTCACTGTAAAGCTCTTCTGGTCTCTGACTCACTCAGGTTTATAAAACTGTCAGTCCTCCTTACCTCGCTCTGTTTACACGATGCCATAACTGTACAATTAAAGACCTGTATTGTCCTTATGTACAAGTTTTTCCATGCGCTGACACATTTATTTAAGCTATAGTATATTGTATATGTCAGACCTAGAGTTCACTTCCAGTTTAAACAATGGTCCACAGTTTGAAAGAGTACAGTATACAGTATGTAGGATGTCCCTGGCTGACTATGCTCACATTACTCTGCAGTCTGTCTTCCTGCCAGTGACTCTAACTTTTAAAGTTCACTTAGACAAAGACAAACAGTGGCATTTGAACATAAGGAAAGTGTTTACAGTGGGGGATCGGTTATCCAAGCTTGATTTCATATAACAGGCTCAAGAAAAAAAGAATTTCTCAACAATTTGACTGCACAGAAACTTTCAGAAACCTTTGGAATTTTTGCAACTGATAAGAGGTTAGGTAACAAAAAAAACTGACTTTAGATTTTTTAAATGGACAAATCAGTCCTTTCTCTCGTTCTCAGCCACCTGGAGATCCGCATCACACCTGAAGCTAGTATTGTCTGTACTCACCTATTGCTTATACTGTATCAATCAATGGATGATTGACAAAGAGCATGTCCTCAGCAGCCATTTCACACTGTAAAGAGCATCAGAGGTCAGTGTCCACCAGAGCAGGCGTCATAACGGTGTTGTGTTGTTTTCCAAAGGAAAGATCTGAGGAAAACGGCTGGGCTCTGAGATGGTGATTACAGCCGTCAGAGGGGGAACACTGAGACACTGAGAATACCGTTCACATGTAATAATAATTGCACAAACACACACACACATCCGTACTCACTAGCTTTGTGTTTATTTTTCTGTCTGTTTCTTGCTTTTGGCTGTTCTGAGGTCATAGCAAAATAAACTGCTCTGACTTAATCACAGTGGACAAACTTAAGTACAGTAAGACAGTGGCCAAACACACACACGCACACACTCACACTTGTTTAATTTACTGACCAGCTGGTGGTTTTTAAAAGAGTCAGTTAGGTGGCTGCCAGGAAATGTGTATGTGTGTGTGTGTGTCTGTGTGTGTCACTGTGAAAAACAAATATCATTTTGTTGGCGCTGCAGTATACCCATTTGTTTATACTTATAATGACACATTTAATTTTACTGTCTTCAAAAATAAGAAAAACTTGAATAATGATATAATACTAATACTAGTTAATACTATAATACATCCAACTCTTACTTCATCAAGGAAATCAGAAATTTCTCTCTTCCTATGTCAAACACTTCCTGTCCACAAACAGCCAACAGAAGAAAAAGTACAGTCTTTTTCACATCACTGTCCCATCATACAGCATGTCTCACAACTCTGTTCACTTGCTTTATATAAAGGTCACTGAAGTGACTCTGTGTTCCTGCCTTTCTGTTGCGTCAGCTACATTGCCTCACTTTCTTTTAAAACCATTTTCGTTGCATGATTCTGAACAATGGACACACATTTATATCGCAGTTGCATAATGTCTATACTTAGCTATCTTTTTTTTTTTTGTGTTGGGTGTCAAATACAAATACAATACAATGCCTGAGAGGTTATTGTTTGTGTTGCCATTTGTATGTAATTTCTTAAATAATAGTAGCTAAACTCTACTTCTGAATTCTATTTTACTTTGTTGAATGCTTTGAGAAAGTTCTGCGGCATATATGCAGCGGGTAGATGTTTCCTTCATGTTTTTTAACAGAGGGGATTAGTCAGTAATGGAGACAAGGGCACAAACAGGGAGGGCTGGGAGCCAAATCTAATGTTTCTCTGCATGCTGCTGCCCATGCAAGAGATGTAGCTCTGAAGTCAGTTAAAGGAATAGTTTCACATTTTGGGAACCAAACAAATACGCAGCAATGGATGTAAATATGGATTACAGCTGAACAGAATGTAATAGATAAATAGGTCGTGCCACCTCCATCAGGCTGCCGCATGGCCAAAGAGTTTGGTGTAACAGGAAAGGAGAGAAAGGGCAAAACAAACAAACAGGGTGGTTCTCCCTCGGTGTGAGGGGCCACAGAAAAAACAATTAGACAGCTTTTATCACAGAGCTCATACTGGTGACTTTCATACTGTGCACTAAGTCACACAAAGAAAATGTCGCTGTGAATTTGAAATTGCTCCAAGTGTACTTTAAAGTCTTCTAATGTGGCCAGGTTTACCACCTCTGTCATTCATCCATGGTGGACTTTAGTCTGTGTGTTGGGTGTGGACTCTCAGCTGTTGGTGTGAACATTGTGGTCTCAGTAAGCAAGTCTTAATCCTTGTTTGCTCCAGAACATCTTTCATGGGTCATGTGCAGATGCAGCACAGACACATACAGCCTAGATTATAATACTTAAACCACAGCGTGAAAAAAAAAGCTTGAGTAGATTCTCAGATCTTTATTTACTTATGATTGCTTTCAACAGATTCATCGTTATATAATAGAAAATGATTTCAAATGATCAAAGAAATACAACACTCTCTAGCGTCACTAGATGAGATCTGTGTTGCATGTAATAAATGCTCTCTGCCTTCTTTTAAATGCCTCTTGAATAAATGGCAGAGCCGGTCCTGCAAGTCGGCTCTGGTGTAACTAATTCTACCTCTGGCTGTGTCACAACAACGGCCTGGGAATGATGAATGAAGGTTCAGATGACAGCTTGCCCTGGTTTACAGGCCTATCTCCTCTCTTGCTCCCTCTCTCTCTCCCTCTGCCCCATAGCTCCTGTATTTTAATGCTCCCCAGATGGGATTGACGTTGCCGTGACAGGCGGTGACGCAGGCGGGGTGTCGAGTATCAGGGCCACTGACAGGTTACCATCAATCACACTTCTTACCAGCCAGCCACTTAAATAACAAATGCTGTAACACACCTCTCTCTTTACAGTTTTTTTTTTTTTGTAAAAGGCTTTATGATGCCCAGGAATGTTGGCTCAAGTTTGGTTCTTATACCAGAGAAAGTAATCAGGTGTGTGTATATGTGAAGCCCAGCCCAATTGAGCCCAGTGTGCGAATGCAGAGGCCAAATTAGGGTGCATCTGTTTAACCACATCCAGTCCTAAAGAAGTGGCATGTGTTTCAGCTTGCTTGTTATAGTACATATTCAATTTCTTGGCAGTTTTGGCACATCTTTTAATCTGTCTGGCTGACAGCGATAATTCAATATTATCATCTATTAACTCTTCATATTTTGACATTTGTATAATATCACTTTACCCTTTAACAAAGTTCGGTTGCTTAAATTAATGATTACAAACACGTACTAAAAAAAAAATCAAAAAATAATTTTTCAAATTTTTGTTTTTGTCATTTCTGATATAATGCATGGAACAGTGGAACACAGTTCTCTGCATGGAACAGTTAGTTGATTAATTGATTAGTCAATGAGGATTTGCTGCTTTTGTTTGTCATATATGACAGTAAACTGATTATATTTGGGCTTTGGACCAGATAAAACAAGATATTTTTATTCACACACTATTTTTTGATAAAACAATTGATCAGTGGATCAGGAAAATAGCAAGAAGCACAAAGTTCTTTCCAAAAATAGATGTAGGAGATTGAAAATTAGTACCACTAGTACACAGAAGAGAGAAAACATATTCATTTTACTATAATCCAAAAAAGCAGGAAATTTGAAGCAGATTTTGAGTCTTTTTTCTTTGAAAAAACACTTAAATGCTTAATGAATAATCAAAATTATTCTGCATTGATCCTCTTAGTTCTGCAATATATTTCCATTGTGAGTAGTGGGATGTACTGTACAGATTGCTCAGCTCTTGCAATCCAACCAACGCCCAGTAGAGGGCACCTCTCCTCAGATTGACTGAACAGATTTATTTCAGTTCTCCAGACAGCACCTACTACACACATCAGCCATCACTCACCAAGTCTGTCTGCTTTATTGTTAAACAACACCCTCCCACTCATGAGGATTATTTGAAAAAAAAAAAAAAATCTATTTTGTTCTTTTTATTTTTGTCACTTCTAGCTGAGGCTGAGAAAGGGAGGGAGGGAGGGAGGGAGGAGGGTGTGAGAGAAGGAGAGAAGAGGTGGGTGGGAGGGTGAGACTGGCTGGCATGTGAAAGACACAAAGACAATGGAGTCGTTTTTGAAGACCGACCATCCAAACAGCCACAGTGCTTCTGTGGGAGCTTCCTGTCCGGACGACGTGCACGCTAAGCCTGAATGCTGACCTTTGACCTTTTAAAAACACAAAATGCCTCAGTTGACATATTTAGTACACATTTTGTAAGTTGTATGCTTACAGACTGTGCACAATGGAGGTGTTCAAAAAAACAATGGAAGATTCTGGGTTCACATTTCACATGCTACGATTATTCAGTTAGAATTTACACTGGTACACAACAGGAAATATAATGTAATACACATATAATACACATACAATGCATTACACGGACAACTACATAAACTGGTATAAATTGAATCAACACCTCTCTGTTGCAGTCTCAACCGAAACTCATTCTCACAAAGATACCAAGTCCTTTTGAATTAATATTTCAGTTTATTGGTTATTTAGATCCCCATCAGTTGTTACCTTAGCAACAACTACTCCTGGTGTTCATGCTACCGCTTTTATTATTCATTAAGTCCAATTCATATAAACCAAAGGGAAACAAGTGCGGTTGTACCAGTGGGAATCATGTGAGGCAGACATACTGATGCAAAAATACAATAGTATTGTGTCTGAGTGTGTGCAAGTAATAGATAAATAGTCCAGTGTCAAGAGTAAGTCAGGACTCTGTGTTCACTCCCCTGCACTGAACTCAGCTGAGTGAGAGAGAAAAAGGAGAAAACTTCAGAAGCAAAATAGCAGCAAGGGAAAGACGTGGGCGATATTTTGATCTGTGATCTATTTTTAGCTCAGCATCGCCTTCAAATAGAAACGTCTCCATAAATATTCATGAATGGAGGGAAGAATCTGCTGCTCTGTGATGCAGAGGGAGAAGGCAGGGGAGGGGGGGAAGACTCAATTCTACCTGAAAGCCTATTTTTAGCTGCATTGCTGCCTCTCTCGGTCTATTCCCCATGCAAGGGGAGGCTAAAATTAGCTGCATAGAGACAGAAGCGTGTTGCAGAAACAAAAATAGAAACAAGTTTACGGCCAGAGCACACAGGAACAGCCAGGGGTAACAGCATCGTTAGGGAGGACAGATCCAGAAAGGTGGAGAGAACAGGAGAGATAAAGAGTGAGGAGTGGGTGAAGCTCCAAGCTACATGTGTTCTTGTAGTAACTGGGCAGGGATGATGTGTGTGCCTACAGTTCAACATGCACACATTATAGGTGTGTTAGGTGGCACGTTGCACCACTGTGATGTACATTAAAGGCATTTGCACTCATAAATTCCCCATTTTTCTATCAAAATTGTGATTCATCCACATTTGTCTCACACACACACACACACACACACACACACACACACACACACACACACACACACACACACACACACACACACACACACACACACACACACACACACACACTCAAATACACATTTGTACATCTGCAGACATGCACCCTACCAACTCAAGCCACTCTGGTCCAGTCACGCAGTGTGCAGTTAAGACCAAAAAGCCCCTCATATATGTGTCTCAGAACAGGCTGTACTCTCTTCCTCTTTGAAATTTTATTTACACTCACTCTCTCTTTGCCCTATTTTACCGCGGCCTTGCTCTCTCTCACCCCCCTCACCCCACTGCATCTACTTCCTCTCTTCGACTCCTCTCCTTGGCTATGTATAGTGCAGTCAGTCTGTCTGAATCTGTCACATGAATGGAGGGATGGGGGCTTCTGTTCGGGTGGTGTTATGTAATAGCCAGTAACACACCAATGTCTTGCCCTCCTTGGAGGGTTGCAGGAAAAAGGAATGAATGGGATGTTTTCATCCTACAGTTGGTGCATTCCTACTGTAGAAAGCTGCAGTTTTCACGGCAATCAAATTTGTGTATTAATACTGTTAAAGCTGTTTGTACCTTGTCGCTGACGTTAGCGTTTAGCTCAAAGCTGTGCCTATGTACGGCCTTGCAGAGTCATTAGCACAGCTGTAAACTCTTAGTCTTATCTTTTAGTATTATCAGTTTATCAGTTTATTATCAGTTTGTCTGTCTTACTGATTAATCATTAATGAAGTGGCAGTAAATAATGGAGAGTGTCGCTAGTTCCCCACACCCAAAGTTATATTAAAGTTGTTTGTTTTGACAGTCCAACAATCCAGAGTCCAGACATATACCCTTTAAAATGGTTTATAAAAATCTGTCTATGATTTTTTTTTAATTCAACTAATCAAAACTATTTAAATTGTCAGTATTTTATGCTGTTAATTGACACCTGAGGCTCCTGCTGAATGATTAACAGCTGTCAGGGCTGAACTGCAAAGTGACAACAGAGACATTTGAACATGTCATAGCAGGAAATGCACTGGTGTCATTAATGACATTAATGAGGGCCACATTCCATTTAGCTTTGCCAGTTATAGGGCTCTGGTATTGTGCATGCATGGCTTCCTGGTACACTTAATGGGACTAAGTCAAAATGGCTGCTGTAATAAAGGTCTATTCTGTTGTGTGGTGTTTGGTTTATAGTCTTTATTATATAGACCTTACACAGCTGCACAGTGTATTTGGAGCTGTGTTATTCAGGACTCTGTCCTGGAATTTGTGATGTACTTGTGACTATAATGATGTTTTGGTATTATGTTTTATTATTTCCCACACTTATCATCAACAGACATCTCCAGCTACCACTCTTGAGCCCAAAACTCTGGTTTCTGTTTGTCTTGCGTTTCATAGATTTTTATTTTTTCCCTCGCTGTATTTATTTGAACAATATCAAGTGTGTGTCTTAGCATCTGCTCCTCCAAAATCCTCCATGTTCTGCTCATGGTTGTTTTACTAAAGCATGGGTTTCTACTCTGGAGTTCCTCAGACTGTTTAGAAAAGGAGACATGTTGCCAAATGGAGCTGCAGTCTGACAGAATTTCTCCGGGTTTGCATGTCAGCAGAGGGGCTGTGGGAAAATAGAGATGTGGATCAAGGCGGAAACGTGCCCAGACTGTGAAGAAGGGGTTCTCTGTGCCTTTGTTTGGTGTTTTTCTCCATGTTTGGTTCGTGTTTGATCAGGAGGAAACTCCTCCTCACCTGAACGCTGTGCTATTTTTAGACTCACACTCACATGACCCCACGTCAACACTCCGTTGCTAATTTTATACTCGCTGTTCGCTCACAGTCCTTCACCACACACACACATGCAGACCTCCCCTGGTTAGTCATGCTCACACTTATACCTCACCTGCATGACATTAGCCACACAGGCTTTACACCTTTAATGAAGAGCGCGGGATGTAGTCCATGTTTTTTTTTTTTTTTTTTTTTCAGGCTAATGATCAGTCCAGTCCAGCTACAGCAGGAAGGCGCACATGCAGCCATCAGAATTAGAAGCCTTTCTTAACACCCACTCATTGTGGTTTAAGTCTAATTTTGTTGTTTTTTTTTCTTATCACCCATTGTTAGACAAATTTAAACACATTTATAGGATATATCAGATCAGACTTGATAACTGCACTCCCACATATTTCACACCGTCATATCCTTTTTGTCGCTGTGTTAAATTCATCATTTTTAGCTCTTATTGTGGTCTTTACTGGTTTATAATGGTTACGCTTCCTTCTAAATTACACTATTTCCTGTTCAAGGGATAAAAATAGCTGACTGTTTTTAACCAGTGATGAAAGCTTGAAATATTTTTGGATATGGAGTATTGTATTTCATGTTCATTTTCTCCCTTTCATTGTTACTGGAGCAGCACCAGTCTCTTAACTGGAGCAGAGACTGGGATTTCTACCTTTTCAAGAGAGTTAATTGGACAGTCTATGGCTGCGAGAGTAACATTTTTGTCACCAGTTGGAATCTGACATCTGTGGCTCTGTCCTCATTGATCCATTTATTTGTCTCACTGTCACTTTCATATTGCCTGCAGCATCTACTGAAACTAATTTGCTCAAGAGGACACCACAGTAGCAGCTCAAATTGTAATGACCAGTCACTCAGTGTATTTCTAATAACACTGTTGACAGTGTTTTTTCCAGACGTTCCTGTCTGATGCTATAAATAATCACATGGTGATGAACTTCAGTCGATTGATTTGTTTGATGTGTCTACAAACAGAATCACACAGGCCAACATGCTTCTTGTTGGACGCATTAATGGTCTCCACGGACATTTTGTGGAAGATACGTCCAAATTCTGGTTGGAGTATATTTGCAAGATTAAATGAAGAACTATGTTTCCAGGATGGATGAATGGATGGATGTGTTTTTCCTTTCCTTTCCATGCTTTGGCATAAAATCTGCATGTTTGTTTTTTCATGCATAAAATTTGTCATCTAACCTCAGTAAATTTCCTCCCTCCCTCTCTCTCTCTTTCTCTTTCTCCATAGTTTTGATGTGGAGAATGGATTGTCGGTGGGCCGCAGCCCCCTGGACCCCCAGGCCAGCCCTGGCTCTGGTCTGGTCTTACAGGCCAACTTTCCCCATAGCCAGCGGCGGGAATCCTTCCTGTACCGCTCTGACTCTGACTTTGACCTTTCACCCAAAGGTCCTTCCAGAAACTCCTCCACTGCCAGTGACCTGTAAGTTAATGTTGATTTTTGGAACAGGAGACACGCTAATGCATATTATACTTTTTTTTTTTTGTTTGTTGTGTGTTTAGCAAAGTATGTTTTCCTTGATTTATTCAAGATTGTGACAACCTTCATTTACACTCCACTCCATCTCATTAGTTCCTGCACCAGACAGGCTTTTCTTGCTTTACTTTTACAACATATAGTAAATCTGTTCATATTTGAATACAAAATAGTTTTTCCACTTAAGAAATTTAACAAAAAGACATGTCTGTTCATGTATTTTTCTATTTGTCTGTCTTTCTTGTGCTGAGAGGTTTTCCACACTGGATGGAGGGCTAATATGGTGCAGTGGTTTAAGGGTTGGCTCCCTTACAAGCTGCAGCAAACAGTTGCGGTCTCAACATTATTTGCAAATTTGAAAAAAACTGTTTTGCATTTTCTCTGGTGTCCTAGAGAGACCTCTGAAGTCAAAGGGCTTCAGTTTATGTGGTGGGCTCTCTCTTTCATAGTATTGATGAATGATGAAAGAAACATAGGAAGGATCTACCTTGAGCAAATTTGGATGCATTTATTGTCTCAGTATTTCAATTTTATATGTTGCAAAGTCAGAATTATAACGTGCTGGCCATTGCATGTGTCTGAGCAGATTTTCACAAATCGTGTGTGAAATCTGCTTCACTGGGGGTGCAAACCATTGGAAAGAGGAGGCTACTTTTTTGTCTGTTTTCTTTTTTTTTTGCTGTTTATGTTTCAATTATTTCCCAAAGCCAGGACCCCCCCAAACCCCCCCACCACCACCACCAAACCTCCCAACTTCATATTGCCTTAACACGTTCAAGTTTGTAAAGTAAGCAGTCACAGGTGTCCTCATCAACTCTCACCTATCTGTTTTTGAAGGGAAGAAAGCTTGAAGCACTGGGAGGTCAACTGGTTGTCATCTCGGTGAGAAGAACCTGATAAAACAAAAACTAGATAAAAACACTGACTCTGTCCCCCTTGAAATCCTTCTGTCCTGCATTCCCTCTAGATGGTTTCATGGCCGTTTCCCACCTCCCTTCTTACAAACGTGACTAAATATCAAACACCTCACCTGTGACCCTTGTTAGACCCACCCTCTAAAAAACCCAGTTCTTTTTGGTTTATTTTTGCATGTTACGCTTAATCAAAACCAGCCAAGTATAATAACACACCCTGTGGTTTTATTTACTTGTGAGTATTTACCAGTTCATACCTATAATCACCCACCCTTCTGCCTACCCCAGTCCGTTTCCTCACCAACCTTATTATGAAACGCAGTGCATGACATATTTGTTTTTTCACATAGCTATATTTTTTACAGAATAATTATGGAGTGATGAATGAGGATATTTGACAAGTAAATATGATAACTACTTATGTCTGCCTGGTTGCACAGACAACCTCACGTTTTAAACTATGAACTAGAAGTCATACTGAACAAAGTTAAGTTCAGTCTCTTTTAGTTAACTCAGATGAATTATTAAATTTTCAGGAGCTTATACATTGGTCCTGCAGTTAGTGTTTCGTGTCTTTGATGCCTTGTTGTCTTGTGTGTTCTGTTCTGTATTGCAGACACACAGAAGACATGATTGTTACACCATTTGCACAGGTGAGTCCTCTGAAACCTTTCCATCCAATCTTTGGAGGCTATATTCCGTCGTATGCTAGCTGAAAATTTGCCAGATGATCAAATAAAAAGAAGGTCACGTTCACTTGTTAGCTGAAGACAGGAGGCGTTTAAAAAAAAAAAAACCAGAAAAACTCCAGATGGTACAAGACTGGGCTTTACCGCTCAGCCGGAACAGCCCCTTAGCATTATGTTGGCCCTGCGACAGGATCAGGCGTCCCACTGGTGTTGCCTGGCTCTTGCGTGGGATGTGCGTCACACTTGTGCTCACTTTACACAGAGAAAGAAGCCGTGAATCCAATACTGCTGGATCATGCTGTTTAAATTTGCATGCCGGCTGATAAGGCTTGTACATGGGTCAGGTCTGGACACTGGATACTCTGTGAGCTCTCCCTGTGTGCTGACTCAGTGTTTGGCTGCAGATAGAGTGACAGACATGACATAGAGGAGTGTCAGTGATGCCATCAAAACATCAGAAAGGGAGAGGGGAATGCCTGTGTAGCACATCAGCCTGGAGGAAGAAAGCCACAGTATCTGCTTTCAAAGGCTTGTCTGCAATTCATATTAAGAAGCACTTGATCTAGTTCAAGATGAATTGTGTGAAGGCGTGTGCAAGTGTTTAAGGCCATTAGTGAAGTGACATCTGTGATTTCATTACAAGAGCTATGCACGTCACATTGATAAAAGTCCATTCAGTCTTTTGTTCCTATCCCATAGGTCCTCGCCAGCCTGAGGACAGTCCGAAGTAACTTTGCCGTCATCACCGGCCAGCAAGATCGCACAGCCAGCAAGTAGGTTCCCTTGGCTGCTTCATGAATCCTCTAGTTATCTCACCATCAACATGATATGTCTTTTCCCTTGTTGACTGTGGGTGGTCTCTGTTGACAGGACGCGATCCTCAGGCAGCAACCCACCATCCATGTGCAAGACCAGCCTCGCAGGTTGGTACTGGCATTAGAATGGGCTGTTTACTAATCAATATCCTATAATCAACGTTGGTCAGAAACTCACAGAACAACAAGGACATTATCAGGATTAAATTTGTGAATTGGGTTATTGATAACACATCACAGTGATTTAATCAGTAAATGAATGTCATTCACAAATACATTATGTACAGCAGTGGGTGAAAGTATTCAGATCATTTATTTAAGTCAATACCACAATGAAAGAATAGAATAGAAGGGGTAGAAGTATAAAGTCAAAGTATAAAGTGGAATTACTCAAGTAAAGTGCAAGTACCTTCAACTTGTACTCAGTGCAGTATTTGAGTGAATGTCCTTAGTTGTATTCCACCATTGATAAGCTCTAACAGTTGTTCTCTGACAGTGAGAACAGTAGGTTCACAGCCCAATTTAAGTTCCAGTTTAAAAATCTTCTTGGAATGTGAACGGTGTGTGAATCCTCTCTAAGAGCTGAATGCATCCCATAATGCCTTCCTGTCTTTATCTGGTGCAGAGGAGCCTCACCAGCAGCTGGCCATAGAGACTCTAGATGAGCTGGACTGGTGTCTGGAACAACTAGAGACCCTGAAAACCCGACACTCTGTCAGCGAGATGGCTTCAAACAAGGTACTTTAACATAATACGGGACACTAAAACAGTTAGACACAGAGTGATATACTGAACATTCACACCTGTCAGTGGATTAAAGGTAGATACACACTGCCACACCGCTCAGCTTAACATTTAACATAGCCAGATTCAGGACAAGGTTGCAGTGCACTCACTCTAATCTGTACTGTGATTCATCACCCTGAAGGATTTTATTAGTCATGTGCATCTTGCTGCCATTTTTAAGGTGGTCAGAGTCAAACTCAGTACAGTCGATGACCCAGAATTCATTAACGTTGAGTGTAGTACATTTCTAAAAATGGATTTCCAATCAAAAGTAATTTGAAAATATTTTGACATCACACAGGAAAAGTTAAATCTAATTCAGTGGATGCAGCATTTAACCAAAGTTCAATTTTAGCCCCAGATTGCTGAAATATTTATAAATATAAACCCATTCTTAATGTCCAAAGTTCAACAGTGAAATTCATTTAATTGAATTGGTTTTTCGCTTTTGTGATGAACTACGCCAGCATTTTTTTAGAGGAACGGATAATAAAAGTAATACATAAAACGTGTTGATAATTTTCATCAGTTTTTCATTAATGGATGTGAATCTTTGGCTACACACAGCTGTTTTCTGCTCAAATTAGAATGAACTCCGAGTACAACACTAAGCCCGGGGATTGTGTGTGATGTACTGTAAGTGCAGTTAGCCTTCACTGATCCCTAAACAAATCTGAAAGCTCACTAATACAGAGTATCCATCATGAAAATATGAATAGAATCTCCCACCCGTCAGCGGATGGGAGAGAGGCTTATTCCATGAATGAGCGGCATGGTTTCATCCATGCATATAGAGACTAGACACACAGACACACCCTTCCCCCCACTCATGTGCAGAAAAATGTGAATGAGGTAGTGGGAGCTGAAGCTGAAAACGGCATCCCCCCCCATCCATCCTTCCTCCATGTATCCCTCTGCTCTCCTCCGCCTTTCTCAGACTAGAGCCTGGCACACATGTGATTCCACGATTAGACCGCCCACACAACATACACGTGCTCTTCATACTAGCACACAAACGTATACACACGTCTTCCCGTCTTCATACATGTACGTTGCCCGCCTTGCCTCCCATCACATACATTCCCTGCCTGGATACATATACCATTACACATGCCACATGCTCACGTGGCTGCAGCAGAGTTTGTGGGAGGCAAGACCCCCCCCCATAACCTCCACCCCACCTCCACCCCATTACTGCAGATCAGTCAATGAGCAGCTTCAGTCAGTGAGGATGAGTTATCCATGCTGGCACTTAAGAACAAAGGCAGATGCATGGGAGGCCGGAGCGAACCTGGTTTCTGCATCTCTAATGACCTTATCAAACGGTTTGTTTAAATTACATCTCTAATGACCCCCAAAGGTGTCTTTGAGGAAGAGTGAGGTCTTTCTGGACCACTGAAATATTTATGTTTGAAAAGCTCAGCTCAGGAAATGCTCAGTACACCCCATTCACAATATTTTTCACAAGCTGTTCACAGTGACCACTGGCTTAGGACTCAGTATACAACTGAGTACACTGTTGACTCCCTGTCCTTCATTGGCATAATGAGACAATCATAATCATAATTATCTTGTAATATTTCACATCCGCTTAAAAAACATAGTTAAACTGTAATTTAACAAATAAAAAGTTGGGTTAACCAAACTTTGGAAGATTAACTAATTTTTTGTCACCAAAATGTGTGACTTTAATGTGCCACCAGAGCTTTTTTCCATTCAGTTGTTGCTTGTTTTCACACACAGTAACATATTGTTTTCATTATGCAGGCAGCCAGCTTTGAGCGTATTTCTAAATCAGAATATTTTGTTATTCTCTGTGTATAATCACATTCATGATAATGGTCAATGTACCCGCATCTTTGTGGTACGAAGTGTTCTGTTTTTATTTTTGGCTACATGAATGAAATCCCCCCCCACCCCATCCATTCAAAGCTTTTCCTTCATATCTTCTTCAAACTTGGTGCACATGGTGTTTCTCACAACCTCCGCCTCCAACACACTCAGCCCTGCCTACTTTGTACATCTCTTGGCCAGTGAGGGACTTCTGTCTCTCCCGGCCTCTGCTGCAGCAGGCGCCTGATTGGCTGCTATTCTTAGGCATTTTTGGAAGGAGGCGGGGATTAGAGTACCTCGTTCTCCCTCTGTTTACACACATACAGGAGCGGGCAGTAACTGAGTGAATGAGGGAGAGTCAGGGGAAGCGAGGGAGTGTGGCTCCTCTGCCTTGCATCCTCGCATCCCACAGCATTCCCACAGCATTCCCACAGCAATGCTTCCACTCTCTTGATCTTCCATGGACCGCTGAACAGTTGCTTTTTTTTCATCTGTTCAGGTCTTCCTGATCAAAGCTCTCAAGGCACTAACTCATGGACTGTGTACTTGCAGTGGATTTTACTCAGGCAGGCAGTATAGGAGCACAAACTGTCCCTGCTGTCTGTTTCTCTGTCGATCAGGCAGTCTCACAGGACGACCACAAAGCTCAGCTGTCTCACTCAGTTTCATTTTTGCTCCTATGCTTGATTTTGCGCTGAAATGCCAGAAGTGAGTTATTTCATCTCTGTGTCGTGGATGTTCTTTCAGGTAAGCAGAGGCGAGGGATGACCTGGGTGGGAGGGGACGAGACGAGCTCCAGGCTCACATGTTGCTTGTTTTGTGAATGAGAGTGAACAACTAGTGGTTGAAATCCTCTGAGACTCTTAGACGTCTTCCATTTAGATTTGTGGATTGTTTGGGGGCAGCCTTCTTGTGAGTAAAGTCAGCCATGCATTTTTCTGTGTCCAATCATTAGCTTCTGCATTGCCTGTGACGTGCAACACACACATGTGCGCTCCAGAGATTGTAGGTCTTGTTGATACAACCATTCTGGGCAGATTACTCTGTTAATGTGTTTCCTCTCCGAAGCTAATGGTTGTCTGTGTTTAAATGAGTTTCTCTGAGAGTGACATACTCTACTACATTTGTTCCTTCAGAGAAAACGCTCTTTGTGTTCTATTAAGTTTAATTCTCAGCATATTCAGAGTGACATTTGCTGCCTTTAAGCACAGGAGAATCAAGTATTATGAATTGTCTTTTGGCTGTGGCAGTGTGTATTGTCAGAGATGTTACACATACATCATTAATTCAGCAGAAAATCACTTTCACTTGTAGCACACATTTTGTTTGATCAAACAAAAAAACGTGTGTGTGTGTGTGTGTGGTGTGGTGTGGTGTGTGTATTTGTGTCCCCAGTTCAAGAGGATGCTGAACCGAGAGCTCACCCAGCTGTCAGAAACCAGCCGTTCAGGGAACCAGGTGTCTGAGTTCATCTCTAGTACCTTCCTAGGTAAAACACCTCAACTTTGCATAATACAAAAGGCTGTACATGAACCTAAAAATACAGATAAATCAAGTCATATTTGATCTATATGACTAGTTTGTCTGTTTCTATCTGACAGAGAAGCAACATGACATGGACATCATGTCTCCCCCCACCAAGGAGAAGGATAAGAAGAAGCGGCCCATGTCCCAGATCAGTGGTGTGAAGAAGGCCACCCACAGCCCCAGCCTCGCCCCCTCCACCATCCCTCGCTTTGGGGTCAACGCCAGCCAGGAAGGACTCTTAGCCAAGGTGCGAGGACTAGTTAATTTATTCATTAAATATTTTTAATTTATCATTTCAGTGCAACTGGTTCTATATGTTCACCCTTGCACATCATGTTGTAAAAATATTTTTTGTTCACTGCAGGAGTTGGAGGACATAAACAGATGGGGCATCGACATCTTTAAGGTCTCTGAGTATTCTGGGAATCGCCCATTGACGGTCACCATGTACACCATCTTCCAGGTAACACATCTCAACATGCTGTACTTTTCTTAAACACTTAATGGTCCTTGTACTGTGTGACCTCAAACACTCAGTACAGTAAATGAGTGAACAAGAGAGTAAATGAATGAATGAGACAATGACCTAACAGACGAATTTTAATAAATGATTGATCTTTACCTTGACTGACCCAGTGGGTGACGTGCTCTTTCTCTCCTGCTACTGTAGGAACGTGACCTGCTGAAGTCCTTTAAGATTCCTGCAGACACTTTCATTACCTTCATGATGACTTTGGAGGATCATTACCATTCTGACGTGGCCTACCACAACAACATTCATGCTGCTGACGTGGTCCAGTCCACACATGTCTTGCTGTCCACACCTGCACTGGAGGTAGACAGTCAGTGTAATTCATCCAAGAGAAAGAGCAGATAGAAAGTTCATTTGTAGACACACACATACACACATATTGACTGTCCATGCCTTCTTGTGTGTGTTATCCAAGGCTGTATTTACTGACCTGGAGATCCTCGCCGCTCTGTTTGCCAGCGCCATCCATGATGTGGATCACCCTGGAGTTTCCAATCAGTTTCTCATCAACACTAGTGAGTTTACATAGCCGCACAGGGATTATGTGAATGTGTGTGGGTGCTGAGTGTCTTTGACGGCATGGATGAGGTGCCTAAAAACACGTATTTGTGTAGAATGTGATTTGTTATACATTCAGGTAGTTTACAGTTCTGTTTTAACACTGTTTTGCCTTTTTGCCTTCAGACTCAGAGCTGGCCCTGATGTACAATGACTCGTCAGTGCTGGAGAATCACCACTTGGCCGTAGGCTTTAAGCTTCTGCAGGAAGACAACTGTGACATCTTTCAGAACCTCAGCAAAAAACAGAGACAGTCATTGCGCAAAATGGTCATCGACATGGTAAGACAACTTTGGACAACTGCATTTACGGATTTCCTTCTTCTCACCTTTAAACAGTGAATTCTAATGGATTTAATTCAATTGATGTTCTTGCAGGTGCTGGCCACTGACATGTCTAAACACATGAACCTATTAGCAGACCTGAAAACCATGGTGGAGACTAAGAAAGTCACCAGTCTAGGAGTCCTGCTCCTGGACAACTATTCAGACCGCATACAGGTGAGAACTATTTTACCATACAACAAAATTAGTAAATAAATAAATAAATAAGATTAATCTGCTGTAAAGGTGCTTATTCATTTGATATTCACACACTGTTCCTTTGTCTCCGCAGGTTCTTCAGAACATGGTGCACTGTGCAGACCTGAGTAACCCCACCAAACCTCTTGAGTTGTACCGTCAGTGGACGGACCGCATCATGGTGGAGTTTTTCACCCAGGGGGACAGGGAGAGGGACAAGGGCATGGAGATCAGCCCCATGTGTGACAAACACAATGCCTCCATAGAGAAGAACCAGGTATAGTAGAGATGCCCGCAGCGCGTAATTCATGTTATGTGTTGCAAATCATTATAAAGTGTTAAATTAAAATAGAGAAGAAAATTAAATAAAAACGGGACCGAAAAAAAGAGAAATACCTAAAAAATACCACGTATACCACTGCTTTCCTCTCCCTTCCAGGTGGGTTTCATTGACTACATTGTTCATCCTCTGTGGGAGACATGGGCTGACCTGGTCCACCCAGATGCTCAGGAGATCCTGGACACATTAGAGGATAACAGAGAATGGTACCAGAGCATGATCCCCCACAGCCCTTCACCCAACCCAGAGGGCCAGGAGGAGGGAGCCCTTGCAGGGGAAGCTTCAGCACTTGGTGGGGGCAGCGGCTCCACTTCCACCGATAAGTTCCAGTTTGAGCTGACCTTGGAAGAAGAAGGAGAGTCTGATACAGAGAGTCCACCTGAGGAGGAGGAGGGCTACAGTGGCAGCAGGGGGTCTGAACTCTACAGAACTGATTCTGGCAGTGGCTTAGACGCAGTGTCTGCTAAGACTCACCGGCTCCCCAAAATGCTCACAACTGATTCAGGCAGGACGTTTTCCTTAGACTCTGATAAAGATATGGCAGAAGAAAGAGAAACAGACCAGGAAGACGTCTCTGGGGTACCACGCTTCAGACTTGGCACATAGCACCGGTCAAAAGTTGTTTTTCTTTTGGCCTTTTTAGTTTATTTTTCTTGATTTTGGTGCCTCATCCTCTGTCACTCCCCTTCTCCCACTCCAACCAAACACCACCACCTCTGGTTTCCGTGGACAGGGTGACAGCAAGCCTTGGGGTGCAGAGTACGGGAGTGTGTACGGGATTGGGGGGTGTTAAGAAAGTCTGCAGTTTTACACAGCAGTCACTTGCACTGGAGAGAGACAGATAGACTGAGAGAGGACAGGAAACCAAGTTTCTCACCAGTCCTTTGTGTTCTGTGTCTTTCAGTCAGACATACTGTGGATGACGTTCTACAGAGACAATGAGAAGTTTATTAAAGAAAAGAAAACTTCCCTTTTTACCAGCCAACCCAAGGTCTACTACAACTAATGACAGAACTGTCTTCCTCTTTTGGAGTATTTGTGAAGAAAGTGAGGAAATGATGAATGTCCGTGAAAACACGACTAAGTCTTGTAAGACATCTTGCCAAACTTGCAATTTACAGGGACAATGCTGTTTTGCTTGCCTTTTTAGTTTATTTGTTTGTTTGTTTATTTGTTTGTTTGTTTATTCCGTTGTCCTTTATTTAGGTCCGTACACCATGAAACCCAGTAAATGAAGATTCAGTAAATAGCAGACTCCAAAGCAGTGTGAGCAAAGTAATGTCAGAAAGGAGCTGGGCATGATTTTATGCAGAACACTTTAAATGTAGCAGACATTTTGAGTGACTCTATCATTACTGTTGCATACGTAGCTCTCCTTTCAGCTGATGTTGCACAGCCCGTTTAATTGTGTTCAGCAGGCAGTTGTTTTGAAACAGGAATATGATTAAAATGAATGGGTTGGAGGTACATATTATTTTGAGATTTTCAGTTGTTTCAGGCTTACTATTTCCATTTTTTATTATCCTAAACTATGATATTGTCAGCAACAAAACTGAGCCAGGGCCAATGTAGTGTTGTACAGTCATGGAATTACATATACGGCAATGTGGACTGTGCACATGGTGCCTCCTAGTGTCGACCAGTGGAACTGAAGTTCTTGCATTAGATTTGCATGGTTTTGTATGGGCCTATATGGAAAATACATTCACAACGTATTTAACTGTAGGACTAGTACCCAAAATATCAGTTACGTTTCAGTTTTGTTGCTCTTTTTATTAATTTTGTTTTGATTTATTTTTTTCCGGTAATGTTTGTTTGCATTCTTTATATTCGGCATCCATTTTATCAGTTTGCCTTCAAGTGTAGCACTTTACAGTTTTGTTCATTGCGAGTCCTCATTGTGGTTTTTAAGGGCTTGAGCCAAAACATGAACACATTGGAGGCTGTTGACTGAGAAACAGTTTGCCATTGACTGTAAGGCAACCAGCACAAACATCATGCAAAAAACCCCCGCTATCTATTCAAATCCATTATTGTTACTACACAGTGTGTCAAACACAGCATCCACCAACTGAAATACCGATTTTGGTAACATCCACTTGCATAAATTAGTAGACTGATAAGGTCAGTGTGTTAGAAGCATACATGCTGCAAAGAAGCAAGCTCACATCACTATAAAAACCCAGGAGTTTGCAGACAGTTTCCTGTGCCAGAATTTATTTTCATCTTTTTTCCTCTCATTGATCAATATTTCGCTCTTCACAGGGACATAGTCAATGACAAAACAAGTGCCAAGCAAGCATGACACAACCCGTACTGTAATTTCCATTTTGCCACTGGCTACTTTCCATCACTGACTGATAAAGTTGGTTGATTGTAGCACCCTGTGTGCCAATCTGACCCTAGTGTCTCTGTTTTTTTTTTCTAACTTCTGTTCAAACAGTAACTGAAACTAATATTGTCTTAAAACAGTGATGTGGTTTTTGTGTGTGCGTGTCTGTGTGAGTGTGAATGACTGGGTTGACTTTTTTAAAATATATTTGCTAAGAAAAAAAAACACCAAAGCACTTTGTATGGTACTTTTACAGTTCTGCACTTCCAGTACAGTTAAACATGTATAATGTGACTGTTTCACTGTTTTTCTGATGGCAAATGGCCTGGTAATTGAGTTGAATTGCACGGGCTGGACCACTACAGCTCTTAAAGGTTGGATGTTGGAGGGACTGAAGCTGTTTTTTGTTCTTTTTATAATTGACTGTACAAAAAAAAAGTGTTTTGTTGAAATGCATGACATTGGCTGCAGGATTCAAAGAATATGAAGAGTTTATAGAGTACTTACAAACCTTAACCTGTGG
The DNA here is from genome assembly GCF_017976425.1 of Toxotes jaculatrix. NCBI lineage: Eukaryota > Metazoa > Chordata > Actinopteri > Toxotidae > Toxotes > Toxotes jaculatrix. Next base: position 10,222,505 of record NC_054407.1, read on the forward strand.
AGAAACTTATTTTATTTTATTTTATTACCATGCAACAGAGTTAATCATGTTTTAATGTGTGAACGAGCTTAAAGTTTTGTTTTTTTTTCTTACGCCTTATTTTCAAATTTGGGATTTTTTTTTGCTCGTCATAGATGTGTTCACTGACATGCTGGAGTTAAACATGTGCAATCCTATCTGTTACCATAAACAGCACCAAACAGACCAACACTCAAGGATGCCTTCAACACTAAGGACTATTTAACAACAGCTTAACCAGCACAGCATTCGAAGATTCAGTCTGTCTCTCTGCGTGTCACTAATTGTTTGATTTTGTACATTTTCCTCACTGAGCTTCATGTACAGTTTATTTATTATTTCTATATTATCTGTCAGAAATGATGGAGCAGTAGACTTTTTTTAGTCTGAGGTTTAGTGTGTATGTGTAGCTTGATGTGTGAGAAAGTCAAACAGGACAGATTTCAACTATTACTCAACATTTTTTCTTCTTGTTTCATTTCTTTATGTCTGCAAGTAACATTATACCTAAGCAAAACTGTTCTCTTTCATGTTTTTCTTGATATAAAAATAGTTGAGTGACAGATTTCCATCTGGGTTTTCTGAAACATCTTTCCTGTCCTTGTCTTCCTCTGTTTCCACTGATCTGGTCAGATCACAGTAAGTGTGCTGATCTGAGACTTCTTTGATTCATAGTGAAGAGACTTTAGTCACACCGCCTCAACAGTCATCCCAGATCAGTATTTCTTTTCTTAGAGTTTTTATGAATATGGGTCAAAAACTGAGACTCTGCAGCTTTGACAATCCAAAATCTGCTGTTTAACTGCGGGTGCATTAGCCCTCTCTCCAACTAGAACTGTATGCCTTGCCAATAAAGGAAGAACTCTTCACTCTTCAATATCTTGTTTTGTGCTTTTATGGGGAAACTAAATAATAAAACATAAACAAAATTAAAAATGTAGAATAATCATAAAGCATTTACAGTATTTTCAAAAATCCAAACATAAATGGCATCAGGATATCAGCAACAAAATATCACAGTTATCACTCATTTTGTTCACAGTCATTATACATAATATTAATCTCTTAACAATCAGCAGCCTGCTGATGAAGTCATACTGTGCAGCCATCATTGTTCAAACCCACAGAACTTTATTTTAAATCCCAAATTTTCTGAAAATAGCAAATATGGCTGAAAGTTGAAGGCTTGGGATTTGAATATTTAATTAGTATAAACATCACATAAGTTTACTGAAGAGTTAGAACAAGATGACATACAAGACAAAGTATATTATACTGTCAGGCAGTTTGGAATAAGATGATTTTTAATCATATCAAAGCTACAAACATGAGGATGAAATTAAAAGGAATACTGTATTTTAAGCACCTGTGGAAATTAACTGATTATATTTACTTAACTACAGTTTTAAGGTATTTGTACTAGAGTATTTCTATTTTATGAAATTCTATATTTCTACCAGACTACAGTTTAGAGTTTTCAGTTTTTAGGTACTTTGCAGTACCTAAAAACTAGACTTACACTTTGCACTTTTGTAAGAATTGCACAGAAAAGTTTCTTCATAAAGGTCAGACATGGGATCATGAGGAAGTAAAGCCAAATTCAACAAATCACAAGAATTCATTCTTATCAATAATAGCAAATTAAAATCTAATAATTAATAGAAGAGGTGGGGGCGGGGCTCTGTGCGAATGAGCGGCCTCTCTTCTCTGATTGGTCAGTCGTCCTGCCAATCATCCTCACCGTCTGTTTGCACCCGCTTACGCCGGGGCTGTCAATCAACAGACGCACGAGCTACTGCAGGTGCAAAGCTGGGCACTGGGTTAGCTGCTGCAGCGAAGCCGAGGAAAAAACACACATTTCAGGGTAAAGCCTGCGCTCATTTGTCATTGTGGGGCTGTGTTAAGTCTGGCAGTAGCAACAGATGGCATGCGGATAATTTGTCGCTTATGAGCAACGGGATTTAGATTGAAAATGTTGTCATAAATAAGGAACAGTAACCTTCATTTGACATAGCTGGGATGCTTAGCTAGCTGCTGCTGCCACTTTTAAATACTGGTAACGGTACGCCGTGTTAGCATTAAAGGTAGCGATGCTAGCCTAATTACCTGTATATTTTAAGGTTAAAAGCTGCATTTTTATCTGTATTGCTTGCATCTCTGTATCCATCGCTTGACTTGTACTGTAGGCGGGTGGTACTGTATAACAGAACTCCTAATACAGCATTTTCTAGGTTTTTCTCCAGCTAACATGAGCCAGATTGTCCGTTTCAGCTATATTCACCACTAGCAGGCTAACGCCAGATACGCTCTGTTGTGGATAGATGATGTGGTTTAAGGCCGTTTAAATTGGGGGAGTATGTTGTGGTCAGGACGCTACAGCCGTGGACAGTTTGTCAGTTTTTCTCTAATTTACTGTGGCCTCGAAGGAAATTTCTAGCCAACCATATGGTCATTCATAATTATCTGGCTATCCAACTCCTCCACGGAGGTTCCCTGCCCTCTCTGGATAGGAAGGGATAGTCTATTTAGCTGATGCTTAGCCTGCTAAGCCTCGGTACTTCCGTCCTCTTATCTTGCGTGGGGCGGAGGTATGTATTCCTTGTCCGACTAGTACTATTGACATGGAGTGGAAACACTTAAGGCTGTGAGTAGGTATTGGCTTGTTATATTGACACAGCCTCACGGGGAAACGGCTGCATCATGTTATTCCCTGATAAAGCTATGTCAAGGAGGCTGTTTGGGAACCATATGGAGTGTAGCTCGATTTCAACCAGCAAGACAGTGACACTGTTTAACCCTATCACTGGTTAAAGTGATGAGGTTAAACATAAGGATGTTTTACCATGTCATATGAATTCAGATGGCTTTACCGCTGTCTGTGTTAATAATGATGATGATGATCAGTGTCTGGGTTTCCTGTGCAATAGTTATCATCGCGTGTACCACATATGAGTTTGCAAAACAACAACCAGCCAACTTAAGATAATTAAACATTGAGTACATTAAATGAATTTGCTATTTGACATATTGTATTTGACAGTTACCAATCCCTCTCCATGCACGCTTTCTTTCTTGAAGAAGGTTCGAAAATGCTCACCTGTGTTCTTCAGTCCAAACCCTAATCTGTATTTTGTCATTTGATGTTTTTTCCTCAGACTTGTTTTACATCTGACCGCCTTTGACATAAAGCCAAGTTTTTGCATAATTTTATTTGAATAACTTAAACCCCTGAAATATTGTTTACACGTTTAGTATTTCAGGTGTTGACATCACTGTATAGGCAAAGGATGTTTAAATCTGCTGTGTCAGTCAAAAATATGTTTCAGAGAGTGTTTCTAGGTCATATCAGAGGTTTGATCTTTCTTTTCTCCACGTCTATAGTTTCTTTCTTTCATTTCGGTTGAATGTGGTTGCAGTGTGGTTTACATGCATAGATCATTTGAATCAAAATCGGTATGAATACAAAACTATGCAGTCGTACTGTCAAAGAGTATATTAATCTGTCATATGTCCTGAACAGTAGCATTTTATAAAATGATAAAGAGACAAGACTGTACATTTTCCTTGTTCATATTCACCATTTATCTAAGACAAACATGAGATGTTTCTGCCAGTGGCAGAGGTTTTGTGTATGACAGTGTAAGTACAGGGGCTGAACACAATGTCATGAATATAATACCTGCACAATCTGATGGAGCAGCTCTACTATAAGTTCTGCCTTTGTAAAGTTTATATAATGTTTAGTTTGTGCAGACACTGTCAGACGGGCTTAAATCCACCTTTTTATATTTGTGACCATAGTTTGTGGTGGTGGTGGTGTTGTAGTGGGTTATATTGCAAGGTGTTTCTATTACTTGGTGCAGTAACTGTAAATAAGAACAGTGTTTCTTTAAGCATCTTCTTTGTAACTGATCCCTGTGTGATCTCTGTCCCTACATAGATGGCGTCTGCAAATGCCACATACGGACAGAAGGAGTCCTCGGACCAAAACTTTGATTACATGTTTAAAATCCTCATCATCGGCAACAGCAGCGTAGGAAAGACCTCCTTCCTTTTCCGCTATGCAGATGATTCATTCACACCAGCCTTTGTGAGCACAGTGGGCATTGACTTCAAGGTCAAGACCATCTACAGGAACGACAAGAGGATAAAGCTGCAGATCTGGGTGAGGAAGTGGACACAGCACATGCAGTACAGTACATGCTTACAGATGTGCTGAGGTCTCCAGGATCAGATTGCCTAGTGGTTCCAAGAGCAGGTTGAGCAGGGTTTACGAGGGTGACGAGAAGTGTGGAAAAATATTTAGGGAAAACAGATGCTGTGGCTGGAGCTTTACTTGGAACTCCCCCGGAATTCGTAAAAGAAATAAAAATTCACCTTGCTTCGCTTCTTGGTTCTTTTTTGTGTTCTGGATTTAACGCCCCTGTCCTGAACTGTGCTGTCTGGAATCAGGCTGCATGGAAGAAGTAAGGGTGTAACAGGTGGTCTATGGTGGTGTGTGGTCCATAGCCTCACACTTGTATTATTTATTTTCCATTACATACTTAGTGTTTTCTCTGTATCTGCTCATACAAAGTCACATTTAATATTTATATTTCCCTCCATAATACAGTGATGTGGGACACTCTACAGTGCGGTTAGAAAAACTATCTAGATGTGTCGATATGAAATAAGAAAAGTCTGCACTACTGCCTTACTTTTAATGGTTTCTTTTATGTTAGAAATGCTGTTACAGAAAGGTTTGTACAGGATTCAAACAGTGTGTTTATTAACAATATAGTGATATTCAGTTGCAGGTTTCAACAGCACTAACATCCCTGACACACTGTAAGGCTGCTACTAACCATTATTTTCATTAACGATTAATCTGCTGATTAGTTTCTCAACAATCCCTTAGTCTGTAAAATGTCAGAAAACATTCAGTTCAGTTTCCCATAGTACAAGGTAATGTAATGTTTGTCTGACAAAATGGCTCAAAATCCAAAGACATTCAGTTAGCAATGGTGTAAAACCCCGAAAAAGCAGCAAATCCTCACTTTGGAGAAGCTGCAACTGGATAATGTTCGACACCAATCGTTTCAGCTCTACAGTACATATAATTCAACAAGCATGCAAACAAGACCAGGGTTGCACTTTTCATTAGTACCTGCAGATCGTATTTAGTAAGAATGCATGTTTTTCTCGCTGTCCCCATCACATCTGTGCGTTAAGCAGTCCCTGTTATCATGTATCTCTAATGATTCCCAGCTGTTAAACTGGCCTCTCCAGTCCCCAGAATCACTTCATCTGCTGTGTAATGGAAATACCCTTGAAGTGTACTTAACATGAGCCATGAAGCCTGACCCTGGGACCAGCTGCTTATTACATGCGACACCAGAGGAATACCTAATGCCCATGGGAGTTTGACTGAATGTTAAACCTAGACATTCATCAGGAGAAACGTGCACAGCTGCAAATTGCTTGCAGGTGCTGAGTGACATATACAAAAAGACAAAAAAATACGGCACCTTGCTGTCTTGTTACCGGTGCTTCTTAAGTTCTACGTGGGCATCACAATGGAAGGCCATCCCTGGACAAAATGTCATCGCATCCATGTCCTTGAGACAACAGTGTTGTGGTATATTTATGTATATGTTTTCATCTGAATGTTAAACTCATCTGGTTCTAACAATAACACTGTATACATATTCAAGAACAACAGTTGAGTAAGCAGTGGTGTTCATGTGTCTTTGTGTAGGACACTGCTGGCCAGGAGCGCTACAGGACAATCACCACAGCTTACTACAGGGGAGCCATGGGCTTCATCCTCATGTATGACATCACCAACGAGGAGTCCTTCAACGCTGTGCAAGACTGGTGAGGGACAACTGAGTACGCATGTCCGTGTGTACGAAGGCAGCAAATGAACAACCTAAAAATCGTCATTCTTAAATTTTGTTGAGCTTTCGTGTTGTTGGTACAGTACTCTCCTACAGCAGAACTTCTGAGATCAGCGGCTGCAGATATTAGACACATAGTGGAACCACAGGAGTACTCAGACAGTCTCACAGGTTTCAGACAAGTTGGTTTAATCTAATTATCTGTTATGAGTCCATATACCTGACCAACCTGTGCTGTATCTGCTCACAGGTCGACCCAGATCAAGACATACTCATGGGACAATGCTCAGGTGCTCCTGGTGGGGAACAAGTGTGACATGGAGGATGAACGAGTGGTGGCTTCAGAGAGGGGCCGGCAGCTGTCCGAACAGCTGGGTGAGTCAACTGGTCAGAAAGAGAACTGGATGCCATGTTTCTTTTGTTGTCCCACGCCTGGTGTTTATCTCCCTCTGCTGGGAGCGTTAGTGAAAATTATATGTAGTTTTGACTCATGCTACTACATTTCTGGCAGCAGTTACTGTTCATCACAAATTTTTAAAAAAAAAACAGCTTTGCCTGTCAGTCATACTACCATGAGTCTTAACTGTCAGTTTGTTCAGACTACATCAGGAAGCATGCACAAAGAAGCCTGGTAGCAGCCTCCTCATTTTGGAGACTGTATCATCAGAAACATATAGTCAGAGTATCATATATAATCTGACTAATTAGACACAATTTAAAACATTCATATCTATAGATATAAGTATGATCTGAAAAGACGGAATTAGTTTTCAAGACTTGATGAATATATTTCATTTAGAAATACGTTCACAAATCTGAAATGGAGGATGTGTCCTGACATGATGAGATAAGTGGATTAACTGGATAAGCCTCGCACTGGAACAATAACTGTAACTGTGGCCTCTCTCACCCCTCCTGCCAGGTTTTGAGTTCTTTGAAGCGAGCGCCAAAGACAACATTAACGTGAAGCAGACCTTCGAGCGACTGGTGGACATCATCTGTGAGAGGATGACAGAGAGTCTGGACAACAACGACCCGACCGTCACCGGAGCCAAACAGGGGCCACAGCTCAATGAGCAGCCTCAGAGGTCCCATCAGGATTGTGCTTGCTAAACACAAGTACACACACATAAACACTCACACAGACACACAGACACACAGACACACAGACACACACACACACACACACACACACACACACACACACACACTGTCTGCTGTCCAGAAATCCACAGACCGTAGTTTTTTTTTAAATTCAGTTTGTCTCTTGCTTTCTCTTTCTTCCTTTCTCATAAGCACATGCACTCAAATACTGCCATACAGAGTCACATAGCCCGGCTGCTTTAGTTCTCCATCTCCCTCACTACCCACATGAGCTGGTTTTCCCCAAAGATTTGGTGTTTTCAGAGATGTCATCTGAATTTTTTAGTTCATTTTGTGTAACGCTAAAATATGTGATAGTGGTAACATAGTCAGAGGGGTGAGGAAAGTTCGGCAAAGGTATCCACAATCCCAAGTTGTCTTTGTTTCACACACACACACATACATTCACATGCACACAGACTATGCTTTATGCTGACAGAATTATAAAAGGCCAGTCAAGGCTGAGACTCCATCGTTCCTTATTGACGTGTCTGCAGTTGGGGTGTAACACTAAAAGGTTCTGAAGGAAGGATATTTTCCTCCATGTCCAGGTCCCACGCAGCCCTAACGCCTCAGAACTTAAATGGATACTAGAATAAATACTATGATAAATTATTTGCGGTTGTTTTAACTTTTAGTCCCATTGAGAATATATGTTTGTTGCTGTGGATAGAGTTGATGTTTTGTTTTATTTATTTCTTTATTTTTTTAAACATTTTTGAGTTGGTTGGGTGTAGTTTTGAGCATGTGAAGTCTCCCGTCCTTCCCAGTGTTGTGATTGAGTTTCCACAGATAATTACGGTCCAAGTTTGACGTCCAAACAGGGTCATTTGAAAGTTCGTCTTACTTTTTATTTTAGATGTGAATGCAAGAATAGCAAACCTCACTCATATCAGTTTGCTAGTCAGGTTGCATTGTCATAGGATTCATTGTGAGCCTCTTCCCAGATTTTTTAAACAGTTGTTTTTAAATTTCTGTGAGTGCTCTATGGATGGCAGTGTCAGTCGCATGGTTTGTCCAGCCTTTGAAACCACTTTGTAAAGAGCTGCGTAGCCTCTCGGGCTGCTAGGTTATGACTTTTATTTCTAGTTCTTTTATTCTTTTTTTTTTTTTTTACTTTTGTTACTATTTTGTAAGACATGACAAAATAAAAGGATAAGGGATATCTTTCACCACACAGAGAAGAGTGTATAAATGTTTAATAGCCAATAGATGTGCATTTTTTAATGCATATATAATAAAAAAAATACATATATATAACATATTACACAATCTGAATGAGTTCGGATATTGGATTCCCACCTGTGCTTTAGAGAGAGGTTCATGCTGTTGACGTTTTTAATCGATGATGGGTGACTGAATGGTTATTTGTATGAGCTGCTGTCTGAATTCAAAACCCATCTGTCCAACAGTCTCAGTACCGACTGGGGCTAAAGGTTTCACATGTTAAGCCCATGGCCCCTTCTCATTGTACTGACTTTCATTCACTGCATACAACATGCGCTCACTAGAAAGGCATGTGATTTAGTGTGAGCACTGGTTACACCACAGAGCTGCCATCTCCATCAGCCACCAGCTAGTTTCTTACAGTATGTCATTGTAGATGATATTTTCACCTTTATTTTGTCGGGGGTGGGGCGGGGGCACAAGATGTTTTTAAGCATGTTAAATGTGGAATTGTGAGTTTTATTTCACTCTCTGATGCTGAAGTTAGGGATTTGTCTGCTCGTGTATACAGTACAATCCAACTGTAAATCATATGTTCACAGATGTGCTGAGGCATGCGGAAATATTTTCAACACCAACAGTTGTTTCTAAATATAACTTATTTATTTTGTATTATTTATAATTTATTTTTAAGATAGTGTTCTTCCTAGATGATGCATTGCAATCTGCACTTGACTTTTTAAAGGGATGTTCAAAAGTATTCAATTGCTTAAACCGTTCCGTCTTTTAAATGAAACTGTATTTGTTCTTACAGTGAGTAACACAAAGCTTAACATGCTGTGTGTTAAACATTCCAGTGTGAGAGCCTCTTATCGTGTCCACGCAGCTTTGGTGGGAAGTTTGTCTTTTGATATCAGTTATGTAACGTTTCAGACTTGATAGAAGCCGACTGTTCTCACAGAGCAATAGCAGTTCTCTCTCTCTCTCTCCACACCCAAATATCAGCAACATGCAACCCTGCTGCAGGTTTGTAACACACGTACTGTACGTGGGCGTGTGAATGTACAGTTTGTATAAAGGCGGTTGTAGTAGTTCTACTTTCCAAAGAGGTCTCGGCAATAAATTTAGAGCCAAAAAGAGTACCTGTTACACATTTGTTAGACTTGTACTGACAAACTTGTGTCTGATAGTGCTTTCCTACTCTGTGCAGTATCTTCAAAAAGGGGGAAGAAGATGTTTTAGGAAGTAAACTGAATACTCTGAACACTTCATTAAAAAAAAGTGGTAACTCTTACTGCATTGGTTACTTTTGACTTGTTTGTTGATTTATTATTTTTTTTGTTACTTTATTTATTGTGTTTTGCTACAGCTGTAAACTTGCCGATGACTTAGGAACATGCATCAGTCCTGTTCAACACTCCTCTTCCTCCTCCTCCCCCTCCTCTGCCTCCCCCCCGTCATAAATAACCTTTGTAAATAGGAATTTTCTGCCCGTCAGGTATTAGTTGTGTGAATTGTGCTGTAATTCTGTAATGCCAGATTTGCTAAAATGAGGAATCAATAAACAAATTCTAAATGCTGGAGTTTCGTGTTGCTTCAGCAGTTATTCCTGAAGGCCAGTGGTTTACAAGAAGTGCACATGTGATGTTTCAGAAATGGATCAGAGTAAATTTTATTGTGCCCACCAGAGGGCATTATACTGCAGTAATGTCTTGTTTTCTGCCCTTACCAGCTGTTTGACCATCTATGGTTTGGTTCAGCTTCTCTACTGCACTTAATGCAACACCCACAGTGTCAACTGTACACGAAAAGATGAATGTAAAGTTTTAAAATGATGCATTCACTCTCTCAAAATGTGCCTTCGAACAATAATAAAGCAAGCAAAGCCCTTCGTCTTAGTAAGAAACGAAACACATGAGCTGTAGTAATGTAGTGAATTTAATAAATGTCAGGTAGAGACTTGAAAGTCCATAACACATGGATACATATGGTTTCTCAGTACGTACACATACATTCATGGAAGTCTGGTGACTGAACAACTACACGGCAGCCACCATCATGAAAAATACAATGGTTACTGTACACAGAAGCGACAAGACATGCAGTGTTCATTTTTGCAAAATAATGAAAGAAAAACTAGAAATAAGACCATATGCAAAATAAGAAATGTTTCAGTAAATAAAATATATATATATATTTGTCATTGCTAAGTGCTTGTAAACAAGTAAGGCATTATATTACACAGTGGATGACAGCACTTGGTGACACTTGCACTCTTACTGAGATTGTCCAGCTTACACACAGATAAACGCTATCCTAGGCCAGTCCACTGGATAGCAGTTTGCTACATGGCTTCCCAAAAAAAAAAAAGTAGGGCAACAAAAATAAGTCTCTTTGCTGCATAACACTGCCAGATTTTCATGAATCAGAGGAGGCTGCAGCCCATACCTGCTGCTGGATAACCTGCCATTTTCCAGTTGACTTGCAGCTCTCATCAAGGCCTGTTCACCTCTATGCAGAGCAATGCAAACGTTTCTCAGTTACAGCCTTGTATCTGGAGGGTGCGCTTACAATGGCCTCGCATTAAGTCTCTGATGAGGGTTATAGGCTACAAGTGTTCCTCACAATACGGGCCTGTATCCTCAGAGCATATTTAGAGCTGGAAAAAAACATTCATGAAGAGCACCATTACTGGGACTTAATAAGCCTGGACCTGGTTTGGTAAAAGCTGGCATCCGCTGCTGACATGGTTCATCACCTTCTGCTTCAGCTGGGCTACTTGCTCCCTGAGGACGCTGGCTGTGGAGGCCAGCTCGGTATTCTGCGTTTTCAGGGTCTTAACCTTGTCCTCTAGCCGGGAGATCCTCTCCAGTTTTCGCTTGCGGCATTTGGAGGCGGCTATCCTGTTCCGCAGCTTTTTCCTCTCCGCCTTGATGCGCTCCTGGTTGTCCATGTCAATTGGAGACAGAGGAGGGCTGTCTCCGAAGCTCTGCATGTCAGGTACCGTCTGAGGCTCGTCCTTCACCATACCGGCAGACTGGAGTCGTGACAGAGCAGCCGCAGCGGCCGCCTGTTGCTGCGCGTTGGCAAGATGAGACGGAGGCGGCGGGAAGGGGATGGTGTCCGTGGAGAAGTTGAGGGTGGTGGCTCCGAGCGGACTAGCCGCATAGCCGTTCAAAGTAGTGTACACAGGAAGGTCTGATGTCTGAAGCCCGGCCGACCCGACCGCGTTGGATGACGCGAGGAGCTCCAGTCTGTCCACAGAGACGCAGCCAGCTTCGCTCAGCTGGTTCTGCTTATGGAGATCCTCCAGCGCCTTGACGAAACCCTCCGCGAACTCCTGCTCGTCACTGGCAGACTTCGGGTAGAGGAACTGGGAAGTCGGGTTGGTAGTGGTGGTGGTGACCAAACCGTTGGACTGGATAATGAGGCGCTCCAAGTCAGGCGAGGTTAGTTTCAAGAGTCCCAAGTCCGGTGAGTTGAGAAGTCCGTCTGTGTCCCGGAGCGGGTTTGATTTGAGCTCGGAGTTCTGGTCGTCCAGGTTCAGATTAATTTCCTTTTTCATCATCGTGGTCTGGGAATAGATGTTGGAAACCCTCGGAGTATTCACCTCGGTGCCTGGGTAGAGGGTCGTTTCCATTCTACACCCTCACATGAGGGAGTGTTGAACGTTACGCATTAACGATTGTTGATCAGGCACATCCAAACATGAGGAAATCAGCTGATCCTTATTTTAGGTGATTCCGCTTCCTTATCTTTCTTCTTGTGTAATATCAGACAGTCAGATCAGTCGACCACTTTAACTGTTGTTGTGCCTGAGGGGGCTCTGATGTGTCTCTCCTGCGCGCGGATGATATTGTCTTTTCCCGATGGCACGACTGCTATGCGCAGCGCCAGACCTCGCTCGCTTTCTAGCCCTAAAAATTCCATTATGTCACTCCAGAGCGCGGAGATTGGCCCAAAATGACGTTGGTTTCCGGTTCAATTTGAATAAAGGGGCCGAACCGGTCTTTATTGCCATGGAGACTCTAGGTAAACTACAAACAGTGCAATGCATTGTGGTTTGATGTCATAGCATAAAAAAGCTCAGGGTCGCCAAAAGAGAGCAGAGACTGGGCGGGGAAGGTGTAAGAGGCGGAGGCCAAGGAAAGGAAGAACAGAAGAACAGGCCTTACAGAAAATATTTCTTCAACTCGGGCTAAGCCAGCTCTTACAGTGGGGAAAGAAACAGAATAGAATAGAAAAGAAAAAGAGGTGTAAAAGAGAATAGAGCTCTAGTCTGATTTTATGGGTTGCAGTTCAAAGTCAGTTCAAAGAATTATACATCAGGCTTTAGGCCACAACACTAACAGCTCCTCTTGTTGAAGCTGTTTAAGGATCAGTGGTAACATTCAACAGACAAACAGAAATGAGGTGTTAGAAGGTTTGAAGCTGAAAGTCAGGCGGATAACTGAGCATGAACGAGAAAAGGGAAGGAAACAGTGACAGTAGAATGAGGAAACCATATGTTTATGTTTGTACAGAAAAGAATCCATGAATAGAACAGAGGAATTATTTCACTTTTCACACCATGAATAACAGTGCCACTGTTACAGTATTCCCTCTGTACATAAACAGCCAATCACAGCGTGCAGTATACATCCAGTATGCAGTATATGAGGCCACTGAGTCTGGTCCTGAAACTACAGTAGAATATTGTTATTCTGTCCATACACAGCGAGGACGTCAGCAGACCGTCTGCATCAGCACCAAAGAACAGAGAGGGCATCATTAGTTTCCATGGCAACACTGACATAGCGAGTGACGCAGGCAACACAGAGAGGGAGGAAAGGTGAATGGGTTGAGGGAGGAGAAGCAGAGCGCTGTTAGCGACTGCAGTGCAGGTTGTGTAGGTGGCTGGCGGAGGTGTAATATTGCGTGTGATGTGGTTCAGAAATCAGTGTTGATTCTGTAACCTTAGAGACACTAACATGGCTAAGAGAAAGGTTTCATTTGTCTGAAGGGTTCACCTCATAATATTCTTCAAAGAAAAAAAAAGAAGATATATTTTTTCCTCTATGCCAGTTTGGAGCCTCGCAGGGTGCAGTGTCCAGAATGTGTGAGTCATTCACAAACCCAGGGGCGTGGGCTGCAGAGTAGCACTAGGAATGAAAAAAAAAAGAGCTTTTCCTGTAAGACAATATTAGATTAGCTCTGCCTTCATGACAACAAACTGAGACTGTCCTCTAAACTCAGGTAATGGAGTGTGTCAGGGGTTGTGTAAGACACAGTTTCCCCCTCAGCAAGAGAAGTGTCCTTTGACTTTGACTCTCTTGGGAAAAACTAACATGCTCAGAAACGCCCATGTGTCGCACTCTCGCTGTTACAGTGCATGCATTCACACCTGCCCAGTAAAAACCACTGAGCAGCTCCACTGGGGCAGCTGGTTGGGGGTTAAATGCTTATTCATGGGGGACTGTCAGCTGGTCTGAGAGATGAGAGGCTGGGTTTTTTTTTATATATATATATATTTTTTCACTTTTAGCCGCCCACTTGTAAGACTTCTTCCCTAACCTTTAATCAATGAATGCATTGCAGATGCTTGGTTTTCATTTTCAGTGTCCACATGTGGCTTCAGTTACATTTTTATTTCATTAAAGCATTAAAGCTTGGATTAAAAAAAGACCGTTTTTTGTTCCCTCCCACCCCTTTCCAAATAGAGCTCTGTCTCCTCATACAAAGGTGAAGAAATACTAATTCTCCAGTATTCTTTTGTTTAAATCCCTTCTTGCTGTGAGCTGCTGTGAATGGATGCATTCCTGTACAGTAGATGGCAGTATAATCCACCCAGATCTAGTGTGTCATTTCCTTTGAGCAGTGAACCAGAAGAAGACAGCAGCAGCCAGCGCAGACAATCCTGGGATTCCTGTTTGGGGATATTTCATCCCCATGTTATAAATCTATGACAATTATTATCTTAAGATCTGGGGATAATGGCCAATAAGAAGAAAGTAATAGTAACAGGTGAGGGGGTTTTACTTGGTCACAGGAATGGAGACAGTTCTGTCTTAAATTATTTCATCATGTTATTACAGTGCTGTTACATGTACAGAGAGTTCTCTACTTGTGCCTGAGCTGTACAGTTGATCTGGTTAAAATTATTTAATCATTGTGTTTATATTATAAATACATAACAACAGTTATGTATTTATAACTGTAAAAAAAATGTTCTTAAAAAATGTTCTGCAGAGAATAATGTTGCTGTCAGGAGAGAAGAGTCTCCTGGTTTAGAGAAGGAAGCTGGGAAGATGTGCATCAGGAGGGGAATGAATGGCACTAAATGTAATAGTTTTTAGTAACACAAATCTCCCAAAACTAGTCAGCTGCAAGCGATAACACATCCTGTGTCTTTACTCTGTGTCATGTGCTTGACTTCTACAATTAATGTTTAACTTGATGCAACCTTTAGACTTTGAATTGAGTCCTTTTTTATATTCAGCCTTATCACTTATCTCCATGACAGATAAGTATCCACTGTGACTTTATATTTCCCCTGCTACACTGTTTACCATTGCTGCAGTGAAGAATCCTGATAAATCATCTTTTTTACACCGTTTTTTTTTTTTTTTTTTTTTTTTGCAGGCTTTGAGCCTTTTGGAGAGCATGCAGTAAACTCCAGCTGGGTGGCAGTGCAGGTAATCAATAATCAGGTTGTCCATATTTAACAAAGGACTTTTGTTCCCTAATCTTTACCTTAACATGGCCTTTAACAGCTAAGGAGTTTTGTTTGTCGTGGGTCTGCAAATGCAGTCAAGGGCTACATAAAGGATTCTGTATGTTTGCCCACAGGAACTGGAGCGATTAGGGCTGGGCGAGGCAGTAGACCTTTATGTGTGTGAGGTGCCTGTTGAATACCAGGCTGTTCAGACCCTAGTGCCATCACTGTGGAAAGAGCACCAGCCACAGGTATTCAAGGAAATACAAGAACACACATTTCCATCATATTGTATCTGAAATGTTGCTAAAATCCATCAATCAATCTAAAGAAATAACCCAAACTAACCTTTGCCATCTGTGTCTTTTGTGGTCCTCTGAGCAGTTAGTAGTCCATGTTGGTGTTTCTGGATTAGCTACCACAGTCACTCTGGAAAAGTGCGGCCACAACAAGGGTTACAAACGGTTGGATAACTGCCACTTCTGCCCTGCCTCCCAGTGTTGCATGGAGAATGGCCCTGACTGCTTAAACTCAGTCCTGGATATGGACACAGTCTGCAAAAGGGTCAATGACTCTGATATCGGGGTGGCTGTGTCCGTGTCTAAAGATGCTGGGAGGTAGGCTATGTTATTTACACGTGTCAGAAAATTCACACATGTACACACGCTGTATATGTTTAAAGGAAAGATGGTAATACTGTACATAATCAAACAACCATCCTTTGGCCACTGCCAGGTATCTGTGTGACTACACCTACTACACGTCTCTGTACCTGGGGCAGGGCCACTCTGCCTTTGTCCATGTGCCTCCACTTGGTAAACCCTACTGCAGCCAGGACCTGGGCAGAGCCCTTCAGGCTGTCGTACAGGAGATGCTGAACCTGCTGGAGCTGGATCATACTGAGGAAGAGCAAAAACACAATGAGCACTGCAATCACAAACATCAACACCAGCATGAGCACTAATGGCTGTCTCACAGCCCTGAGCAGACTCATAGATTCAGCTAACCAAAACAGACCATTGGCTTGTAGTAATGGATTAATCAGTGTAACTTCTGAAGCACATTTTGATTTAGTTGTGTGACTTAGAAAATGTTCAACCTGTGGCTTAGAGTGCAGATAGTGATGACTGAAGACAAATGGACCTTTAGGTGTAGAAATTAATGGCATGAATTTCAGATTTGTTGCCAACTTACAGCTCAGTGAGTCTGAACCAGGTGCTTTATTAAAAAAAGTGGTATGTTAAAAATGTTGCATGAGTCAGTCCTGGACACAAGACCCTGACTGCAGCATCTTGTTGTTGTTGTCTTTGTGTGCCAGTGTGGATTTGAATGTGTCTGTAATGTGCACGAGTAGTTGGCATCAGTAAGTATTTGTCATGTCCAACTCTGATCTTCCATAAGACTGTGAAATTAGATGTCAACTCAGCAACATTTATGGACGTTAATGTTGCATAATGTGAAAAAGGGATTTTTTTGTTTTACTATATTAAGATATAATCATCAGTAGTATTAATACGACAGTAGCTATAACTATAAGTTATATGGTGACACACTGTGGCAATTTTTACAGTTATACTATCTTCTCACTGGTTTCCCAAATCCTCTTGGTATGATTTGGCTATTGTCTTGGAATTATGCTGTCATTCCTTTTTATTGCTTGCATTTGCACCAGAGAAATGCTGACTGATGACTTTGAAATGATGAAAACCTGAAGAAATTTAAAGATTCACACTTATAATAATGTTCTTATCTCAGGGAATATATTGCACATGCAATCAGTATGAATTCATTTGATGTGTCTGTCCTATGTGTGTATTGAAGCTTTGCAAGGCAAAGCCAACTTATATTCTGTGTATAATTAAAACACTTCACTCAGGCTTTGTTTTATTTGTCCTTGTCTGAAATCTTAAGTCAGATGTTATATTTGCATACTGCAGCAGCATTTATGAATTTTAATTGCTTTGTAAATTCTGCTTCTTTTGTTAGTGACACTTACAAGAGATGCTGATACTCCAAAAATGTAGCCTCCTATTGTATAAAGGTTTTGACCCACAGTAGCTGCAAAATAATGTAGCTTCTTTGCTGTGACAGTAAAATCTGCATAATAACTTGTCATCACCACAAGTCAGTAGACTAGAGAGTTCATTTGTGACCTAGTAGCCATACTTTAGGAAGCAAATTGGCAGCATTAAGTCTCCTCAACTCATGTGAAACACAGTGATGTTATAAATAACAGACATTTCTTTCACCTTCCTACTGTTCATATCTTAAGCATACAAACTAATGTTATTTGACTACATGTTACACAAGGGACCACACCTGGGTGACACAAAGTGTGAGAGTCCAGGTTAAGTGTTAAGGCATCTGAAAACTGAGGTCAGGTTCTGGACCAAGATTAAAGACTTGTACCCGGTCACTGTCATGCTGAAAAGAGGATGGCGCTGCACTGTGAGTGATCCTTTGACAGTTGTCAGGAAGGAAAGCAGTCAGGTCAGCCTCCTTTGCTTCCTCTCAGGGGGCTGAATTCACTTGAGGAAGCAAAATTTGAGAAAGGTCCTAATTGCAAACTCTAATCTCAGTCAAGAATTCAAGTGATTTCCTTTTGCCATGGCAGAATGACAATTCCTCATTCCAGTTACACTGTCTTAAAATAGAGATTATAAAAGAGAAGAGAGAAATTTGCTTCTGTGTTTTTGTGAATGTTTGAGATTAATAAGGCTGGGAAGTTGGAAGTCTGCTAATTGTTAGTGACAAGAACACTGAGAATTCTTCAGTCCAATCAAGCATCTATCCACTGCTCCACCATGTGTGTTTCAAATAATTCTTTGATCTTTTATTTACTTTCAGATTGCTGTGGCGCAGGTGAGGGTGAGTCACGGTGATACTGGGTGTTGCACATTATGGTTAGACAGACCTGCTGAACTTGTTCTGACCTGACAGATTGGTGCAGGACAGAGGGGAGGATCATGGTGTTCCTGGAACATTAAAAAAGTACTTAAGCCTTTTTAAATACCTCATATGAAGTCCTACGAGTAAAACCGTTTTATCACCTCCCTTAACCTATAAATACCAGGATTTATGAGAGCCTCAGAGCTGATCTACGTGTTAATTTTATGAGATATGTAATTTTATTCTATTTCAGGATGCCTTCTAAACTTCTGGTCTGAGACAACAGATGAAAGGTAGCCTTCGAGACAACCTGATTAATGAGATTTTTGTCCATGTCAAATAACCTGATAAAGAGGAACTTACAAAAATAAAAGAAAAAGCTGTAAATACTCTTTGTAGCTCCTTGACTCACCTCCCACATTAGTTGCACAAAATATAAGAGTAATATGAGTACACTTTTGACTTTGTGGCGTGATAAACGTTCTGAGTTTTTAATAGAGGACTTCTGTGACCAAATAAGCAATCAACTGTCCCATTTCTGTTCACACGTGTCTCCTTGTCTCCTTCCTTTCCCTCGCTCCCTGCAGGTGACTTTCTGTAGGAGACAAGCGGTGAAGGGAGGAGGAAAGGAAACGAGTGGGGGATGAAACAAATGGAACGCGGCCGCCATCGAGGCTCTCTATCTCACACCACCAGTGTTTGTCATTTTCCCATCAACACTCTGTCTCCGTTATTCATTCTCTCACGGGGGAGCAACAGTTTGTGGAATAGTCGTCGGTAACGGGTAAAATACCGTTGATAGCGAGACAAAAAACATGAGTGTCGAAGCGTACGGGCCGAGCTCGCAGACTCTAACGTTCCTGGACACCGAGGAAGCCGAGCTGCTGGGAGCGGACACCCAGGGCTCCGAGTACGACTTCACCGATTTTACCCTGCCGAGCCAGACCCAGACCCAAGGCCAGACCCAGAGTCAGCTCGACGGACAGGTGCGTGCGGCTATTCATGGCAACTCGGTGTCACAATATGTCTTCCACTGTTGACAAAACGTGTATTAGCGAACGTTAGCTCAAAACATCGCTGGCTACCTCCGGTTAGCACGATGACGCCTTCCATCTGTTACCATGCTCTTTATCCCGCTAATTGGCTAGCATGCTAGCTAACCAGCTCGCACAGTTAGCATACTATCACAGCTAGCATGTCAAGATCCAGGAGTTTATTGCAATACAAACCAAGAGTGTCAGGGATTTACCAGTATGACAGACCCACCACAGATGCCCATATTTATACACACTAGCACTTATACGTACTAACTACTTTCAGTGTCTACTGACAACAACAATCATACAGGTTAGTGTACACAAGTAGTTAGATACAGTAAATGTGACATTGGTGTCAGCAAACCGTTAATTGATGTGATAGCGAGTTTGAAATATATGGTCACCCAAGGTTTTATCTCTCTGTTTTGCTCTTCAGTATTTGCACAACACGCAAAATTAGTTTATTCCACATAATGTTGACATAAAGTTTCAGCGCATATATAACATATAATCCACCACACCTGTCTCCTCAGGTTAATGGTCCTGACGGGGTACTACAGAACGGAGATGACCCTGTGGTAAAAGCCAGCCAGCTGCTGGCGGAGCTGAACTTTGAGGAGGATGAGGAGGACACCTACTATACCAAGGACCTTCCTGTGCATGCCTGCAGGTAAAGGACTAAACTAATGTGACTGGTGCGCTTGCTGTCATCCGAGTGGAAGTAATCATTTGTGGTGATTTTATTTCATTCAAGAAACATTTTTTAAAAATTATTATTACATGTAGTGTCTGTCTGCATTTTGATGGGGTGTTAATTGCTATAACTACATTCCATCCTTTTCTTTATGCTGAAAGTGTCAGTGGGTTGTGGGGTTCTGTCCATGTGTATTTTTATTGACCATAATGTTTGAAGCTATATCTCAATTTGCAGTTTTTTGCAACAGTTTTAAAATTACTTGCCATAACTTGACCTTTGACTGAACATATCTATGCTCCGTGTGTGAGTTTCTGTCCATCCTGGCCACTAAACATCACTATCACTGGTTTACTGTTCTGGCAGCATGTACACTTCTCAACAGACATACACACACTCTCTCACACACTGTACAGATGACACACAAGACAACTTATCAGAACATCCTGCATCATGTCTAATGTCGATGATGATTCCAAGCAGCGCTGCTGTTCTCATAGTCACAGCTCATGTGCTGTTTAACTAACAAGCTGGCTATCAGACGTTAGTTTGGCTGTGCCAAAGAAGTCCAGCTGAGTATGTCTGACATGCCAGATATTCTCACTTGCTTAGTGAGGTGAGATAACCACTCCGTTTTGTTTTCTTTTTTCAAAGATGTATCACAGTATCTTTCACTAGCAGATCAGTAGCAAATTCAAATATCTTTAATGCTTTTTGCTGAAGATTGGCAATGAAAACAAAGTTGGTTGGACAGAGAATTAGGGCCTCAGTTTTCTCCGCAAATGTGCCACCCTCTGCTTTCCAGCATTTTTAAATAAACATAAAATAAATAAACCCATCAGCAACATACTGTTTAATTTTGGTACATACTTTCCTCAGGGAACAAAAGAAAGTGTTTCTCAAAAGCTGTCAAATTCTCACAACACTGACAGTTTTCTGAATAGTTCAGATGAACATTTTCAAAGTTTATTCCAGCAGCTGCTGTAACTCACTCTACACGTTTTGGTCCTGAAAACAGAAAAAAGAACAATCACTTTATTGATCATGTGCTATTGCTGTAGTCAGCTATAAAACTGCTACAACATGGATTGCTTCTCCTCTTTGATTTTAGTTCCATTAATAAAATATAGGTTTGTTACATGAGAGACCCTGCAGTACAATCTGAGTGTGTTTTGAGAATTTATTGTAAGTTATGTTCTTCTTTTGTTTTGTGCTTGTTCTGTTCTGACATAGATTAGATTTTATCCAGTCCATGCTCTTAACAGTAATGTTTGGTCTTTTTTTTTCAATTTTGACTCTCCTCTGTTTTAGTTATTGTGGGATTCATGATCCAGCCTGCGTGGTCTACTGCAATACCAGCAAGAAGTGGTTTTGTAACGGCCGTGGAAACACATCCGGCAGGTAAGATACAGTGACTTATCAGCATTTTATTGACCCTCCCTGGTGATGCTCAGCTAAATGAACTGGGAGAGAATCATTTTACAGGTACGGTATCATCATAGCGAAAGTACAGTACACAGTGACTGTATTAACAAGCCTTTGTTGTGTTCAGAAGCCTCTGTTAGGAATGGACAGAAAGACGGACAGATAGAGTACTTTATTAATCCCTAAGGGAAACTGCAGTGTTGCTGCAGCCGCTCACATGAATCACAAAAACAATGAGGGTGATCAATAACAAACAGTGCAACTAAAGGCTACATTCGGTACAATTACTTAAAAGGCTAAATAAAGAAAAAAAGTATAATAATGAAAAATAAATGCAATATATCATAACACGCAATGCATTACTGCAAGGTGGTGAATATATATAGAGCTGCACAATGTTTAATGATCATGATAATCAAGTAAAAAGTCCAGGTGAGCAGTATGTCCTTCACAAGGAAAACCTCTTCTGTCAGGGGAGTTTCTTCTCCCTTCTCTGGACACAGAGGAAAGTCATTGTGCAGTGGGATGGCAGATCCTACTGTAGGTGTAAAGACGTACTGCCAGTGTAAACATGCTGTCTGTATACAGGACTGTAGTCTTTTGCGTTTCTTCCAGCTTGAGCATTAATTATCATTCTCTTCACTTTTAGCCACATTGTAAACCACCTGGTGAGAGCAAAGTCCAAGGAGGTGACCCTGCATAAAGATGGCCCTCTGGGGGAAACGGTACTGGAGTGTTACAACTGTGGCTGCCGCAATGTCTTCCTGCTGGGCTTCATCCCCGCCAAGGCTGATTCAGTAGTGGTGTTACTGTGCAGGTAAGGGCACAATAATGCAGCTGACTACACACTCTGAACTCCCTGCTCATGGGGTCAGTCAAAGAGAATGCAGAATTTCACAGTTTCATTTGACATTTTTGTTTTGGTTTGTAACACAGGCAGCCATGTGCCAGCCAGAGCAGCCTGAAAGACATCAACTGGGACAGCTCACAGTGGCAGCCTCTCATCCAGGACCGCTGCTTCCTGTCCTGGCTGGTCAAAATCCCCTCAGAACAAGAGCAGCTCAGGGCCCGCCAGATCACTGCACAGCAGATCAACAAGTTGGAGGAACTCTGGAAGGTACTCTAAATGCACACACGTGTTGTACTATGTAAATATTCTGAACCCGCATAACTTAAATTTAAACATGGGTAGGGCTTTATCTATATAACTAACAAGATATACTCATATACTGGGTGTGATGCAAATAACTTAAGTGCATGTGTGCTGAGCTATTTCTTCAGTATCAGTTTCACTGCCCGTTTCATGCCTGTGTTGCTGTTTCTTTTTGTAGTTTCCTGTTGTACAGAATTTCACTTACAGCTTACAGCCAACGTGCACAACACCAGGACCTTGAGAGCAAACCTTGGAATTCAGCCATCGTTAATTTTGTGATTCACACCTGCGCTTTTTTTTGAGAAAAAACCTGTTGTCTGAATCTGTCCAAGTTGGATATTAGGAGATTTGAGCATAGTGATGAAAACAATCAACTCTGAGAGCGCCCTATTTTGCTTTTCTATCCAAATGTTAATCTTTCTTTCATCTTATGTGATCTTTTGTGTGTGTGTGTGTGTGTGTGTGTGTGTGTGTGTGTGTGTGTGTGTGTGTGTGTGTGTGTGTGTGTGTGTGTGTGTGTGTGTGTGTGTGTGTGTGTGTGTGTGTTTCTTCCTGGCAGGAAAATCCTACTGCAACTTTGGAGGACCTGGAGAAGCCTGGTGTAGATGAGGAGCCTCAGCACGTCCTGCTCCGCTATGAGGATGCCTACCAGTACCAGAACATCTTTGGTCCTCTGGTGAAGCTGGAAGCTGACTATGATAAGAAACTGAAAGAGTCCCAGGTAAGCAAAAGCTTTACTAATAAACATTTGGTTAATGTTTGTTATGTCTATATGAAAAATAATTTAAAGAATTCATAGTTTGTCAGATCAGATAAGGATTCATTTTATGTAGATCAACTAATCAGTTATAATCAATATATTGTGTCAGCTGTAGTTGAATTTAGTTTATTCTCTAATGCTGAAGACAGAGGAATTTTGTAATTGCTCTACTCAGAAAATGATGTTGTTTCAGCGTTTTTCATAGGGTTTTCATACAGAAACTGTATGTCTGTAATAATTTTAACTTCAAAACAGTTTCTGCTGCTATTTAAGTATGAATTATATCTTTTAATGTTGCTTCCTAACAGACTCAAGACAACATTACGGTCAGATGGGACTTGGGACTGAACAAAAAGAGAATTGCATATTTCACTCTCCCTAAGACGGACTCAGGTAGTTATTTGTAGTTTTGCGTGAAATTCATCAATATCGTTCTTTGTCTTTGAGTGAAAATGTTCATGTTATTCTGACACATTGATCAATAAGTGACAAAAACAAATGCTGATAATCATTTAAATATCTGCACGTGGCTCTCAGTCACGATGATCTATCATTTTCTCTAAATTGTACCTGTGGTGGTTTCTTTACAACATACAGTGATGTGTATTTAACAAAGTTGTCTGCTGTCCTTTAGATATGCGACTGATGCAGGGAGATGAAATTTGCCTGAGGTACAAAGGAGACCTGGCTCCTCCATGGAAAGGCATTGGACATGTCATCAAAGTCCCTGATAGTATCCTTATGACTGTTGCAATAGACCTACTGTATTTAACATGCTACCAATAAATATGTAATTGATGTTCATCACAAAGTTTGACACTGGCACATGTGCCTCTTAAATAAGTTGTGATTCATTATACATGAAAGTCAGTGTCACATCAGTGAAAAATGAGTCTTTAGTAACATCTAGTGGCAGTTAGGGAAAACTACAACAACATCTGCAAACTTGTCCCCTCACTCCACAGTCCTCAGTGGGCTTTGGAAGTAAATTCTATATATAGATTTCACTTACGCAGCTTACCACCTGTTAGTCAACTGATATAATTACTCCAGTAATATGACTTAAAACTGCATATGAAGACAATTGTTAGTGCATCAACTTAGTATTTATAAACTTTTATTAAATTTGAAACTTTTGAGTTTTGATTAAACAGAATCATGTGCAAAGTTTTAGCAGTTTTTAGCTTGAAATGTCAGCAGCAGGTAACAGACAAGTAAGTGGAATTAGAATAGAGTAAAATATTTCAGGTAGCACGTATTTACATATCTGACCAAAAATCACAAATAAAGAAAGCGCAATAGACATACTGTCAAAGCAGTTCACACAGATATGATTACAGTACAGTATATGTTCCTTTATTTACTGTACCAGACTATGGTGATGAGATTGCCATAGAGCTAAGGAGCAGTGCCGGGGCTCCGGTGGAGATCCCGCACAACTTTCAGGTCGACTTTGTGTGGAAATCCACTTCCTTTGACAGGTATTCATGAGAAAAGCACTCATAGTGTCTAGTCTTTTGATGTGATGTCTACCCATTTATTGTTAATAAAAAAACAAACTTTCATCTTTTGCTGTGTAAGCAAGGCCTGGAACCCAACTTTGTCTGTTAAATGAAGCTAGTCTTTTATTGAAAACTGTATATTTTCATATCTGAGTTTAAGGGTTAGGGTTAGGGTCTCTAACCTCTGTATTTAGTATTTTATCTTTTTTTTTAGATCCACTTAACAGTCTTGTTTCAATATTCCTGTTTCCACCCTCCAGGATGCAGAGTGCGCTGAAGACATTTGCTGTGGATGAGACTTCAGTGTCTGGTTACATCTACCACAAACTCCTGGGACATGAGGTAGAAGATGTGGTCATCAAGTGTCAGCTGCCCAAACGCTTCACTGCTCAAGGCCTGCCTGATCTTAACCACTCCCAGGTGTGTTAGAGAGAAACTAAATTGTTTTCATTGATGAACTTTGGTAATATATCATCAGAAAACATATGCCAGTGCCCACCTTTACATTCCCTAAAACACAAACAACGTGACAGAGGTGATACAGAGTTTTAACACTGAGGTCACTCATATCACAAGAAGCATTTTTCCCCTGGCATTGTATAGGAGCTTTTTTTTTTTAATAAATAGTTTATAGTATATCAAGGTTCTTTGTTTTTGTCTCTCAGCGACATTAATGCGGTTTGTGATGCAGGTGTATGCTGTGAAGACAGTGCTGCAGCGTCCCCTCAGTCTGATCCAGGGTCCTCCTGGCACAGGGAAGACAGTAACCTCTGCCACCATTGTCTACCACTTGGCTAGACAGGGCAACGGGTAAGACATCTATCTGTTTTTGAACATCTGTCTTCTAGGATATCCAGTTAAATTGTTTTCTATCGACTGGTATTTATTCACTACTAATAAGTTTAAGAATTAGACAACCGACGATGTATTTGAAGCATGGCTTGGCTGTGTGTGTCACGATTCCTAAGACGGTACTGTAACTTCCCTTCAGGCCAGTGCTGGTGTGTGCTCCCAGTAACATTGCTGTTGATCAGCTGACAGAGAAAATCCACCAGACAGGACTCAAGGTGGTGAGGCTGTGTGCCAAGAGCAGGGAAGCCATCGACTCGCCTGTGTCCTTCCTGGCTTTGCACAACCAGACCCGTAACATGGACAGGTAACACACACAACTGTCACCACTTAGTTCGTTACCAGTTAGTCCCGTTGATAATTTACGAGTTAAATAGGATCATTTTCCCACCAAGAATTGGGTTGAATTTGAAATAATATTGTGTAGTAACAAATTGAAATATGGGAAGTACAAATACAATCATTGGTGGCCTACAATAAAACTAGACCTTTAAGCAAGACACTAGTCTGTACTCTGAAGCACAACACTGATCTGTGGTGAAATCGTTCAAACCTGCAGTATGCCAGAGCTTCAGAAGCTCCAGCAGCTGAAGGATGAGACTGGCGAGCTGTCCTCCTCAGATGAGAAGCGCTACCGAGCTCTGAGACGCACGGCCGAGAGGGAGCTGCTTATGGTATGAAGACCGATCTTGCTGAAGTTCATCTTGCCAAATGTTTTCCTGTTTTCAACAAGTAATATTTAACTGTTAATAAACATGTCTACGTTATTCCTTCTCCCTTTCTCAGAATGCTGATGTTATCTGTTGTACCTGTGTCGGGGCGGGGGATCCTCGTCTGGCCAAGATGCAGTTCCGCTCAATCCTGATCGATGAGAGCACCCAAGCCACTGAACCAGAGTGCATGGTGCCAGTTGTCCTGGGAGCCAAGCAGGTTGGAGATTCATGAGTGAAAATACATCTGAATCATTTTATGGGATCAGCTATCTGCTTTAACTGTTGTCATTTGTGGCGTCTTAATTCCTCTTAATTAAATTATCGTCTTAAATTTGTAATCCTTTTTTTTTTTTTTTTTTTTTTTTTTTTTTAGTTGATTTTGGTGGGTGATCATTGCCAGCTGGGTCCTGTGGTGATGTGTAAGAAGGCAGCTAAAGCAGGTCTGTCCCAGTCTCTGTTTGAGCGTCTGGTAGTTCTGGGAATCCGGCCAATCCGTCTGCAGGTCCAGTACCGCATGCACCCAGCCCTCAGCGCCTTCCCCTCCAACATCTTCTATGAAGGCTCTCTGCAGAACGGAGTCACTGCTGGTACGATGACAATAAAATTATGTAACTTTTTTTTTTTTAATCTGTGATCATTCTTGAAGCATAACATAAATGCATGTTATGCCTCCTGCTTTTCCTTTTAGGCTTCCTTCTGTGAGGTACACATTAGTCAGCGTACTTGACACCACTCCTGAGTCATATGTTTGTTCTTTCCACAGCCGACCGTGTGAAGAAAGGCTTTGACTTTCAGTGGCCGCAGCCTGACAAGCCGATGTTCTTTTATGTCACACAAGGCCAAGAGGAAATCGCCAGCTCTGGAACATCCTACCTCAACAGGTTTGAATTTTCTTGATTGTTTTGTTGACCCAATATGTTTATCTTTCAATCTTGATTTGACTATTTGATAAACATCTCTGATACACATGCATCCACTATATGCACTTTACATTGCTTAGGTTTTCAAAAATATCACACCTCTCACTCTCTCTCAGAGTAACACATTTCTGTAACATAACAATTTATTATAAAAAATGTTCTCCGTCTTGTTCACGCAGGACCGAGGCAGCCAATGTGGAGAAAATAACCACAAGGTTGTTGAAGGCCGGAGCAAAACCCGATCAGATCGGCATCATTACCCCCTACGAGGGGCAGAGGTCGTACCTGGTCCAGTACATGCAGTTCAGTGGCTCCCTCCATACAAAGCTCTATCAGGTAGATTTACAAATATATTTTGCAGTTTAAATGTTGAATTGCACACTTGAACAGAAACATGTATCACAACTATTTAAACCAAAATCCAGTCAGATATTCAATTTAGACTAAGACCAAATTATTTCTCACAGTTAGTAAATGTATTGACCTAAATCATCAGTCTGATGATTTTTTTTCCACTAATTTCTCTTCATTCTTTCTGTAGGAGGTGGAAATAGCCAGTGTGGATGCCTTTCAAGGCAGAGAGAAAGATTTCATCATCCTGTCCTGTGTGAGAGCCAATGAGCACCAGGGCATCGGCTTCCTTAATGATCCCCGACGTCTAAATGTTGCACTCACCAGGGCCAGGTAAAACAACATGAAACAAAAATAACATTATTTACCCTGTGGATGTTAACTCTTAATAATTAGGTTAATAATAAACTTCTGCTTCTGTCACATAGGTATGGTGTGATCATTGTGGGGAATCCTAAGGCCCTGTCCAAGCAGCCCCTGTGGAACCACCTGCTGAACTACTACAAGGAGCAGAAAGTCCTGGTTGAAGGCCCCCTCAACAACCTGAGGGAGAGCCTCATGCAATTCAGCAAGCCGCGCAAGTTGGTCAACACCATCAACCCTGTGAGTTGAGTGTGTGTGTGTGTCTGCTTGTGTGTATTTTACATGCTAAACAGAGTGCTGAAATCAGGGTTTCTTAACTGGGTCAGGAGTTTTTTTTTTTTTTTTTAATACAGTGCAGCATATGAAGGATGTAGGATTCATTTCAAAATTTAGGGATAAGGAATTTAAGAAAAACAGGGTAATAAATCAGAGTACATGTAAGAATTAATGAGCTGTGGCCTAAAAACACTCGTTGAAAATAGCACTGCCTGTCCTTTTTGTTCTACAGGGGGGTCGATTCATGAGCACAGCCATGTATGATGCCAGGGAGGCCCTCATTCCTGGATCTGTTTATGACCGCAGCAGCAATGGTGAGCCATTTAGAAAAACACACTCATTCTTATGTCAAATGAAAATTTCTTACCAGTGCAAAGGACGTGTACTGTATCTGCTTTGCTGTTTTATTGCAGTCAGGTTGAATGTGCTTAAGTACAAAAGCAAGTGATATGAGAACTGTCATGTGACAGAACTATCTCTGCACACAGCAGAGCTTCACACAATGAGAAGAAAGTAAAATTAACATATAGTTCTTTCCTCTACAGGACGTATGTCCAACATGTATTTCCAGACCCACGACCAGATCGGTATGATTGGCACAGGCCCCAATCCCATGACCTCCATGAACATCCCCATCCCCTTCAATCTTGTGATGCCCCCCATGCCTCCCTCTGGGTACATGGGACAGGTGAATGGGCCCACAACAGGTGAGCCAGATATAAAAGTTTAAGAGAAATGCTAAGTGCATAGTTCCTCGAGGACGACATGTTTTTCAGTTGAAACTGCTATAAAACAGTTGTCTGAACTGTGATACCTGATTTTACTTTCCTCCAGGTCGTGGTGGAGGTATGAAGGGCAAGGCAGGCAGCGGTGGAGGAGGTGGGACTCGAGGGGGCCGTCAAAGAAACCGCGGCAACACGGGAAACCATGGTGGAGGGAACGGAGGAGCTGACCGCGGGCACGGAGGACATATGAGTGGCAGCCAGGCCAGCCAGGACCTGGGCTCCCAGCCCTTCTCCCAGGGGCCTCTGACACAGGGCTACATCAACATGAGCCAGCCGTCACAGATGAGTCAGCCTGGGCTCTCCCAGCCTGAACTCTCCCAGGTTTGTTCTCTAAACTGTCATTTATTGGGAATAAATCTTGATCATGAATGTAGCATTCAAGATATTTTATGAGGTGCTAACTAGGTGCACTGTATGAAGCAGTTTGTTTGTAGTCTGTTTATTCACAGCAATTAATAATGCCAGTGTGGTCTGCACATTTTTTCCAAGGTTTGTCCAGTTTTCCTCTTCAAGTAAAGACTTCATCTTGTCTAAAACCACTTAGTGCTTTTCTGTCTGGAAAGAAGTGAGGGAATAACTGTGGACTGGTCTCTTTTGCTTTCTGTTTGTCCCATTATAGGACAGTTACCTAGGAGACGAGTTCAAGTCCCAGATTGATGTGGCTTTGTCCCAGGACTCCACCTACCAGGGGGAGCGGGCCTACCAACACGGTGGTGTGACTGGACTGTCCCAGTACTAGACTGTAAGAAATTCCACTGGGGACTTAGCTGACTCACTGAAATTAAAGGCGTTATCTGCCATTTTAGGAAAATCTGCTTATTTGTTTTCCTGCTGAGAATTACATGAGAAAGTATGTTAAATATGAAACTGGAGCAAGGAGACAGCTTAGCTCAAAGCTTGGAAATGCCTGTCCAGGCTTGTTGGTTTATTCCATACGGCACTCACATGTAAACACACTATGTTGAATCATGTGACAGACTGTTATAAGTCAACCAAATGTCTCCTGGTTCTTGCTTCAGATGTACTAACAGACTTGAGTGGTCTTCTCATCTAACTCTCACCAAGTAAGCAAATAAGCGCATTTCCTAAATGGTGCAAGCATTGCTTTAAATATAATTTCTCAAACGTGTGTGTGTATTTGTCATTGTCTTACAGGTTGCTGGAAAGGAGCTAGGCCTGTGTGAAGCTTAGTTCATCGGTATTTTAATCTGGGTAATAACAAAAAAGAACAAACATGGATACCCGTTTTCCACTGCTACAACCGAAGCACCACTGTGTGAAAGTAACAGGAGAGAGACCGTGAGAAACCAACCAATCACAAGAGTGAGAGCAAAAGTGGGAGTAGAGCTGGACAGGAAGAGAGCAAGAGAAGAGAGCGGGAGGCTGGTGGAGGAGAGAAGGCACTGCTGCTCAGAATCGAAGACGTGGCGAAGGAGAAAGCTGTCGTCGTCGGAGCAGCACACTTGGAGAGGCGAGACCTTGGACAGGTCAAGGAGGGTTGAAGGTCCAACTGATTCTGGAGTGGGGAGAGGGGCGACTGTGTCATCTTGTCCCTCATGTGCCCCTGAGCCCTCTGGGATCTCCAGGCGGTATGGTTGGGAATCTTGCTCCAAAAGCTGAGAAAGATGGAGAAGAAGAGGTGTCTCACACAAAAGTCCTCCAAGCTAACTCAACAGGACGTCCTCTGTGACTTGGAGAGAAAGAGAGAGAGAAAAACAAAAGGGGACACAACTCTTGAAGCAGTTGACATGGCAACTTTTTTAAACTCAAAGCTTGAATCGAGGCTCTGCATTTGATCACATCTAAGCATACAGGAGAGAGGAGTGTGAAAACACAGTTTGGCTGTTCAAGTGAACTCAAAAGTGCTTGTGATGTTGTGCCTCAAAGACCTGAAATGATTTTTGAGGATTACACAGCCACGGATCATTCGCTTTTCTTTCTCAGCTTTGAGTTGGAAAGTTTTCTAAATAAAGGCTGTTTTCATTGAGGTTTTCAGCGATGTAAGCTAGTGTAGTCGGCTGTCTTTCAGGGCAGGTCTTTCTCAAGGTGGTCTGCAAAGAAAAAGTGGTGGAATTAGCTCTTAAAAACATAAACGTAACAGAAAAACATCTTTGTCTCCAGATCTGAAGATCTGCAAAGAGGGAGACAATTTTGTTTTTGTTCTTCTAAATGTATCTTTTCAGTAGTTTAAAAGCACCATAACCAGCTTATAACTGACTGAAGCTGTCATTCTTTTCTGCTGGCCCTGAAGCCACTAAATCTAGCAGATGGGGATCATCTTGATCATATACACAATAGCTAATAGCATCAAATAAGCCAAATCAAGAGGGCAGTACTCCCCCAAGACCCTTGCCCTAAAGTCATATGTCGAAAAACATGCATACAACTAGTTCCTGATATTTGCAGTGAAGTGCAGCAAGTGAACGCTTTTATAAGAGAAATCGCGAGCTTGAGTTTTCATGCCTATTGTGGAGTACCTGATGACTACTCACTACAAAGGACGATGAAAACTTCTAAGGCCACATCTGAGAACAAACATGTCAAAGAGAAACCTGGTCATAGATTTCACCATGTTGGACTGTGGTGAAAGACACTTTGAGATGTATTTTGGAAAGTCTACTGATTACAGATGTAGAGGTTATCAGTGTACGTCCACTATGAAATTTGGTTTAAAGATATCTTTAAAAATAGACGTCGTAACCCAAGTATAATGTCTGTGTAGGTAGGACTTGAGTCCAGAGAATCCATCATGTTTTCTTCCTTTAGATTTTTTTTTTGTTCGTTTTCCTAAAGTCTTCAGCTTATAGAAAAGAGTGAAACTGTCGCAAATAGTTGTGCATCGTGCAAAGGACAGAAGTTAGTTTGTTCTATAACTTTGGTAAACTTTGCGTCTTAGTTTCAGTACTCTGCATGTGCTGTAAGGTCTCATTTCACATGCTTTAGATGGACACATGAAGTTTTCATGTAGCTTGTTTTTAATTTGAAACTAATTACATCTTCAGTGTACTAACCCTTACTTGTGATCTAAACCTTTTCACATCATTGAATTGCATGACACTGAAATATCTACTTGCTGTCAAAACAGCTGTTAGTCATGAACATAGTCACCTCGACTCTGACCCTAAAATTGCTTGAAATTGTTACAATATCCCCCTATAATGGTATAAAAAGTTCTCACACAGGCATAGAGACAAAAAGCAGCCACAAACATTTGAATGTTTCAGCTATTAATATATATATATATATATATATATATATATAAAATGTCCCCACAATAATGAATTAGCAACAAACTGGTCTGCTGGTGGCCAACTCCAGACGTGCATGTGATAAATCCCATCCTGTACAGCACATCAAATTCATATTTATAACCCCTTTCTGTGTGAATTAGCCTGAGAATAATAGATTGTTTTGCGCTCTACATTTCTGCCACACCCTATCTCGACAAGGTGACCATTAGTAGCTAGATGCACATGATCATTGACATATTTAGGATCTAACTGTTAAAAATATCACCCATCTACCTATAACTGACCACCTCATCCGTTACCAACACGTATCATTTTGCATGTCCTATGACTTGAGGGTAACTTTTTGAGTTGGACGTTTTCCTCTAATATATATTTATGTATTTGCTATAATGATCTTTATTTGGCTTATGGCTGTTTAAGACTGAACTGAAAACAAAGACGTTTTGTGTTGGCCACATGGCTGCACCATTTTGTTTTTCTGCACACTAATTAATGTTGGTAGTTTGAAAACTATGCTCATAAAAAAAAAAGATCTCCTGTTGATAATCTTGGGAAATTAAAGTTTGATTCTTTTTGCTCCATCGACTTTGTTTCACTGTTGTGCTTCTCGTTTTTCCCTCATTTTGCAGGTGGATTTGGAAACAAACTGCCTCATTATTAGTGTGTAAAACTCTTTTAAATGTATGGTGCAGGACAGAACTACTTGCTGTACAACTTGATTTAAAAATCTTTATTTTATTGTGGCTATAGATCCTAAATGGGCTGTTGTATGACTCTGAAGAAGCCTTTTTAGGTCATGACTTTTCCTTCGGGACATTATTCATTAAGCCTTAAAACTGGCAGCTCCACGCAGACCTATAAGATCCAGTTTGCAGTATGCACACATGCGGGCTCATTGGCTGCAGGCAGGTTGACACAGTTTCCCTGCTTCACTTCCTCATACAGATGTAGCGGCGGGTGCTCGGAGCCTCAGGAGCCAGCAGGTGGTACTCTACTGTCGGCTCTTCCCCACTGTTGAATGCGAGCAGGCGGCTGGTTGAAGAGCAGAAAGCCGGAGAGGGGAGAGCACAGAGCTGCGACCACCGGGACGAGCTCACACAGAGAGAGAGAGAGAAGACAGAGAAGACAGAGAAGACAGAGGAAAGACCAGCTGCTGCTCTTCCTCTGGTCGACGATGGACAAAGTCGGGACCGCTGTCACTTCAGTCATCGTGGTCAGCCGCTCTGCCTCCTCCGGGCTGTGAGTCTCCGCGCTCCGCAGAGGTGGTCCGCGGAACCCGGTGACCAGGACAGGACGGTGCCGAGACTTTGCAGGTTGCACCAATCCGTGTGTAGCGTCCTGCAGTGAAACCTGCTCTCTGGGAGAATAAAAGGCAAGACTAAAGCGTCTGGTAGCTCAGAGGGAAAGAAAGAGGAGACCGACTGGGACAGCAGCAGTTTCAGTGCGGAATTATTGTTAGATAACGGACTCAACAAGGGTTTACACCGACATGGGGTAAGTGTGACTGGGTTAGTATTTCCTAGATTTAATTAGGCTTGAAGCGAAAATTGAGAGTGAAGAGTTTGCTGTTAAATTAAACAAACTATTTTAATGATAAACAGTTCATTTTTGAAGAGTTGTTGGGTTTATGCATCAACTCTCTCTGCCTTTCTTGTAGAAAGGAAGTCTCAGTCACCTTGTAAGATGTATCCTCACCACAGAGAAAGGTAAGAACATTTACCAGCTTGGCCTTGTTTTTTTATTTTGTTTGTTTGTTTGTTTGTTTGTTTGTTTGTTTGTTTGTTTGTGTTTGTTTTTTCATGTGAAACTTTGTGATTTCCTGTTCTTGTGACCTTGGGATGTGAACCACTCCACGTAAACCTGAAGAAAAAAACACCTTATATTCTTGATTTCAGAACAAAGGAAAGTTAGCCTTAACTCGTGAAAGAATCAGTAAATAGAAATAGAAATGGAAGATTTCACAAGTTTCCTAATTTTGCAATACAGAATTAGGAAACTTGTGTCATGTAGCATCAGTCCTCTGATGGGTTTTTTGTGCTCTGCAGTGCATCTGGAGCAATGTTCTGGTTTCTTTTTCCACCGTTGTACCAACACAGATTCCCCAGGATCTTTTCAGACTTTATGAATCTGTTAAATTAAGACCATCGTCTTCTGTAGTGTTTTTGCTATGTGTGGCCCCAGAGTGTTCAGATTATTTGATCCATAATTCTTAGTAATGATTGTGCTTTGGATGCCTTTATTGGAGTTGTCACTAAAAGAAGAAGGGCAGCGGTGCTGAGCAGGCATTAGTGTATGAAACTGCTAATTTCTTTCAAGTTAACATAGAAACATCTGTCTGATTTTTCAAATATGTTTGTAATTAGCAAGAACACACTATAATCATATTTTTTTGGTTATTACTTCGGTCTGAGGTACTTCTAGTATGTGAGTATTAATCTGTAGTAGCACAGCTGTGAACTGCCACAGCCAGTTGTGTTGGCTGCTCACTGAAATCGGATATTGTTGCCCTGCCGCCTTTTAGATGGATTATTTAAAGACTACATAGTTGCAAGCAGCCACTTCTTTTCTTTAAGCACCAGGAGAGACTGGAGGATTGCCTCTAAATGAAAGAAATAACAGAAGCTTCCTTACATTTATTTTAAAATCTGTCTTTCTAATGTTAAACAGCTGCGTATCAAAGATTTAGATAGATCAGATCAGAGGCTGACAGGAGAAACTCAGTAAAGCAGATTGAGGATATTGTAGATTGTGGTAAGAATTAGTGGGGTTATACATCCGGAGGTGCAGCCCTGACCTCCATCCAATCACTATCAGGCTTTGTTCTACTTCAACATCCCCATTAAGCCCCACAGGCCACATCCATCTGCTGAGGATGAAGGTCGAGCAACTGAAGATCCTTGAGATGTGATCAACTACTGTCCAGTTAAGAGATAGACACACACAAAAAAAGACATGAGGGCACACACTGTTTTATACCACCAGAGTGTGTCTCAGCAACAATTTTCACACACAGGAAGGAACACGTGTTGAGTGGAGTGTTGGTGAAGTTGTGTATGTTGCTCAGGTGGGATGCCTTTAGATAGATAAGATAAGATGTTCAACAGGAGAGCACAGACACCAGACCTCAGACACAGTCAAAGCATGGTTGTAATGGGACAACTTCATATTTGAGTGAGGGACCTTTCCACTGCCTTTCTGGAGGCACAGTGAAGCGAGCGACACCCCTCAGTGACATAGTGCAAAATCAAAGGATAAAGGTAAATGGTAAATACAACAGTTAATCAATCAATAAATGAACAGAACATTTGCAGTTACTTTGATATTGATTGTTGAGAATATTTTCCCAGCTAAATTCGGGAATATTAACCAACTCCGGCTTCTCAAATGTGAAGATTTGTTGTTTTTCTATTACATGTTGTTTTCTTTGTGAAATACTACGGGTGATGATTGGGAGTTAACATCAAAGTGTTTTATTTTTTTGGTTTGTTTTTTACAGGACTTGAGAAGCACTGCTGCATATGTGTAAAAAGTTGTATAAAGTCTTTCATGGCTCCAGAGGGAGCTGCGTGAAGTTTACAAGTGCCTCAAGTGATGTCACTTGAGGCAGTGTAGGGTCTGAAGACTGCAAGTTTGAAAAAAAAAAAAAACAACAACTTGAAGGTATAGGGTTAAAAAGAAGTGATGTTACCAGACCTCTGTATCCTGCTCCTCATCTCTGCTTGAGGTTTAGTGGCATTAGGCTACAATATCCATTAGCAGCATAACACATCCGAATCTCCAACCCAATTGTCGGCAATGAAATTGGAATAATACAGATTAAATCTGGTGCTAAGTCTGTCGAGTAGTCTTCTAGTGTGAATTCAAAGAGGTGAATCTTTCTGCAGTTAAAGGGACACACTACTAGTTTTACACATTGAGATCAGTTTGCTCATGCACCGTACTACACAACCTGTAAAAACAGTTGTATAATGTTTTCTGTGGCTCTAAAGAGAACTTTTTAAAGTGTCATTTCATCTTTCTTCACCAAGTATGGCAACTTAATGGAAATGTAATACTAAATCACTGAAGTGCCCTTTTAAAATAGTTTCGGTGGCTGAATGAATTGTATGTCAGTTTGCCATCCTCCTTTGCCATCAGTTAAAGTAATTGCATTATCTAAAAGTAGTAAAAGTCAAATTCATATGCAAGCACTAAGCAGATACTTAAAATTACTACATAATCAAAACACTATATCAGATTCAGCCATAATCACAGTAGAATTATATCAATTGAAAGCTAGAGCACAAACTCCCAGCCTCACACAGGGTGCACTCAACTCAGTGTCTTATCCCAATCAGACCTCTCATCAGTGTATGAGTGGTTGTGGAGACCGAGCAGCAGATCCACTGACATCAGGGCGGATTACTGTGAGATGAGAAGACTCGTAGCGCAGGTTATCAGAGCGGAGTGCTGTCGAAATGCCACTGTTCACATTGGCGTCTTCACGGTCAGTTATTGAAACGCTGTGCGTGTACGAGTCCATATAATGTTTCTCTTTATCATGATCTTCTACGGTGAGAAGACAGAGAGAGAGAGAGAGACCATTACTGGATTTGTGTGTCACTAATGGGGTCAGATATAAATGTACAGTGACTGGCCAAAATCATACAGTTCTACTGGGAACAGCCACGGTAATTTACAATACCTCAAAGAAGAAGAGGTGTCCTGGTTTTTTACCATTTCATGCTTTAATTAGGCTTTTTAGGCAACATTTTGATGAGACGGAGACGAGCGGCAAAGATATGAGTGAAGAACAACAACATCTTGTCAGGATACTAATATTCTTTTCTAATCAGAATTGGTATTGTCTGTGTACTTACTGTTAATGACAGTGTTCACTATTGATGTTACCCAAAAACAATGATTCACATGGGTTTATAATCTGTCTGCCTCAATTTAAAGGCACTTCACAAAGAAGACCTGCACAGCAGAATGCCTCAGCTCATGTGTCTTGGGCTCCCTGTGGTACAGTGGGATGGCCAGCGAGATAGTCAGCGCTGTTATTTGGGCATCAATGTGGCCTCCAGCCATGACCTTTAATTTGTAGTGAGTTAATTTTCGTGACTTTTCATCATGAGGTCAAAATTTCAGCAGTGAAAATGTGACATTTAAATTGGTATTTTGTCATATGTACTCCTACTTTCTACCTTATCTTATGTGCCTTATCTTGTGTGAGAATACACAGTGCTGGTCTGAGCTGACCCCAGCAGAGGAGGAAGAAGGGAGCTGAAAAGAGAGAAAGACCTTTAGCAGTCTTGCTATTCATACCACATGACAGTGGCTGAACCACCTCCCAACACTGGTGACTTTGTTGCTTTGATATATTTACCTCGTCTCCAGGATACATCTCTGCAAACACTGCCAGGAGCAGAGCAGAGGGTGGAGGGTGAACGGCTCAGGAGAGGGTTCAGAGCGTTTTCGTCAACATCATTTGCCAGTTAAGTCACAGCCCTGTATGGCTGGTGAATGACGCAGGGAAAAGAGTTGGAGCAAGCCAAAGGATGAGTCCAACATCTGTTCCTGGATGGCAGAGAGACAGAGATGTCTTGTGATGAAAATAATCAAGGATTTCCCTTTTCCCTGTGTCTCCCTTCCCAGAAGCGAGACACAGAATGAGCAGGATTGTACAATAATGAGTTTTAATGGAAGAAGTTTTAAAGGTTCAGATGTTCATGAGAACACTCATGAGAGAAGTCCATGCATAAAGATTTTTGTCTTGTTTTTGAGATTTTAAAATATCCAAAACTTCCTATTCCTCACTCAGAGTTTACAGAGTTACTTAGAAATTGTAGTGAACAGACCTGAAATCTGTGGGGGGACTTGCACTTTGACATAATTCCCTATATGTCAGAATTTTCTTGTCTTATCTCATCACCATCCCTGTGTTTTCTCATCCAGGGAGCAGCCGATCTTCAGTGCCCGGGCCCATGTTTTCCAGATCGACCCTGCCACCAAGAGGAACTGGATCCCTGCCAGCAAGCATGCCGTCACAGTGTCCTTCTTCTATGACGCCAACCGTAATGTCTACCGCATCATCAGCGTGGGTGGGACCAAGGTGAGAGGGAGGAAAACGGTAGCAAAGCCACTGTGATTGCAGAGAAGCAGGTGGCCTTGGCACAGAAAGAGGCTTATTTGTATTTGTAACAAACCCACAGGCAAAACAAAGTGTGACAAACAGCAGCTTCACATTGATTTTCCTCTGCACCAACCACACTCTGGCCAGAAAATCTGTGAGGTTAAGAAATACACAACAAACAAAACCACAGTGAGCGTCAACAAATCAGCAGCCAGAGCGTCTTTCTTGCAGGCCTGTGGATTTAGCTTACTAGGGACATCAAGCACTGGCGTGGAGAGAGGGGTGTGGTCTATCTGATCTCTTCTTAGCACCTCTAGTCTGACCCATATTCCTGCCTCCCAGAAGGCAGTGCGGGGTGGCAGTTGGTCGTTCAGCTGCCCAATCCTGCCAGGACTGGTGTCTGCCTCCAGAGTAATCTTCACCGCTGCTGCTGCCACCGTCCAACATGTTATGTCAAACCGTAGAGATGCAGACTATGGAGTTCATGTAATCATTTGTTGGAGGGAATAGAAGAAGGAAAAGCTTCTTCCTAAGCTTCCATCGCCCTGCAATTCTGGGATTTTAAATCGGTCCCCATCATTGTAACGCTGGAGATGACGTAAAAAGGTTTATAAATAGATCTGTTCTAAAAATCTTTTCTCTTGTGCTCAGGGGGAAAGAGGTGGCTGCGACCACTTCCCTGAGAATGAGGTGATGAACCTGGTGGATATGCTGTGTTTCTTTGCGGCTGCCGTTTCTTTACGGTTGTCTATGTGGCAGAAATGTGATTTAAATTTTCCTGGGCACTTAAGCTGTACAATAATAAGAACTTGTGATTTGGCAGAGCTCTGGTTTTTGATCATTTTTAAAAGAACAAACATGTCTCAGAAGAAAATGCTTGATAACATCTGCTTGCCAGGAATCCCAGTGGAGTTAATGCTTCACACAGTAAGCACAGATGTTTTCTTGTGTTCTTCGCTTTTCCAGCAAACTTGTGAAACATGAACTTATCTCAGTGTTGACAAGGTAGATATGTAGCTGCAATATTCAAAGAATGATGCAAAATTATATGTTCAAAACCTTTTATTTACAAAAAAGTTACATTTTTAGGTAGATATTTCTGGAATTAAACTTTTCATATGTAAAATAAAGTCATCAGGGAACAACGGTATAAAAAAACATGTTCATATTCATAGTCATCATAGTTTATCAATTTCTAAAACGAGGAGAAGGACTGTAAGAAACTTACTGCAGTGTGACGAATGGCTGAATATTATATTTTATTTATATATATAAAAAGCAAGAGCCCCTCCGATGTGATTAATATTTTCTTTGAACCTTCTCCTTTATTATCTTGGGCAACATGACAAAATTATTTTAACAAATCCCAACCACTCTGAGAAAAGCTGGGTGAATGAATCTGGGTTGAGAAAAAATGTTAAAACCTTCTTCTGACTTCTTCCCTTCCCCACAGCTCTCACCTTTATGTGACCCTCTCGCTCCCATGATAATTTTCTCCCATAACAAAAAACAAAAAACAAAAAAACACTATTAGCACTGGTTATTTTAGTTAGTTTTGTCCTTATCCTTCTGTCTGCTGCTGAGCTCACAGAATCTTCTCTTTTGTTCACATGTTATAAATATATAATATAATATCTTATAGGAACATCAATTTTGTTGTCTCTGTATCTTCAGGCAATTATCAACTGCACCGTTACACCCAGCATGACGTTCACCAAGACGTCCCAGAAGTTTGGACAGTGGGCTGACAGCAGGGCCAACACTGTCTACGGTCTGGGTTTTGCTACAGAGCAACAGCTGCACCAGGTAAGTTGTACCAAAGTTAACAAAAGTTAAAGCACTAAAGAAATACTTTTCACTCACTGTACATTGTCAGTGGTTAACTAGTGCTGCATTATTAATGCTTCATTACCTGAAACAGTTAATCACTGGTCCTCTTTTGAAAAGTTCTCAGAGAAGTTCAAGGAGGTGAAAGATGCAGCTCGCCTGGCACGAGAAAAGTCGCAGGATAAAGAACTGGCCAACACAGCGCTCACCATTGCTGCTCCTCAGGTGAGCTCTGCCCTTTTAAAAAGAAAAAAAAAAACAATGTTAACATGAAAGTAGAACAAGCCTCTGCAGGTATCAGGCAGAAAGTGTAAATGTGGAAACTTCATCATGATCCACAGAAAAATCCAGTGAGGTGTTTTTGGCATTTTAGGATTGAGAAGACACTGTGAGCAGAGGCCAAGGTTAGATTGGTTAGATGAATGCACCTGTGGCACCTTTGCAGCAGTTCAGCTATTAGACAGGGCCGCTGTGATTGAATCAAAGGAGAAAAAAAAAGGCAAAAGAAAGATGAGCTGGGTCACTTGTCTCGGAGGGGAGTGAAAGTGAGGAAAACTAGGACGATGGTAAAATTATCCCGTGCTGCTCAGCAGTGCATCTCATCCGCATTTTCTACCCACTGTTACCGAGAAGCCTCTGTTTCAAACTCTGTAATGATGAAAATGTAGTCAGCTCAGGGCTCTTTTGATCAATAGAGAATAATTACCCGTCAGTTACATCTGCTTGGTCATGAGAAAAAAGGCCCGCTTCCTTTTAATTCTACAGCTGAACAGATTCCAAGTGATGTCTCTCACTCCACGTCTTTATTGATTTAATGAACACATCGGAGAAGCCAAAGCTCCAGAAAATTGCCACCTGCGTCAATTAATTGTGCCTGATTCCTGCTAAGTAGCGGTGCGCTGCATAACTGATCACCCAGCTTAGCATGACTGTCATTGTGATGCTCTGAAATTGAAATATGGTGTGATTAGTGTTGACATATTTCTTTGTCTGTTTTTATACCCGGTGGATTTCCTGTGTAGTTCTCACAGGTGAGTCTTTCATTATTGTTTTGACTTCTTGATTCCTGTATAGCCAAGTATCATTTAGCACCACACAAAACACCAAATCATTTAAAGCACAACAAACACACTCTGAAAATCTTTCTTTTTCTCTATTTAAATAGAAAATAGAAAGCAGTTTTTTAACAGTAGCTCTCCTGTGACTTTGTGTGTTTTTAATTTAGATATCTGGATTCTCAGGTCCAAGATTCGTTCTCATCAGCATCCTCTCTCCTCTCTCAATATTGCATTTAACGTTGAGACTATGTTTTGATATAATGATGTGTGTGTTATTAGGAGAGTCCATTTACTGATGTGTTCCTCAGGACCTCTCGGATGAACTCCAGTCACCACCTGTGATGTGTGTGAACGGACCGGAGGACAAGCTGTTCCGCAGCCAGAGCGCGGACATCACCCTATCATCTGAGAAGGAGCGTATTAAAAAGATGCTCTCTGAGGGGTAATCAAGTAACACACACACACCAACAGAATAGAAACTGAAGTAACCACAGACACGTTCTTCTCCTTTTTCTGAGTCCAATTTCACCTCCTGT
Source organism: Toxotes jaculatrix (assembly GCF_017976425.1). NCBI lineage: Eukaryota > Metazoa > Chordata > Actinopteri > Toxotidae > Toxotes > Toxotes jaculatrix. The sequence goes on from NC_054407.1 coordinate 10,263,910, forward strand.
TCAAATTCGGTGATTGTGTGTCTGTTTATTGTTTTAAAAATCTTGCGTTGTCGACTCCTAGCTTCTTTCTGTTCTGCTTTGCTGCTCACAAAGTTAAAACCTGACGACTGAATAGAAACAAGGGGAAAACTCTCTCTTTGTCCACAACAGAGTTTGTTTGACAACAGAGCAAACTGTTGTCCAATGTTGCTGAAAACAGTAAATTTTAAGTAAATGAGTTGTGTAATAAAGTTTTCTGTTAAATGAACTACTTTTACTGTGTAATATCATTAAAAGAATAATCCAACATTTTGGGAAATACATTTATACATTTTCTTGCCAAGAGTGCGATGAGAAGATTGACAACACTCCCTTAAATATAATGGTTATTAAGAAAACTAGAAATCACATTGTTGAGACATTTTTTTTGGACATTTGCAACATTTTGACTTTTGACCACAGCAGTTTGAACACCAGCTAATCTTCATAGAGTTATTACAGATGTGATCAATGCTATTGATTGCACCTGAGCAGGTGATACGTTGCCTTTCATGTTCCCTGCAGTGCTCAGAGTATTAAACTGGTTTTCATTTCGTGGCTTTAATTTCAGTTCGATGTCACTGGATTTGTTAAGCTTTCTAGGAAATGGAGAGGCCATTGTTGAGGTGACTCATACATAGCATCAAATAAGGCCTGTAAACACCCCCCCGTTCACTCCTTTGAGCCACCCACAATGCTTTTATGTCCTACAGTCCAATTATTACAACAGAAAGCTGCTTCTGAATGGTTGCCATGGTAAACCGTTGCCACGTGACAACCTCAAGCTTTTGAGATGTGCAGGGATGGAGCAGAGGCGAAGGATCAGAGATGAAAAGCTGCTGATCTTTTCTGCAGATTGAACAAAAAAATTGATGACATTTAACAATCTCATGTCTGTATTATTAGAATAAAGTAACATGTACAGTAGGTGGGCCCATAAACTGTGAAGAAGTATAAATGTATTATATATTGGGACTAAACACATTGTATGCACAGTCCAAAGTAGGATTCAACCTTAAGCCTCACAGATAGTGATGTTTTATGCTCATAACATTTGGATATAAAATCAAGGTCAGCAGAATAGTATCATTGTAATGTAAAAACAAATGTGAAGAACTACACAAAAGAGACTCTGTAATGCTAAACTACATGGCAATCATCAAGTACTTGTTCATCAAATAAAAGTCTTAAATCTGATGATCGAACTTAGTCAAAGACACGTCAGTTGTCTGATGTCTTCTTAAAAAATTAGCCTTTGAATGTCATATTCAGTCTTCTGATGAGGATGACTTTTTATAGTGGACCCTCCAAGATTAGAGGATTACTGTGGGAACAGTTTGGTCTTGTTTGGGCATTTTAATGAGTGTATCTTAGTTTTGTTACTAGACTTGTGAAATGACCTTCACTCTGGGCTGTAGGTGTGCTGCTGCAGGCTGCAGTCCTCGGTATAGCCTCCTTAACAGTGTTATAGAGGCTTGGTGCTTGTGTTAAACAGGCCAACAGCGTTACACCATGTTCCAAAGTTTTGGCAGCAGGAAACTTTTGCTGTTCCTACACAACAATTACACTATTCAGCCTCATGTTGCTATGTTTTACAGAAGACTCAATTTTAGCACTTCAAGGACATCTTGTCCATGTTTCCTCAAAATGTTTGTGAGAATTATGGGCCATTTATGCCATATATTATCACAAGATGATATTATATTATCATGTAATATGTATCACTGGTTTACGGTTTTGTTTTCATGTTTTTCAGGTCTATTTGTGAGATGAACCTGGAAGCTGAGCTCTTCACTCTCCAGGACAGCAACTCCAAGTTGGTGGCAGCTTTGCATGAGGCTAATGCAAATGTGGAGCAGTGGAAGAAACAGCTGGCGGCGTATCAGGAGGAGACCGAGAGGCTGCGAGAACAGGTGAGTATTCGGTCTGATGCTCAGGCAAACGGGGCACTTTATGAAGATGCTCTTTTAAAGTGTGTTTACCCTGAACACTGAATTAACCATTATCAAATTATTCATTCAGAGGCAAAATAAATAAATAAATAAATAAATAAATAAATAAATATATATATATATATATATATATATATATATATATATATATGACTTACAAATCAATACCTACTACTGTATTGACAGTTTTGATCCTCTGTGTGCTCAGAATTTCTTTTATTGTCCATATGTGAATTGCAAACTTTAAATTGCTCATCAGTATGTGCTGGGCCCTTCCTCTCCCCCAATGCCTGTTGGATAAGCAGTTTGTATGGTTGATGGATGGATTACTGTTATATGAAAAGCGTTGTAGAAACATTGCCCTCAGTTCTGTATATTTCATGTACAACAGGGAAACCTCTGGTTTCTACTACCAGAGGTGACTTTAGAAAAAGATCTGTTCAAAGGTGACACACAGTTTTTTAATGAGAAATTAAATTGGGTTAGAAAGCACTGATGCATTATTGAGTCAAACACTGAAAAATTAGTTGTTCTCTCTTGTGGCCTCTGAAGTCCTTTGGCCTTTGTGTGCAGCCAAGTCCTTGTTCTTTCTGCAGTAACCTGCAGGGTTGGTGGTTGATGGTTAAGGTCACACCTAATTATCAGAGCTGGAGCTGTGAAGCTCTGTAACAATACACAGACACTTAGGTTATATTGCTGAAGAAACAGAAACAAAGTTGATGGGACTCAGTCTGTCAGTCTGTTGCATTCAGTAATGACAGTCGCACGTCTTTCTCTGCTGAGGAAGGCCATGCTGGTTTTGATTGGGCCGTCGCTTTCAGGCACTTCATTTCCTCTTAAAGTTTTATCGTAGCAAGAAAAGTACAAGTTACTCAAGCTGATAACACACTTCATCGTTTGACATAACTTGCGCTTCAGGCATTGCCCCTGCCAAGTTTTAATCAAGGTGTTCTCTGCTGGTTGAACTGGATCACTACAGTACAGTTTGGTCTAAATATGCCGAGCCTCAGGAGGGTTTTACACTTGAATTACCTTTCAGGTTCCAGTGGATGCAGATGCCAATCCCCACTCATCAATAAAAGGTATTTTCACCTTTGCTGGTAGCTGATTCCTCCAGGAACGACCTCGCCTCAGGCTGACAGTTACAAACCTCCCTGATTCAACGCTTTAATACCTTGATCCCTTTCCATTATAGCCTGGCTTTACAGTATCGATCACGGCTTTTTAATTCTCCAGCGCTCGCCTGGTATTTCAACAAGAAAACGCTTTAACCATTTTAGTCCAAACAAATTCATACAAGTGAGGACCGTGTTTCCTGTAGCCCGAGTTCTTGTTCCCCCCGTATCTGAGGAAGGGGACCAGGTGGCTGAAAATGGTTCACGTCTCTGGGGTGGTGTGAGAGGGAGGGAGGGTTTGTAGGACAGCAATATCCTACTTTCAATGCCCCAGTTAGGAAAAAAATGAAAAATCACCAGAGGGAGCTGGCATCTACTCGGTTCTGTCTTTTCTTTTTTTTCCTTCATCTTCTTTCTACTGCTCCTTCTTGTCTCAACCATACATGGTTTAAAATTATCCAGCTTGTCACTGTCAGACACGGGGGTGTTTTTAAAGGAGTCCTTCTGTTTCTCTCTGATTTATGGGGCCCAAGTGACACTGCAGTGAGGGTGCCAATCCTGTTTACCTGATAATGGGGATCATCTGACTGTTGATGAATCCTAGTTGAAGATAAAGTTAAAGCATGGTCTTGATAAGCGGGTAAAATGGCCTTTGCTCCATTTTTTGTAAACCATGTTCCACATGCTGAACATGATTAAATTGTGTGTGTGTGTGTGTGTGTGTGTATGCGTATGCTGTAAGGTGGCTGACCTGGAGGCCCATGGAGGCCAAGGCCCCAGTGACCTGCTGAAGGATGAGTTGACCCAGTCTCTGGAGGAGCTGGAGGCCCTGCTGAAGGCCAAGGATGAGGTTGGTATTTTATTGTGCCCTTTGTTCCAGAGGTGGAAAGCTGCATTGTTTGTCACAGAATGAATGACCCAGCTACCTCAGACTCAGTACCTTTTATTCTTTCTCAGGAAATCCACATTTTGCAAAGCAAGAAAGCAGAGTACCACGAAATGGAACATGACAGGGATGAGGCTATACACAGATTGCGGGTAGGAATGTGATTTTTACACAACGTTGTGCTTTCATAAACTATGTTTCATTGAGTCATAGTGAAATAATCAGTAGTTAAACTGAGTTTTTTAAACTTTCCCTGCTTGGCCTCTCTCTTTGATTCCCCTTCTCTGCAGGAGATGGAGATGCGTAATTCAGAACTGGAGCGGCGCATCCAGAACACAGAGCAGAACCTGAGTAACTCACTGGAGGAACGGGATCGTATGGACTCTGAGATCCAGCGGGCCATCGAAATTCTGGACATCAAGATCTTTGACCTTAATGACCTCCGCCAGAGCCTGTTTAAACTCATCGACAAATAAGAAGTACAAAACGCCATCCATGAGAGAGCTGGGTCAGAAGACAGGGTTAAATTTGTCATGGCCACGGCAGCAGGGAGCAAACAAAACAAGATGGAGCTGGTCCCTGTCCTCTTTCAAGCACAAGAACCACCTCGGCTGCAGGAAGGTTTCTCCATGTGTGTGTTGCAGCAGTGGCTGTGCTGTACTCAACAACATACTGTAGGTCTTGGCCTAAGCAGCAGCATATACATGGTATTGCTTGTCCAATCTAACGTTAACGCTTCACGTTGCTTTCAAGGGTAACATTCAATGCAATAAACCAACTTTAAGGTAAGTGCTTAACAGTGCTAGACATTTAATATTGAGAACTGGTGCTTGTAGTTTTTCATAAGTATGACTTTTGTATAAAAAAAGGCAATGCAGTGTCAATATGAAGAGGCCTTGATTTTTTTCAACTGAAAGGTGATATTTAAACATCTTTACAGCAAAATGAGTCGATGTACATAGGGAAAGGAACATTATGCTCTGTGATAGGTGAATGCAAATGCAAGAGCACGCAAGACAAAATGACTTTTAAGAGATTTGCCTATTTAACAACTTGCATACAACATAATTGTTACTGAGTTAACAGTCAGCAAAGTTTGATTCATGCAGAGGTCAACTCGTGTCGTGTACGGTCTTGTAGCTACCCATGCATAATGTAGCAGTTATAATGTGTAAAGTGAAGGACACAGTGGTTCTGTGTGGTGCTTTTCCACAGGAATAAGCAATGGCATGTATTCAAGGTCAGTGAAATAGCATGCTAATTGTGTTTGATATTAGGGGGAGGCATGGACACACAACTTGAACTCAAACAGTAGATCTGAATATTGACACCAAAGATCAAATGTTAAGAGCAGAGTGATTGATAAGGTCTTTCAGCAGCTCGTCTATTATCACAACTTCATTCAAGCTTGCAAGGAACCTTTAAATCTAAAGTAAGTTACAGTAACTCTTAAGTATATGTTAGTAGATAGGATATATTATGCAATTAAAATTAGGATAAATGTCTTCAAAATGGTATGAATCAGTAATGCTACAGTAATTAATGAGTAACCATAAGAAATAAAAGTCATCATTTAGTCTTACAGATAAGTTTAAGTGACATTTGGACTGGCCCAGTCTAAATACTGTGCATCCTCTTGTAACTCACCACTAGCTTAGCAACTTATTTATGATAGCTGCACATGTTAATAAAAACATGGTTCTGATTGGTGACGCATTCAAGGAAATTTGAGACATTTTCTGCCTTCTGCAGTTTTTCAGCACGTTACCTTTAGCTGTGGACAATACTTTATATCGTAGCCCTTGAGAGTGTGGCTGTACTGAATTAAAGCAGAAAAACAGAACATCCAGTTTTTATCATGCAGACTGTATTGTTTAACGTGGTCTAAGAAGCTGTGTTTGTATTAATTTTTTTCAAGCCTTACTGTTCTATTTTAAGGATGATTGTGGACAGTCATGCCAGCTCTCTGTCTCAAACTTTGAGATGCTGCCATGACAGTTTGGAAATAAAAGCAAAGAATACAGTCACTCTGTCATACTGGTTTTTTTTTTGTGTGTGTGTGTGTGTGTGTGGACAGTCTGGTTAAAGAATTCTGTTTCTACCATAACATTAATCCAAATGGTTACACCATGTAAATTCAACTGATTTATATTCATCTTTACTTTCTAGGAGCACTCAGGAGAGGGATTCATTGACCAGCCAACTAATTTAAAGGTACCAAAAATTTGCCACTACCTCACTCTAGTTATTGGGTTTGCCTTTTTATCACTAATTTGCCCATGTTCTGCAGACATTGTCGCAGAGAATGATATTTCGCAGTGTACAGTTACACAACTGGGAATGTGATTGGTAGGTTGCTGGTTCGATCCCGATACCAGCATAATAAATGTGAGTGTGATCAGGCCATTTCTGCAAAAAACACTGTCTCTCAGTAAAACCCTCCTGAATAAATAAAAATGGAGTAGATAGTTGACTCCAAACTCTAGAATGTTTGAATTTTAGTTCTGTCTGTATCAACACCCTCTTTTAGTTGTAATTTCATAAAAATTACTTTTCTGTGAGTGAGGCTTTTACAATACCACAGGTTGTCAGTAGACAATAAGGCCAACACAATACTGTCAAAGGATAAATACAAGCTTGAACCACATTAATGGCTTTCCAGGGTTCCTGCACTGTAGCAGAGACGTATTGAACCATTGTGTTTAGAGTCATGTTTAATCTAGATTTTTTTCTTTTGATCCCATAACACAGCCACTGGTCTAAATATGATTTGATTCGGTCATACAAACCAGGTACATATTCTGAAGATAACTTTAAGTAACTATTCTCAGTACTGTGTTTTATTGACAAACACTGATCAGTGAGCTGTTTACTTCAGCTTCTTCTTGGGCCTGATGTTACTGGTGTGTCCATACTTCTTCTTGCGGCAGTTGATGGCACATGGATGCAAACAAGCATAGCACCTGAGACGAGGGGGGAGAAAACTGTTAGCTCACAGTAATACAGCAGTGTCCTGTCGCCTTCACCAGTGATGATCAGCTATAGCTTTTTTCCTCTTTTATAAATACACAACCAATATGAAACACTTTGATCAGGTTTTTACTGTTACCTCTCCAAGCCACAGTTTCATTAGACAACAATCGAAATAGCACAATGGCTTAGTGAGGGCCTTAATAACCCACTGATTAGATCCGAACTATTAGAACTCCACCACCCAATCTACAATGGTACCAATTAGAATAGTAGTTCTCAGACCTCTTTTATCATGCTCCTGTTGGAAGCAGGAAAAAAGTCATGCAACATTTCCCACTGTAAACAAATGAACTTTTTATCAACTTTTAATAAAAGTGTGGAAATTGGGAACAAATTGAATCCAATTTAAAGAAAATTTAGTCACTGAGAATATCATGAACATAAATTCAATGTTCCACCATGAGTTAGTTACGCAAAACAAAAATTTGCCGAAACTGACACACAAATCTATCTTGTCCCACTCAACAGTTTGAAGACCACTGTTAAAACATAAAATGAAATGAAAAGAAAAAAATAACCATGGAAAAATCACCCTCTCATTAGCAAGAGGATATTTTGCAGTTGATATATTTCGTTGCCACAGAATAAGGCGGTTAAGGCCTATTCGCTCCTTGCACAATATGGCGACCGCTGATGTAAGAACTTGAGTGTGTGGGCCAGCACTTTTGGTCAAAACTTCCGGTGATCTAACAGCGACAGTGGAAGACAGCGAGAGCGGGAGACAACAGCGTTCGAGTTACATTAACAGAGATTATTAGGGCCCGAGCACGAAATTCGTGCAAAACCCTATTGTGACTGAAGGGATTATTATTATTCTCCTCTTTTATTTTTCTTCCGCTGCTTTGTCAGCTAATTTGACCCCCTAAACATGCTCAAAAAGTCACCAAACTTTGCCCAAAATTGTCCCCCGATGAAAATTCTTGTTTGACACTGTCCGTGTGACGGTTCTGCAGCGCCCCCTAGAGGGTGAAAAAATTCACCATAAAACCTACAGACTTGAAAATCGGTACACAGATGCATCACATTGAGACGAGAAAAAAAGCCTTTTGGAGAAAAATTCAAAGATGTACAAGAAGTCGGCCATTTTGGAGAGACTGCACCATTTTGCCTTTCGCACTCGCCATACTTTGACGAACTCCTCCTAGGGGAATTGTCCGATTGCGCTGAATTTTGGTCAGATTGCTCAGAAGACATTAAGGACAAAAAGTTATAAAATGTTTTGATGTGGGTTACATGGTCTGCCTGTGGCGCTGACACGAAAATTGCCCTTTCCCAACACACAGGAAATGGATGTATTTGTGGCTGTATCTCACACATATTTCATCCAATGTGGATGAAAAAAATCAGGCATGATGAGTATGTGATTCTGAACAGATTAATATGCTAATATGATGATATCGTCACAGGGCCACCTAATGGCAGTGGTTCATTTTTTTCTTTAATTAACTCCTCCTAGGGGAATCATCGGATGGAGCTGAAATCTTGTCATGTTGCTCTTAAGACACTATTGTTCAAAAGTGATCAAAAGCTTTTCTCTACATTACATGATGTTGGCGGAGCACCACCGCAACCTCACCCTCTGATTTCTGAAAATGAGGATTTTGGATTTTTCACACTTATCATCAATTCTGGCTAATATTCCGCCTTGAAACCTATAATCCCCTACAACTCTTGTCACAGGGCACCGTTTAGCACAGTTGGGCGTGGTCACTCAGCTCAGCAACCCCCCCTGGAATGTGAACTCAGACCCTGTGAGGCCTACAGACATGAAATTTGGTGCACAGAGAGATCTCTTCAATACAAGAAAAAAGTGTCTTCAAGGAAAATTCTACAATGTACAGGATACACCATTTTTGGAAAAATCCTCTTAGGGACATAATCTGATACATTTGAAATGTTGTCTCAAGGTTCAGAAAACATTGATGAGTAAAAGTTATCAAAAGCTTTTATCAAAGTTGGCTGTGCCGCTGCCATGAAATGGATGTATTTGTGCCTGTATCTCCCACATACTTCATCCAATGTTGAACAAACTTTACAGTCAGGATGATCTTCAAACTCTCAACTGATTTAAATGCTCATTAGATGATACACTCATAGCGCCCCCCTGCTGGGAGGGGCCCATGTCTTTCCTGTTACTGTATACTGCTGTGCCTCTCAAAATGTTTTGTCATTGCTCAGAAGACATTGATGAGTAAAAGTTATCAAAAGCTTTAATCAAAATTGCACGGTGTGGGTGGGGCGACACCACGAACTTGAACTTCGCCAAAACACAGTAAATGGATGTATAAGCAGGTGTTTCTCCCACATACTTAAACTACTTAATTACTTAACATTTTGAGGTCTTACCAAAAAATAACTTTTTTTTGCCGATTTTTTGAATCCTTGGCCCCACAATTTTGACTTTTTTTGGCCGAAAAAAATGCCATACTATACTATGACGTTTTTTATGACATTTTGAGGTCAAAATTTTTTTGACTTTTTTTGGCCGAAAAAAACGCCATACTATACGATGACGTTTTTTATGACATTTTGAGGTCAAAAAAAGTTTTGACTTTTTTTGGCCGAAAAAAACGCCATACTATACTATGACGTTTTTTATGACATTTTGAGGTCAAAAATTTTTTTGACTTTTTTTGGCCGAACAAAACGCCATACTATACTATGACGTTTTTTATGACATTTTGAGGTCAAAAATTTTTTTGACTTTTTTTGGCCGAACAAAACGCCATACTATACTATGACGTTTTTTATGACATTTTGAGGTCAAAAAAAAATTTGACTTTTTTTGGCCGATTTTGACGCCATACTATACTATGACGTTTTTTATGACATTTTGAGGTCAAAAAAATGTTTGACTTTTTTTGGCCGAAAAAAACGCCATACTATACTATGACGTTTTTTATGACATTTTGAGGTCAAAAATTTTTTTGACTTTTTTTGGCCGAAAAAAACGCCATACTATACTATGACGTTTTTTATGACATTTTGAGGTCAAAAAAATTTTTGACTTTTTTTGGCCGATTTTGATGTCATACTATACTATGACGTTTTTTATTACATTTTGAGGTCAAAAAATTTTTTGACTTTTTTTGGACGAAAAAAACGCCATACTATACTATGACATTTTTTATGACATTTTGAGGTCAAAAAAAAATTTGACTTTTTTTGGACGAAAAAAACGCCATACTATACCATGACGTTTTTTATGACATTTTGAGGTCAAAAAAATTTTTGACTTTTTTTGGCCGATTTTGACGCCATACTATACTATGACGTTTTTTATGACATTTTGAGGTCAAAAAAAATTTTGACTTTTTTTGGCCGATTTTGACGCCATACTTTACTATGACGTTTTTTATGACATTTTGAGGTCAAAAAAATTTTTTGACATTTTTTGGCCGATTTTGACGCCATACTATACTATGACGTTTTTTATGACATTTTGAGGTCAAAAAAATTTTTGACTTTTTTTGGCCGATTTTGACGACATACTATACTATGACGTTTTTTATGACATTTTGAGGTCAAAAAAAAATTTGACTTTTTTTGGCCGAAAAAAACGCCATACTATACTATGACGTTTTTTATGACATTTTGAGGTCAAAAAAAAATTTGACTTTTTTTGGATGAAAAAAACGCCATACTATACTATGACGATTTTTATGACATTTTGAGGTCAAAAAAAAATTGACTTTTTTTGGCCGAAAAAAACGCCATACTATACTATGACGTTTTTTATGACATTTTGAGGTCAAAAAAAAATTTGACTTTTTTTGGCCGAAAAAAACGCCATACTATACTATGACGTTTTTTATGACATTTTGAGGTCAAAAAAAAATTTGACTTTTTTTGGATGAAAAAAACGCCATACTATACTATGACGATTTTTATGACATTTTGAGGTCAAAAAAAATTTGACTTTTTTTGGCCGAAAAAAACGCCATACTATACTATGACGTTTTTTATGACATTTTGAGGTCAAAAAAAAATTTGACTTTTTTTGGCCGATTTTGACGACATACTATACTATGACGTTTTTTATGACATTTTGAGGTAAAAAATGTTTTTGACTTTTTTTGGCCTAAAAAAACGCCATACTATACTATGACGTTTTTTATGACATTTTGAGGTCAAAAAATTTTTTGACTTTTTTTGGCCGATTTTGACGGCATACTATACTATGACGTTTTTTATGACATTTTGAGGTCAAAAAAAAAATTTAACTTTTTTTGGCCGATTTTGACGCCATACTATACTATGACGTTTTTTATGACATTTTGAGGTCAAAAATTTTTTTGACTTTTTTTGGCCGAAAAAAACGCCATACTATACTATGACGTTTTTTATGACATTTTGAGGTCAAAAAATTTTTTGACTTTTTTTGGCCGATTTTGATGCCATACTATACTATGATGTTTTTTATGACATTTTGAGGTCAAAAAAAAATTTGACCTTTTTTGGCAGAAAAAAACGCCATACTATACTATGACGTTTTTTATGACATTTTGAGGTCAAAAAAATTTTGACTTTTTTTGGCCGAAAAAAACGCCATACTATACTATGACGTTTTTTATGACATTTTGAGGTCAAAAAAAAATTTGACTTTTTTTGGCCGAAAAAACGCCATACTATACTATGACGTTTTTTATGACATTTTGAGGTCAAAAAATTTTTTGACTTTTTTTGGCCGATTTTGACGACATACTATACTATGACGTTTTTTATGACATTTTGAGGTCAAAAAAAAATTTGACTTTTTTTGGCCGAAAAAAACGCCATACTATACTATGACGTTTTTTATGACATTTTGAGGTCAAAAAAAAATGTGACTTTTTTTGGATGAAAAAAACGCCATACTATACTATGACGTTTTTTATGACATTTTGAGGTCAAAAAAAAATTTGACTTTTTTTGGCCGAAAAAAAACGCCATACTATACTATGACGTTTTTTATGACATTTTGAGGTCAAAAAATTTTTTGACGTCATACTATACTATGACGTTTTTTATGACATTTTGAGGTCAAAAAAATGTTTGACTTTTTTTGGCCGAAAAAAACGCCATACTATACTATGACGTTTTTTATGACATTTTGAGGTCAAAAAATTTTTTGACTTTTTTTGGCCGATTTTGACGCCATACTATACTATGACGTTTTTTATGACATTTTGAGGTCAAAAAAGGTTTTGACTTTTTTTGGCCGATTTTGACGCCATACTATACTATGACGTTTTTTATGACATTTTGAGGTCAAAAAATTTTTTGACTTTTTTTGGCCGATTTTGACGCCATACTATACTATGACGTTTTTTATGACATTTTGAGGTCAAAAAAATTTTTGACTTTTTTTGGCCGATTTTGACGCCATACTATACTATGACGTTTTTTATGACATTTTGAGGTCAAAAAAAATTTTGACTTTTTTTGGCCGATTTTGACGCCATACTTTACTATGACGTTTTTTATGACATTTTGAGGTCAAAAAAATTTTTGACTTTTTTTGGCCGATTTTGACGCCATACTATACTATGACGTTTTTTATGACATTTTGAGGTAAAAAAAATTTGACTTTTTTTGGCCGAAAAAAACGCCATACTATACTATGACGTTTTTTATGACATTTTGAGGTCAAAAAATTTTTTGACTTTTTTTGGCCGATTTTGATGCCATACTATACTATGACGTTTTTTATGACATTTTGAGGTCAAAAAAAAATTTGACCTTTTTTGGCAGAAAAAAACGCCATACTATACTATGACGTTTTTTATGACATTTTGAGGTCAAAAAAATTTTGAATTTTTTTGGCCGAAAAAAACGCCATACTATACTATGACGTTTTTTATGACATTTTGAGGTCAAAAAAAAATTTGACTTTTTTTGGCCGAAAAAACGCCATACTATACTATGACGTTTTTTATGACATTTTGAGGTCAAAAAAATTTTTGACTTTTTTTGGCCGATTTTGACGACATACTATACTATGACGTTTTTTATGACATTTTGAGGTCAAAAAAAAATTTGACTTTTTTTGGCCGAAAAAAACGCCATACTATACTATGACGTTTTTTATGACATTTTGAGGTAAAAAAAAAATGTGACTTTTTTTGGAGTAAAAAAACGCCATACTATACTATGACGTTTTTTATGACATTTTGAGGTCAAAAAATTTTTTGACTTTTTTTGGCCGAAAAAAACGCCATACTATACTATGACGTTTTTTATGACATTTTGAGGTCAAAAAATTTTTTTGACGTCATACTATACTATGACGTTTTTTATGACATTTTGAGGTCAAAAAAATGTTTGACTTTTTTTGGCCGAAAAAAACGCCATACTATACTATGACGTTTTTTATGACATTTTGAGGTCAAAAAAATTGTTGACTTTTTTTGGCCGATTTTGACGCCATACTATACTATGACGTTTTTTATGACATTTTGAGGTCAAAAATTTTTTTGACTTTTTTTGGCCGATTTTGACGCCATACTATACTATGACGTTTTTTATGACATTTTGAGGTCAAAAAAAAATTGACTTTTTTTGGCCGAAAAAAACGCCATACTATACTATGACGTTTTTTATGACATTTTGAGGTAAAAAAAAATGTGACTTTTTTTGGAGTAAAAAAACGCCATACTATACTATGACGTTTTTTATGACATTTTGAGGTCAAAAAATTTTTTGACTTTTTTTGGCCGAAAAAAACGCCATACTATACTATGACGTTTTTTATGACATTTTGAGGTCAAAAATTTTTTTGACGTCATACTATACTATGACGTTTTTTATGACATTTTGAGGTCAAAAAAATGTTTGACTTTTTTTGGCCGAAAAAAACGCCATACTATACTATGACGTTTTTTATGACATTTTGAGGTCAAAAAAATTTATGACTTTTTTTGGCCGAAAAAAACGCCATACTATACTATGACGTTTTTTATGACATTTTGAGGTCAAAAAAAAATTTGACTTTTTTTGGCCGAAAAAAACGCCATACTATACTATGACGTTTTTTATGACATTTTGAGGTAAAAAAAAAATTTGACTTTTTTTGGCCGATTTTGACGACATACTATACTATGACGTTTTTTATGACATTTTGAGGTAAAAAAAAATTTGACTTTTTTTGGCCGAAAAAAAGCACCATACTATACTATGACGTTTTTTATGACATTTTGAGGTCAAAAAAAAAATTGACTTTTTTTGGCCGAAAAAAACGCCATACTATACTATGACGTTTTTTATGACATTTTGAGGTCAAAAATTTTTTTGACTTTTTTTGGCCGAAAAAAACGCCATACTATACTATGACGTTTTTTATGACATTTTGAGGTAAAAAAAAAATTGACTTTTTTTGGCCGAAAAAAACGCCATACTATACTATGACGTTTTTTATGACATTTTGAGGTCAAAAAAAAATTTGACTTTTTTTGGCCGATTTTGACGACATACTATACTATGACGTTTTTTATGACATTTTGAGGTAAAAAAAAAATTGACTTTTTTTGGCCGAAAAAAACGCCATACTATACTATGACGTTTTTTATGACATTTTGAGGTCAAAAATTTTTTTGACTTTTTTTGGCCGAAAAAAACGCCATACTATACTATGACGTTTTTTATGACATTTTGAGGTCAAAAAAAATTTTGACTTTTTTTGGCCGAAAAAAACGCCATACTATACTATGACGTTTTTTATGACATTTTGAGGTCAAAAAAAAATTTGACTTTTTTTGGCCGATTTTGACGACATACTATACTATGACGTTTTTTATGACATTTTGAGGTAAAAAAAAATTTGACTTTTTTTGGCCGAAAAAAAGCGCCATACTATACTATGACGTTTTTTATGACATTTTGAGGTCAAAAAAAAATTTGACTTTTTTTGGCCGAAAAAAACGCCATACTATACTATGACGTTTTTTATGACATTTTGAGGTCAAAAAATTTTTTGACTTTTTTTGGCCGATTTTGACGGCATACTATACTATGACGTTTTTTATGACATTTTGAGGTCAAAAAAAAATTTAACTTTTTTTGGCCGATTTTGACGCCATACTATACTATGACGTTTTTTATGACATTTTGAGGTCAAAAAATTTTTTTTTACTTTTTTTGGCCGAAAAAAACGCCATACTATACTATGGCGTTTTTTATGACATTTTGAGGTCAAAAAAAAATTTGACTTTTTTTGGTCGAAAAAAACGCCATACTATACTATGACGTTTTTTATGACATTTTGAGGTCAAAAAATTTTTTGACTTTTTTTGGCCGATTTTGACGGCATACTATACTATGACGTTTTTTATGACATTTTGAGGTCAAAAAAAAATTTAACTTTTTTTGGCCGATTTTGACGCCATACTATACTATGACGTTTTTTATGACATTTTGAGGTCAAAAAATTTTTTTTTACTTTTTTTGGCCGAAAAAAACGCCATACTATACTATGGCGTTTTTTATGACATTTTGAGGTCAAAAAAAAATTTGACTTTTTTTGGTCGAAAAAAACGCCATACTATACTATGACGTTTTTCATGACATTTTGAGGTCAAAAAAATTTTTTGACTTTTTTTGGCCGATTTTGACGCCATACTATACTATGACGTTTTTTATGACATTTTGAGGTCAAAAATTTTTTTGACTTTTTTTGGCCGATTTTGACGCCATACTATACTATGACGTTTTTTATGACATTTTGAGGTCAAAAAAATTTTTGACTTTTTTTGGCCGATTTTGACGCCATACTATACTATGACGTTTTTTATGACATTTTGAGGTCAAAAATTTTTTTGACTTTTTTTGGCCGATTTTGACGCCATACTATACTATGACGTTTTTTATGACATTTTGAGGTCAAAAATTTTTTTTACTTTTTTTGGCCGAAAAAAACGCCATACTATACTATGGCGTTTTTTATGACATTTTGAGGTCAAAAAATTTTTTGACTTTTTTTGGTCGAAAAAAACGCCATACTATACTATGACGTTTTTCATGACATTTTGAGGTCAAAAAATTTTTTTGACTTTTTTTGGCCGATTTTGACGCCATACTATACTATGACGTTTTTTATGACATTTTGATGTCAAAAATTTTTTTGACTTTTTTTGGCCGATTTTGACGCCATACTATACTATGACGTTTTTTATGACATTTTGAGGTCAAAAAAAAATTGACTTTTTTTGGCCGAAAAAAACGCCATACTATACTATGACGTTTTTTATGACATTTTGAGGTAAAAAAAAATGTGACTTTTTTTGGAGTAAAAAAACGCCATACTATACTATGACGTTTTTTATGACATTTTGAGGTCAAAAAATTTTTTGACTTTTTTTGGCCGAAAAAAACGCCATACTATACTATGACGTTTTTTATGACATTTTGAGGTCAAAAATTTTTTTGACGTCATACTATACTATGACGTTTTTTATGACATTTTGAGGTCAAAAAAATGTTTGACTTTTTTTGGCCGAAAAAAACGCCATACTATACTATGACGTTTTTTATGACATTTTGAGGTCAAAAAAATTTATGACTTTTTTTGGCCGAAAAAAACGCCATACTATACTATGACGTTTTTTATGACATTTTGAGGTCAAAAAAAAATTTGACTTT
The DNA here is from genome assembly GCF_017976425.1 of Toxotes jaculatrix. Taxonomy (NCBI): domain Eukaryota; kingdom Metazoa; phylum Chordata; class Actinopteri; family Toxotidae; genus Toxotes; species Toxotes jaculatrix. The sequence goes on from NC_054407.1 coordinate 10,280,529, forward strand.
TTTTGGCCGATTTTGACGACATACTATACTATGACGTTTTTTATGACATTTTGAGGTAAAAAAAAATTTGACTTTTTTTGGCCGAAAAAAAGCACCATACTATACTATGACGTTTTTTATGACATTTTGAGGTCAAAAAAAAAATTGACTTTTTTTGGCCGAAAAAAACGCCATACTATACTATGACGTTTTTTATGACATTTTGAGGTCAAAAATTTTTTTGACTTTTTTTGGCCGAAAAAAACGCCATACTATACTATGACGTTTTTTATGACATTTTGAGGTCAAAAAAAAATTGACTTTTTTTGGCCGAAAAAAACGCCATACTATACTATGACGTTTTTTATGACATTTTGAGGTCAAAAAAAAATTTGACTTTTTTTGGCCGATTTTGACGACATACTATACTATGACGTTTTTTATGACATTTTGAGGTAAAAAAAAAATTGACTTTTTTTGGCCGAAAAAAACGCCATACTATACTATGACGTTTTTTATGACATTTTGAGGTCAAACATGTTTTTGACTTTTTTTGGCCGATTTTGACGCCATACTATACTATGACGTTTTTTATGACATTTTGAGGTCAAAAAAAAATTTGACTTTTTTTGGCCGAAAAAAACGCCATACTATACTATGACGTTTTTTATGACATTTTGAGGTCAAAAAAATTTATGACTTTTTTTGGCCGAAAAAAACGCCATACTATACTATGACGTTTTTTATGACATTTTGAGGTCAAAAAATTTTTTGACTTTATTTGGCCGATTTTGACGACATACTATACTATGACGTTTTTTATGACATTTTGAGGTAAAAAAAAATTTGACTTTTTTTGGCCGAAAAAAAGCGCCATACTATACTATGACGTTTTTTATGACATTTTGAGGTCAAAAAAAAATTTGACTTTTTTTGGCCGAAAAAAACGCCATACTATACTATGACGTTTTTTATGACATTTTGAGGTCAAAAAATTTTTTGACTTTTTTTGGCCGATTTTGACGGCATACTATACTATGACGTTTTTTATGACATTTTGAGGTCAAAAAAAAATTTAACTTTTTTTGGCCGATTTTGACGCCATACTATACTATGACGTTTTTTATGACATTTTGAGGTCAAAAAATTTTTTTTTACTTTTTTTGGCCGAAAAAAACGCCATACTATACTATGGCGTTTTTTATGACATTTTGAGGTCAAAAAAAAATTTGACTTTTTTTGGTCGAAAAAAACGCCATACTATACTATGACGTTTTTCATGACATTTTGAGGTCAAAAAATTTTTTTGACTTTTTTTGGCCGATTTTGACGCCATACTATACTATGACGTTTTTTATGACATTTTGAGGTCAAAAATTTTTTTGACTTTTTTTGGCCGATTTTGACGCCATACTATACTATGACGTTTTTTATGACATTTTGAGGTCAAAAAAATTTTTGACTTTTTTTGGCCGATTTTGACGCCATACTATACTATGACGTTTTTTATGACATTTTGAGGTCAAAAATTTTTTTGACTTTTTTTGGCCGATTTTGACGCCATACTATACTATGACGTTTTTTATGACATTTTGAGGTCAAAAATTTTTTTTACTTTTTTTGGCCGAAAAAAACGCCATACTATACTATGGCGTTTTTTATGACATTTTGAGGTCAAAAAAAAATTTGACTTTTTTTGGTCGAAAAAAACGCCATACTATACTATGACGTTTTTCATGACATTTTGAGGTCAAAAAATTTTTTTGACTTTTTTTGGCCGATTTTGACGCCATACTATACTATGACGTTTTTTATGACATTTTGAGGTCAAAAATTTTTTTGACTTTTTTTGGCCGATTTTGACGCCATACTATACTATGACGTTTTTTATGACATTTTGAGGTCAAAAAATTTTTTGACTTTTTTTGGCCGATTTTGACGCCATACTATACTATGACGTTTTTTATGACATTTTGAGGTCAAAAAAAAATTTGACTTTTTTTGGCCGATTTTGACGCCATACTATACTATGACGTTTTTTATGACATTTTGAGGTCAAAAAATTTTTTGACTTTTTTTGGCCGAAAAAAACGCCATACTATACTATGACGTTTTTTATGACATTTTGAGGTCAAAAATTTTTTTGACTTTTTTTGGCCGATTTTGACGCCATACTATACTATGACGTTTTTTATGACATTTTGAGGTCAAAAAAATTTTTGACTTTTTTTGGCCGATTTTGACGCCATACTATACTATGACGTTTTTTATGACATTTTGAGGTCAAAAAATTTTTTGACTTTTTTTGGTCGAAAAAAACGCCATACTATACTATGACGTTTTTCATGACATTTTGAGGTCAAAAAAATTTTTTGACTTTTTTTGGCCGATTTTGACGCCATACTATACTATGACGTTTTTTATGACATTTTGAGGTCAAAAATTTTTTTGACTTTTTTTGGCCGATTTTGACGCCATACTATACTATGACGTTTTTTATGACATTTTGAGGTCAAAAAAATTTTTGACTTTTTTTGGCCGATTTTGACGCCATACTATACTATGACGTTTTTTATGACATTTTGAGGTCAAAAAAATTTTTGACTTTTTTTGGCCGATTTTGACGCCATACTATACTATGACGTTTTTTATGACATTTTGAGGTCAAAAATTTTTTTGACTTTTTTTGGCCGATTTTGACGCCATACTATACTATGACGTTTTTTATGACATTTTGAGGTCAAAAAAATTTTTGACTTTTTTTGGCCGATTTTGACGCCATACTATACTATGACGTTTTTTATGACATTTTGAGGTCAAAAAAAATTTTGACTTGTTTTGGCCGAAAAAAACGCCATACTATACTATGACGTTTTTTATGACATTTTGAGGTCAAAAAATTTTTTGACTTTTTTTGGCCGATTTTGATGCCATACTATACTATGATGTTTTTTATGACATTTTGAGGTCAAAAAAAAATTTGACTTTTTTTGGCCGAAAAAAACGCCATACTATACTATGACGTTTTTTATGACATTTTGAGGTCAAAAAAAATTTTGACTTTTTTTGGACGAAAAAAACGCCATACTATACTATGACGTTTTTTATGACATTTTGAGGTCAAAAAATTTTTTGACTTTTTTTGGCCGATTTTGACGCCATACTATACTATGACGTTTTTTATGACATTTTGAGGTCAAAAATTTTTTTGACTTTTTTTGGCCGAAAAAAACGCCATACTATACTATGATGTTTTTTATGACATTTTGAGGTCAAAAAAAAATTTGACTTTTTTTGGCCGATTTTGACGCCATACTATACTATGACGTTTTTAATGACATTTTGAGGTCAAAAAATTTTTTGACTTTTTTTGGCCGAAAAAAACGCCATACTATACTATGACGTTTTTTATGACATTTTGAGGTCAAAAAAATTTATGACTTTTTTTGGCCGAAAAAAACGCCATACTATACTATGACGTTTTTTATGACATTTTGAGGTCAAAAAAAAATTTGACTTTTTTTGGCCGAAAAAAACGCCATACTATACTATGACGTTTTTTATGACATTTTGAGGTCAAAAAAAAATTTGACTTTTTTTGGCCGATTTTGACGACATACTATACTATGACGTTTTTTATGACATTTTGAGGTAAAAAAAAATTTGACTTTTTTTGGCCGAAAAAAAGCACCATACTATACTATGACGTTTTTTATGACATTTTGAGGTCAAAAAAAAAATTGACTTTTTTTGGCCGAAAAAAACGCCATACTATACTATGACGTTTTTTATGACATTTTGAGGTCAAAAATTTTTTGACTTTTTTTGGTCGAAAAAAACGCCATACTATACTATGACGTTTTTCATGACATTTTGAGGTCAAAAAATTTTTTTGACTTTTTTTGGCCGATTTTGACGCCATACTATACTATGACGTTTTTTATGACATTTTGAGGTCAAAAATTTTTTTGACTTTTTTTGGCCGATTTTGACGCCATACTATACTATGACGTTTTTTATGACATTTTGAGGTCAAAAAAATTTTTGACTTTTTTTGGCCGATTTTGACGCCATACTATACTATGACGTTTTTTATGACATTTTGAGGTCAAAAAATTTTTTGACTTTTTTTGGCCGAAAAAAACGCCATACTATACTATGACGTTTTTTATGACATTTTGAGGTCAAAATTTTTTTTGACTTTTTTTGGCCGATTTTGACGCCATACTATACTATGACGTTTTTTATGACATTTTGAGGTCAAAAAAATTTTGACTTTTTTTGGCTGAAAAAAACGCCATACTATACTATGACGTTTTTTATGACATTTTGAGGTCAAAAAAAAATTTGACTTTTTTTGGCCGATTTTGACGCCATACTATACTATGACGTTTTTTATGACATTTTGAGGTCAAAAAATTTTTTGACTTTTTTTGGACGAAAAAACGCCATACTATACTATGACGTTTTTTATGACATTTTGAGGTCAAAAAAATTTTGACTTTTTTTGGCCGAAAAAAACGCCATACTATACTATGACGTTTTTTATGACATTTTGAGGTCAAAAAAATTTTTGACTTTTTTTGGCCGATTTTGACGACATACTATACTATGACGTTTTTTATGACATTTTGAGGTCAAAAATTTTTTTGACTTTTTTTGGCCGAAAAAAACGCCATACTATACTATGACGTTTTTTATGACATTTTGAGGTCAAAAAATTTTTTGACTTTTTTTGGCCGATTTTGACGCCATACTATACTATGACGTTTTTTATGACATTTTGAGGTCAAAAAATTTTTTGACTTTTTTTGGCCGATTTTGACGCCATACTATACTATGACTTTTTTTATGACATTTTGAGGTCAAAAAAAAATTTGACTTTTTTTGGATGAAAAAAACGCCATACTATACTATGACGTTTTTTATGACATTTTGAGGTCAAAAATTTTTTTGACTTTTTTTGGCCGATTTTGACGCCATACTATACTATGACGTTTTTTATGACATTTTGAGGTCAAAAATTTTTTTGACTTTTTTTGGCCGAAAAAAACGCCATACTATACTATGACGTTTTTTCTGACATTTTGAGGTCAAAAATTTTTTTGACTTTTTTTGGCCGATTTTGACGGCATACTATACTATGACGTTTTTTATGACATTTTGAGGTCAAAAATTTTTTTGACTTTTTTTGGCCGATTTTGACGCCATACTATACTATGACGTTTTTTATGACATTTTGAGGTCAAAAATTTTTTTGACTTTTTTTGGCCGAAAAAAACGCCATACTATACTATGACGTTTTTTCTGACATTTTGAGGTCAAAAATTTTTTTGACTTTTTTTGGCCGATTTTGACGGCATACTATACTATGACGTTTTTTATGACATTTTGAGGTCAAAAATTTTTTTGACTTTTTTTGGCCGAAAAAAACGCCATACTATACTATGACGTTTTTTATGACATTTTGAGGTCAAAAATTTTTTTGACTTTTTTTGGCCGATTTTGACGCCATACTATACTATGACGTTTTTTATGACATTTTGAGGTCAAAAAATTTTTTTGACTTTTTTTGGCCGATTTTGACGCTATACTATGACGTTTTTTATGACATTTTGAGGTCAAAAAAAAATTTGACTTTTTTTGGACGAAAAAAACGCCATACTATACTATGACGTTTTTTATGACATTTTGAGGTAAAAAAAAATTTGACTTTTTTTGGCCGATTTTGACGCCATACTATACTATGACGTTTTTTATGACATTTTGAGGTCAAAAAATTTTTGACTTTTTTTGGCCGAAAAAAACGCCATACTATACTATGACGTTTTTTATGACATTTTGAGGTCAAAAAAAAATTTGACTTTTTTTGGCCGAAAAAACGCCATACTATACTATGACGTTTTTTATGACATTTTGAGGTCAAAAAATTTTTTGACTTTTTTTGGCCGATTTTGACGCCATACTATACTATGACGTTTTTTATGACATTTTGAGGTCAAAAAAAAATTTGACTTTTTTTGGCCGAAAAAAACGCCATACTATTCTATGACGTTTTTTATGACATTTTGAGGTAAAAAAAAAATGTGACTTTTTTTGGACGAAAAAAACGCCATACTATACTATGACGTTTTTTATGACATTTTGAGGTCAAAAATTTTTTTGACTTTTTTTGGCCGAAAAAAACGCCATACTATACTATGACGTTTTTTATGACATTTTGAGGTCAAAAAATTTTTGGACTTTTTTTGGCCGATTTTGACGCCATACTATACTATGACGTTTTTTATGACATTTTGAGGTCAAAAAAAAATTTGACTTTTTTTTGGCAGAAAAAAACGCCATACTATACTATGACGTTTTTCATGACATTTTGAGGTCAAAAAATTTTTTGACTTTTTTTGGTCGAAAAAAACGCCATACTATACTATGACGTTTTTTATGACATTTTGAGGTCAAAAAAAAATTTGACTTTTTTTGTCCGAAAAAAACGCCATACTATACTATGACGTTTTTTATGACATTTTGAGGTCAAAAAAAAATTTGAATTTTTTTGGCCGAAAAAAACGCCATACTATACTATGACGTTTTTTATGACATTTTGAGGTCAAAAATTTTTTTGACTTTTTTTGGCCGATTTTGACGCCATACTATACTATGACGTTTTTTATGACATTTTGAGGTCAAAAAATTTTTTGACTTTTTTTGGCCGATTTTGACGCCATACTATACTATGACGTTTTTTATGACATTTTGAGGTCAAAAATTTTTGGACTTTTTTTGGCCGAAAAAAACGCCATACTATACTATGACGTTTTTTATGACATTTTGAGGTCAAAAAAATTTATGACTTTTTTTGGCCGAAAAAAACGCCATACTATACTATGACGTTTTTTATGACATTTTGAGGTGTAAAAAAAAATTTGACTTTTTTTGTCCGAAAAAAACGCCATACTATACTATGACGTTTTTTATGACATTTTGAGGTCAAAAAAAAATGTGACTTTTTTTGGATGAAAAAAACGCCATACTATACTATGACGTTTTTTATGACATTTTGAGGTCAAAAATTTTTTTGACTTTTTTTGGCCGATTTTGATGCCATACTATACTATGACGTTTTTTATGACATTTTGAGGTCAAAAAAAAATTTGACTTTTTTTGGCCGAAAAAGACGCCATACTATACTATGACGTTTTTTATGACATTTTGAGGTCAAAAAAAATTTTGACTTTTTTTGGCCGAAAAAAACGCCATACTATACTATGACGTTTTTTATGACATTTTGAGGTAAAAAAAAATTTGACTTTTTTTGGCCGAAAAAAACGGCATACTATACTATGACGTTTTTTATGACATTTTGAGGTCAAAAAAAAATTTGAATTTTTTTGGCCGAAAAAAACGCCATACTATACTATGACGTTTTTTATGACATTTTGAGGTCAAAAATTTTTTTGACTTTTTTTGGCCGATTTTGACGCCATACTATACTATGACGTTTTTTATGACATTTTGAGGTCAAAAAAATTTTTGACTTTTTTTGGCCGATTTTGACGCCATACTATACTATGACGTTTTTTATGACATTTTGAGGTCAAAAAATTTTTGACTTTTTTTGGACGAAAAAAACGCCATACTATACTATGACGTTTTTTATGACATTTTGAGGTCAAAAAATTTTTTGACTTTTTTTGGCCGATTTTGACGACATACTATACTATGACGTTTTTTATGACATTTTGAGGTCAAAAAAAAATTTGACTTTTTTTGTCCGAAAAAAACGCCATACTATACTATGACGTTTTTTATGACATTTTGAGGTCAAAAAAAAATTTGAATTTTTTTGGCCGAAAAAAACGCCATACTATACTATGACGTTTTTTATGACATTTTGAGGTCAAAAATTTTTTTGACTTTTTTTGGCCGATTTTGACGCCATACTATACTATGACGTTTTTTATGACATTTTGAGGTCAAAAAAATTTTTGACTTTTTTTGGCCGATTTTGACGCCATACTATACTATGACGTTTTTTATGACATTTTGAGGTCAAAAAATTTTTGACTTTTTTTGGACGAAAAAAACGCCATACTATACTATGACGTTTTTCATGACATTTTGAGGTCAAAAAATTTTTTGACTTTTTTTGGTCGAAAAAAACGCCATACTATACTATGACGTTTTTTATGACATTTTGAGGTCAAAAAAAAATTTGACTTTTTTTGTCCGAAAAAAACGCCATACTATACTATGACGTTTTTTATGACATTTTGAGGTCAAAAAAAAATTTGAATTTTTTTGGCCGAAAAAAACGCCATACTATACTATGACGTTTTTTATGACATTTTGAGGTCAAAAATTTTTTTGACTTTTTTTGGCCGATTTTGACGCCATACTATACTATGACGTTTTTTATGACATTTTGAGGTCAAAAAATTTTTTGACTTTTTTTGGCCGATTTTGACGCCATACTATACTATGACGTTTTTTATGACATTTTGAGGTCAAAAATTTTTGGACTTTTTTTGGCCGAAAAAAACGCCATACTATACTATGACGTTTTTTATGACATTTTGAGGTCAAAAAAATTTATGACTTTTTTTGGCCGAAAAAAACGCCATACTATACTATGACGTTTTTTATGACATTTTGAGGTGTAAAAAAAAATTTGACTTTTTTTGTCCGAAAAAAACGCCATACTATACTATGACGTTTTTTATGACATTTTGAGGTCAAAAAAAAATGTGACTTTTTTTGGATGAAAAAAACGCCATACTATACTATGACGTTTTTTATGACATTTTGAGGTCAAAAATTTTTTTGACTTTTTTTGGCCGATTTTGATGCCATACTATACTATGACGTTTTTTATGACATTTTGAGGTCAAAAAAAAATTTGACTTTTTTTGGCCGAAAAAGACGCCATACTATACTATGACGTTTTTTATGACATTTTGAGGTCAAAAAAAATTTTGACTTTTTTTGGCCGAAAAAAACGCCATACTATACTATGACGTTTTTTATGACATTTTGAGGTAAAAAAAAATTTGACTTTTTTTGGCCGAAAAAAACGGCATACTATACTATGACGTTTTTTATGACATTTTGAGGTCAAAAAAAAATTTGAATTTTTTTGGCCGAAAAAAACGCCATACTATACTATGACGTTTTTTATGACATTTTGAGGTCAAAAATTTTTTTGACTTTTTTTGGCCGATTTTGACGCCATACTATACTATGACGTTTTTTATGACATTTTGAGGTCAAAAAAATTTTTGACTTTTTTTGGCCGATTTTGACGCCATACTATACTATGACGTTTTTTATGACATTTTGAGGTCAAAAAATTTTTGACTTTTTTTGGACGAAAAAAACGCCATACTATACTATGACGTTTTTTATGACATTTTGAGGTCAAAAAATTTTTTGACTTTTTTTGGCCGATTTTGACGACATACTATACTATGACGTTTTTTATGACATTTTGAGGTCAAAAAAAAATTTGACTTTTTTTGGCCGATTTTGACGCCATACTATACTATGACGTTTTTTATGACATTTTGAGGTCAAAAAATTTTTTGACTTTTTTTGGCCGAAAAAAACGCCATACTATACTATGACGTTTTTTATGACATTTTGAGGTCAAAAAAATTTATGACTTTTTTTGGCCGAAAAAAACGCCATACTATTCTATGACGTTTTTTATGACATTTTGAGGTCAAAAAAAAATTTGACTTTTTTTGTCCGAAAAAAACGCCATACTATACTATGACGTTTTTTATGACATTTTGAGGTCAAAAAATTTTTTGACTTTTTTTGGCCGATTTTGACGCCATACTATACTATGACGTTTTTTATGACATTTTGAGGTCAAAAAAAATTTTGACTTTTTTTGGCCGATTTTGACGCCATACTATACTATGACGTTTTTTATGACATTTTGAGGTCAAAAAAAAATTAGACTTTTTTTGGCCGAAGAAAACGCCATACTATACTATGACGTTTTTTATGACATTTTGAGGTCAAAAATTTTTTTGACTTTTTTTGGCCGATTTTGACGCCATACTATACTATGACGTTTTTTATGACATTTTGAGGTAAAAAATTTTTTTGACTTTTTTTGGCCGAAAAAAACGCCATACTATACTATGACGTTTTTTATGACATTTTGAGGTCAAAAAAAAATTTGACTTTTTTTGGATGAAAAAAACGCCATACTATACTATGACGTTTTTTATGACATTTTGAGGTCAAAAAAAAATTTGACTTTTTTTGGCCGATTTTGACGCCATACTATACTATGACGTTTTTTATGACATTTTGAGGTCAAAAAATTTTTTGACTTTTTTTGGCCGATTTTGACGCCATACTATACTATGACTTTTTTTATGACATTTTGAGGTAAAAAAAAAATGTGACTTTTTTTGGATGAAAAAAACGCCATACTATACTATGACGTTTTTTATGACATTTTGAGGTCAAAAATTTTTTTGACTTTTTTTGGCCGATTTTGACGCCATACTATACTATGACGTTTTTTATGACATTTTGAGGTCAAAAAAAAATTTGACTTTTTTTGGCCGAAAAAGACGCCATACTATACTATGACGTTTTTTATGACATTTTGAGGTCAAAAAAAATTTTGACTTTTTTTGGACGAAAAAAACGCCATACTATACTATGACGTTTTTTATGACATTTTGAGGTAAAAAAAAACTTGACTTTTTTTGGCCGAAAAAAACGCCATACTATACTATGACGTTTTTTATGACATTTTGAGGTCAAAAATTTTTTTGACTTTTTTTGGCCGAAAAAGACGCCATACTATACTATGACGTTTTTTATGACATTTTGAGGTCAAAAATTTTTTTGACTTTTTTTGGCCGATTTTGACGCCACACTATACTATAACGTTTTTTATGACATTTTGAGGTCAAAAAAATTTTTGACTTTTTTTGGCCGATTTTGACGCCATACTATACTATGACGTTTTTTATGACATTTTGAGGTAAAAAAATTTTTGACTTTTTTTGGACGAAAAAAACGCCATACTATACTATGACGTTTTTTATGACATTTTGAGGTCAAAAAATTTTTTGACTTTTTTTGGACGAAAAAACGCCATACTATACTATGACGTTTTTTATGACATTTTGAGGTCAAAAAATTTTTTGACTTTTTTTGGCCGATTTTGACGACATACTATACTATGACGTTTTTTATGACATTTTGAGGTCAAAAATTTTTTTGACTTTTTTTGGCCGAAAAAAACGCCATACTATACTATGACGTTTTTTATGACATTTTGAGGTCAAAAAATTTTTTGACTTTTTTTGGCCGATTTTGACGCCATACTATACTATGACGTTTTTTATGACATTTTGAGGTCAAAAAATTTTTTGACTTTTTTTGGCCGAAAAAGACGCCATACTATACTATGACGTTTTTTATGACATTTTGAGGTCAAAAAAAATTTTGACTTTTTTTGGCCGAAAAAAACGCCATACTATACTATGACGTTTTTTATGACATTTTGAGGTAAAAAAAAATTTGACTTTTTTTGGCCGAAAAAAAAAACGCCATACTATACTATGACGTTTTTTATGACATTTTGAGGTCAAAAAAAAATTTGACTTTTTTTGGATGAAAAAAACGCCATACTATACTATGACGTTTTTTATGACATTTTGAGGTCAAAAAAAATTTGACTTTTTTTGGCCGAAAAAAATGCCATACTATACTATGACGTTTTTTATGACATTTTGAGGTCAAAAAAAAAATTTGACTTCTTTTGGCCGATTTTGACGCCATACTATACTATGATGTTTTTTATGACATTTTGAGGTCAAAAAATTTTTTGACTTTTTTTGGATGAAAAAAACGCCATACTATACTATGACGTTTTTTATGACATTTTGAGGTAAAAAAAAAATTTGACTTTTTTTGGATGAAAAAAACGCCATACTATACTATGACGTTTTTTATGACATTTTGAGGTCAAAAAAAAATTTGACTTTTTTTGGCCGATTTTGACGCCATACTATACTATGACGTTTTTTATGACATTTTGAGGTCAAAAAAAAATTTGACTTTTTTTGGCCGAAAAAGACGCCATACTATACTATGACGTTTTTTATGACATTTTGAGGTCAAAAAAAATTTTGACTTTTTTTGGCCGAAAAAAACGCCATACTATACTATGACGTTTTTTATGACATTTTGAGGTAAAAAAAAATTTGACTTTTTTTGGCCGAAAAAAAAACGCCATACTATACTATGACGTTTTTTATGACATTTTGAGGTCAAAAAAAAATTTGACTTTTTTTGGATGAAAAAAACGCCATACTATACTATGACGTTTTTTATGACATTTTGAGGTCAAAAAAAATTTGACTTTTTTTGGCCGAAAAAAATGCCATACTATACTATGACGTTTTTTATGACATTTTGAGGTCAAAAAAAAAATTTGACTTCTTTTGGCCGATTTTGACGCCATACTATACTATGATGTTTTTTATGACATTTTGAGGTCAAAAAATTTTTTGACTTTTTTTGGATGAAAAAAACGCCATACTATACTATGACGTTTTTTATGACATTTTGAGGTAAAAAAAAAATTTGACTTTTTTTGGATGAAAAAAACGCCATACTATACTATGACGTTTTTTATGACATTTTGAGGTCAAAAAAAAATTTGACTTTTTTTGGCCGATTTTGACGCCATACTATACTATGACGTTTTTTATGACATTTTGAGGTCAAAAAAAAATTTGACTTTTTTTGGCCGAAAAAGACGCCATACTATACTATGACGTTTTTTATGACATTTTGAGGTCAAAAAAAATTTTGACTTTTTTTGGACGAAAAAAACGCCATACTATACTATGACGTTTTTTATGACATTTTGAGGTAAAAAAAAACTTGACTTTTTTTGGCCGAAAAAAACGCCATACTATACTATGACGTTTTTTATGACATTTTGAGGTCAAAAATTTTTTTGACTTTTTTTGGCCGAAAAAGACGCCATACTATACTATGACGTTTTTTATGACATTTTGAGGTAAAAAAAAATTTGACTTTTTTTGGCCGAAAAAAAAAACGCCATACTATACTATGACGTTTTTTATGACATTTTGAGGTCAAAAAAAAATTTGACTTTTTTTGGATGAAAAAAACGCCATACTATACTATGACGTTTTTTATGACATTTTGAGGTCAAAAAAAATTTGACTTTTTTTGGCCGAAAAAAAGGCCATACTATACTATGACGTTTTTTATGACATTTTGAGGTCAAAAAAAAATTTGACTTCTTTTGGCCGATTTTGACGCCATACTATACTATGATGTTTTTTATGACATTTTGAGGTCAAAAAATTTTTTGACTTTTTTTGGATGAAAAAAACGCCATACTATACTATGACGTTTTTTATGACATTTTGAGGTCAAAAAAAATTTTGACTTTTTTTGGCCGATTTTGACGCCATACTATACTATGACGTTTTTTATGACATTTTGAGGTCAAAAAAAAATTTGACTTTTTTTGGCCGAAAAAAACGCCATACTATACTATGACGTTTTTTATGACATTTTGAGGTCAAAAAAATTTTTGACTTTTTTTGGCCGATTTTGACGCCATACTATACTATGACGTTTTTTATGACATTTTGAGGTCAAAAATTTTTTTGACTTTTTTGGGCCGATTTTGACGCCATACTATACTATGACGTTTTTTATGACATTTTGAGGTCAAAAAATTTTTTGACTTTTTTTGGCCGATTTTGACGCCATACTATACTATGACTTTTTTTATGACATTTTGAGGTCAAAAATTTTTTTGACTTTTTTGGGCCGATTTTGACGCCATACTATACTATGACGTTTTTTATGACATTTTGAGGTCAAAAAATTTTTTGACTTTTTTTGGCCGATTTTGACGCCATACTATACTATGACTTTTTTTATGACATTTTGAGGTAAAAAAAAAATGTGACTTTTTTTGGATGAAAAAAACGCCATACTATACTATGACGTTTTTTATGACATTTTGAGGTCAAAAATTTTTTTGACTTTTTTTGGCCGATTTTGACGCCATACTATACTATGACGTTTTTTATGACATTTTGAGGTCAAAAAAAAATTTGACTTTTTTTGGCCGAAAAAGACGCCATACTATACTATGACGTTTTTTATGACATTTTGAGGTCAAAAAAAATTTTGACTTTTTTTGGACGAAAAAAACGCCATACTATACTATGACGTTTTTTATGACATTTTGAGGTAAAAAAAAACTTGACTTTTTTTGGCCGAAAAAAACGCCATACTATACTATGACGTTTTTTATGACATTTTGAGGTCAAAAATTTTTTTGACTTTTTTTGGCCGAAAAAGACGCCATACTATACTATGACGTTTTTTATGACATTTTGAGGTCAAAAATTTTTTTGACTTTTTTTGGCCGATTTTGACGCCATACTATACTATAACGTTTTTTATGACATTTTGAGGTCAAAAAAATTTTTGACTTTTTTTGGCCGATTTTGACGCCATACTATACTATGACGTTTTTTATGACATTTTGAGGTAAAAAAATTTTTGACTTTTTTTGGACGAAAAAAACGCCATACTATACTATGACGTTTTTTATGACATTTTGAGGTCAAAAAATTTTTTGACTTTTTTTGGACGAAAAAACGCCATACTATACTATGACGTTTTTTATGACATTTTGAGGTCAAAAAATTTTTTGACTTTTTTTGGACGAAAAAACGCCATACTATACTATGACGTTTTTTATGACATTTTGAGGTCAAAAAAATTTTTGACTTTTTTTGGCCGATTTTGACGACATACTATACTATGACGTTTTTTATGACATTTTGAGGTCAAAAATTTTTTTGACTTTTTTTGGCCGAAAAAAAACGCCATACTATACTATGACGTTTTTTATGACATTTTGAGGTCAAAAAATTTTTTGACTTTTTTTGGCCGATTTTGACGACATACTATACTATGACGTTTTTTATGACATTTTGAGGTCAAAAAAAAATTTGACTTTTTTTGGCCGATTTTGACGCCATACTATACTATGACGTTTTTTATGACATTTTGAGGTCAAAAAATTTTTTGACTTTTTTTGGCCGAAAAAAACGCCATACTATACTATGACGTTTTTTATGACATTTTGAGGTCAAAAAAATTTATGACTTTTTTTGGCCGAAAAAAACGCCATACTATACTATGACGTTTTTTATGACATTTTGAGGTCAAAAAAAATTTTGACTTTTTTTGTCCGAAAAAAACGCCATACTATACTATGACGTTTTTTATGACATTTTGAGGTCAAAAATTTTTTTGACTTTTTTTGGCCGATTTTGACGCCATACTATACTATGACGTTTTTTATGACATTTTGAGGTCAAAAAAAAATTTGACTTTTTTTGGCCGATTTTGACGCCATACTATACTATGACGTTTTTTATGACATTTTGAGGTCAAAAAAAATTTTGACTTTTTTTGGCCGATTTTGACGCCATACTATACTATGACGTTTTTTATGACATTTTGAGGTCAAAAAAAAATTTGACTTTTTTTGGCCGAAAAAAACGCCATACTATACTATGACGTTTTTTATGACATTTTGAGGTCAAAAAAATTTTTGACTTTTTTTGGCCGATTTTGACGCCATACTATACTATGACGTTTTTTATGACATTTTGAGGTCAAAAATTTTTTTGACTTTTTTGGGCCGATTTTGACGCCATACTATACTATGACGTTTTTTATGACATTTTGAGGTCAAAAAATTTTTTGACTTTTTTTGGCCGAAAAAGACGCCATACTATACTATGACTTTTTTTATGACATTTTGAGGTAAAAAAAAAATGTGACTTTTTTTGGATGAAAAAAAACGCCATACTATACTATGACGTTTTTTATGACATTTTGAGGTCAAAAATTTTTTTGACTTTTTTTGGCCGATTTTGACGCCATACTATACTATGACGTTTTTTATGACATTTTGAGGTCAAAAAAAAATTTGACTTTTTTTGGCCGAAAAAGACGCCATACTATACTATGACGTTTTTTATGACATTTTGAGGTCAAAAAAAATTTTGACTTTTTTTGGACGAAAAAAACGCCATACTATACTATGACGTTTTTTATGACATTTTGAGGTAAAAAAAAACTTGACTTTTTTTGGCCGAAAAAAACGCCATACTATACTATGACGTTTTTTATGACATTTTGAGGTCAAAAAAAATTTGACTTTTTTTGGATGAAAAAAACGCCATACTATACTATGACGTTTTTTATGACATTTTGAGGTCAAAAAAAATTTGACTTTTTTTGGCCGAAAAAAATGCCATACTATACTATGACGTTTTTTATGACATTTTGAGGTCAAAAAAAAATTTGACTTCTTTTGGCCGATTTTGACGCCATACTATACTATGATGTTTTTTATGACATTTTGAGGTCAAAAAATTTTTTGACTTTTTTTGGCCGATTTTGACGCCATACTATACTATGACGTTTTTTATGACATTTTGAGGTCAAAAAAAAATTTGACTTTTTTTGGATGAAAAAAACGCCATACTATACTATGACGTTTTTTATGACATTTTGAGGTCAAAAAAAAATTTGACTTTTTTTGGCCGATTTTGACGCCATACTATACTATGACGTTTTTTATGACATTTTGAGGTCAAAAAATTTTTTGACTTTTTTTGGCCGAAAAAGACGCCATACTATACTATGACGTTTTTTATGACATTTTGAGGTCAAAAAAAAATTTGACTTTTTTTGGACGAAAAAAACGCCATACTATACTATGACGTTTTTTATGACATTTTGAGGTCAAAAAAATTTTTTGACTTTTTTTGGCCGATTTTGACGACATACTATACTATGACGTTTTTTATGACATTTTGAGGTCAAAAATTTTTTTGACTTTTTTTGGCCGAAAAAAATGCCATACTATACTATGACGTTTTTTATGACATTTTGAGGTCAAAAATTTTTTTGACTTTTTTTGGCCGATTTTGACGCCATACTATACTATGACGTTTTTTATGACATTTTGAGGTCAAAAAATTTTTTGACTTTTTTTGGACGAAAAAACGCCATACTATACTATGACGTTTTTTATGACATTTTGAGGTCAAAAAAAAATTTTGACTTTTTTTGGCCGATTTTGACGCCATACTATACTATGACGTTTTTTATGACATTTTGAGGTCAAAAAAAAATGTGACTTTTTTTGGATGAAAAAAACGCCATACTATACTATGACGTTTTTTATGACATTTTGAGGTCAAAAAAAAATTTGACTTTTTTTGGCCGATTTTGACGCCATACTATACTATGACGTTTTTTATGACATTTTGAGGTCAAAAAATTTTTTGACTTTTTTTGGCCGAAAAAGACGCCATACTATACTATGACGTTTTTTATGACATTTTGAGGTCAAAAAAAAATTTGACTTTTTTTGGACGAAAAAAACGCCATACTATACTATGACGTTTTTTATGACATTTTGAGGTCAAAAAAATTTTTTGACTTTTTTTGGCCGATTTTGACGACATACTATACTATGACGTTTTTTATGACATTTTGAGGTCAAAAATTTTTTTGACTTTTTTTGGCCGAAAAAAACGCCATACTATACTATGACGTTTTTTATGACATTTTGAGGTCAAAAATTTTTTTGACTTTTTTTGGCCGATTTTGACGCCATACTATACTATGACGTTTTTTATGACATTTTGAGGTCAAAAAATTTTTTGACTTTTTTTGGACGAAAAAACGCCATACTATACTATGACGTTTTTTATGACATTTTGAGGTCAAAAAAAAATTTGACTTTTTTTGGCCGATTTTGACGCCATACTATACTATGACGTTTTTTATGACATTTTGAGGTCAAAAAAAAATGTGACTTTTTTTGGATGAAAAAAACGCCATACTATACTATGACGTTTTTTATGACATTTTGAGGTCAAAAAAAAATTTGACTTTTTTTGGCCGATTTTGACGCCATACTATACTATGACGTTTTTTATGACATTTTGAGGTCAAAAATTTTTTTGACTTTTTTTGGCCGAAAAAGACGCCATACTATACTATGACGTTTTTTATGACATTTTGAGGTCAAAAAAAAATTTGACTTTTTTTGGACGAAAAAAACGCCATACTATACTATGACGTTTTTTATGACATTTTGAGGTCAAAAAAATTTTTTGACTTTTTTTGGCCGATTTTGACGACATACTATACTATGACGTTTTTTATGACATTTTGAGGTCAAAAAATTTTTTGACTTTTTTTGGCCGAAAAAAACGCCATACTATACTATGACGTTTTTTATGACATTTTGAGGTCAAAAATTTTTTTGACTTTTTTTGGCCGATTTTGACGCCATACTATACTATGACGTTTTTTATGACATTTTGAGGTCAAAAAAAAATTTGACTTTTTTTGGCCGAAAAAAACGCCATACTATACTATGACGTTTTTTATGACATTTTGAGGTCAAAAAAATTTTTTGACTTTTTTTGGCCGATTTTGACGCCATACTATACTATGACGTTTTTTATGACATTTTGAGGTCAAAAAATTTTTTGACTTTTTTTGGCCGATTTTGATGCCATACTATACTATGACGTTTTTTATGACATTTTGAGGTCAAAAAAAAATTTGACTTTTTTTGGATGAAAAAAACGCCATACTATACTATGACGTTTTTTATGACATTTTGAGGTGAAAAAAAAATTTGACTTTCTTTGGCCGAAAAAAACGCCATACTATACTATGACGTTTTTTATGACATTTTGAGGTCAAAAAATTTTTTGACTTTTTTTGGCCGAAAAAAACGCCATACTATTCTATGACGTTTTTTATGACATTTTGAGGTCAAAAAAAAATTTGACTTTTTTTGGCCGATTTTAGCCTTACTATACTATACTATGACATTTTTAGGTCTTACTAAAATACGACTTCTATTGCATATTTTGAAGCCTTACTCCCCCATGATGTTTTTTAGGACACTTTGAGGTTTTACTAAAATATGACTTTTTTGGCATATTTTGAAGCCTTACCCTCCCATGATGTGGCTCACACTCGTAAGCAGTGTGAGCCACGTTGCTTGCAGCTTTATTTTTTTTTTACATAGCACTCGCTAATTTGCTAACATTTAGGTCAGTTGTCCTGTACATGTTTTAGAATTATCAGTTGTTTTTTTCAACGTTTGACCCTTTTTAGTTGTGGTGCTAATGAACAAAACAAAAAAACACGGCACCCTGAAAAAAGCGCTAACTTTTCTCCACCATAAGAAATGATTCAATCTGGCGCAGAGAAAGCATAACCTATCGCTATCAGACACTCCTTTTAGACTGCTGTCAAGTTAGGAGTATAATGAGATTGTCAGAGGCGGGCCTACCGAATAGTTGTTTTAGTATTTAGGTTTGTGTTGTACTGTATTGGTTCAGAAAACTAGAGACAAGTAGCGTAACTGGTCACCAGTGGCCGCACTTCATTGTTGTGTGCCGTTATAACAAAGAAGACAGATTTCATGCATTCCCTGTTAACACTGGGTAATGGCAGAGTGGATGCAGAAGATCCGGAGGGATGACCATATTGTGCCATGTTGTGCAAGAAGCGAATTCTCCTCTCCCTGCTCTCTATGAGAATGAGCTCAGTCTCACTAATATAACAGTATGCCAGGTTTTTATACATATTTGCAGCAGACCATCTTGTCACAGTTGTATTTTTGAGCCAGCTGTCTCAGAGATGGCTCAATGATGCCCCCTCTCAGATGAGGACGAGGTGGAGGGTGGACTCCGAGGAAGGGAAAAAAACGGGCATATAGTCAAGAAACAACAACAGCAAAAAAAAAAAAAAAGCTGTAGACATTAACACCTCTGTATTATAACAATAGTAGTAACTGCGCTGTGGAAGTTTCATTCACCCTTCTGGATGTTGTAGTCTGACAAGGTGCGTCCATCCTGGAGCTGCTTTCCAGCAAAGATGAGACGCTAATGATCAGAGGGGATACCTGGAAACAAAACGATCACAATTGTGAACTGGTGATTGTGTCAATCATTTAACATTTACAGCTGCCTCTCAAATTTCAGGCCTGTGACTGACAGTGTTACTCATACTTGTAAGTACTGTAGGGTTTATATAATGGATTTTCCTAAGATGTCGATGGAATTGTTGGATTAAACACTCCTGATTTCAACTGACCCTTTGTTCATGCACAACTACACTACATGTACTCTTATGTAACTGTAACTCTTATGTTTAATAGATATAATAATCACATTCTTAGTATATGTGATGACTCAGTGACCATAAAGGTTCATTTCATTTGGTGTGAAAAGTTTCCTGATCTTAATTTGAAATTGATAAACTATATGCTTATTTATTTGTGTATATTACAAGCAAAGGATTATACAGTACCAGAAAACAGATTAACACTGGTGCTTGGATTAAAAATATTGTGCAGCAGTTTGTGAATGGAAAACTGAACAGCCTGAAACGATTTAGCCGTTTTCTAAAATATGGGGATGTATAGAATTGCTGGAGTCAGTGACTGCCTCCCCAGTTAGTGCAATTTTATGTGTATAAAAATCTGAACAAGAGACAGAAACACACAAAGTTTGAAGACGTACACAGCAGATATTATCATGTTAAATTTAAATGGAGGATAGGATACTAGACTGAATTTGAGATTGATATTTAACTGAGAGACAGAGAGCTTAGGACAGTTAAATAAAACAACTAGTCCATACAAGGTATAAAACTACAGAGATGGTGGCATCTGTATCCTCTGAGCCAGTTTATTGGATTAATGCAGTTGTTTCATCTGAGATTTATACTAATAGAACTACTGTGTGAAACCACCACTGCTCATTACATAATATATTAAATGCTGCCCACAGATTAAACTACAGAGGATATCATAAAAGCTACTTCTTTTTTTTTCTCACATGATCTAAAGAGTACCTTATTTGTCTTGGATTTTGGCTTTGACATTCTTGATAGGGTTGCTGGATTCCACCTCAAGGGTAATGGTTTTACCCGTTAGCGTTTTCACAAAAATCTGCATCGGTGCTTTCTAAAAAGAAGATGTAAAATGTGCCAGTCAGACCAGGATGGGCCAGCCAAGATAAACATCACACTAAAAGCCAACTGAGACAAAACCTTTGAAACATGCTGCTAAGACTGTTCCTATATTTCTGATAATAAGTTACTTCTTCATATTTAAAATTAACTATCTAGGCACCATGTATTTCCTATTTGCTGTATATCACTGTTTTCAGCAGGGCTTTTCAACAACTTACACAGAGATAACTACAGTTATAAATGACTTTTAACCAATATTATAATGTAGTTCCAAAATAAATTGAAATAAAGGATCGTTTTATAAATTATAAAATCTACACTTACTTATCATTCGCCAGCGGTTAGGGAAAGCAGGAACCCAGAGAGACCAGTTCTGTGCTCAAGAAGGGAAACAAGCTCATTCAGTTTTTTTTTTTATCTGCTCCGCTGACATCTGCACGGATTGAGGAAGGTTGGTGTTCAGATCGAGTTAAAATGGCTACGTTCAGAATAATTTAACACTGTAATAATGAAGGGAGAAATAATATTAATATTAATACTAACATTTTCCCAAAACAAAAAAAAAGGGGAAAAATCGCTCATCGTCCCTGGGTGGGCTCGAACCACCAACCTTTCGGTTAACAGCCGAACGCGCTAACCGATTGCGCCACAGAGACAACCATACCAGTAATTGTCATATGTAGATTATGAACTATATGAGCACAGTACAAACGTGTTCACTGATAATCATGGTTGCGCTCCCGTAAGGCAGATACACAACGGGAGCAGCGTTAAAAGAAAAAAACACAAAATAAAAAAAAAACCTATACGCGCTATACACGAGGGCATGCGTTTATGGTTTTGTAGCGCTAGGGTACGAAGCCGCGAACATAAAAGTGTAATTTAAAAGGATAAAAGCCAAACAACCCTGAAAGAAGCAAGAAAAACTGGGTTAGAGGGTTAGAGGCTACGTATCGTTACGTTACATTAAACGGTTAAGTTATTAAACCTAACGATAAACAGCGAGTGTTTAACTCCTGTTCAAGAGGATCCGTACTTAACGGTAAGTTAAAATAGTTGTTAACTCAAATGTGGCCCATACAGAGATTACAATAAACTGACAATATCAACGACAATGGGCGAACAAAATATTTCACATGTAAAGCTATAATGAATATATTTGTGGTTTGACACTGGCATTTAGCACTTTAGCATTAACAGGTGTTGGGAGAGACAGCAAATTCAATCCTCGCTGAGGATCGGTGAATTCCTGTTGACTCGTTTTGTAAATGTATGGCTGATCAAACAAATAGAGCCAATAAGTAACAAGCTATTACACCTATTACGTGTAAATTATAAGGCTCTCAGGTGTGCACCCAGAGTGTCACCCTGGTACCAGACACCAGATGGCACTGTGGTACAGAAGGAGATACACAGCATGATTTCGCAGTCATACAGTACTGAGTCCATTATAAGGAATACTGGTACTCTAACCTCTGAGATTCATAAACATTTACTGTACTGTGTTACTGTGTTACAGCCAGAAAGTAAAGCCTGAGCTCAATCTAATTTGTGAAAGTCAAAAGGCTATTAATTGTGATTGTGTAGATTTTAGTTAGTAGTTGTAAACTGACACCGACAAACTGCTCTGATGTAGGACTGTGTATGTACGATTGTAAAAAGGGGTGAATGAAACAATATAATCATACTGAATCAGACATCAAAGCCTGTTTCGTGGTCTTAAATCGTCACAGGAGACAGACATAGAAAGAGTGAAATGTTAACTTTATTTCCAGGATTTAAATGTCTACATGTTGTGCAGCAATTTCATTATTTTACAGCATAAACAAGTCACTTAAGAAAACTACAGCTTTAGTTTATTTTTTATTTTTTGTATTTTTTTTAGTAAGTCACTTTGTTGTTTTCAAATATCTACTTTGTGAACTTGCTGAATGAAAAACAGTATAAAACAGTGCAGTGTCGGCTATAATGAACATCATTAGGCACTGAACACTTCCATCAATGACTACTGTCCCTGTCCACTGAAAAGTGAATTGAAAAGGATTTTAATGTCCGTGTTTCTACAGATGAACACTGACTTGTACAACATGGCTCCCCAGCAGCTGCATCACCCCCTTTGGCCTAATGGATCAAGCACTGGCCTCCTAAACCAGGGATTGTGAGTTTGAGTCTTATCTGCAGTGTGTAGTGGAGTGGAGTGGTCCTGCAGAGGCGTGCTGGGCCCATAGCCTAGAGGCTGCTGAATCAAAACTGCCCTCCACTATGTCAGCAGTTTTACAAAGATTAACAATTAAACTCTCACCCCTTTACTTATCTAATAACACTCTCAAATAAAAGCAAATCACAGTCCCTTCAGCATGAAATACTTGTCAAGGGTGATGAATCACATCCATCTTATATCATTCATTCATTCATTTTCTACTGCTTAATCCTCTGTCAGGGTCGCGGGGGAGCTGGAGCCTACCATCTTATATCATCTGATTTTTAAACCATATGGATGTCTACTGAGCTTTACGCATTCTGTCAGCCACAGATGCCCTGTGGTTGGTCAAGTTATTTAGGACACAACTGTTGGTCAGCATAGACAGCTTAGAGTTCAGGGTGTCTTTACTTTTCTCCCAACAATAATCTCCCCCCTGATCCGCATTTTCCTCTCCTCCCTTACCCTCCTCTTCTTCTTCAACCTCACTCTCTTCATCACTGCGTTCATCTTTTTCCAGCTGAGGACAGAAGCAGACACAAGGTTTAACGTGTATGACAAAGCTAAAAAACTAGAATACTCTTGGATATTAAAACTAAGTGAGAAACGGACTTCCTGATTCTCACCTTGCCTTTCAGGAACTTATAGACCATACGTAAGATTAGGCCAGCCCAGAAGATGTGAAGAGCCTGCAGCACCATTAGCAGGATGTTGAAAAAATAGTAGCCGACAAAGGGCTCAAAGACCTCCATGGACAATACCAGGGTGGTATGGATGATCCTGCAAGTAATCAAAAACTAGTCATTTGTGTTGCATTAGGACGTTAAAAGCATCTAATTGATAAAAATGGAAAAACATCTCAGGAGAAAAACTTACTTGCTGGGGAAAATCACCAGTCGAGTCACAAGGAAGACCACAGCAAACACTACGAACAGTGTGTCACACGTTTTCCTCCAGCCAGTGCCATAGTTGAACATCTTGGCAGACTGCAAATATAATAAATATAAAAGACTGACTTAATTAAACAAAAAATACGAAGCATGTGAAGTGACTTCACTGCACTGAGCAAAACATTTGTTGAGCCATTATGCAAAAGAAGTTACTGAACCAAGACAGGGGATTCAGATAACAGGTAAACAAGAAAACATGTCTAAAATAAACAAGAGCATGTGTGTTTAACATCAGCTCAATTGTAGTGACAGTGAGTCTCCGTACCACGAGCAAACTACCATACAAAACAACACTATGTATAATCAGTATGTCCTTTCACTGTTCCTTTAACACGAACACAGCAGGTATAAATAATTTTTGAACACATTTCTCATGTACTGTTATTTGTTTTGCACAGGTAAACAAAGGTCACCTCAGGCCTACAAAGTGCTTGTAGCTATCAGGACTCAGTCACAGGATTAGTTTCCTGCCGGCTACTACAGAGATCTCACACTAGATACTAATTTTCTAAGAACAGCCTCAAGCACAGTGCAAACCTCTGAGTGCAGTTTACAACATTCAGACAGCTTCTCTCACTTTAGTGTCACTGCACAGCACCAAAAAAAAGGGCCAATGTGGCAATGAATCCATGGTGACATGCTCTGAGGAGACTAATTATATTTGTAAGGTCCCATGTGTCTGTTAAGCTATGGCTCTGGAGTCTGAATAGATGACACAGGACTCTTAAGGTACATGTTGTTCTTTTCCAGTTACAGTTACATTAAAGAAGTATGTGAGTTACCTCAAGCAGGATGTCAGAGGAGTCATGAAGCAGCATGACCAAGGTGCCAATGCGAATGTAGTTGGCGCAGTAGGAGAAACTAAGCAGGAAGATTGTGGCCAAATGGTGGATCACCTGTTCTTTAAAATCCTAGCAAAACAAACATGTACTTTCAGTCACCCACATGTGAATTAGTGACTGTAACAAAGTGAAGTTCCTCATTGAAACAGAGGTGACATCAAGTACGTCAAGTACAAAATCAAATCTCTTTATCATCTTCATTTGCCTACTTCTCTGAAGAGCAAAACTGTTGTGTTGTTAAACAGGAGGGAAACCCTTTTGTTAGATTTAGGGATGGGGCCAATCCGATCCAGTATCGGTATCGATTTCCGATATCCACATAACTCATGGATCAGAAATTCCCGATTTATGAATGAATGAATGAATGAAAGAAAGAAAGCTGAGGTCCTCACTTTTCTCTTGACGTCAACAGAGATCCGGAGCAGCAGAGATCCATAAAAACCCAGCTCCAACATGTAGTACCAGTAATGAGCTCTCTCCATGGGCTGTGGGGGAAGCATCATTCCAAAATCAATAAAAAGTGATTCCGAATCACCTGAACATTTACTAGCAGCAAACACAGATGAACAACTGGAGAGTTTGAGATGATTTTACTAAATAAAGCTCAAAGTATTGATTAGAAATTACAGTTTGTAGCTGTAATTAATCTTTTCAGTGAAAATTTGTATCATTGTATTTTGTTTCTGAAGTTTTTATAATGTTTTTTTAAGAATGGGAATGGAAGGATGGGTTAGAATATATGAATAAAGTACAGCTGAAATGATAAGCCGAATAACTGATTAGTCAATAGAAAAGAAATTAATCTTTAATTGTCAAAAGCATTTTGATAATTGATTAATCGTTTAAATTATTCTTTAATCAAAAAGGCATACATTTACTGGTTCCAGTGATTCAAATATTGATATTTACGTTTTCTTCTTAGTCTTCTACAATAATAAACTGAATAGATTCGATTTTTGGGTTTTGGACTTTTGTCTAACAAAACAAGACATTTGAACACTTCTATTTGGGCTTTGTGAAACTGTAAAAGGCTTTTTAAAATGTTATTCTAACATTTGATAGACCAAATAACTAGTCTGCAGTGTAGGCTACAATGAACATCAGGTACTGAACATTATTTCCTGATTTATTTCACAAAGACTACCACCCCTGTCAACTGAAAATGAACCTGAGACTGATCACAGTGTCAGTGTTACTATCACTGAAAGCTGACTCATGCACGTGGGTCCAGCACATAGGCAACAACAGCCCCAGTGGCCTAATGGATAAGGCACTGGCCTCCTAAGCCAGGGATTGTGGGTTCGAGTCCCATCTGGGGTGTGTAGCAGAGTGGCGCAGCGGAAGCGTGCTGGGCCCATAACCCAGAGGTCGATGGATCGAAACCATCCTCTGCTACATCAGCATTTTTACGAAAGAAACTGAATTGTTTCTGCATCATAGACTGTTGGTTCGAAAAAAAGGCCCCAGTGAAACCTATCATTAACATCATCCCAGGTGATACAATCACAAATATACAACTCTAAAGATGCCAGTTCACACCTGGGATTAAAATGCGTCTGGAGAGTCTAACCCTAACCCGCAAAAAAACAAATGCATTATTATTCTTAACAGGAGGCAGAAATGCACTCTCCATGCCAGAATCTTCTGGAAAGTAGTTGCCAGCAGGCAAACTTAAATGGCAAGCTGGAACTGTGGCACAAAAATGCAAATATTTTACACAAATAAAACACTTAAATTGTTTGCTACCTCTCAAACATTGCTGAGCAAGTCATTCAAATCGTCTCAAAATTAAATAGGGTTTTTATTGCTCTGCGATATGAATGAGGATGAAGATAGGTTTACCATATTGTGCTTGTTTTACAATTAAATAAAAGAAATTTGATCTGTTTCCTTCAAACTTAACTTTCAGGCAGACTACACATACACAGATTATCTACACAGAGGACAAAATTCCTAACTTCCACATGAGACATGATGCTTTTGTCCATCGTTGGGGCTCCATATATCTGAATGTAGTCTTGCCTCATTTCACTTTGCTGACCAGAAAGAAAGACATTGCTGAAAAATATTTTAATAGACAAATCTCTGTGAGATGACATAGGTAGTGTTTTCACCTGTACTGGATACTGCCTCCAGCATTCCCTGCGGTCCCAGAACCAGGGTCTCTGTAGAGAAAAAGGGACAGGAACAATTCAGCATGTTTGAATTATATTTATTAAGTATTAGTGACTTAGTGAGAAGTAATGTTTTTCATTTCAACGTTACTGCTAGAAAACTTTTTGAGAACTTTATACTCACATCAATCAAGCAGGCCAATCCAACCATGAAGGCTGTGAGGTAGAAAAAAAACCTCCAACTGAAAAATAACACAGCGTGTGAGATTAGAAATTTTGAGCACTCAAACAAAAGACACTTTAAAAATATAAACAAGTCTACAAATAAATTGACAGAGCTCTGAAGAGTGTCTCGTTTTCCAGTGGTGGGCCTTACAAACTTAGTCAGGTTTTCAAGGGCTTTGTCCATTTTGCAGTGGGTGGCGAAGGAAGTGTTCTTGAGTCATCTGTAAACTGAGCGGTGGAAGGGTTATGAAGAGAAAGCACTTACGCAGCTTCACCAAACTTCTTGCTTTGACAGGGCCTGTCCTGGTTCCTGCGCAGACGGAACCAGGTCTCGATCTGCCTCTGGGTTTTGTCGCACAGTGACATCAAACTAACAATTTCACTCTGAAACAACAATGCAGGGAAGAAATAAATTCTTTCCATCCCATCTTCACCATCCACCAAATGGGCTCTGGTGTTAAGTTACTCCCAAAGTATTTTATGTGTGATACATTACATGATTACATTTTTTATACTGATGAATGGGTGTGTAAGTAGCATTTTACAGTTGTAGATGGTCAGGATGGACCCTCCAAAGGGTCACATGATAACTCTGGGGGTTCATTAATGAGGCAGGAGAGAAGAAAAACAAAGTGCCTTTACACAAATTTGTTTTCATTTGTTTGACTTTTTGAGGGAACCACTGATTTCACCTTTCAACAGTTCACTGCATTTTATAATCTTATAATAAGGTTTTTAAATTAAAGCTCTTAACGGGCATATTGACTAATAACAATAACTGTCAGTAAGTTACTTTCCACAAAAATATCCCCCAAAATAAATTGAGCATGACTGAATGCATGTTGAGGCCTTTTCAGACTAACCTGTGTTGGCTGTCTGCTCCTCTGGGTGTAAAACGACTCCAGCTTAGGGGAAGGGGCAGCAGTCACTTGCAATCTATTCTTCACCCCCAAACATCTGCCCATGGGTGGGGCAAAAAACCTGGGGGCAAGGAGAACAAAGGTCAGCTTACATCAATGATGATATAACACCCACTGTGGGATAGTCAGGGCGCCAGCCTGCAGTCACTTACTGTACATAATAAGCCTTTTAACAGTCAGTCAAAAGCAAAATGTATTTGAGTCTTTGAGTCTGTATGTATAATGGATTTGACCAAGCCTAATGTGAAAATTATATTGCGATATACAAGTTTAAATAACATATACTCTATATAGATATGTCACTGTCCTGTGAAAACCAAACCATATTCCTCCAGATTTTGGCAGTTTTTAATTTTTCAGATAAACTGATGCACTGGGCTGCAAAAAATTCTCCTACTTCTTATGTTCGATAAACCACAAAAAAAAAAAAAAAACAACACTGGAAAGGAAAACAAGGCTGTAGTTCATGAGAATCTGACATTTTAGAGATATGCGGCAGCAGCACGAGATAATAGAATACACCAGAATAAAGAAGCTTAGTGTAAGAACAACATGACATTTTAACAGGGTTTAACCAGCTATTTGATTCTACTGACTCTTCTCTTCCGTGAATGTAACAACAGCGAACACACTTGGGAAGTCATCAACCAGTCAAAAACCCTGAAGACAATCTGTGTGTGTGTGTGAGGCTTGTTATGCACTCTTAACCCCACTGCACCTCTTACACCACCCATTTCTGCTCAAAGTTTCTCTTAAAAAATAACAGTTAAAACAAACAGGATCTGGTGTATAGCTAGAATTCAAAATAAACACTGAAAATCCTCAATTTAGACAACACCACTCCTAAATCTGTCCATTCCCTCATTTTTTTTCTCAGTCTTTCTTCTTCTAGTCCCCAAAGACTTTTTTTCCCCCCTGATAACAATGCCTGCTCTGCCAAAACACCTGCTCACTGCCCCCACTCATATCCTCTTACGAAAACAACGTCCTCCATGGATATCGGACACTTGGTCATAATCAGAAAATGCCGCATGACATTTTGGAGTCAGTCCGAACAATAGAGGTTTTTTCATTTGTGACAAAAACCTTGCATGATTGCTTTTCTTAAAAGAAGGATGTAAGTATTATTTCAGGTTAGGCAAGACAAAGCCACACAAGGACAATGGCCCTTCCTGTAAAGCTTACATTTTCCCCAACAACATCACCCAGATCATCACAGAACAAAGAGATCAGGTGTGTTGTACCTCTCGAACACGTAGCGGAGGGCAACAAAGCCCAGAGCTAGAGGCAGAGCTATGAGAAGGTCCAGAGGTTGTGGTCGGTCAGAATCCGCCAGCTGTTCCATGTCTTTCCAGGTCACACCTGGAGGGAGCCAGTAGTCCTGCCTCCATACATCAGGTAGCAGGTCCATTCTGCAAGAACCAGGAGGAGTAAACATGTTGAAGATAATGTTTGAAACAGAGGTTTTCACAAATCCTCTGCCAGCCTCAGCCAGCCCAATCAGACACGATTTCATCCAGGTAATCTGAGAAGCAGGTACTTGGGTTTGATGTGGTACAAAGGTAAACACAGTCTTCAGGTACCTCTAAGTCTCTTGGTTATTTGTGTGTGTGTGTGTGTGTGTGTGTGTGTGTGTGTGTGTTAGTTGGTAGGTAGGTGGCACGTGGCATATCACAAACACCTTGAAAGTGTAATATTTGCCACATCAAATATCTGTCTCTGTGTCAACTACAACAATGCCATAAATATATTAACTATCATTTCTAATTCACAGCAAAGCCATAAAACATCAACTGAACATCAACTTAAGCAACACTCTAACTCTTAATTCATTAATGGCTAAAAAGAACCATACATTTAGTTCACAAAGCTGTGACACAAAAAAAAGTCTTTAAAATAACAGTAAAGTTTTTAAGTATTGCAGCTAGAAGTACAGTATATTTATGTTCATAGTGAAACACCAAGTTGCAGCTAAACAGTTGAAATAAATGAGCTACAGAGTAGTAACTCACCTGTGAGCAGCTCTGCGGAAATAAAGAACCGATCAGTCCCGGGGACAGAAGAATAAAATCCACCGTAACTTGTGAGGTTAATTTAGCCTCGCTCGGCTCGGGATGTTCCTCGGTCCCGCTGTATCCTAACGACGACACCAGAGCAGAGGGCCGTGCAGTCACCAGGCGTCAAGTTAGCCACCGCAACAGGAAGTTGTTGTTACAGATTTCAAAATAGTAGCCCTTCGTAAAGGACGTTGCTGTGCCTGTTTTGAGACAATAAAATAAAAAAAGATTTGGCGAAGAAACCTGCCTGCCGTTATTTTCCAAAAGACTCATCAAACAGAAGTAGTTTCTACAGGTAACTCACTTTTATTCTGAAGACTTCCGGTATTCCATGTCTTTCTCCAACAGGATGATGAAACTTGACGGTTGAGCGGCTAATGAAACACCAGGGGCGTCTCCTGCTCACTGTTCATGACCCATTAAATCAGCATGGGCGACAAAGAAAACACTGAGCATCAGCAGGCTATTATACAGTTACAGTGTCTCATAACAGAAAACTGTAGCGATAAAGGGTAAAAATTAGCGCCTGTAACTTCCTCTAATCGTGAATATATCGAGTTTGGTTTTAAAAGATACAAGCTAAGCATATAAAGCTGCCTTTAATAGTCAGTCACGGGACTAATAGATCCGTAATCAAGTGCTATCAACAAAGCAACTGTAATTTTTTGTTTTTGTTTTGTTTTTTTAATTATATCATCTGGTTTTCTTTTAAATTCACTGAGGTAAAACTAAGACTATGAGCTTGTTCTCATGTTCTGTCTGCTGTCATTAAAGAGATACTATAACTTCTGAAAGAAGAAACATTATTCCTTTGTGAAAGTGAAAATTTAAATTCATTAAGCACACTTTGGTTCAGTCAAATCCACTCGGATTTTGATGCAACAGCTTTTGA
This sequence comes from Toxotes jaculatrix, assembly GCF_017976425.1. Classification (NCBI taxonomy): domain Eukaryota; kingdom Metazoa; phylum Chordata; class Actinopteri; family Toxotidae; genus Toxotes; species Toxotes jaculatrix. The sequence goes on from NC_054407.1 coordinate 10,311,834, forward strand.
TCTGGTATGGCCAGTAGCATGTGGTGTCTTATTGATAGTTAAGGTAAGTAAACTTTAGATATTGCTGTGTAACACTGAGTTTATGAACTTTCTCTGATTGTATTGTTTTGATCCTTCTTTCAAGCATTTAGCATTAACTTATGCTTAACTGCCACTTGTGGCCACATTGGCAGCCGCTCAGTCTTGCTTTAAACTTAGATTACATTTCCTTATACCTGATTACATTTCCTCATACTCCATTGTTGGTTATATCCATGACAGACTTCTCCTGGGTTACCAATCTCTAAGAAAGTATCTGATGATCCTAATCCTACAGCAACAATCCAGGACACTTCCAGGACTTTGCGTGTGCATGTCCTGGCTATTGAACTTAAAAACCTTGCCCTGAACAAATATGTGTACTGTCATTACAGGCTCTGTGTCTGACTCCTATAACACAAACTCTAATGTCACACACCTCCTTAACGCACACACACAGGTATACACTTCACCTAAATCCAACTCAGCCACAGACACACAATCCAATTCCCCTCACACCATCCACCTTTTCAGCCAACCCTCTCAGCTGATACTATTGTCATGGAGGGAGATAAGCAGGCCGTCTGCTGATAACATCATTACTGTTATGCAGATGAGCTGCTCTTAATTTGGGTCATACACATCGGTCAGCTGTGTTATGTCTCCGGCATACGTTCGTCATGTGTATGTAACGTGTTTGAAGGACTGCATGTGTACTGGGACTCAGCAAAGTGAAAGAGAGTTTGTGCACATTTTACAACGTGCAAACATGATTTGCATGTGTCTTGGTGTGGGCTCTGCTTAACCTCTGTGTGTGATTGTGTGGGTGGGGGTTGTTCTCTGTGTGAGCCACTGAGCTTCTGTGCATCTCTTTGTGACTACCAGAGAATTAGCTTGTGGATAGTGAGGAAGGTATTTGCATACTGTACACACCTGCCTTGTCCGTCTGTCCGTGAACTGAGACAGCGACACAGATGCCTGCAACACCAGCTATTACAGTAAAAGACTTTTCACTCAAAAAAGTCAATAAATCTGACAAAAGCAAAAATTTGTACATTTCTGTTTGATTAATGCTACATCAATAAATTAGAATAATTATAGTAATACGTCTAGTAGCAGTAATATTTACCTGAAGTGTTACAGATGGTAACACTGAACATTTTCTGCCATGCATGTCAGGCCTGAGCTAATGTTTTTCTGTGATACAGCCTTATTTGCATATCTTTGTGCATGTGCACATGTGAATTTGAGAGTGTGTGAGCCTGTCTGTGTATACAGTATGTGAAAGGCTGATGGGAAAATAGTGCCTTTGTTGGTTTATCAAGGAAGTAAATTGTCAGAACCCACTGAAGCACAAATATGTCCTGTTAATTGCCAGACTAATGAGGTGGGGGGTTTTTACACTACGCATCTAACCATCTGTTGGAGTCTGACAAACTGAAAACCATAGAGGCCTGTTTTCGTCCACTTAACAAAGCCTGACTCTGCTCTGTTTGTGCTAGGTTTATGACCCCGGATGATTTGCCTTGACTAATTTCCTCACTAAATGCACTGTTGCCCATAAAGTTGGAGTAAAATATATTTTACCTACCTTATGAAATGATTGTGACAATGTGATTTATTCTTGATGGATAAAGTGTATATCTTCTCAAAACTTTATTGATCAGTCTGTCTGAAAACAAAATTATTCCAACTTTATGGGCAACAGTGTACATTTCTTACCAACAACAGACTAACACTGTCATCCTTAGAGCCACACTGTTTGCATGGCTAAGAATGTGTGCTGATGTTTCTCTTCTAGCAAATACTTAGCTAAATGATATGAGAAGATGAATGTACTGTGGAAAAGCATTCTGCATGTGTAGTCCAACATGTAGCCAGCATCATGACTTTTGAGCAAAGAAAGAAAACAAAGAAAGAAGAAGAAAACTTTCCCCTTATTCCATATTTCATTCACACTCCTATCACCAGCCACGCTTAAACAGCTACTCCTCAAAAATTCAAACTATTTATTTGCTCCAAAATTAATTGTCTTTAAAAGTGGATTGAACAAGTTCAACCGAAAACCTTCCTTTGTGTGTTTCCAGGTATTAAAGGAGAATATCTGAGCACTAATGGATCCCACAGTGACTTGTAGATTTGCACTTGTAGTTCTCTAAGTATCCAGAAGAGGTCACAGCTAACCAGAAGGGAATGCTCTTAAGAGAGGGTGATCTCTAACTGAAAAAACATTGAAAAATCTACCAGGAAAGAAAAAGCTGAAAAATGTAAACCTTGGGAAAACATTCAGGAATATGCCCTTTAAATTTGTACAACTGCAACTGAAACTGTTTTTAAATGATTAGGAAGGAACACCTCTGTGAGTCTGTCATTCTTACTTCTCTTTAAATCACTTAAAATATCCAAAACTCTTGGTTAGAACTTTTACTGTTCTTATTGTTATGACTTATGTGGCTCTTTGAAAAGCCCTACCACTGATAATGAAGTTTGTGCATATGTATGTATGTTGTACATGTACAGGCATAGTGCTGTGATGAGGGTCTAAGACACTCCCCATACAGGTATATTTCTTGTGTGTTGTGGGGGGGGGGGGGGGGGGGGGGGGGGGGGCGGACTCCGTGACTGCCGATCCTCGTGAATTAACTGGCTGTATCTCTTTAGGAGCCTCCGATTGATTATTCGATTGATTTCATTTGCTCTAAATCTTCCAACTATTGATCTGAGGGGCGGCAGTGGGGACAGCCTATGCTCAATTAAAAGTTTATGTGTTTATATTTGTAGGTGCTGCGTGCTGCCATTGTGTGTGTGTGTGTGTGTGTACAGGTCTGTAAAGTAATTAGGCTTTCTAAAAGCAGGACCACACAAAAGCTTTTATTTAATTAAAAAACTGAATGCCACTTTAAAGAAACATTAGGAAAATATCTAATTTTTACAAGCAAGACTCTACATCCAGGAAGTTGAACCATATAGAACAGTTAAGTATTTCATTAAGCAGTGTTTTGGTCGTCACTGAGGAATCAAACAACTTTTAAACAAATCAGTAAAATATCAATACTAAAGTTTATTTATAAAGAGCCTTTCAGAGCCACATTTCAAAGGGCTTTATAGTATATTAAGGGCAAAAAAAAAAAAAGATATTACAAAACAAGTGGCAAAAGGAGCAGAATCATTAGTATTAAACAGTTATTAGCTTTTCTCATATTCCTACAGGCACTGTTGAACAGATTTGGCTGGTACACTGGATGGGGCCTAAAGGCAAAATGGATTAGGGGAAGGAAATTGGTGGTACATGCATTTCATAATCATAACTTTATATGACACATATTCAGCCAGTGCTGTGACCCCCCCCCCCCCCCCCCCCCCCCCCCCCCCCCCCCCCCCGCCCCACACACACACACACACACACACACACACACACACACACACACACACGCACACACACACACACACACACACACACACACACACACCACACACACACACACACACACACACACACACTGAGCCTCATAAGCCTCTTTAAAGGGATGGCGACAAAAAACAGTGAAACCCCAAATAAAATAGGCCGTATTAACTGTTATGTATTAGAAACTTTTAGCTTTTATGCTGGAATAGAATTGAAATTTAGGACACAGCAAATGCGAAATAAAACAGAGTGGTACAAAGAGCAGTTAGATCTTAATTTCAGGAGGAAACTTAAATCATCCCATCCCCCTCAAATTACAGAGGCTTTGGTTAATTAGAAATAATTCTACCTGAGGATCATCTTAGAGGTGGTGCAAATGCCACACAGTATCCAGCATGGTTCACATCAAAAATAAACAGAAAGAAGGTTTATAGTTTCAGAGAAACTAATATGACATCTTTTAAATTTTTGGTTCAGCTGTACCTCCCAAAAAAAAAAAAAAAAAAGACTTAAAAAAGTAAAAGTAAATAACAGTAAATCAGCATAAAGTTTACTGTCTTGTCTCTAAGCCTGCAACAGTGTGTATTAGTTCTGTCTAACTGACTCCCATGTCTGCCCTGAACTCATTTAATTTCTCTTTTATTCAATCAGGACCTCTCTCGCAGCAGCTCTACTCTCGATTTATATTTCAGCCCTGGGATTTGTAGAAAAAAAAACATTATAGAATTACAAAATGACATGATAAACAGGAGTCATAACGTAATGCTGAGATACTGATCGTTGTCTTCCTGCAGTGTTTGTCACTCTAAAAGCTGCAGTGTAACATCATATGCACCATAAGTCTCCAACAATACACTGATTACTGCAAATTAAAATGGACAAGGGGGTTCTGTGTCTGTTTCTTCTCTCTTGGACATGCTGCATTTCCTCAACATACAACTTGTGTTTTATGCTCTTGATACCGTCATCTCACAGAAGACAGCTGACAGCTTCCATTACTCCAACAAAATAACAAATATAGTGTAACATGTCCTTTCTTTCATTTTTTGGAGATAAAAAACTTTGGAAAGAGAAGCTACTAGCGGAGCATGGAACAAACATCATCAATCAAAAGTTCCTCAAAAGAACTTTGCCATATTTTCAAATTCATCTCTCTCCACATTTAGCCCCCATCTCACCTTTACACAAGTGCATAATCAAACTGTCCTCTGTCCAGCCCTTCCTTGTGGTCCGTCCACGAGGAAGCTGGCATGCTGCTGTAGGGGTCTAACAAGATACGGACGCAGCGAACAAGGAGAAAGAGCAGCAGCAGCACGAGGAGGCCCACAAAACACAGGGCTGTTCCCTGCTCTGGGTGCGCCGCCATGGGCTGCAGCACCGTTGGGCCCCTGGGGAACCCAGGCGGAGCAGGAGAGGAGAGCTCATAGTCCACAACCCAGTAGTTTGTGTCGCTCATTTTGGAAATGAGGGAATGTTTTGAAGGTCGAAACTGTTTTACTGTATATGTTTTATTTTGCAGTCAGAGGATATCTGGAAAGGCATGGCTCTGCAGGCTCATCTTTGTTACTGAGTGTGATTTCTAAACCCGAGAGGAAGGTCACATAGTGAAATCTGGCAGCTGCGAGCAGACTGAACCACAGTGTTTCCCACAAGCCACAGGGCAAAGAGATTGTTCCAGCAGAAATAACACGCGGCAAATCAGTGGTACAAATTAATAAGCCCTCTGGTGAGCCACGCAGCAAGCTGAAGCATGCTCAGTGAGGTTTAATTAGATTGAACGAGCCGGTGTTCATGTGTCCCTCTCTCTCTTTCTCTCTTTCCTACACATACACTCTCCAGAGGAGCTAACAGTTCAAAAGGCGAGGTCACCTCTTCAACTTCAAATCATTTGCAAGGTCCTCAGTTTATTTGTCAATACTGTAAGTGTCATCCGATAGCAGCCCTAGAAGGGGCTTTATTGTCATTACAAAGTGATGTATAAATCTCAGTTTAGTGGGCGAAGATGTTCCATAGATCAATCAAAGCGCTTGCAGGCTGTAAATGATCCGTGTTGTGGGGCCTCTGAGAACGTTCTTGTATTCAAATCACTTGAACGGTTGCTCTGAATTGTTGATTTATTGTTATATCTTTGTCTTTATCCTGAGTCACCAGGAACCTCTTCATTTAGGGAATCGCTCACCAGGATACCTAAGAGAAAAAAAGCAAAGATAAGACACAATGTGAGTGAGTGGGTTTCCAGCAGGCAGAGGTGCTGAATGGAGGGAAAAGTCTTGATTGATTCTGGGGGTTCAGAGCCGGACAGGGTCCTTGGAACATGCCAAGAATTATAGATTTTTACTGTTTCATGGCCCCAAGTGAGATGTTTTCAGGGGTGTCACAGCCCCTAGAAGCGGCCCCTGCCAGCACACATTACAAGAGAAAAAAAAGTCGAGACTCAAAACTCTTATCACACACCCTGTCCAATCCTCTAATCTTTCTCGTGAGAAAAGCACAGCAACAAGGCACAATAACTACCTCTCTCCTGAACTCAGGTACAGCATAGTACAAGATAAATAAATCAGACACTGATGACGGAAGAGAGAAAAATGTGGAGAAAACCCTTGGAGAGTTGCTGCACTCTTGCACAGAAACACTCTCTGTAGCCTCTTTAATGGGCCAT